>NC_091988.1:29328698-29928698 GCF_044704955.1 Pristiophorus japonicus
GTGAGTACACACGTGTTTGATAGTTAGTTATGGTGTAAAAGTGTACCTAAGTTTATAGCAGAAGTGGGTTACATTCTATACACTATTTGCCAATTTATACAACTTGTAGCAGTCTTCTGTTGATTTTAACATCATGCAACAACTCCTCCTTTAGCAACTTACAACAGCTTGGAGGAGAGTGATGTTTGGGCATCCCTTATTTATACAAACCTATTTATTGGCTTTTACAATTCCTTCAGTTGAAACAACAGGGCCGAGCTACTGAAGTTTAACTGTAAGTACTTATGTAAAACACTCAATGTATTAACTGGGTGTGCCTCTTTGGTTGCAAGATATCACATTGTCACAAACTCCTCCCTCTTTTATTACCAACAGAAGCCAAAGTTTGAATTGCTAGGTTCTGATACTACAGGAAGCACCAAGGTAAAAGAAAAACTCCGACATTGCAAAGCTGACGATTTGATGGCTGAACAGCAGGTAAGTTCTACTGGTTTACAATTTGGTTTACATCATAAACACAGAAAAGGAAAACAATACTCTAATTTTGTTGTCGTTTAGTATTGTTGAATTTTCTTTCCCTATTTGCTACTACATCCTGGTTTTTCGATGTACTTCAGCTCTTAAAGAAATAATTTAACAAATATTATACCGTACTTCAATTGAAGCCATATTTTGGGATGATCAGTTCATATTTGAAAACAGTAGGGTTATATTACATACTGACTTACTTTCTGGAATTCTCCTACAGACTATTACCTGTTAAACATCCAGTAATTGGGTCACGATCATTAACTCTTCATTCTCGGTAACATATATCAACTGTGTGCAACATCTTGGTTAGCAAAATAAAATTGAACAATATTGAAATGAAAGTGCCCAGGCAACTCCATAACATATAGTTTATGTAAGTAAAATGCTGAATACATGGGAATGTTTTACAGATAGTAATCTCACCATTTTGTGTGGGCTAAATTTTATAAATATATTTCAATATGGAAGGCAGTAGAAATGGAAGAAAAGTCTGCCCGTGCTCAGCTCAGTGGCATCTATCTGTGCCTTACTGTTCTTGTTGGAGTCGGAGTGAGTTGCTTATTTGTGATACTTGCTTTTGGTTACGTTCTCAATAAACAGTGAAACCTTGTGACGGGTGCTGCTCCTGCTGCACAATACTGGATGGTGGAGGAGGAAGAGCAGCAACAGCAGCAGCAGTAGAGACCTTAACATGCAAGAGGAGCTGCAGTTGGACCTCTGACCAGACAGTTGGTGAGGGGGGTGGCTCACAGGAGGCCTTACCCACCCAAGGAGGTCTTCATGCCAAGGGGGATCTTTCTAGGACTGTCTGAGAGGCAGTGACTGAGGAGGCTGTGCTTCTTGTGAGAGGTTGCCATCTCCTGTATGAGAACCCACTGTCTGCCATGCCAGGGGGCCATGCCATGCCATGCCAGTGGCTGTTAAGGTGACAACCGCCCTGAACTTTCTTGCCTCAGGATCATTCCAGGGTGCTACTGAGGAAATCTCAGGCATCTCACAGCTGTCAGTCCATGAGTGCATCAAAGGAGGTGACCTATGCTTTATTTGCCAGGGTGAACCAACAAATGTTATTTCCCATTGATGGCAGCAGTCAAAATGAGAGTGCCTTGGGGTTCAACAGAGCACTATTGACTGCACTCATGTTGTCACCAAGGCCCCATGAAGACAGGCAGGAAGCCTTGTCAACTGCAAGGGGTTCCACTCCATCAATGTGCAGCTTATGTGATCACAACAAACGGATCATGCTACAAGGTTCTTCCTCAGTGCCTACACCACTGCTGGTGGTAGGCTGCTGTGAATGATATTGGGGCCCTTGAGATGCTCGTAGCTGGTGACCAATGGGAGCTCAAGCCTGTAAAGGCACAACTGCAGACTGGAGCTCACACGCTCCAGGAGAGATTGCAGAGTGGAAATGGCATGCAACAAAATGCCGCATGTGTTGGAAGTGGACTCCATACTTTCAGACATGGTGCTCAAAGTCCTTGGCAGGCCTTCGAATGCCTCATTAAATCGCTGGTGTGTCTCAAGCATTTTTATGTCCATGGCCGCACACCAGATGTCGGCATCTCGGTCTCGCTCAGCAGATCTAGGAAAGGACATTGGTTGAAGTGACTCGTCCCTGCCACCAGCACCTGCTCCTGCTCACTTACGCTGTGTGATTCACCAGGTGCAGATCTCTCCAACTCACCATCTATCCCACTCAGGGTGGGAATCTGTGTGCTGGTGCTTGGGAGGGATAGAGCACCTGATGGTGCTTTCTCAGGAGGGATGTCATCCTGCAGTATCCCCTTCAGGAGCTTCTTCAGGAGCTTGTTGTTGCTGAGAAGGACCTAGAGGAAAGAGGAAGGGACAAGAGTCAGGATGGCAACGAGAGACTGGAAATCTGTAAATGAAAGACGTGACCACAGTGGTTGAGGTTTTGAAGTTGGCTGAAGCTGTAATTGCTTGTGGTTCATGAAGGGCTACAAATAAAGAGCAGTCACCCTACTCTGACAAGCTGCTAGCCTCTCCATCTCTAAGGCTACTTTCCCCGGATGTCCCACTTATTTCCATCGCCTCCTGCTTCACTTGGATGTGGGCCGTGCTGTTGGATCTTCATCCACTGCTCTTATTTATTTCTCAAGTTGTGCACTGTCTTCTCTTTGCTGATCTACACTTCTTCCTAAACTAGATTCAGGTCCTTGAGGTGATGCTACTGAGAAGGCAAGTGCACATATGTGGAGCTTCTGTATGCTGCGCATAAACTGAGAGGGAAAAGAAGCACATTGTTGCTGGTGAGGGATGAAGATGCAGGGATGGTAATTGGTCAGAATGCTGAAGGATGGAGGGGGGTGACAATGTCCAGTTACAATGCAAGAGGTGGGGAAAGGGGTACTTGTGCTCGTCTTTGCTGATCTTGTGAGGTCATTAAACTGGATCCACATCCTTGAGATGGTGCTCCTGCTACTTACTTCTTCTGCCACCTTGAACCTTGCTTTCTTAAAGAGGCTGTTAGGTATCTTCTTCCCCCTTCATGGGAAAAGCACTCCTCCTGACTCTGACCACTGCCAGCAACACTCCAAGGAGGCGTCAAACACCTGAAGGCAACTCTTCCCCTCCTTCCAGCCATGTTCCAGAAATGGAGATGGAAAGAATAATGAATTCAGTAAATAGGACCTCCATTTCAGGGGAGCCTTCACCCTTTAAATATCCCAACTTGTGAATTGGAAATTGTGCAATAAAGCTGGGTGGGTGGCCTGCTGCCATCATTATTGGCTAGACAGCCTGCTAATCAGATTATAATGAGGCCCAGCAGTTCAAAATGGCTGCCGGCTGTATCGCCCCCCCCCCCCCGCCCCCTCAACACCATGCCCCATGCACTGATCCTGCTCTGGGTTAAAATTGCCCCCATTGTCTTCGAAATCATGCTGTTAAAGCATTCAAAAAATTCTCTTATTAGGTATTTTAACACAGGCTTTAATGTTTTTGTTACTAACATTATACAGCACAATTTCAAGTGTGTGAAATTTGAAGAATGATTATTACGGTATATCATAATATGTCCGATTTATAGCTTATCAGATCCACCAAAGACATCTTCCCATCTTCTTGGGTTCAGTGGTGTCAGTCACTCCCATAAACAATCAGAACATTTTACTTTTAATAAGCGTTGGCTCACACAGCCCAACTTGTACAGTAGCGGCAGCCAAGGATTAATAATGAATCTCCTTGTGACCTGAACTTGATATCCATGTCCTTTGCATTTATATTTCTCCAATTTTTCCAAAGGCAAACCAAAGTAACACCATTTGCGGCAAGGCTCGATTTGAATTGTCAACTTGTTTTATTACACAGTAAGGTGAATATCCAGCAATCAGACCAATTACCATCCCTGCATCTTCATCTTCAAATTCTCTTAGTTAATTCGGCACAACTTATATAGATAAAGATATAAAAATTATGGAGACCCTACACTGCTCCACTAGAGTGGGTCATCTTCCTTAATTTAAACAGAATGACTCCTCTACACCCTGATATTTTTGACCCTGCCTTTCTTGGGGCTGTTCTGCTTTAAGCTGCTGCTTCTGTTACAAATACTCAGCTGTTTTTTATGTGTCTTGACCATGAGTTTCGGGACATGATCCAAAACCTCCCAGCAGAATATGTGAGAAGCGTTTATTAATTAGGGAGACGAGCCACCAAAATTGCTTATTATTTACAGTGTATGAGGAAACTAGCCAGCCCGCCAATCATATTGTAATGAGGCCCAGCACTTCAAAATGGCTGCCGGCTGCTTTTTCTTTATAATCCTTCCTGTGCCAAAATGATGAAAAAATTCATGAAAAGTGACAGTCACTTACAGACTGTCATGTATATCACACTACTGTATATAACTGTATCTTACCATGCTATACTGTAACTAGATATGACCTGTAACCATAAGCATACTTTACCACCAGGGGTGCACTTGCAGGAGACACTGCATACCTGTTCCACACAGGTATATAAAGGCAGGTCTCAGGCAAGTGTGGCACTCGAGAGCTGTGAAATAAAGGTGCAGGTCCAGAGTGACCTTGACTTCAGCATGTGCCTCGTGTAAGTCTGTACTGCAGGGTCAGGACTTTACACAGACGGTGACTAAAATTCCATGGGTAGAAGACACTGAGGCGCAGTTAACTCCTTATTTGTAAAGACAGTTTTATGTGTTTATTATTTACTTAAAATATTTTATTTGTTGCCTCCAAAATCAATTTGCTGATTAAACCTAACGTTTCATAGTTACAAATATTTTGCTTGATTTCGGACCTAAACAGGTAGATATTTGCTCATGGCTAATTTCACCTGATTTCCTGACCTGAATTCAGGAAAAACTAAAAACCAAAATAGACATGCCTTAATGTGTAAGCCTTGGCACTTGGTATCAGTAGGCCTTTCAACTACAAGAAGCCTCACAGTGGAGCAATTATATCCTCACCCATATACTTCTGGCAAGGAACCTTGGATAGAAAACAGGAGTGGGAATGCTAGACGATTCTGTCCATCCTTAACCTCTGAGGTCAATTGAAGAACCCCTACTACCCTCTTAGCTGACATCAATTAACTCAGTGCTAATAGGGATTCTTTAAACATATGTGTGCTTGATACACCTCATCGAACATATCTTTTTTATTTGTTCATGGGATGTGGGTGTCGCTGACAAGGCCAGAATTATTGCTCATACCTAATTGCCCTTGAGAAGGTGATGGTGAATCATCGTCTTGAACTGCTGCAGTAGCAGTTTGGCACAACTGTGTGGCTTGTTAAGAATCAGCCATATCTTGGCCAGACCAGGTAAGGATGACAGATTTCCTTCCCAAAAAGATGTTAGTAAAACAGATGGGTTTTTACAAAAATCCAGTGGTTTCAAAGTCACCGTTGCTAGCTTTTTATTCCAGATTTATTTAATTAACTGAATTTAAATTCCCCAGCTGCCGTGGTGGGATTTGAACACATATCTCTGGATCATCAGTCTGGACCTCTGGTTTACTAGTCCAGTAACATAACCATTGTACTATTGTACCCATATATGCATGATATGACCACTGTTTTTGCTGCAAAAGTGGTGAAAATAACTGCCAATTCAATTTGAAAATAATTGAAAAACCCTGAAAGTTTAGTGTAAGCAAAAAAAGAACGAACTGAAGGTTGGACAGTATCCTTCCTTCCAGAATGAGCAGCATATGTACTCAGCAGATGTAACATGAAACACAATATGTTTTGAAAGCTTGTCGGAGGATCAAGTAAAACAGGATTTTCAAGATCAAGTTATGGATTGCGAGCAAAACACAGCCCAAGGTTAGGGAGGGAGCTCATTGTTCACCTTATTTTAGATGACGGTGATCAGAATGTTTCATTTTTAAGATTCCTTTGCTGATAGTTGTGCAAGTTTCTTGTCATGGTTGAAGTGAACAGTTTATTTGCGTTTCTCTTTTATTGCTGTGTATTTTCATATGAAAGGAAAAGATCAAGAATGCAGCAACAGTCATTCATTGTTCCAGCCATTTTAACAAGTGTGAACTGAAAGGCATGGTCACAAAAATACACAGACCTTTTCGCAGAGATCTTGAGCAAAAAAGCACTTTTCTTTTTTAGTGAGGCTTAAAAATAAAATGAAGGTACCTTTAAATCGGAAGTGCTCATTATCCCGTGGGGCCTGCAGAACCTGCTCTTACCAACAAACATAGCCGGGTTCACAATCTCCTGCCTGTGCTGTGCACATACATCCCAAATCTGCAGTATACTTTGGTTTTGTCACACTGGAGAGAGATAAAAGTAAAATATTGCTATGAAGCCAGGGCTTTCTAAGCATTCATACCACCAGTAAAAGCCCCCTGCTAAAACTTTGGCTATGGGGTGTAACATAAAAAAGTAGCCAGTTGTTATACTTGAGCTGCATCCTGGCTGAGCTGGAAAGACAAACTCCGAAGAAACTTGTGCTTTCTTCCTACTTGAGAAACACAGGGGTGAATTTTAACCCCCAAAACAGGCGGGTTGGGGTCGGGTCAGATGTTAAAATTTTCAAAATCTCAAACCCGACCCCAACCCACCCACTTCCGGGTTTAACAGGGGCGGTCAGCCAACCTGTTCCCAGGAGGTGAATTAGCATTTTAAATATATTAATGAGGCTGGAAGCCTTTGATTTAAACTGCTTTGCAGGTTTTACTGTGGCTGGCCGGGTTTCCCAGCTCTCAGGAATCCTGGCAACTAAAGCAAGGCGAGGACGGCTTCAGGGGGAAGGTTAAGTGCTCTCACAGCACTGCTTGTGGGCCAAGAGGAGCAAGCGTGCTTCCCTCCCGGCCCCACAAACTCCCCTTCATCGGACTCCCCCTAAACAAAGACCCCCGGGGTCGGGGATCGGACCCCCCCCCCCCCCCATGCTCCCAGTAACAGCAGCAAGCTTATCCGCCTGGTCCTACAGCCTGCTCCGGAGTCCTCCCTGCCTGACTGAAATCCATGAGATGAAAGTTGTATCACATTTATCAGTCAAGAGTTTTTCTGGAGCTGGGCATCTTGCGACCTATGTCATTAGTTAGTCTTTTTTCTGCATCCTTCAGTTCAAACATTTTTTGTGCCATAAATTGTTGGAAGTTATAATGGTGTGGCAAGGGCAACAGGGCATTAGTGAACGGCAGGACCAACAGTGCATCACCTTAACCAATGAGATTTAAGGATTTAGGACCCAAAATTCAACAACTTAACGCCCAATTACGACCCAATTACCGCCCAGAAATACAAGTTTCGCCGCAAAAAAACACATTTACCGCCCAGATACCATCTGGCGGTAAATTCCACAGTCATTACTGCTGGGCGGTATTCGATATTGTCCGCCCATACATTACTGCCCAAATACCGTCCAAAATGGAAGTTTCGTCATTAAGATCCGTTTACCACCGGACCTTAATACCGTCCTGAAAAAGCAGGTCTTACTGGATCTTAAGTTGGCGGTATGTACACAGAACTGACAGGTCTGTTTGATATTACACAGATCTTTCTAGTTCTCCACAGTTTGATGTATTTTTTTAATGGATTGTAGTATTTTCTACTTTTAGGCAATAATATAAATGGTCTAATAAAGCCTTATTTACTCCTTTAGTCTCTCACTCACTCACTAATCTCACTCACATTAGACTCTCATCCCCCAGTCTCTCATCCCCTAGTCTCTCACGCCCCAGTCTCTCTCCACCCCCAGTTTCTCCTCCCCCCAGTCTCTCTCCTTCCCCTAGTCTCTCTACTACCCCCAGTCTCTCTCCTACCCCCAGTCTCTCTCCTCCCCCCCAGTCTCTCTCCACCCCCAAGTCTCTCTCCACCCCCAGTTTCTCCTCCCCCCAGTCTCTCTCCTACCCCCAGTCTCTCTCCCCAGTCTCTCTCCTACCCCCAGTCTCTCTCCTACCCCCAGTCTCTCTCCTCCCCCCCAGTCTCTCTCCTCCCCCCCAGTCTCTCTCTCCCCCCAGTCTCTCCTCCCCCCAGTCTCTCTCATCCATCAATCTCTCTTACCCCACCAGTTTCTTCCCCCCCCAAGTTTGTCACACCCCCTACAGCGATCTCTCTCCCCCCCTCCCCACACCGATCTCACTCTCTTTCCCCCCCCACACAGCAATCTCACTCTCTTCCCCTCCCCCCGCACTACACAGTGATCTCACTCTCTCCCTCCACCACACAGCAATCTCACTCTCTTCCCCCCCCACACAGTGATCTCACTCTCTCCCCCCACCACACAGCAATCTCACTCTCTTCCCCCCCCCCACACAGCGATCTCACTCTCTCCTTCCCTCCCTCAGCGATCTCACTCTCTTCCCCGCCACCCACAGCGATCTCACTCTCCTCCCCCAACAGCGATCTTACCCTCTCCCCCCCTGCGCCCCCCCCCCTCCACAGCGATCTCTCTCCCCCCATCCCCACACAGCTATCTCAGGCCGGCAGTCTCAGGCCTCTCGTATCTGCCTCTCGGGGGGCGGAGCTTGACAGCCACGGGCGCACAACTCGGCAGCCGAAGATTCCCGAGTTGAAAGGCCTCCTTTGCCGGTCACTGCCCGTTGCACTCTGCTCCGCCCACTTCGCCCCGGCGGTACCGGGCAGTAAAAAAATCACACACCGCCCGGGGACCATCAAAAAATGTGAAAAACTTGGGGTTCACCAAATTCGGGCCCTTAGAAAGAAAAAGACAAAGAAGGAGGATGGATTAGAATCAAATCAGGTGCAGAATGTGGGAAGGGAGGACCTTGAGACAATCACTATCACTAGGGGATAGTGCTGGACAGGCTAATGGGACTCAAGGTAGACAAGTCCCCTGGTCCTGATGAAATGCATCCCAGGATATTAAAAGAGATGGCGGAAGTTATAGCAGATGCATTTGTTAAAATCTACCAAAATTCTCTGGACTCTGGGGAGGTGCCATCGGATTGGAAAGCAGCTTATGTAACGCCTCTGTTTAAAAAAGGGGGCAGACAAAAGGCAGGTAACAATAGGCCGGTTAGTTTAACATCTGTAGTGGGGAAAATGCTTGAAGCTATCATTAAGGAAGAAATAGTGGGACATCTAGATAGGAATAGTGCAATCAAGCAGACGCAACATGGATTCATGAAGGGGAAATCATGTGTAACTAATTTACTGGAATTATTTGAGGATATAACGAGCATGGTGGATAGAGGTGTACCGATGGATGTGGTGTATTTAGATTTCCAAAAGGCATTCGATAAGGTGCCACACAAAAGGTTACTGCAGAAGATAAAGATACGCGGAGTCAGAGGAAATGTATTAGCATGGATAGAGAATTGGCTAACTAACAGAAAGTAGAGAGTCGGGATAAATGGGTCCTTTTCAGGTTGGAAATCGGTGGTTAGTGATGTACCACAGGGATCGGTGCTGGGACCACAACTGTTTACAATATACATAGATGACCTGGAAGAGGGGACAGAGTGTAGTGTAACAAAATTTGCAGATGACACAAAGATTAGTGGGAAAGCGGACACAGAGAGGCTGCAAAGAGATTTAGATAGGTTAAGCGAATGGGCTAAGGTTTGGCAGATGGAATACAATGTCGAAAAATGTGAGGTCATTCACCTTGGAAAAAAAACAGTAAAAGGGAATATTATTTGAATGGGGAGAAATTACAACATGCTGCGGTGCAGAGGGACCTGAGGGTCCTTGTGCAGGAATCCCAAAAAGTTAGTTTGCAGGTGCAGCAGGTAATCAGGAAGGCGAATGGAATGTTGGCCTTCATTGCGAGAGGGATGGAGTACAAAAGCAGGGAGGTCCTGCTGCAACTGTACAGGGTATTGATGAGACTGCACCTGGAGTACTGCGTGCAGTTTTGGTCACCTCACTTAAGGAAGGATATGCTAGCTTTGGAGGGGGTACAGAGACGATTCACTAGGCTGATTCCGGAGATGATGGGGTTACCTTATGATGATAGATTGAGTAGACTGGGTCTTTACTCGTTGGAGTTCAGAAGGAAGAGGGGTGATCTAATAGAAACATTTAAAATAATGAAAGGGATAGACAAGATAGAGGCAGAGAGGTTGTTTCCACTGGTCGGGGAGACTAGAACTAGCGGGCACAGCCTCAAAATATGGGGGAGCCAATTTAAAACCGAGTTGAGAAGGAATTTCTTCTCCCAGAGGGTTGTGAATCTGTGGAATTCTCTGCCCAAGGAAGCAGTTGAGGCTAGCTCATTGAATGTATTCAAGTCACAGATAGATAGATTTTTAACCGATAAGGGAATTAAGGGTTATGGGGAGCGGGCGGGTAAGTGGAGCTGAGTCCACGGCCAGATCAGCCATGATCTTTTTGAATGGCGGAGCAGGCTCAAGGGGCTAGATGGCCTACTCCTGTTCCTAATTCTTATGTTCTTATGTAGAAAGAGAAATAAAGAGGAAGATTGGATTAAGAGAGAAAGGAACAAAGGGACAAAGGAAAAGTAAGAAAAGAAAAAAAAATTGACATTTTTTAAATCTCCAAGAATAATTCACTACCTGTAGGAATGAGACTACACCGTTTCAATTGTTCCCTTTCTATTCCAGAGAGGTTGATTGGCATTTCATTAACAATGATCATTTCATTAAAATGGTACTTAAACTCTTAATAACCAGACTTAACTTTCCATGGTGACTTTAATGAGCAATTAATGTGCAAATACAGCTAGTTCTTAAAAATATCGAGGCGTTTAAAGAGTGAAATGCCTTTTGTATAAATCGATCAGCAGGTTCTGGAGACTCTCAACTTATGGCGTATCACTTAATCCCCGGAATTTGCTGGCCGATTTGTGCATTAATAATGGTGTGCGTCATTAACACACTGTTATATTTCCTGCAAAATCGGGCTATTATGTATGAACAGAACCACATGTCATTAATCAGGTGTCCTCTAAATCTGCTTAACCGTGGGCTCAATTTTCCCCAAAGCTTTTTTTTGGCGTACTTGAAGAGTTACACCCATTTTTTGAGGGCCCAAGTACGCCAAAAAAATGTTTTCTAAGTTTCTCCATTGGATTTATTCCTTTTGGAGTGGCCTAACCTGTCCTTTAGTTTTGGGGGTGGAGTCTTGATCAAAAAGATCGGGTTGCCATGGTAACCAGGCACACAATGCAGGCTGAGGCTGCAAAGTGAAACATACAGCCAGCTTGCAACACATTAAAACACATTGCAGCAACTTAAAAACACACTAAAATACATTGCAGCAACTTACCTCCAATTAGTAAAGTCGCCCCACCCCACCGCCCCCCAGCGGCTGGCTCCTGATGCCGGTGCCGATCCCCACCCTAGCCCTTGCCGAAGGGCTTGCCGGTCTGTTTCCCTCATCTGACCCTGGCATCGAGTGGCTTCCCAGCCCACTCCCCCGCCCGACCTTGGCCCTGAATATCCTCCCGGTCCGCTCCCCCGCCCCTAACCCAGGTCGAATTACCTCCTCCCTCCTGGTCCCCACACCTAGCTATACTGAAAGGCTTTCTCCCCCCTCTTTTCCCTCTCTCTCTTACCTTTCCTGCTGTTGCTGTCCGGGCATCTGCTGCACTTACCTGCGCCGATTTCCTTAACTCTCCAGAAAGTTTTTCTGCAAAGGCCACATACGCTGGCTTGAGCAGAACTGGAGTAACTCTCAGCTGGCCAAACTTGCCTAAATGGCCAGAATTGGCACGGGTGGTAGGTTACACCCTTTTGGCTGAAAAAAAAACTTACCTAAAAACATCGTAACTAACTGAGTTACGCTGGTGCAAATTGATCGGGGAAACTGTAGTTTTTTTTAAACAGGCCAAAAAAAGCAGCCAGCTCCAAAAAAATGGCGCAAATCACTGGGGAAAACTGAGCCCAGTATTTTTAGGTTTATAGACCGCGCACCCATATTGCCTTGAGGACACTATTACCTGGAGCTTTTGCTAGTTGGAGCCATTCTCAATTTCCAATACTGCTGGGTCTAGACCCAGCCTATGATCCCTTGGATTCCTATTTAGAAGTCTTTCTGTCTTCCTCAGTGAACTGGGTGTATTCTTATTATTATTTTTCATAGAAGTTGTGTACAACTGAGTGCCTGCAGCTAGGGTGGTGAAAAAATTCAGACACAGGGACTTTATGCAAGCTTATTGTTTTCTGCCCCAAGCCTCTGTTGACTCTTGTGTCACCTCCCAGGGAATTTGAGCCTCAGTTACAGCCATTCTCTGAGGTGCCATTGAAGAGTACTTAATACTAAAAGGGCCTGTATGAATATTATTTCCCATGCACTCTGCCTAGCGTACTCAGTGACTGCTAATTATTGTGAGTCACTGATACGTTTAAAAGTGCAGCCCCATGGTCAATCCTTGCTAAATCGGTATTACTGATGGTTAAACACCATGTTCGTTCCACAATCAAATATGCTCAAAATGGATGAATAAAAATCTGCCTCTTTCCATGTGAAGATTGCTTTTATCCCATCTTGTATTTCTCATAGATTCCCCTACACCTGGCTCCACATTGACTTGCATTATTCTGTGCCCCCGCTCCCCGCACCCCGCCCCCTCACCCCGCCCCCTCCCGCCTCAACCACCTGTGAGTCTATGCATAACTACCTGTAATCCTGTTCGTGCTCAGGTTTCCTGCATTGTCATTACCAATAAAACAAAACTTGAGTGAAGTAGGGTATGGCTTGGAAGTCACACCTACCTTTTCTTAGGTTTACAACTCATTTAAAATCCAGATTGTTTTCCATGCAATAGTGAGTTTAGAAGTTATAAAGTTCCAATTCCTGTAATTGGTGCAGTCAATGAGCGCAAAGAATATTGCACATGAAAGACGCTTCAGATTTGTTTCATTGGTATTGGCTGGTAATAATAGAAGCATAAAAGTTAATCTGGCAACCTACCCATAGGATAATTCCAGATTAAGAGCCCAAAATTATGAATAGCTACTCACAGATTGAAACTTGTTTTCATTACAGCAAGGATATGAAGTAGGTCTTTAAATTGCTATGAAGAATGAATGATGTAGATTTCAGCAGGTTATTTAACTTGGATCATGAGCACAGCACAAGAGGAAAACTCTGATGACCGTATCCTGTCCCACTCACCCATCACCTCAGTTCTCATTTCCCACATTACAAAAGTACTTCATTGGCTGTAAAGCACTTTGAGATGTCCGGTGGTTGTGAAAGGCGTTATATAAACGTAAGTCTTTCTTTCTTTTCTTTCTCACTAACCTACGTTGGCTCCAGGTCCCTGTACTCCACAAATGTAAAATTGCCATTCTTCCTGGCCTTGCCTTTCTCTATCTTTGTTCGGGATGGGGATTGTCCTCCAGTGTTACAATCTCCATCCCGAACTCTCCATTTCTCTGACTCCGACCTCTTGTACACTTCCCCATCCCTTCACTCCACCATTGGTGGCCCTATCTTCAGCTGCCTTTGCCCCACATGCTGCAATTCCTACCTTAAGCTCACTCTCCACCTCCACCTTTTTTTAACAGCATCCTTAAAACCCACTTCTTTGACTAAGCTTTTGGTCATCCCTCCTAATATCTCTTTTGGTTTGGTGTCTATTTTTCTCTACACTTTTGTGAAGCATTTTAGGACGTTTTTCTAAGTTAAAGTCACTATATAAATGCAAGTTTACGTGAGTAACAACCTTCATGCAAGAATTAAGATCAGGGAGGAGAAATTCACTGTCGCCCCATTTGGGGCACTCATTTTTAAAAGTTTGAAAAGTTAGCACCAGGCCCTAACAATTCCAAACTTTTAAAAGATTTGCCATTTGCGCTCCAAGAGGGAAGTGGAGCGCTAAATCAAGTGCTCCACTTCCTTCTTGGAGCACCAACGGAAGCAGGCGGCGCAGAGATATCTGCAGCACCGGGCCATGCATCACTGCCGCGTTCAACAGATCCTTCCCTCCCTTAAGGAGGAGGGCCATCGCTGCAGGCTCTGCAATATAAAAGATACATACTTGGATCACAAAGGAAGCGGCGATCTCGCGTGATCAGCCCGACACTCAAGCAGAGCACTGAACGATCGCGGGCAGGCACCCACAAAAAAAACGGCAACAAGAGAGATACTTCTTTTTACTTACCTCGGCCAGCCCACCTTTAATTATCACCCCTCCTAAGCGGCCGGCTTCCTGATGCATGCCTCCTGCAGCTATCGGCGCTTTCATCCGTTGCTGTATGCAGGGGGCGGAAGTCAATTTCGGGTCCGGGGCCCTACCGGGGCGATGCACAGAATGAAGATGTCACAATCTCCGGGCACAGGAGATCGGGACACAATGCGCCACGACAAAACTCCAGCCGAATATGGCAGCGCTGTGCCCGGTCACAACGGCATTTGTGCCCAGTTAGCAACCCCGCAGGGGCGCTAACAGGAGGCGCAAAGGCACCCAATTTCTCCTCCTTGGAGTTTCAGAGTGATAGATATGTGAAATAGACTGCTGGTTAATGCTATGTTAATTAGTATCTTTAAAAAGTTGATGCATAAATATTGTTAAAAATAGGATTGAGGTTTTTAAGAATAAGTAAAGGGAAGGATGATTGAATGCTAACTGGGTCACAATTCCTGACTTGGTGGGATCCCAGAAATGAACGTAATTGCTTGAAGATTTACAATGCACGATGTGAGGTTAGATAAATATTCTGGACTTTTTCTTGATTTGGCTTTAGGTGCAAGAGAAACTTGTAGAATTGTTCCTCAGGAAATTAAATGGTTTGAGTTAAGCCCAAAAAAGAAGTTTATTGTGTTTGGCCTGTATGCGGAGTGGATTGAATGGCCTTTCCTTGTACCTTGTTTTCTTGTGTCCTTATACTGAAAATCAAGTGCAGGAAGACTGCACCGTGTTTTGCGGAAAAAGCTGAAAACTTCATGAAAGGCAGCACCACATGCCACCATTCCTATTCTTGATGCTAAATCAAGAAGAATTCTCACAAAATTTCTGCTGACAGGCAACTTAAAACAAATAGCTTTTCTTTTCCTTTGTGGCAATGCTACATTTATTGCCCATCTCTAGTTGCCTTCTTTATGGTGATAGTGCCCCCACAATGGTATTAGGTAGTGAATTATATAGGTAGGGATATTTTTAAAAAATTGGTTCCTGGCAAAAACACGAAGGCAGAATATTATCTGAATGGCGGCAGATTAGGAAAAGGGGAGGTGCAACGAGACCTGGGTGTCATCATTCATCAGTCATTGAATGTTGGCATGCATGTACAGCAGGCGGTGAAGAAAGCAAATGGTATGTTGGCCTTCATAGCAAAGGGATTTGAGTATAGGAACAGGGAAGTCTTACTGCAGTTGTACAGGGCCTTGGTGAGGCCCCACCTGGAATATTGTGTTCAGTTTTGGTCTCCTAATCTGAGGAAGGATGTTCTTACTATTGAGGGAGTGCAGCGGAAGTTCACCAGACTGATTCCTGGGATGGCAAGACTGACATATGAGGAGAGACTGGATCGACTGGGCCTGTATTCACTGGAGTTTAGAAGGATGAGCGGGGATCTCATAGAAACATATAAAATTCTGACGGGACTGGACAGGTTAGATGCAGGAAGAATATTCCCGATGTTGGGGAAGTCCAGAACCAGGGGACATAGTCTTAGGATAAGGGGTAAGCCATTTAGGAATTAGATGTGGAGGAACTTCTTCACTCAGAGAGTTGTTAACCTGTGGAATTCCCCACCACAGAGAGTTGTTGATGCCAGTTCAAGAGGGAGTTAGATATGGCCCTTGCGACTAAAGGGATCAAGAGGTATGGAGAAAAAGCAGGAACGGGGTACTGAAGGAATGATCAGCCATGATCTTATTGAATGGTGGTGCAGGCTCAAAGGGCCGGATGGCCTGCTCCTGCACCTATTTTCTATGTTTCTATGTGGGCGTCACTGGCAAGGAAAACATTTATTGCCTATCCCTAATTGCCTTTGAGAAGATGGTAGTGAACTGCATTTTTGAACTGCTGCAGTCCGTGTGGTGAAGGAACTCCCACAGTGCTGTTAGGGAGGGAGTTCCAGGATTTTGACCCAGCGACGATGAAGGAACGGCAATATATTTCCAAGTCAAATGGTGTGTAACTTGGAGGGGAACTTGCAGGTGATGGAGTTCCCGTGCGCCTGCTGCTCTTGTCCTTCTAGGTGGTAGAGGTCATGGGTTTGGGAGGTGCTGCCGAAGAAGCCTTGGCAAGTTGCTGCAGTGCAGCTTGTCGATGGTGCACACTGCAGGCATGTTGCACGGTGGTGGAGGGAGTGAATGTTTAAGGTGGTGGATGGGGTGCCAATCCAGTGGGTTGCTTTGTCCTGGATGGTGTCAAGCTTCTTCAGTGTCGCAGCAAAGTAGTTATGTTTGAATGTTTAAAACAACCATAGACTAAATAGTGGGGGGGGAGGGTTCAAGTGAGGGGAGATTTAGAAAGTTAAAGAGAAAGGACAAGGCAATAGTGCAAGATAGCGATAGGGGTAATGATAACCAGAGTGTGACAGGAAGGAACAGAGCATACAAACATAAGAGTACACCAGCAAATTGGGTCAGAATAGGGAAAATGGTAAAAAAAACTGTCCTGTATCACACATTACTGTATATAACTGTATCTTACCATGCTATACATGACTGTAACTGGATATGACTAACAATAAGCATACCTTACCACCAGGGGTGCACTTGCAGGAGACACTCCATACCTGTCCCACTGAGGTATATAAAGGGAGGTCTCAGGCAAGTGCAGCACTGGAGAGCTGGAATTAAAGGTGCAGGTCCTGAGTGACCTTGACCTCAGCATGTGTCTCGTGTAAGTTAGTACATTAGAGTCAGGGCATAACAGTGGCGACGAGTTATGGGATCCACAGAATGGCTACCAACAGCTCAGATGAGAAATACAATGCTGGAGACAATTGGGATGACTTTATAGAAAGGCTCCAGCAAAGCTTTGTGACCAAATGCTGGCTGGGTGACAATAAGGCAGACAAGAGAAGAGCCCATCTCTTGACCAGCTGTGGCTCGAAAACATATGCTTTAATGAAAGACCTGCTGGCACCCGAGAAACCAGCAAGCAAGTCATTTGAGGAGTTGAGCACACTGTTGAGAGACCACTTGAAGCCAACGAGCAGCCTCCACATGGCCAGACACAGGTTCTACGACTACAGACGCTGTGTGGGCCAAAGCATACCCGACTTCGTGGCAGAACTTCGGAGGCTGGCTAGTTCATGTGAGTTCCCCGATGAACTAAGGGGAGAAGTACTGAGAGACTTTTTTATTGAAGGAATAGGCCACGCAGGCATATTCTGAAAGCTTATAGAGACTAAGATCTTGACTCTAGAGGCAGCAGCACTGGTCGCACAGACGTTCTTGGCAGGCGAAGAAGAAATGAAGCTGATCTATACTTTGGGTATGACAACCAACAAGACATCGGAACAAGGGGTTCACATTGTGAAACAAACCGCTACCCCCACACACAGACAAAGGCAGGAGAGCAGACCTTCAACAGCAGACAGTGGCGCCAGAAGCCATTAAAATCAAGGGCCACATGAATGGCCGATCACACCTCATCAACCCACAATGCGAGCAATCAACAACAGATTGAGAGAAGCTCAAGGGAGATCAGCCAGACGCAGCTCATCCTTTGGAAACAATGGAAACGGTCTGTGTTGGAGATGTAGGGGAAGGCACTCAACAAGGGAGCGTCGATTTCAGCATGTCGTTTGCAGAAACTGCAACTACACAGGGCATCTGGCTCACATGTGCAGAAAAACAGCAGCTCGGCTGGTATATGAATCGGAAGGATCGGAAAGCGGACCAGAAGACGGAGCAGTGCACAGGATGCCGAGGTACAGCGGGTTAACACGATCAATGTCCACTGTTCTTACACCAAGACGCCTCCAATTATGATGAGGGTTCAACTCAACGGGATACCCGTCAACATGGAACTGGACACGGGGGCCAGTCAATCCCTAATGAGCGTTCAACAATTTGAACAGCTGTGGCCGCACAAAAGCAACAGACCAAAACTCACAAAGATCGACACCAAACTAAGGACCTATACTAAATAAATCGTCCCAGTCCTTGGCAGCGCCGTGCTCCCAGTCACACACAAAAGGATGGTGCACTGACTTTCCCTGTGGATTGTCCCCGGGGATCTCCCAGCCCTGTTGGGGAGAAGCTGGCTAGCAGAACTTAATTGGAAATGGGATGATGTTCACGCCATGTCGTCAGAGGAACGGACCTCCTGCTCAACAGTTCTAAGTCGTTTTGAACATCTCTTTCAGCCTTGTGTGGGCACTTTCAAAGGGGCTAAAATTAAAATCTACATCACACAGGATGCCAGACCGGTCCATCATAAGGCTAGAGCTGTGCCTTATGTGATGAGGGAAAAGATTGAAAACGAACTGGACCGGCTTCTGCGGGAAGGCATAATTTCTCTCGTGGAATTCAGCGACTGGGCAAGCCCCATCATCCCCGTCATGAAGCCTGATGGATCCGTGCGAATCTGTGGGGATTACAAGTCTACCATAAACAGAGTCTCCCTACAGGACCAATACCCGCTGCCCAGAGCGGAGGACCTATTTGCCACGTTGGCTGGAGGAAAATTTTTCTCAAAACTTGACCTCACATCTGCGTATATGATGCAAGAACTGACCGAAGAGTCTAAGCTACTCACCACCATCAACACACATCGAGGCCTTTTTGTGTACAATCGATGCCCATTCAGCATCAGGTCGGCAGCTGCTATATTCCAGCGCAACATGGAGAGTCTGCTCAAGTCCATCCCGGGGACGGTTGTGTTTCAAGATGACATACTCATCACGGGCAGGGACACCGATTCTCATCTCCGCAATCTTAAGGAAGTACTAAGTCGATTGAATCGGGTAGGCCTAAGAGTTAAGAAATCCAAGTGTCTGTTTCTCGCGCCCGAGGTTGAAATTTTGGGCAGAAGGATTGCCGCTGATGGAATCCGCCCAACAGAATCCAAAACCGAAGCAATTCGTCTGGCACCCAGGCCCCGTAATGTCTCGGAACTGCGCGCCTTTCTCGGGCTACTCAATTACTTTGGGAACTTTATGCAGAACTTAAGCACTCTGCTGGAGCCTCTCCACATGCTACTCAGAAAGGGGTGCAATTGGTTTTGGGGGACGCCCAAGAACGCGCCTTCAATAAGGCACGCAACCTTCTGTGTTCCAAGAGTGTTTTAGCCTTTTTTGACCCAGGAAAAAAGTTAGTCCTTACGTGTGATCCGTCAGCGTACGGGGTCAGGTGCGATTTGCAGCACGTCAATGATGCAGGTAAATTGCTGCCCGTTGCTTATGCCTCCAGGTCACTTTCGCGGGCGGAGCGCGGGTACGATATGGTTGAGAAGGAGGTGCTCGCGTGCGTATACGCTGTCAAAAAGATGCACCAATACCTTTTCGGGGCCAAGTTTGCATTAGAAACCGACCACAATCCCCTCACGTCCCTACTATCCGAGAGCAAGACAATCAACGCCAACGCCTCGGCACGCATTCAGCAGTGGGCACTCATGCTGGAGGCTTACGACTACACGATAAGGCACAGACCAGGCACAGACAACTGTGCCGACGCACTTAGCAGGCTACCCCTGGCGACCACAGAAGGGTCCGACGAACAGGACTGTGAGATGGTCATGGCAATCAATGCCTTTGAATCCACAGGTTCGCCCATGACAGCTGACCAAATCAGAGCCTGGACGACCAGCGACCCCACGTTATCTCTAGTTAAAAGATGTGTTTTAACCGGTGACTGGGCAGAGGCTCGCGATGCCTGCCCCGAGGAGGTCAAACCCTTCCATAGGCGCATGCATGAACTCTCACTACAGGCAGACTGCCTGATGTGGGGCAGCCGAGTAGTTATGCCCTTTTGAGGCAGGGAGCTCCATCGCGAGCACCCGGGGATCGTCCTTATGAAGACCATAGCCAGATCTCATGTCTGGTGGCTTGGCATTGACGCGGACTTGGAGCTCTACGTCCATCGGTACACCATTTGTGCTCCACTCAGTAATGCCCCCAGGGAGGCCCCCCTAAGCCCCTGGCCCACCAAACCGTGGTCGCGGGTGCATGTAGACTATGCGGGCCCATTCATGGGCAAAATGTTCCTCGTAGTCGTTGATGCATTTTCAAAATGGATCGAGTGCACCATTTTAAACTCGAGCACCACCTCCACCACTGTGGAGAGCCTTAGAACTATGTTTGCAACGCACGGCATTCCTGACATATTGGTCAGTGATAATGGTCCGTGCTTCACCAGCACAGAATTTCACGATTTTATAGTTGACCACGGTATAAATTACGTTAAGACAGCACCTTTCAAGACAGCCTCCAATGGCCAGGCGGAGCGAGCAGTGCAGATCATTAAACAAGGCATGCTCAGAATCCAAGGTCCCATGCTGCAGAGCCGCCTGTCGCGACTGCTGCTGGCATACAGATCTCGTCCGCATTCATTGACTGGGGTTCCCCCCATGCAACTATTGATGAAATGAACCTTAAAGACCAGGCTCTTGTTAATCCTCCCAGACATGCATGAAATTGTTGAGGCTAAGCATCAAAAGCTAACTGAGTACCATGACCGAAATTTGAGGGGGAGGTGGAATGAGATAGGGGATAAAGTGTTTGTGCTAAACTATGGCCGGGCTCACAAATGGCTTGCAGGGACAGTAACAGACAAAGAGGGAAACTGGCTACTGGTTGTACAAATGGACAATGGCCAAACCTGCCAGAGGCATGTAGACCAAGTAAAAAGTAGATTCACTGATAACACTGAAGAACCAGAGGCAGACTACAATGTGGAACTCACACCACACCTCGTGGGCAGACAGAGGGAACAACCTGAGGAAAGGGCAGTCTCAACAGACAGCCCAGGCGAGATACCAGCAATCACACCGAACAAAAAACAGGCACCAAGGCAAACAACTGAACCACAACTAAGACGCTCCATGCGAGAGCGCAGACCACCTGAGAGACTGAATCTATAAAGGCAATAAGACCTTGGGGGAGGGTGATGCCATGTCTCTCACATTACTGTATATAACTGTATCTGATCATGCTATACATGACTGTAACTGGATATGACCTGTAACAATAAGCATACCTTACCACCAGGGGTGCACTTGCAGGAGACACTCCATACCTGTCCCACTGAGGTATATAAAGGGAGGTCTCAGGCAAGTGCAGCACTGGAGAGCGGGGATTAAAGGTGCAGGTCCCGAGTGACCTTGACTTCAGCATGTGTCTCGTGTAAGTCAGTACATTAGAGTCAGGACATAACAAAAACAAAATTAAAGCTCTTTATCTGAATACACGCAGCATTCGTAACAAGATAGATGAATCGATGGCACAAATAGAAATAAATGGGTATGATCTGAAAGCCATTACAGAGAAGTGGTTGCAAGGTGACCAAGGCTGAGAACTGAATATTCAGGGATATTTGACATTTTGGAAGGATTAGCAGAAAAGAAAAGGAGGTGGGGTAGCTCTGTTAATAAAGGATGAGATCAGTACAGTAGTGAGAAATGATCTCGGCTCAGAAGATCAAGATGTAGAATCAGTTTGGGTGGAGATAAGAAATAATAAAGGAAAGAAGTCACTGGTGGGAGTAGTCAATAGGCCCCCTAACAGTAGCCACACTGTAGGACAGACCATAAATCAAGAAATAATGGGGCCTTGAAAGAGAAGTACTGCAATAATCATGGGTGATTTTAATCTTCATTTGGATTGGACAAATCAAATTGGCAATGGCAGCCTTGAGGACGAGGTCATAGAATGTATTTGGGATGGTTTCTGAGAACGATTGGTTGTGGAACCAACCAGGGAACAGGCTATTTTAGATCTGGTAATATGTAATGAGACAGGATTAATTAATGATTTCATAAGTAAAGGATCTTCTAGGAAAGAGTGATGATATGATAGCATTTCACGTTCAGTTTGAGGATGAGAAACATGGGTCTGAATCTAGTGATTTAAAACTTAAATAAAGGCAATTACAAAAGGTATGAAGACAGAGTTAGCTAAAGTGGACTGGGAAAATAGATTAAAGGGTAATACAGTTGATAAGCAGTGGCAGACATTCAAGGAAATAGTTCATAATTCTCAACAAAGATATATTCTAGTGAGAAAGAAAAACTCTACGAGAAGGATGAATCATCCCCGGCTAACTAAGGAAGTTAAGGATGGTATCAAATTGAAAGAAAAGGCATACAATGCAGCAAAGATTAGTGATAGGCTAGAAGATTAGGACATTTTTAGAAACCAACAAAGGATGACTAAAAAAAAAATAAAGAAGGAGAAAATAGATTGAGAGTAAACTAGCAAGAAATATTTAAACAGACAGTAAGAGCTTCTACAAGTATATAAAAAGGAAGAGAATAGCTAAAGTAAATGTTGGTCCCTTAGAGGATGAAACTGGGGAATTAATAATGGGAAACAAGGAAATGGCAGAGACTTTGAACGCATATTTTGTATTTGTCTTCATGGTAGAAGACAATAACAGTAGATAATCCAGGGCCAAAAGGGAGGAAGGAACTTAAAACAATCACTATCGTTAGAGAAAAAGTACTAGGCAAACTAATAGGACTAAAGGCTGACAAATCCCCTGGACCTGATGGCCTGCATCCCAGGGTCTTAAAAAAAGTGTCTGCAGAGATAGTGGATGCATTGGTTGTAATCTCCCAAAATGTCCTAGATGTTGAAAAGGTCCCAGCGGATTGGAAAACCGCAACTGTAATGCCCCTATTCAAGAGAGGGAAGAGACAGAAAGGAGGAAACTATAGACCAGTTAGCCTAACATCTGTCATTGGGAAAATGCTGGAATCCATTATTAAGGGTGTAGTAGCAGGGCATTAAAAAAATCATAATACAATCAAGCAGAGTCAACATGGTTTTATGAGAGGGAAATCGTGTTTGACAAAATTATTAGAGCTCTTTGAGGATGTAACGAACAGGGTGGATGAAGGGGAACCAGTAGATGTAGTGTATTTGGATTTCTAAAAGGCTTTCGATAAGATGCCACATAAAAGGTTACTGCACAAGATTAGAGAGCTCACGGTGTTGGGGGTAATATATCAGCATGGATAGAGGATTGGCGAACTAACTGAAAACAGAGAGTTGGGATAAATGGGTCATTTTCAAGTTGGCATTTGAGTAAATATTTTTTTCAAAGAAAAATCATTTGAGTTTATCTCAGGATATTTGAGGAGATTCTGGAGATTTAAAAAGAATGGGGCCTGTACTATCTCAGCCTGTATTGCTGACTACCTGTCTAATACAGGATCCAGATGGGAGAAGGTTTATTGAGTAGAGTTATCAGGGTAACGGAGGAGGTTGCAGACTGATGAGGGGGAGGTGGCCTTACTCCCAAACGATTTTCAGGGAGAAGCGCTCATACTTGGACCTGACCGATCGACAGGTCGTTCGAAGGGTGCGCTTCCGAAAAGAGGTGATCAGTGAGATTTGCCAGCTCATTAAGGCAGACCTGCAGCCCAGTACCTCCAACATTACTGCACTCTCTGTCGAGGTGAAGGTGACTGCGGCACTTTCCTTTTATGCATGCGGCTCTTTTCAGGCATCAGCTGGGGCCATATGCTGCATTTCTCAGTACGCTACTCGTCGCTGCATTCGACAGGTAACCGAAGCACTGTATGCACGCCGGATGGAATTTATAAACTTCCCAACGACCAGGGAGGCACAGAGTGAGAGGGCTTTGGGATTTTGCACGCATTGCCGGCTTCCCCAAGGTGCACGGTGCTGTTGACTGTACCCATATTGCCCTGCGAGCACCATTACAGGAGGCAGAGGTATACTGAAACCGTAAGGGATTTCACTCCCTCAATGTGCAGCTCGTATGTGACCATACGGAGCACATAATGGCAGTGAATGACTACTTTCCAGGAAGCATCCATGATGCGCACATCTTGCGTGAGAAAACTGTGTCTGTCCTGTTGAAGTCTGAGCCACAAGGTAAATGCTGGATGCTGGGGGACAAAGGGTACGGTCTCGCCACCTGGCTCTTGACCCCCCCTGTGGAACTCTCAGACAGAAGCTGAGCAACGATATAATAAGATCCATATAGCCACACGTAATATTATCGAAAAGACAATTGGAGTGCTGAAGCAGCGCTTTCGATGCTTGGACCACTCGGGAGACAGGCTGCATTACCACCCTGAGCAGGTTGCTCAGTTCACAGTGGTGTGCTGCATGTTGCATAATTTAGCAATCACGATGGGACAGGAAATGCCACAGGGGACTGCGGGACCACCTGAGGAGAGAATGCAGGAGACGGAGAAGGAAGAAGAGGAACATGAGGGGGAGGAGGCTGAGGAAGAGCTTCCAGATAAACCCATGGCACCAACACCCCCCACCCCTCCCCCCCCCACCCCCCGCCCCCAACATCACAGTGGAGGGCACGCAGAGCGTATGCCACTGCAAAATCGTTACGACAGCAGCTCATAAATGAACGTGTCATGTTTGTAACTACAATGTAACACCACTGTATTACTGTATACACTCAACTGTGATTGGTGAGCGCAGCACATTACAATTTGTTATGAAGCAAGCTAAGTATCTGAAGAAGCAAATCCGTCGAGGTACACTCAGAAATTCTGCTCAATAAATTTATAGTTTAGCTGTGACTTGAAATTAGATTTCTGAAGGTTGAGATAATTTTATGCAGATCTCCAGTCATATACAGAAATTCATTTGTTCAGCCTTCCAGTTGTTTCACATGAATTTATTAAAGCAGAGACTAGATTTATTGCTTTAGATTTCGCACAGTGTTAAATTATAGTCAGTACTTCGAATGTTCACTTTAACTTTTCAGAATATCAAGAACTGCAGTTGGTCATTCATGTGATCAGTAACAATTATAAATGTTGTTGTGAAAATTTATAGATAATTTGGTTAAGTTTCATACTGCAAGGAAAGCATGATATAGTAAATTAAAGCAGATTTTTCATTATCGTTACATTTTATTTGACGGTTTGTATCTGAGGACTCCACTAAAATGTAAATTAGATATAAGCTGAAGGTTAAGTTTCTTATTCTAACCTTGGGCAACATTTAGATTGCTTTCCAGAGAGCTGGCAAGCGGCTTACTCTCACAACAGCCCATTAGAGAAATAGTCGATCATCAGGTCAACTGGGATAAAAAAAAAAGCAAGTACTGATTCTGAACCACGGGTGCATCATGCCAGATGTGAATAGGTTCTCATTGCAAATGAATTTTAGATAGTCTGGCATAGTGGACATTCAGATCACGCTAAGATAGTTGAAAAGGACTATAATACACTATTTGATAAGATCAGGTGGTCTTGGCTCAGTGAAAATCTTTACCGCTATCGTTTTACATTACAGTAGATATGATTGCAGTAAAATTATTTCACAGGTAAACTACCTTAACATAATTCCCTTTGAGGCATTATTAATATTCATAAAACTTCTATTCAGTCCCTTTGATTCAGTTTGACTAAATCCCAGCAAGATAAGTGAAATGAGGATTTGAAATGACATATTGCCCACTGATGGAACTTTGGGGATATATGTCAAGCTTGGATATAAGCTGATTGGAGAATTGGACTGCAGCATTGTAGCTCTAACTCCACCTCCTCAGCTATAGAGATACAAACTCGTATTTGTAGAATTTACTACACTCAGATTAAGAATGTGAATAGGTGCCATTTCGCTTTGGAGTTTTCTACCCAAGCTGAATTCATGAGTGTTAACAAAAGGAAAAGGAGCTACATGCGGCAATCAGGTGCCCCACTGCAGCTCGGCAGTTGTGGAAGGGCGGAAAATTGGGCGGCTCCAATGCTTAGCTGGTCCAGCAGGTCAGGTCTTGGCTTCCGGGGTGGCCTTGCATAGGCTGGCAGCATGCCGGAGGTTTTTGTGGGGTTAGGAGTAAACCTTCTGCCCCACAAAAATGTCTTCAATAGTTTTTCGAGCAGTCTCCAGTCTGTTGTATAGGTAAACTTGTATTTACTCTGTACAGCCACCAGAGGGCTCATCCTCTGGAGTCCAAAGGGATCTCATAATCTCTTGGGAGCACAGGTATTTAAGGAGGCTTCACAGGTTGGAGAGACACTCTGGAGACCTGCAATAAAAGACTACGGTCACACTGTACTTTGAGCTCACAGTGTTCAGTCTGACTCTTTCTCCATACACAACAACTGACGACGAGATACAGATAGCGAACCCAAAGATGCAGAGAACATTGGGTATCCTGGAGAAATTCTCGGAGGGAGATGATTGGGAAACTTTTGTGGAGCGACTCGACCAATACTTCATGGCCAACGAGCTAGATGGGGAAGAGAGCGCTGTCAAACGAAGGGCGATTCTCCTCACCAACGTATGGCCTCATGAAGAATCTGCTCACTCCAGCGAAACCCACAGAGAAATCGTACGATGATTTGTGCACACTGGACCAAGAGCATTTGAACCCGAAGGAAAGTGTTCTGATGGCGAAGTACCAGTTCTAAACCTACAAAAGGTTTGAAGGCCAGAAAGTGGCGAGTTATGTTGCCGAGCTAAGATGCCTTGCAGAAAATTGTAAATTTGAAGGACATTTGGAGCACATCCTCAGAGACTTTTTCGTACTTGGCATTGACCACGAAACTGTCATGTATTACTGTATACACTCAACCTAGATGCACACCTTGACCACAAGGGGTGAACTTGTGGGAGACACTCCTTACCTGATCACACAGGTATAAAAAGGAAGGTCCCACACAGGGTCATGGTCTTTGGAGTCCTGTGAATAAAGAGTTAAGATCACAGAGTGACCTTGTCCCCAGAATGTGCCTCGTGTGGTTTCATACTGTGGAGTAAGGACTTTACATTGGCGACGAGAAACGGGAATTCACGACCCACGAGAATGGCCACCAGTAGCACAGAGGAACGGTACTGTGTTGGGGAAGACTGGGACGATTTTGTCGAGCGGCTTTAGCAAAGCTTCGTTATGAAAGAATGGCTGGGGGATGCAGCGGCCGACAAGCGAAGGGCTCACCTTTTGACCAGCTGCGGACCAAAGACTTACGCGCTCATGAAGGACTTACTAGCACCCGAAAATCCGGCGGACAAAACCTTTGAAGAACTTAACAAATTGATCGGGGAGCACCTCAAACCGGTGAGCAGCATACATATGGCCCGGCACAGATTCTATACCCACCGACGTCGTGAAGGACAGAGCATACCGGACTTCGTAGCGGACCTCCGGCGTTTGGCCAGCCTCTGTAAGTTCACAGACGCCTACAGGGGGGAGATGCTCAGGGACTTCTTTATCGAGGGCATCGGTCATGCGGGAATTTTCTGCAAATTAATTGAGACCAAGGATTTGACCTTAGAAGCGGCAACGTTGATAGCTCAAACTTTCATGGCGGGGGAGGAAAAGACGAAAATAATATACGCGCGGAATTCTGCCTCTAACGCGGCGATGGATCAGGGAGTCAACATCATCAATGCGACTCAGAGCCCCGCAGGCAGGCAGGGACAGTCCGACACTCCCCAGGCAGCAATAGACCCCAGAGTAGGAGTTCAACAGAGACAATGGCAGGCTGAACGGACATTCACGCCATCACAGTGGACGATGCGGCCCGGGATGGGGCCATTGACAACCACTAATAGGGTACTTAAGAACAGTCAAAGGGACAGTCAGCGCGGAATGCCAGGCCATAGTCCCTTTGTTCCCAACAATGGAAACTTTAACTCATGCTGGAGGTGTTGGGGAAAACACTCAGCTAGATCTTGCAGATTTCAATAGTTTGTCTGCAGGAACTGCAATCTCAGTGGCCACTTAGCTCGAATGTGCAGGAAGTCTGCTACCAGACTAATATATGAGACGGATGGACCAGAAGAGGATTCTTTGAGGCAGGATGACTTTTGAGGCAAATCGATGGATGCCGAGGTTCAGCGGGTCCATGTGGCGAATATTCACAGTTCATACACCAAAACTCCACCAATGATGATGAGGGTTTTATTAAATGGTATCCCTGTACGCATGGAGCTGGACACTGGGGCCAGCCAGTCACTCATGGGCATTCAGCAATTTGAGAAGCTATTGTCACTTAAAGCTAGTAGACCCAAATTAGCACGTATTGAGACACAATTACGGACTTACACTAAAGAAATCATTCCGGTGCTAGGCAGTGCAATGTTGGCTGTCACACACAATGGGTTTGTGAATCAGCTGCCACTCTGGATTGTCCTGGGCAATGGTCCCGCACTGTTGGGGAGGAGCTGGTTAGCCGAGATGAACTGGAAATGGGGGAATGTTCACGCAATGTCATCTGTGGAGCGAAGTTCGTGCTCAGAAGTCCTACAGCAATTTGATTCACTATTCCAACCTGGTGTCGGGACTTTCAAAGGCACTAAAGTAGGGATACACATCACCCCGGACGCCAGACCAGTGCACCACAAAGCCAGAGCAGTGCCGTATGTGATGCGGGAAAAGATCGAGAGCGAATTGGACCGGCTATTGAGAGAGGGCATCATCTCGCCTGTTGAATTCAGCGACTGGGTGAGCCCCATCATTCCCATCCTACAAGCGGATGGCTCTGTCAGGATCTGTGGCGACTACAAGGCCACCATCAATCGGGTGTCCCTACAAGATCAATACCCGCTCCCGAGAGCGGAGGACCTCTTCGCCACGCTGGCAGGTGGCAAGCTATTCACCAAGTTGGACCTCACTTCAGCCTACATGACCCAAGAACTGGCCGACGAATCTAAACTACTGACCACCATCACCACGCACAAGGGACTGTTCATTTATAACAGATGCCCATTTGGCATTCGAACAGCGGCCGCGATTTTTCAACGAAACATGGAAAGCCTGCTTAAATCCATTCCTGGAACGATCGTATTCCAGGACGACATTCTCAGCTCGGGTTGAGACACCGAGGAACACCTCCACAACCTGGAGGAGATGCTATGCCGACTGGACCGGGTAGTCCTGCGACTCAAGAAGTCTAAATGTGTGTTCTTAGCTCCTGAGGTTGAGTTTCTGGGCAGGAGGGTTGCTGCAGATGGGATTCGGCCCACCGAATCCAAAACAGAGGCGATTCGACAAGCACCCAGGCCCTGCAACACATTGGAGTTGCGTTCATTCCTGGGACGGCTGAACTATTTCGGGAACTTTCTGCCGAACTTGAGCACATTGTTGGAGCCGCTACATGTGCTCCTGTGTAAGGGTTGCGATTGGTTTTGGGGGGACTGTCAGGAACGGGCTTTTGATCAGGCGCGAAACCTACTTTGTTCAAACAAGTTGTTGACCCTGTACGACCCTTGTAAAAGATTGATTCTGACATGTGATGCATCATCCTATGGGGTTGGGTGCGTGTTGCAGCAGGGCAGTGCTGAGGGTCAACTACAACCCGTGGCTTATGCCTCCAGGTTGCTCTCTCAAGCAGAACGGGGATATGGGATGGTCGAGAAGGAAGTGCTTGCATGTGTCTATGGTGTAAAAAAAATGCATCAGTACCTCTTTGGTAGGAAGTTTGAATTAGAGACGGACCACAAGCCATTAACATCCCTGTTGTCAGACAGCAAGGCTGTCAATGCCAACGCATCAGCTCGCATACAGCGATGGGCTCTCACGCTGGCTGCTTATGACTACTCCATCCGGCACCGGCCCGGCACTGAAAATTGCGCTGACGCGCTCAGCAGGCTTCCACTGGTCACCACTGAGGGGGCAGCGGAGCAAAGCGTCGAGATGGTCATGGCTGTCGATGCCTTTGACAGCGCAGGCTCCCCCATCACAGCCCGCCAGATCAAAATCTGGACAAACAGAGATCCCCTCCTATCCCTGATTAAGAAATGTGTCCTGACTGGGGATTGGGAGCCCGCATACGGTGCATGCCCTGAGGAGGTCAGACCATTTCACAGGCGGATGGATGAGCTCTCTATCCAAGCCGACTGCCTACTATGGGGCAGCCGGCTAGTCATGCCCCAGAAGGGCAGGGAGGCATTCATCAGGGAACTCCACAGCGAGCACCCAGGCATTGTGATGATGAAGGCCATTGCCCGGTCACACGTTTGGTGGCCTGGAATTGATTCAGACTTGGAACACTGTGTTCGCAGGTGCACGACGTGTGCCCAGCTGGGTAATGCCCCCAGGGAGGCCCCGCTCAGCCCGTGTCCCTGGTCCACCAGGCCATGGTCACGCATTCACATTGACTATGCGGGCCCGTTCATGGGAAAAATTTTCCTTATTGTGGTAGATGCCTACTCGAAATGGATCGAGTGCATCATCCTGAATTCAAGCACGTCATCCACCACCGTGGAAAGCCTATGTGCGACCTTTGCAACCCATGGCTTGCCGGACATCCTGGTTAGTGATAATGGCCCGTGTTTCACGAGCTGTGAATTCCGGGAGTTTATGTCGGGCAATGGCATCAACCGCGTCAGGACTGCGCCATTCAAGCCAGCCTCCAATGGTCAGGCGAAATGGGCAGCCCAAATCATTAAACAAGGTATGCTCAGGATTCAAGGACCCTCCCTACAATGCCGCCTATCGCGCCTCCTACTGGCCTATAGATCCCACCCACACTCGCTCACGGGGGTCCCGCCCGCGGAGCTACCCATGAAATGGACACTCAAAACTTGGTTGTCCCTCATCCACCCAGTCCTGACTGACATAGTTGAGGGCAAGCGCAAGTCACAAAACGAGCACCATGACCGAAATTCAAGGGGGAGATGTATGGAAATAAATGATCCTGAATTCGTCCTCAATCACGCCATGGGGCCCAAATGGCTTGAGGGCACTGTAATTGACAAAGAGGGGAACAGGATCATCATGGTAAAACTCAACAATGGCCTGATATGCCGTAAGCATCTGGACCAAGAAAAAAAAGGTTCAGCATCGACACGGAGGAACCTGAAGAAGATCATGAGATGGAGCTCACACTATCGCCAGCGAACATGCAACAAGAGCAATCAGAAGAATGCACAGTCCCTGCGGTCAGCCCGGACAGGCCGGAATCACCACAGGTGACAGACACTCACGTCAGTGTCCAACAACCAGAGCCCCAACTGCGGCGCTCCACGAGGGAGCGTAGACCACCTGAAAGACTAAACCTATAAGACTTTGGGGGGGCAGGGGGAAGGTGATGTCATGTTTGTAACTACAATGTAACATGACTGTATTACTGTATACACTCAACTCAGATGCACACCTTGACCCCAGGGGGTGGACTTGTAGGAGACACTCCTTACCTGATCACACAGGTATATAAAGGGAGGTCCCACGCAGGGTCATCACTTCTGGAGTTCTGTAATAAAGAGTTAAGGTCACTGAGTGGCCTTGTCCCTGGAATGTGCCTCGTGTGGTTTCATGCTGCAGAATAAGGACTTTACAGAACGCTTTGCTTGAATGTGGGGAGCTGCGTTTTGGGACTCTGATGACTGTTACTGCAACAGTTTGACACTGTACAAGAGAGTGATTAAATTCAATTCAAACAGTTATATAAAAATGTTAAATATATATAACAATTGTAAAACTTTGTAAAACTTATAACTTTAACTTTGAAAAACTGTAACAACTTTAACAACTGAAATAAACTTTTAAAAATCAAACTTCAACTCTTTTAAATGAACAATGAACATTTTCCACCACCCTTCGGACTCACACCCCTTTCTTACTCCCACCCTTCCCTTTCCAACTGCCCCTGACCTACTCATGCTGATACCAAGCCGGTGTGCAGCACCGCACCCCGAGTGCTGTTGCTGTTGTTGGGGGTCAGACATTGCAGGCGCAATAAATGGGGCGTCAAGAGAAGCTCGTTGTTGTGTATCTGTAAAGCATGCACTCCCATGTTCCGCCACCAGGGAACTCATCCCCTGAAGTCCCAAGGGATCCCAGCATCCCTTGGGAGCACTGTATATAAGCCGGCTCCTAAGGCCTGTTGCTCACTCTGGAGTGTCTTAATGAAGACTGAGGTCACTGTTACTTTAACCTCCCTGTGTGCAGTCTCATCTGTGTTAGGAACACAATAACTGTCGACGAGAATACGAATCCAACGCAAAGATGCAGCAAACTGTGGGCATCCTGGAGAAGTTCTCGGAGGGTGACGACTGGGAAGCCTATGTTGAACGGCTAGACCAGTACTTTGTAGTCAAGGAGCTGGATGGAGAAGGAAGCACTGCAAAAAGGAGAGCGGTCCTCCTCACGGTCTGCGGGGCACCGACCTACAGCCTCATGAAGAATCTTCTGGCGCCGGTGAAACCCATTGATAAGTCGTATGAGGAGCTGAGTTCGCTGGTTCGGGAGCATCTTAACCCAAGGGAGAGCGTGCTGATGGCGAGGTACCGGTTCTACACGTACCAGCGATCTGAAGGTCAGGAAGTGGCGAGCTACGTCGCCGAGATAAGGTGACTTCCAGGACAATGTGAGTTTGATGGCTACCTGGAGCAAATGCTCAGAGACTTTTTTGTACTGGGAATTGGCCACGAGAGCATCCTACGAAAACTTTTGATTGTAGAGACACCGACCCTCAGATAGCACAGGTGTTTATGTCCACCAGTGATAACACCAAACAAATCTCTCAGCACACAAGTGCTATCAATGTTCATAAATTAACTGGAACTGTGTTTGCGAGCAGAAATGTACAGGGCAGAACCCACGAGTCTGCAACTGCCAGCAGGCCTCAGGTAACCCAGATGACTCAGAATCCCCAACAAAGGATGAACAAAGGCAATTCACACCTTGTTGACATTATGGAGGCTTCCATTCAGCCTATTCATGCCGCTTCAAAGGGTATGTTTTCAAGAGCTGTGAAACAATGGGGCACCTCCAACGAGCTTGCAAACGAGCTGCAAGCTCTGCAAAACCTGCTAACCACCACGTGGCAGAGGAAGATCGGTCCATGGTGGATCAAAGCAATTTCGAGCCTCAGAGAGAGGAGGCAGATGCTGAAGTACACAGGGTGCACACATTTTCGACGAAATGTCCATCGATAATGCTAAACGTAAAATTAAATGGCTTACCCATAGCCATGGAACTGGACACTGGCGCTAGCCAATCCATCATGAGTAAAAAGATGTTTGAGAGACTGTGGTGCAACAAGGCATTCAGACTAGCCCTGAGCCCCATCCACACGAAACTGAGAACGTACACCAAAGGGCTTATCACTGTCCTGGGCAGCGCCATGGTCAAGGTCACCTACGAGGGCACGGTGCACGAACTGCCACTCTGGATTATTCCGGGCGATGGCCCCACACTGCTTGGAAGGAGCTGGCTGGGCAAAATCCGCTGGAACTGGGATGACATCCGATAGCTATCACATATCGATGAGGCCTCATGTACCCAGGTTCTTAACAAATTTCCTTCCTTTTTGAGCCAGGCATTGGAAACTTTTCCGGGGCGAAGGTGCGGATCCACTTGATCCCAGAGGCATGACCCATTCACCACAAAGCGCAAGCGGTACCTCACATGATGAGGGAGAGAGTGGAAATCGAGCTGGACAGGCTGCAATGCGAGGGCATCATCTCTCCAGTGGAATTCAGCGAGTGGGCCAGCCCGATTGTTCCAGTACTCAAAAGTGATGGTACGGTCAGGATTTGCGACAATTATAAAGTAACGATTAATCGTTTCTCGCCACAGGGCCAATACCTGCTACCTAAGGCAGACGACCTATTTGCGACACTGGTAGGAGGCAAGTTGTTCACCAAGCTCAACCTGACTTCGGCCTACATGACGCAGGAGCTGGAGGAGTCTTCGAAGGCCCTCACCTGCATCAACATGCACAAGGGACTATTCATCTACAACAGATGCCCGTTTGGAATTCAGTCGGCTGCAGCGATCTTCCAGAGAAACATGAAGAGTTTACTCAAGTCGGTACCACACATGGTGGTCTTTCAGGACGACATATTGGTCACGAGTCAGGACACCGCCGAGCACCTACAAAACCTGGAGGAGGTCCTCCAGCGACTGGATCGCGATGGGCTGCGGCTGAAGAGGTCGAAATGCGCCTTCATGGCAACAGAAGTAGAGTTTTTGGGGAGAAAGATCGCGGCGAATGCCATTCGGCCCACAGATGCCAAGACAGAGGCTATCAGGAACGCGCCCAGGCCACAGAACGTCACGGAGCTGCGGTCGTTCCTGGGACTCCTCATCTATTTTGGTAACTTCCTACCGGGGTTAAGCACCCTTTTAGAGGCCCTACATGTGTTTTGTTATTGCACAAAGGTGAGAACTGGGTATGAGGAAAAAAACAAGTAATTGCTTTTGAGAAAGCCAGAAACATTTTATGCTCCAACAAGCTGCTTGTATTGTATAACCCGTGTAAAAGACTTGTGCTAGCATGTGACGCGTCGTTGTACGGAGTCGGGTGTGTATTACAACAAGCTAACGTTGCGGGGAAGTTGCAACCTGTCGCCAATGCTTCCAGGAGCTTGTCTAAGGCCGAGAGGGCCTACAGCATGATTGAGAAAGAGGCATTAGCATGTGTGTTCGGGGTAAAGAAAATGCATCAGTACCTGTTCGGTTTCCAGCTCAAATTTGAGACCAGTCACAAGCCCCTCACATCCCTGTTCGCTGAAAACTAGGGGATAAATACTAATGCCTCAGCCCGCATACAAAGGTGGGCACTTGCGCTATCAGCGTATAACTATATCATCCGCCACAGGCCAGGCACGGAGAACTGTGCGGATGCTCTCAGTCGGCTACCATTGCCCACCACGGGGGTGGAAATGGCGCAGCGTGCAAACTTGTTGATGGTGGCACAGCCCGCAGACTTGCTGATGGTCATGGAAGCGTTTGATCAGGACTTGGACCAGCCAAGATCCTCTGCTGTCCCTAGTAAAAAACTGAGTTCTGCATGGGAGCTGGGCCAGCATCCCCGTTGAAATACAAGAGCCAATCAAGCCGTTCCAGCGGCGAAAGGACGAGCTGTCCATTCAGGCAGACTGCCTGTTGTGGGGTAACTGCGTAGTGCTACCGAAAAGGGGCAGGGAGACGTTCATCTCGGATCTCCACAGCACACACCCGGGTATAGTAATGATGAAAGTGATAGCCAGATCCCACGTGTGGTGGCCCGGTATCGACTCTGACTTAGAGTCCTGTGTACGGCAATGTAGCATATGTGCTCAGTTGAGCAACACGCCCAGAGAGGCACCACTAAGTTTGTGGTCCTGGCCCTCCAGACCATGGTTGAGGATCCATGTCGACTATGCAGGCCCGTTACTCGGTAAAATGTTCCTGGTGGTGGTGGATGCTTTTTCAAAATGGATTGAATGTGAAATGTCGGGAAGCACCGCCACCGCCACCATTGAAAGCCTGAGGGCCATGTTTGCCACCCACGGCCTGCCTGACATACTGGTCAGTGACAACGGGCCATGTTTCACCAGTGCCGAATTTAAAGAATTCATGACACGCAATGGGATCAAACTTGTCACCTCGGCCCCGTTTAAACCAGCCTCCAATGGGCAGGCAGAGCGGGCAGTACAAAGCATCAAACAGAGCCTTAAACGAGTCAGAGAAGGCTCACTCCAAACCCGCCTGTCCCGAGTACTGTTCAGCTACCGCACGAGACCCCACTCACTCACAGGGGTGTCCCCGGCTGAGCTACTCATGAAAAGGACACTTAAAACCAGACTCTCGCTGTTTCACCCCAACCTGCATGATCAGGCAGAGAGCAGGCGGCAGCAACAAAATGTAAACGATGGTCACGCCACTGTGTCACGGGAAATTGATCTGAATGACCCTGTATATGTGCTAAACTATGAACATGGTCCCAAGTGGATCGCGGGCACAGTGATAGCTAAAGAAGGGAGTAGGGTGTTTGTAGTCAAACTAGACAATGGACAAATTTGCAGAAAGCACCTGGACCAAACGAGGCTGCGGTTCACAGACTACCCTGAACAACTCACAGCAGACACCACCTTTTTCGAGCCCACAACACTCATCCAAAGGATCAACGACATCACGCCGGACCAGGAAATCGAACCCATCACGTCCAACAGCCCAGCAAGGCCAGGCTCACCTAGCAGTCCTGCAGGGCCAACAACATGCCAGGCCAGCGAGGGCACAGCCAACACACCAGAACAGACATTTGTACCGAGGCGGTCCACCAGGGAAAGAAAGGCTCCCGACCGCCTCACCTTGTAAATAGTTTTCACTTTGACTTTGAGGGAGGAGTGATGTTGTGTATCTGTAAAGCATGCACTCCCATGTTCCGCCACCAGGGAGCTCATCCCCTGAAGTCCCAAGGGACCCCAGCATCTCTTGGGAGCACTGTATATAAACCGGCCCCGAAGGCCTGTTCTTCACTCCGGAGTGTCTTATTCAAGACTGAGGTCACTGTTACTGTAACCTCCCTGTGTGCAGCCTCATCTGTGTTAGGAACACAATAATCGTGATCCGGAAGGAACGGCTTCAGGGCTGGAAGCTGCTGGCAGCTCCCCACACTCAGGTGTTGTCGACCCGATTACTATGGCACGGGGTGATTCCACACCATGTCCCGATCCCGTCGATTGCCGCATGGCATTGACGGAGTCGGCGTTCGCTCCATCACAGTGATCAGATGCGACATATCCTCCGACTGTCGTTCTGATAGAGCCGTGATGTTTGTGGCTATCATAGCCATGGCCTTGAGCAGCTGTCGAGCTATGTTGAAACATAGAAACATAGAAACATAGAAAATAGGTGCAGGAGTAGGCCATTCGGCTCTTCTAGCCTGCACCGCCATTCAATGAGTTCATGGCTGAACATGCAACTTCAGTACCCCATTCCTGCTTTCTCACCATACCCCTTGATCCCCCCAGTAGTAAGGACTTCATCTAACTCCTTTTTGAATATATTTAATGAATTGCCCTCAACAACTTTCTGTGGTAGAGTATTCCACAGGTTCACCACTTTCTGGGTGAAGAAGTTTCTCCTCATCTCGGTCCTAAATGGCTTACCCCTTATCCTTAGACTGTGACCCCTGGTTCTGGACTTCCCCAACATTGGGAACATTCTTCCTGCATCTAACCTGTAAACCCATCAGAATTTTAAACGTTTCGATGAGGTCCCCTCTCATTCTTCTGAACTCCAGTGAATACAAGCCCAGTTGATCCAGTCTTTCTTGATAGGTCAGTCCTGTCATCCTGGGAATCAGTCTGGTGAACCTTTGCTGCACTCCCTCAATAGCAAGAATGTCCTTCCTCAAGTTAGGAGACCAAAACTGTACACAATACTCCAGGTGTGGCCTCACCAAGGCCCTGTACAACTGTTGCAACACCTCCCTGCCCCTGTACTCAAATCCCCTCACTATGAAGGCCAACATGCCATTTGCTTTCTTAACCGCCTGCTGTACCTGCATGCCAACCTTCAATGACTGATGTACCATGACACCCAGGTCTCGTTGCACCTCCCCTTTTCCTAATCTGTCACCATTCAGATAATAGTCTGTCTCTCTGTTTTTACCACCAAAGTGGATAACCTCACATTTATCCACATTATACTTCATCTGCTATGCATTTGCCCACTCACCTAACCTATCCAAGTCGCTCTGCAGCCTCATAGCATCCTCCTCGCAGCTCACACTGCCACCCAACTTAGTGTCATCCGCAAATTTGGAGATACTACATTTAATCCCCTCGTCTAAATCATTAATGTACAGTGTAAACAGCTGGGGCCCCAGCACAGAACCTTGCGATACCCCACTAGTCACTGCCTGCCATTCTGAAAAGTACCCATTTACTCCTACTCTTTGCTTCCTGTCTGCCAACCAGTTCTCAATCCATGTCAGCACACTATCCCCAATCCCATGTGCTTTAACTTTGCACATTAATCTCTTGTGTGGGACCTTGTCGAAAGCCTTCTGAAAGTTCAAATATACCACATCAACTGGTTCTCCCTTGTCCACTCTACTGGAAACATCCTCAAAAAATTCCAGAAGATTTGTCAAGCATGATTTCCCTTTCACAAATCCATGCTGACTTGGACCTATCATGTCACCTCTTTCCAAATGCGCTGCTATGACATCCTTAATAATTGATTCCATCATTTTACCCACTACCGATGTCAGGCTGACCGGTCTATAATTCCCTGTTTTCTCTCTCCCTCCTTTTTTAAAAAGTGGGGTTACATTGGCTACCCTCCACTCGATAGGAACTGATCCAGAGTCAATGGAATGTTGGAAAATGACTGTCAATGCATCCGCTATTTCCAAGGCCACCTCCTTAAGTACTCTGGGATGCAGTCCATCAGGCCCTGCGGATTTATCGGCCTTCAATCCCATCAATTTCCCCAACACAATTTCCCGACTAATAAGGATTTCCCTCAGTTCCTCCTCCTTACTAGACCCTCTGACCCCTTTTATATCCGGAAGGTTGTTTGTGTCCTCCTTAGTGAATACCGAACCAAAGTACTTGTTCAATTGGTCTGCCATTTCTTTGTTCCCCGTTATGACTTCCCCTGATTCTGACTGCAGGGGACCTACGTTTGTCTTTACTAACCTTTTTCTCTTTACATATCTATAGAAACTTTTGCAATCCGTCTTAATGTTCCCTGCAAGCTTCTTCTCGTATTCCATTTTCCCTGTCCTAATCAAACCCTTTGTCCTCCTCTGCTGAGTTCTAAATTTCTCCCAGTCCCCGGGTTCGCTGCTATTTCTGGCCAATTTGTATGCCACTTCCTTGGCTTTAATACTATCCCTGATTTCCCTTGATAGCCACGGTTGAGCCACCTTCCCTTTTTTATTTTTACGCCAGACAGGAATGTACAATTGTTGTAATTCATCCATGCGGTCTCTAAATGTCTGCCATTGCCCATCCACAGTCAACCCCTTAAGTATCATTCGCCAATCTATCCTAGCCAATTCACGCCGCATACCTTCAAAGTTAGCCTTCTTTAAGTTCTGGACCATGGTCTCTGAATTAACTGTTTCATTCTCCATCCTAATGCAGAATTCCACCATATTATGGTCACTCTTCCCCAAGGGGCCTCGCACAACGAGATTGCTAATTAATCCTCTCTCATTACATAACACCCAGTCTAAGATGGCCTCCCCCCTAGTTGGTTCCTCAACATATTGGTCTAGAAAACCATCCCTTATGCACTCCAGGAAATCCTCCTCCACTGTATTGCTTCCAGTTTGGTTAGCCCAATCTATGTGCATGTTAAAGTCACCCATTATAACTGCTGCACCTTTATTGCATGCACCCCTAATTTCCTGTTTGATGCCCTCCCCAACATCACTACTACTGTTTGGAGGTCTGTACACAACTCCCACTAACGTTTTTTGCCCTTTGATGTTCTGCAGCTCTACCCATATAGATTCCACATCATCCAAGCTAATGTCCTTCCTAACTATTGCATTAATCTCCTCTTTAACCAGCAATGCTACCCCACCTCCTTTTCCTTTTATTCTATCCTTCCTGAATGTTGAATACCCCTGGATGTTGAGTTCCCAGCCCTGATCATCCTGGAGCCACGTCTCTGTAATCCCAATCACATCATATCTGTTAACATCTATTTGCACAGTTAATTCCTCCACCTTATTACGGATACTCCTTGCATTAAGACACAAAGCCTTCAGGCTTGTTTTTTTTAACACCCTTTGTCCTTTTTGAATGTTGCTGTACTTTGCCTTGGGTTTCTCTGCCCTCCTTATCTCCTTTCTGTCTTTTGCTTTTGTTTCCTTTTAGTTTCCCTCTGTCTCCCTGCATTGGTTCCCATCCCCCTGCCACATTAGTTTAACTCCTCCCCAACAGCACGAGCAAACACTCCCCCTAGGACATTGGTTCTGGTCCTGCCCAGGTGCAGATCGTCCGGTTTGTACTGGTCCCACCTCCCCCAGAACCGGTTCCAATGCCCCAGGAATTTGAATCCCTCCCTGCTGCACCACTGCTCAAGCCACGTATTCATCTGCACTATCCTGCGATTCCTACTCTGACTAGCACGTGGCACTGGTAGCAATCCCGAGATTATTACTTTTGAGGTCCTACTTTTTAATTTAGCTCCTAGCTCCTTAAATTCGTTTCGTAGGACCTCATCCCTTTTTTTACCTATGTCGTTGGTACCAATGTGCACCACGACAATTGGCTGCTCTCCCTCCCTTTTTAGAATGTCCTACACCCACTCCGAGACATCCTTGACCCTTGCACCAGGGAGGCAACATACCATCCTGGAGTCTTGGTTGCGGCCGCAGAAACGCCTATCTATTCCCCTTACAATTGAATCCCCTAGCAATATCGCTCTCCCACTCTTTTTCCTGCCCTCCTGTGCAACAGAGCCAGCCACGGTGCCATGAACTTGGCTGCTGCTACCCTCCCCTGATGAGTCATCCCCCTCAACAGTACTCAAAGCAGTGTATCTGTTTTGCAGGGGGATGACCATAGGGGACCCCCACACTACCTTCCTTGCACTGCTCTTCCTGCTGGTCTTCCATTCTCTAGCTGGCTGTGGACCCTTTACCTGCGGTAAGACCAACTCACTACATGTGCTACTCACTTCATTCTCAGCATCGTGGATGCTCCAGAGTGAATCCACCCTCAGCTCCAACTCCGCAATGCGGTCCATCAGGAGCTGGAGGCGGATACACTTCGCACACACGTAGTCGTCAGGGCCACTGGAGTCGTCCCTGACTTCCCACATGGTACAGGAGGAGCATAACACGTGACCGAGCTCTCCTGCCTTGACTTAACCCTTAGATAGGCAACAACAATGCTAAAGTTTACTCACTGTTATAGAAGAAAAAAAAGAAAAACTACTCACCAATCACCAGCCAATCACTTACCCCCTTGGCTGTGACGTCACCTTTCTGTTTCTTTCTACTTCTTTTTTGCCTTCTCCCTGTAGCTGCACAAGCCGTGCCTTTTATAGGCCTCACCAACGGACCTCCTCGACGCTGCTCCCGACTGCCGCCGACGCTGGGCCCCGGACTCCCTGCTGTGCCTTTTATAGGCCTCACCAACGGACCTCCTCGACGCTGCTCCCGACTGCCGCCGACGCCGACACTGGCCTGTGTCAGACGCACCATGTCCTGGTACACGCCGATCTGTCGTGCAGCAACTGACCCTTTCTGCACCAACCTCCTTCGCTGCGGCAAAGGTGCTGCAATACTGGGGGTGCCTTGCTGCGCACCGCTTGGTCCCGCAGAATCAGAGGAGGCATGGGGGATTCCCCTGAATATAGAGTTGATGGTGGAGGATGTTTCAGCAGGCCCACATGGAACTGGTGTATCCTGCTCCATCTCCACCCCCACCTTCACCTCCACTGGCTCCAGAATCAGCTGCTCTTCCTCTTTCTCTTTATCATCTGTGGCAGGGGTGAAGTCGGGAGAGGGCTGGGTGATGCCAGGGGTGGAGGCAGTGGGTCTGTCGTCTGGTCTCTCTGCGGAGGTCTGGTCTGAATCCTCCGAGTCTGGAAGTACAAAACAACATTTAAAAGTGTTCGGCACCAGGAGAGGGGTCAGGGTTACATGAGTACAGTGACGTAGTGCAGTCTTACTTAAATGTCCACCACTGCTGCATTACTGCATTACATATCACAGACAGACAATATACATATACATATGCATTGCATTACATCCCCCAATATTGCAGTACATCACATGAGCCGAACATTACAGTGCAATAAACTTACATTACATTACATGAGGCCAAGATTACAGTTACTGTTACATTGCCTGACATGACAGGACAGCAACACAGACCAGGGATTGCATTGAATTGACCATCCTGTGTGGGTGGGTCAGTTCCAACACCGGTGGTGGCACGGTTGCTATCCCCGACCAGCGACAGGGCACAGATCTCAATCTCCGTCAATGGTTTTTGCGCTGGGGGTCTTCCCCCCTCCCCCCCCCCCCCCACCACCCACCATACGCCGCTGATCCACTGCTATTGCAGATGTCTTCTTCTGCAGAAAGTGAAGTAAATTAAAGTAAAAATCTTCAATCCATTTAACATCGCAGACACACAGGTTCACACACACACACACACACATTATTAAAACACTGTGTTGATCCTCTTGTCATTGCCTGAAAGCACAAATACATCACCGTAACCTTGGGATAAATAACATCATCCGTGTGACACGGAACCTACATTTACATGGAACATGGCACATGGGGGGGGGTGCATAAATAAAATCATTACTTACTCTTGCAACCCTCACCAGGTCGTTCAACTTCTTACGTCACCTTTCCCCAGTGCGTACCATTGTACCTGTGGAGGACACAGCCTCCCCGATCTCGTCCCATATTCTGTTGTGCTCCTTTGGGCGGGGGGGGGGGCTTTCCACGACCACCCTTCGTTAAGTCGGTGTATCTCTCTGTGATAATCTCCAGCAGGGCAGGTAACTCCGTCTCATCGAAGGTGGGCTCCCTCAACCTCCCGTCCTTCTCGATGTTCCCATGCTTTCAGCATTTCCATTATATTTATATTTATTATATGAATTTTGATTTATAAACTACATATTATTATTGTTGATCTTGTATAATTATTATTTGTTATTAATATTATTTGACTCTGGAATCTCTGATGAATACAACTGACCCTCGAAGACTTTGCTGCTCCTTCTCACTCTCTCTCCCTCGACTTCAACTTTCTGCGCATGCGCAGGTGACCCCTGACCCCCCGAAATCACAGGGAAAAAGCATCTGTGAAAAAAAGCAAAACAAAAAATTTGCACATGTGCAGTGCAGTGCCGCACTGTCCATCGACAAGAAAGTTGATCTTGATCGACTATAATACTGCATACCGTCCTCTGCACATCGCTCGCATACCGGTCGAAAAACATTTCAGCAAATTAGCGCTCGCCGGTCTCGGCGGTATTCCGACAGTTTTAAATGATGCACTGCCGGAATACCACCGAGAAATGGGCAAACCTTACGTCCTGATGAATTTTGGGCCCCTAGAGTACTGCGTACAGTTTTAATCTCTTTATTTAAGGAGGGATGTACTTGCATTGTAGGCAGTTCAAAGAAGGTTCACTAGGTTGATTACTGAGATGAAAGGGTTGTCTTATGAGGAAAGATTGAGCAGGTTGGGCCTATACTCATTGGAGTTTAGAAGACTGAGAGGTGATCTTATTGAAACATATACGATTCTGAGGGGGTTTGACAGGGTAGATGCAGAGAGGATGTTTCCCCTCGTGGGGGAATCTAGAACTGGGGGCATAGTTTCAAAATAAGGGGTCACCTATTTAATACGGAGATGAGGAGGAATTTCTTCTCTCAGAGGGTCGTGAATCTTTGGAATTCTCTACCCCAGAGTGCTGTGGAGGCTGAGTCATTGAATATATTTAAGACGGAGATAGACAGATTTTTGAAATACAGGGGAGGCAAGGATTATAGGGAACAGGCAGGAAAGTGGAGTTGACACCAAGATCAGATCAGCCATGACCTTATTGAATGGCAGAGCAGGCTCGAGGGGCCAAATGGTCTTCTCCTGCTCCTATTTCTTATAGATGCACAAGCTTGTTTTAAAATGGATATAGCTGCTGTAGAAAGGACCCAGCAGGATAAACAAGAAAGTTGGAGAGGCTATAGAAATTGCTTGAGGAATTGGTTCAGCCATATAATAGCAGCATAAGTCTCCATTCCTCCTGAGACTATTGGTTGTAACAGTTATACTTCATAAAATAAATTTCAGGCCCTGTGCAGGAACTGGAAAAAACCTACCTCTTTGACCAAGCTTTTGGTTAGCTGCCCTAATACTCTGTGCAGCTTGGTGTCAAATGTTGTTTGGTAATCGTTCCTGTGAAGCAGCCTGGGATGCTTTACTATGTTAAAGGCACTATATAAATGCAAGATGTTGTTGTTGAATCCTGCTTGTATAAAAGAAAAGGCATTTCCACGCCAAAAACCTTTCTGTGTTCAAAGATCTAATCAATAACAGAGAAGAGCAACAAGACTGATCCAAACAATAAAAGGGATGAAATATGACGAATTAGAGAAACAAAAGCTTTTCAATCACGAAAAAAGGTGCTCCAGAGGGATCTCCACAAAGTATATCAAATATAAAATGTTACAGATAAGCTAATGCAGATTTTTACCACATACAACAAGAAAGTAGTGGTACAAATGTAAATTAATAGAAAGTAAAAGTAAAGCACATATTAGAAACCTCTTTACTCAAAGAGTGATAAATGTTTGGAGTGATCTATCAGATAAGGTAATAGAGGAAAAACATTCAATATATAATGACATACCATTGTGTCAAAGATGAAGCAATCGTTTTAGCTTAATGAAGGTTCCTTTAAATCAGTCACTCGTCATTCAAGGTGGTATTTTCTGAGGTCCCTCACAATCAGTGGTGTAATATATTTGCTTCATGGGTTCTTTGCTATTAAGAACTAGTTGGTTTATTAGCAAAGGTTTACCAATTACATTACACATTACCAGTTCATCCACCAAACTCACAACCACCTGCCTCATCATGGACCCCCTAAACCTAACTGGCTGGGGTTTTATTGAGTCTTGTGAACATCACGTGAGTGGCTAAGCCACTCACAACTCGACAGCTCAACCAACTTGTGAGCATACTCACAGGTGCATTCTTTACAAGTGGTGCTTCACATGTAGTGGGCAGTGGATTTCCTATGATTTTCTATTTATTAATGTCACTGCACTCATTACTTTCTGATAAGCTCCCTGCTATGTGCAAGGCCCCACCAATGGCAGGAGCCTCAGAAAATTATACTGAAGATGTATTAAAAAAATGAGAGACAATCAGGGTTGTGACCCAAGCTTAACTAAATAGAAATGTTGCAAGCGTTATCAATTGTCTAAAGATCCTGAGACAAACTACTTATATTCTCGAAGGGAGTTGAGACTCACCCTATGAGAAGAATCTCAGATATGTGGACTGCAAAATCTAGAGTAAGAAGGGTAGAAAAGACTCAAAAACAAAACAGCCATAGTGGTCGAACTAATGTACTTGAGACATTAACTTTGATGGGCTGAATGGCCATTTCTTATTCCAAACTTTTATGATCTATAACTGCTTTTAGTTTAGTTTTTCTCTGTTTCTCTTATTAATGACACTAACCACTGCTACTTATTTTTGAGCTGGAAAGATGAGATACCTCAGCCGTTGATGTCTCTCTGCAATCAAATTAGTTACAAATAGAACTCAAATGGTGCCAGCAAGAAAAAAAATCAAGGCATTTGAGGAGAACACTTATTTTTACACAATGAAAACTATAGCAAGATTCCAGTGTTACATGCTTCTGTGCATTTCTGCTACATTTTATGCTGTGCATTTATATTTGCATTTAGATATTGACATCATGTGTATCAAGTGCAATGCTTAATGAATTAAAGATATGACAGAGTAATTGAGTACTCAATGGGTTAAAAAGTTGTACTTGCTTTAAGTACTTTGGTGTTTGTTGATCTGCAATTTCAGGAAGTGCTGCGGTGATGGTCATATACAAGGAAGTAACTGGAACAATTTGAAAATACAGAAAATTATATTTGATCTCCTGCATACTATACTTGCCAAGAGATGAGGCTCACAGGTAGGAATTTCACTTTCAAAGTCTTCAAGTAACTTAGCTATGGTGGCTTTAGTATTCAGATTTTTGTTTGTATACTTCAGTGATGTAAGAATTAATTCTGCTTTAAGAAATATTCACTGAAGATTCATGACTCTGCCTTTAAAAGGGATTTATGGTTGACCGAGAGGTGAGATATACAAATAGTTACAGTTTAGCAATGTGTGTCAGCGAAGAGGCTGTGCCAAAGCACCTGATACTTTGTAGTGACAAATTGTTCTGGATAACTAGATTTTTTTTATAATTTAAAAAAAGGGACTGGAAATAGAGACTGATGCATAGAAGGTGCAGGTGGAATTAAGGGGCTTACTGGAGACCTGGTTCAGATCAGAAAAGTGCAATGAGTTTCATTTAGCTTGGATTAGAAACATAAAAACAGAGAAAATAGGTGCAGGAGTAGGCCATTCGGCCCTTCGAGCCTGCACCACCATTCAATAAAATCATGGCTGATCATTCCCTCAGTACCCCTTTCCTGCTTTCTCTCCATACCCCTTGATCCCTTTAGCCGTAAGGGCCATATCTAACTCCCTCTTAAATATATCCAATGAACTGGCATCAACAACTTTCTGCGGTAGGGAATTCCACAGGTTAACAACTCTGAGTGAAGAAGTTTCTCCTCATCTCAGTCCTAAATGGCCTACCCCTTATCCTAAGACTGTGTCCACTGGTTCTGGACTTCCTCATCATCGGGAACATTCTTCCCACATCTAACCTGTCCAGTTCCGTCAGAATCTTGTAAGTTTCTATGAAATCCCCCTCATCCTTCTAAACTTCAGTGTATAAAGGCCTAGTTGATCCAGTCTCTCCTCATATGTCAGTCCCGCCATCCCGGGAATCAGTCTGGTGAACCTTCGCTGCACTCCCTCAATAGCAAGAACGTCCTTTCTCAGATTAGGAGACCAAAACTGAACACAATATTCCTGGTGGGGCCTCACCAAGGCCCTGTACAACTGCAGTAAGACCTCCCTGCTCCTATTCTCAAATCTCCTAGCTATGAAGGCCAACATACCATTTGCTGCCTTCACCGCCTGCTGTACCTGCATGCCAACTTTCAATGACTGATGAACCATGACACCCAGATCTTGTTGCACCTCCCCCTTTCCTAATCTGCCGCCATTCAGATAATATTCTGCCTTCGTGTTTTTGCCCCCAAAGTGGATAACCTCACATTTATCCAAATAATACTGCATCTGCCATGCATTTGCCCACTTACCTAACCTGTCCAAGTCACCCTGCAGCCTTTTAGCATCCTCCTCACAGCTCACACCACCACCCAGTTTAGTGTCATCTGCAAACTTGGAGATATTACACTCAGTTCCTTCATCTAAATCATTAATGTATATTGTAAAGAGCTGGGGTCCCAGCACTGAGCCCTGCGGTACCCCGCTAGTCACTGCCTGCCATTCTGAAAAGGACTCGTTTATCCCGACTCTCTGTTTCCTGTCTGCCAACCAGTTCTCTATCCACGTCAGTACATTACCCCCAATACCATGTGCTTTGATTTTGCACACCAATCTCTTGTGTGGGACCTAGTCAAAAGCCTTTTGAAAGTCCAAATACAGCACATCCAATGGTTCTCCCTTGTCCACTCTACTAGTTACATCCTCAAAAAATTCCAGAAGATTTGTCAAGCATGATTTCCCTTTCATAAATCCATGCTGGCTTGGACCGATCCTGTCACTGTTTTCCAAATGCGCTGCTATTTCATCTTTAATAATTGATTCCAACATTTTCCCCACTATTGATGTCAGGCTAACTGGTCTATAATTACCCGTTTTCTCTCTTCCTCCTTTTTTGAACAGTGGTGTTACATTAGCTACCCTCCAGTCCATAGGAACTGATCCAGAGTCGATAGACTGTCGGAAAAAGATCACCAATGCATCCACTATTTCTAGGGCCACTTCCTTAAGTACTCTGGGATGCTGACTATCAGGCCCCGGGGATTTATCGGCCTTCAATCTCATCAATTTCCCCAGCACAATTTCCTGCTTTATAAGGATATTCTTCAGTTCCTTCTTCTCACTAGACCCACTGTCCCCTAGTATTTCTGGAAGGTTATTTGTGTCTTCCTTCGTGAAAACAGAATCAAAGTATTTGTTTAACTGGTCTGCCATTTCTTTGTTCCCCATTATAAATTCACCTGAATCTGATTGCAAGGGACCTACGTTTGTTTTCACTAATCTTTTTCTCTTCACATATCTATAGAAGCTTTTGCAGTCAGTTTTTATGTTCCCAGCAAGCTTCCTCTCATACTCTATTTTCCCTCTCCGAATTAAACCCTTTGTCCTCCCCTGCTGTATTACAAAATTCTCCCACTCCTCAGGTTTGCTGCTTTTTCTGGCCAATTTATATGCCTCTTCCTTGGATTTAACACTATCCTTAATTTCCCTTGTTAGCCACAGTTGAGCCACCTTCCCTGTTTTATTTTTACTCCAGACAGGGATGTACAATTGTTGAAGTTCATCCATGTGATCTTTAAATGTCTGCCATTGCCTATCCACCGTCAACCCTTTAAGTATCACTCGCCAGTCTATTCTAGCCAATTCACATCTCATACCAACCAAGTTACCTTTCCCCAAGTTCAGGACCCTAGTCTCTGAATTAACTGTGTCACTCTCCATCTTAATAAAGAATTCTACCATATTATGGTCATTCTTCCCCAAGGAAGAATTAGAAATAAAGTAAATGAGTTGACGGCACAAATCATTACAAATGGGTATGATTTGGTGCCCATTACAGAGACATGGTTGCAAGGTGACCAGGACTGGGAATTAAACGTACAGGGGTATCTGACGATTCGGAAAGATAGGCAGGAAGGGAAGGGAGGTGGGGTAGCTCTGTTAATAAGGGATGATATCAGGGCAGTTGTGAGGGATGATATTGGCTCCAATGAACAAAATGTTGAATCATTGTGGGTGGAGATTAGAGATAGTAAGGGGAAAAAGTCACTGGTCGGCGTAGTTTATAGGTCCCCAAATAATAACTTCATGGTGGGGCAGGCAATAATCAAGGGAATAATGGAGGCATGTGAAAAAGGAATGGCAGTAATCATGGGGGATTTTAACCTACATATCGATTGGTCAAATCAAATCGCAGGGGGTAGCCTGGAGGAGGAATTCATAGAATGCATACGGGATTGTTTCTTAGAACAATATGTAACAGAGCCTACAAGGGAGCAAGCCATTTTGGATCTGGTCCTGTGTAATGAGACAGGAAAAATAAACGATCTCCTCGTAAAAGATCCTCTCGGAATGAGTGATCACAATATGGTTGAATTTGTAATACAGATTGAGGATGAGGAAGTTGTGTCAGAAACGAGAGTACTATGCTTAAACAAAGGGGACTACAGTGGGATGAGGGCAGAGTTGGCTAAAGTAGACTGGAAACAAGGACTAAACGGTGGCACAATTGAGGAACAGTGGAGGACTTTTAAGGAGCTCTTTCATAATGCGCAACAAAAATATATTCCAGTGAAAAAGAAGGGCAGCAAGAGAAGAGATAACCAGCCGTGGATAACCAAGGAAATAAAGGAAAGTATCAAATCAAAGACCAATGCGTATAAGGTGGCCAAGGTTAGTGGGAAACTAGAGGATTGGGAAGATTTTAAGCAACAGCAAAGAATGACGAAAAAAGCAATAAAGAAAGGGAAGATAGATTACGAAGGTAAACTTGCGCAAAACATAAAAACAGATAGTAAAAGCTTTTACAGATATATAAAATGGAAAAGAGTGACTAAAGTAAATGTTGGTCCCTTAGAAGATGAAAAGGGGGATTTAATAATGGGAAATGTGGAAATGGCTGAGACCTTAAACAATTATTTTGCTTCGGTCTTCACAGTGGAAGACACAAAAACCATGCCAAAAATTTCTGGTCATAGGAATGTGGGAAGGGAGGACCTTGAGATGATCACTATCACTAGGGAGGTTGTGCTGGACAGACTAATGAGATTGAAGGTAGACAAGTCCCCTGGTCCTGATGAAATGCATCCCAGGGTATTAAAAGAGATGGCGGAAGTTATAGCAGATGCATTTGTTATAATCTACCAAAATTCTCTGGACTCTGGGGAGGTACCAGCGGATTGGAGAGCAGCTAATGTAACGCCTCTGTTTAAAAAAGGGGGCAGGCAAAAGGCAAGTAACTATAGGCCGGTTAGTTTAACATCTGTAGTGGGGAAAATGCTTGAAACTATCATTAAGGAAGAAATAGCGGGACATCTGGATAGGAATAGTGCAATCAAGCAGACGCAGCATGGATTCATGAAAGGGAAATCATGTTTAACTAACTTACTGGAATTCTTTGAGGATATAACGAGCATGGTGGATAGAGGTGTACCGATGGATGTAGTGTATTTAGATTTCCAAAAGGCATTCGATAAGGTGCCACACAAAAGGTTACTGCAGAAGATAAAGGTACGCGGAGTCAGAGGAAATGTATTAGCATGGATAGAGAATTGGCTGGCGAACAGAAAGCAGAGAGTCGGGATAAATGGGTTCTTTTCCGGTTGGAAGTCAGTGGTTAGTGGTGTGCCACAGGGATCAGTGCTGGGACCACAACTGTTTACAATATACATAGATGACCTAGAGGAGGGGACAGAGTGTAGTGCAACAAAATTTGCAGATGACACTAAGATTAGTGGGAAAGCGGGTTGTGTAGAGGACTCAGAGAGGCTACAAGGAGATTTGGATAGGTTAAGCGAATGGGCTAAGGTTTGGCAGATGGAATACAATGTCGGAAAGTGTGAGGTCATCCACCTTGGGAGAAAAAAATCAGTAAAGAAGAATATTATTTGAATGGGGAGAAATTACAACATGCTGTGGTGCAGAGGGACCTGGGGGTCCTTGTGCATGAATCCCAAAAGGTTAGTTTGCAGGTGCAGCAGGTAATCAGGAAGGCAAATGGAATGTTGGCCTTCATTGCGAAAGGGATGGAGTACAAAAGCAGGGAGGTGTTGCTGCAACTGTATAAGGTATTGGTAAGGCCGCACCTGGAGTACTGCGTGCAGTTTTGTTCACCTTACTTAAGGAAGGATATACTAGCTTTGGAAGGGGTACAGAGACGATTCACTAGGCTGATTCGAGAAATGAGGGGGTTAACTTATGATGATAGATTGAGTAGATTGGGTCTTTACTCCTTGGAGTTCAGAAAGATGAGGGGTGATCTTATAGAAACATTTAAAATCATGAAAGGGACAGACAAGATAGAGGCAGAGAGGTTGTTTCCATTGGTGGGGGAGACTTGAACTAGGGGGCACAGCCTCAAAATACGGAGGAGCCAATTTAAAACCGAGTTGAGAAAAAATTTCTTCTCCCAGAGGGTTGTGAATCTGTGGAATTCTCTGCCCAAGGAAGCAGTTGAGGCTGGCTCATTGAATGTTTTCAAGTCAAAGATAGATAGATTTTTCAGCAATAAGGGAATTAAGGGGAGAGGGCGGGTAAGTGGAGCTGAGTCCACGACCAGATCAGACATGATCTTATTGAATGGCGGAGCAGGCTCGAGGGGCTAGATGGCCTACTCCTGTTCCTAATTCTTATGTTCTTATGTTCATAAGGGACCTCGCACAACAAGATTGTTAATTAGTCCTTTCTCATTGCACATCACCCAGTCTAGGATGGCCAGCCCTCTAGTTGGTTTTTTGACATATTGGTCTAGAAAACCATCCCTAATACACGCCAGGAAATCCTCCTCCACCGCATTGCTACTAGTTTGGTTAGCCCAGTCAATATGTAGATTAAAGTTGCCCCTGATAACTGCTGTACCTTTATTGCACGCATCCCGAATTTCTTGTTTGATGCTGTCCCCATCCTCATTACTACTGTTTGGTGGTCTGTACACAACTCCCACTAGATTTTTCTGCCCTTTGGTATTCCGTAGCACCACCCGTACAGATTCCACATCATCCAAGCTAATGTCCTTCCTTACTATTGCATTAAGGCACAGAAATATAAATTCAGAGGAGTGGAAATTTGCTACATAACAGAGTATGTGGCTATTATTAAGAAAGTTGATTTAGCTTCAGAGTAAACATCCAAGTTGAGTTAGATGGTCATTAAGTATTAGGAATTGCTATAAACTGGTAAAGCAGCTTACAGTTGATCGAGCAGATTAGGAGACCAGGAATGGGAGGATTCTAATTGTAGATCACATTATTTCACTTGAATTAAACTTAAACGAGGCTTCGATGTTCCATGAAAGAGGTAAATTCATAAATGTTAAAAGACCATTCTTGATCTTAAATGGTACAATACCTGAAGATTGTGGAGTATTTGTCAGTACAATGTCATTAGATTTGAGCAAGGGAAACAAATTTGACAAACACAGATTTGAAGAAAGCTGATTTTAAAGAGTTAAAATTGGAAAATATTACTGAAGCGAGAAAGAACCACAAAACTAGGAAATGCTATTAAGGATATGTTGGGGAGATCAGAATTAAATATAAAGCACATAAAGACAGGTTAATGTCAAAGTTAAATGATTAAATAACAACTTAAATCTATATAGAGCAAAATGAAAAATGCTGCAGATGCTGGAAATCTGAAATAAAACACAAATGCTGGAAGCACTCCATGGGTCAAGCAGCCTCTGTGGAAAAAGGAAGGCACAGTTAATGTTTCAAAACTGATGACCCTTCGTCAGACTCGCAATGTCAATACTCTAGAGCATGGCGAGGACATTGGAGCGGCGAGCCTTCTTTTCGAGAATGGAGATATTTTTGAGGGTGATATGGAAGAGATGGGTAGTCAGAGACTCACTGAAGGAATTGGAGGAGATGTCCGAGGAAGTTCGAGAAATTAATTTCCAAGGAATACAACGAACAGTGTGGATGACAGAAGAAGCGGGTAAAAGAGCTTGGATATGAGGTTATAGCAGAGCTGTGTCATAAGAACATAAGAAATAGGAACAGGAGTAGGCCACACGGCCCCTTGAGCCTGCTCCGCCATTTAATATCATGGCTGATCTGATCATGGACTCAGCTCCACTTCCCCGCCCGCTCCCCATAACCCCTTATCCCCTCATCGTTTAAGAAACTGTCTATTTCTGTCTTAAACTTATTCAATGTCCCAGCTTCCACAGCTCTCTGAGGCAGCAAATTCCACAGATTTGCAACCCCCTGAGAGAAGAAATTTCTCCTCATCTCAGTTTTAAATGGGCGGCCCCTTATTCTAAGATCATGCCCTCTAGTTCTAGTCTCCCCCATCAGTGGAAACATCCTCTCTGCATCCACCTTATGAAGCCCCCTCATAATCTTATATGTTTCGATAAGATCACTTCTCATTCTTCTGAATTCCAATGAGTAGAGGCCCAACCTACTCAACCTTTCCCCATAAGTCATCCCCCTCATCCTTGGAATCAACGTAGTGAACCTTCTCTGAACTGCCTCCAAAGCAAGTCTATCTTTTTGTAAATATGGAAACCAAAACCTTATATAGCTGTAGTAAGACTTCTGTGCTTTTATACTCCATCCCCTTTGCAATAAAGGCCAAGATACCATTGGCCTTCCTGATCACTTGCTGTACCTGCATACTATCCTTTTGTGTTTCATGCACAAGTACCCCCAGGTCCCGCTGTACTGCGGCACTTTGCAATCTTTCTCCATATAAATAATAATGAGCTCTTTGCTTTTTTTCTGCCAAAGTGCATGACCTCACACTTTCCAACATTATACTCCATCTGCCAAATTTTTGTCCACTCACTTAGCCTGTCTATGTCCTTTTGCAGATTTTTTGTGTCCTCCTCACACATTGCATTTCCTCCCATCTTTGTATCATCAGAAAACTTGGCTACGTTACACTCAGTTCCTTCTTCCAAGTCGTTAATATAGATTGTAAATAGTTGTGGTCCCAGCACTGATCCCTGCGGCACCCCACTGGTTACTGATTGCCAACCAGAGAATGAACCATTTATCCCAACTCTGTTCTCTGTTAGTTAGCCAATCCTCTATACATGCTAATATATTACCTCCAACCCCGTGAACTTTTATCTTGTGCAGTAACATTTTATGTGGCACCATGTCAAATGCCTTCTGGAAGTCCAAATGCACCACATGATGCTGTCCAGTAAGGATGAGAACTTGGGATGACAAAATGTTAGGTGTTTAGCGGATGAATTGGCAGGGGCAGCGAATGAGGAGAAGTAGGGATTAAGATGATGTGATAAGAAAGTGAAGAGAGGTGGCAGAGAGAAACTGAGGTCCAAGTGGCAGTCAATAGCTGGCAATCAGTAGTCAATAGCTAACAAGGAAATATATTAGCTTCAACATCAAAGCAGGAAATTCGTGGAAATGAAGCCCAACAGCATGCCAGAGCATCTCCTTATTTGCATGACAGCCGTTAGGCTGGACTAACCTACTTTCACAATCAGGTGTCAAGTTGCCACAAGACTCCAAAAGTTAGTGCATTTGGCTATAATCAGAATCCATCATAAGTATTGCAATAACAATCCTTCACTTTTGCCAACAATAGAAGAATATAGCTTTTTAAATAAAAGTTGTTTTTTTCTTCTCTTTTCTCCTTCCATAAGTCTCCTCGGACAGCATTCCATTGCCAGTGGGTAGGATGTTTTATAACTGGTCACATAGATTGGCTGAAGGAACTTGTTGACCAGTTTTTACATCCCTCTCTCCTTGTGGGAAAATGCCTGCTCCTTGGTAGAATGGCTGACATTCAGAACTCACGAATATAAAAGCAAAATACTGCAAATTCTGGAAATCTGAAATAAGACAGAAAATGCTGGAAATACTCAGCAAGTTAGGCAGCATCTGTGGAGTGAGAAACAGAGTTAACGTTTCAGATTGATGACCCTTCGTCAGAACTGGAAAACATTAGAGATGAAATAGGTTTTCAAGCAAGTACGAAGGCAGGGAAAGGTACAGGGAGCCATCATCATCATAGGCAGTCCCTCGAAACGAGGATAACTTGCTTCCACGCCGAAAGGGGATGAGTTCACAGGTGTTTCAATGAAGGACCTAATATTCTGGATCCCGAACTACATCTTGAAGGGTGGAAGATGCCTGTGCGTGGATTCTTTTCGTGTGTCATGGCCGTTGCACCCCAGCCACCACATGGGCTTGACAAAGCTAGGTCTTGGTCCAGTGGCAAGGATTAACCAGGACAACTGGAGACCAGCTCTGCTGCACAGACCTCGTGCGCACACATATGGCAGCATGTGCTGGTCCCTGGGCCCTCGCCTCTTCTGGGCCCTGAACTCTTGCCTCTCCTGGGCCCCGATCACCTCCCTCTACGAACTCTTGCCGCTCCTTCGCCCCGACCTCGCCGCTCCTACTGTACCTGCCTGCACTGCAAGCAGCCGTTGTCCTCTTGCAGCAGTACGTGCTGCTCCCTGCAGTGGTATGCTGCCGCACGATGCTCCCTCTAATGGCCCCGGGCCTGCTGATGGTCTTGCAGGCCGGGACCCTCTTCCGCGGTTACATCCGAGCCAGGGTGTCCCTGGAGATGGAGCACGCGGTGTCCACCGGTACGCTAGCAGCCTTCTGCGAGAGGTGGGCGCCGGAGGGACTGGAGTGCATAGAAAACATAGAAACATAGAAAATAGGTGCAGGAGTAGGCCATTCGGCCCTTTGAGCCTGCACCGCCATTCAATGAGTTCATGGCTGAACGTGCAACTTCAGTACCCCATTCCTGCTTTCTCGCCATACCCATTGATCCCCCTAGTAGTAAGGACTACATCTAACTCCTTTTTGAATATATTTAGTGAATTGGCCTCAACAACTTTCTGTGGTGGAGAATTCCACAGGTTCACCACTCTCTGGGTGAGGAAGTTTCTCCTCATCTCAGTCCTAAATGGCTTACCCCTTATCCTTAGACTGTGACCCCTGGTTCTGGACTTCCCCAACATTGGTAACATTCCTCCTGCATCTAATCTGTCTAAACCAGTCAGAATTTTAAACTATTCTATGAGGTCCCCTCTCATTCTTCTGAACTCCAGTGAATACAAGCCCAGTTGATCCATGTCTTTCTTGATATGTCAGTCCCGCCATCCCGGATGAGCTCATGGCTGAACATGCAACTTCAGTACCCCATTCCTGCACCATCACCCCCGGCAACCAAATTTTAATTTGACCGTTTAATGTTTAAAGTCTGTTTAATGTTTAAACCGACAATTGCAGGGAGTGGAGGAAAGAACAAAGGGGAAGGTCTGTGATTGGGTGAAAGGCAGGAGAGATTAAATGACAAAAGATGATGGTGCAAGGCAAAAGGGGGTAGTAATGGGACAATAAAAGGTAGGTCTAGACACGCTGTAAAAGCAAAATCAGTAACAGCAACTGCTGTCCAAAAAAAAGGGAGCAGTGGTTATGATCAGAAATTGTGGGACGGAGTGCGATAGAAGATGTTGCTTGGCCTGCTGAGTATTTCCAACATTTTCTGTTTTTAATTCAGAATTCAGTGTTTGTGGAACAGTTGGCATGAATCTTTGACCTCACCGTAGCACGCTATTGTCATATATGTATACTCTGTGTATATACTATGCTGGTGCCACTAGAGGGTGCAACTGTGGGAGGCCCAGGCAGGAGCTGTACAAAAGGCTGGTCACCACGCAGTGAGGTCACTCTGCAGTTACAGTAAAGAGACTAAGGTCACAGCAGTTCAAGCACAGCACTAGGCCACGTGGAGTTATTCTCCAGATAAGTAGAGACATATTAACTGCTGACAAGTACAGATCACGGACTCACATGCAGAGATAGCTGCCGTTGGTAGTTTAGAAAAGTTTATAGAGGGTGAAGCCTTTACTCGGGTTTCGCTGGCCAGGTATTGCTTCTACACACACCGCTGCACCGAGGGCCAGGATTTAGCGGAATATGTCGCAGACCTACGAAGGTTCGCGGAACCATGCAAATTTGGTGAACTCAACAATGTGTTGCGGGACGTTTTCGTGACGGGATGGGATGTGAAGTGGACCATCACCTTAAATCAGGCGCTCCGGCGGAAGTTTCTTTAATTTACTTGTTAGCAAGGGAAAGGTCACACTCAGTCAATGGCTAAGTGAACCCCTCCGAAATGGTACAGTTTCACGAGATATTTATACAGTAAAACCCAAGTTATGGCCTCTTCCTGTGTATTGGCTCTGTCTCGCAGTCAGTGAATACAGATAAAGAGTTAATTACTACATCCTTGTCCTGACATGGTTTCCAGATATTTCCTTTTGTAAGGGTTATTAGTTGGCCAGCCGGCCATCACTCGATGAGAGTGTGGTAATGAGCTATTACCTGCCTTGCAATGTGTCAGGATTGTCCAGTTTCCTGGTCAGTTATCTTTTTGCATCAAATGGATGAGGCCTCTACAAGAGATAATGGCTGGTGATTTGAGTACTTTGAAAAGGGTGGGGTGGAGTGGAACTGGTGTCGTATAGACAATAGGAAAGCACCACGGGTGGTACTTGTCTTCAGCAGGACTTGTCTCCTAGCTGTCTAGTGGCTATCAGCCATTTCAAGCCAGGTTTAGCTGTTTATGCAAGCCGACTGCTTTATGCAGAAATTTCTGGAAGGACCAGGACTCCATTTTGTTATATATTGCAAAGGGCACAAAAATACCGTGTGGTATCAGCTTAGATGGAAATACATTTCCACATTCCCCATTTTGTCCTTCACAAGGACAACTTAATCTATTCTGATCTTGTACAATCTCTCCATTTCCATTTCCACACAAGAGCCTTCAGTAGTTGTTGCTACCATAACTCTAGCCGTGGTCTCGGTAGGTAACATGGTTTTTCCCACCCTGGCACAGCAACACTTAACCAAGACAAATAATAGATATAGAGCGAAGACTATCAACAGGAATATGATCAAACCCTGTACCACAGATCTCCCTAGGGATCCCAACCATCCCGATGCCCAACCCACAAGGTGATACCGTCTTGGCCAACTGTGTGTTTATACTCTATTACCTTTTTCCTAATGTATTCAGTTAGACTGCCGATTTCTTCTGATTTATCCGGAATATACGTACAGCATTCTCTACCTATTAATGCTCATGTCCCTCCTTCCTTGGCTAGGAGATAATCTAAGGCCATACGATTTTGGAGAGCCACTGTTCGAATGGCTACCATTTCATCATTCACCTCTTCAAAGGTTTGGGAAGTTGCGTTGGCTACTGATTTGACTAAGTTAGCCAGTTCCCGTAACTGCCATTTGGTTGATGCTATTCCATAGGGTGGCACCATTACCTTGAATATTCCATTTAGCCATGTCAAATCCCGTTTAACTCTATGACTTCCATAGGCATCCCTTAAGAGTCTTTATTGATCTGATAAAGGGCACCACATATCCTAAGTAACAGGACCCTGTCCAGTTGGCTGGTAACCATGGGTAGGCTTTATGGCCACAAATAAAGTAGGTGCAATTATAGGACGTCAGCTCCTGGTCCTTTCGCGCCATCCATACTCGAGTGGTCTCATCTTCCCACCCTTCCCCTGGGGCTTTGTTATGAACCATTGTCCAGCCAACAGTTGCTATCTTTCTCCCATCAGTGGGATTAGTTGTGGCTTGCCATTTAGTCATTTGGGAACACTTGCTGCGTCCCATTTCTGGTCCTTTAGTCTCATTACTCACTAGGCATATTATACCTTCAGGCTTTCCTATTCTGGGAGTAATGCTTAGGAAGGGAGGCTGACGGTTATTATTATAATTGGGCTGGTACCATCCCGGGAAGGCTGTAAGTTTATACCCTGCTGACCTCCATTCTGTTTGCTCCTTCGTTTCTGACACCTTGGTTAGGTTTGTCCTATTTTGCACTATCAACCATTCTACCATTTCTGATTCGTTAAAGGGGACAGATCTCAGGGGAATACCCTCTTCGGAGTGGACAGGTACATGGGAACATATCCAACAACTCGACAAGTTTCTTTCTTGAGCATACTTATGACTCAGTGCCATAAATACGTTTACTTGCAGTTCCCTTCGGTGGCGTGTCTGTATCCCAATAATGCAAAGTAAAACCCTGTCAAGCCCAGCACCATCAATCCCCATAGTCCATACAGTTCCTTATTCAGTCTTCCTTTTTCTGTTCCTCTGGTTCCTTCTTCCCTTCCTCCTGGTTGGGTGCCCTTTTGCAATGGGATGCATGGATCCATGTTGGCCTTTCCTTTACCTTGATTGCAGTATTAGTCGCCAGCAAGACCTGGTATGGTCCTTCAAATCTTGGCCGTAGACTGCTTTTTCTTTTAAAGATTTTGATGTAAACGAATTCCCCGGGCTCCAGGTTATGACACTTCCCTTCCGCTGGCTTGACTTGAGCTTCCTTTACCTGTGAATGAAAGTTGGAAATACATTTGGTTAGTGCAATACAATAATTCAACATATTTTCCTCCATTTTGTGGATGTCCATTTGTTTTGCAGTAAATGGTGCTGTAAAAGGTAGTCGTTGGGGCGTCCCATAACTATCTCATGCGGTGACAGGCCTGTTCTGTTGGTTGCAAATCGCATTACCATCAAAGCTAAGGGCAGCAGTTCTGTCCATTTCAGTCCAGTGTCATTGCATAATTTTGCCAGCTTATTTTTAAGCATTCCATTATATCTTTCAACAAGTCCAGCTGATTGTGGATGATAACTGCACTGAAAACGTTGATTAATCTGTAAAGCTTTACACATTTCTCTTATAACAGTTCCTGTGAAATATGACCCGTTATCACATGAAAGCTTAGCAGGGATTCCGAAGCGCGGTATGAGTTCCTTTAACAAACATTTAGCAACAGTAGTGGCATCGGCCTTTTTACATGGAAAGGCTTCAATCCATCTAGAGAACACATCTACACTAACTAATACATACTTGAATCCCATACACATAGGTAATTCAATAAAATCCATTTGTAAATGTACAAAAGGCCCGACTGGATTTGGGTGGGAGGCAGATTCTACTTTTTCCGTCTTACCCGGATTCATTGTCTGACAGGTAACACAATTTTCACAGATTTGTTTTGCAATTGCCGAAATACCTGGTGCATACCAAGTTGCCAAAATATAATCTGCCATCCCCCCTCTGTATGTATGAACACATCGGGCAATCCATGGAAGTAAGGATTTGGGCACCACCATGCGGCCGTTGTGGTGAACCCATATTCCTTCTGGATTTTTATAACATTGATCCTTCGTCCAGGTCACCACCTCCTCCGTACTGGCCTGTGTCTGAAGGCCAGCCGTCATTAATAGTGGGTGGCGGGTCTGAGCAATTATTTTTCCTTAGTGGGAACAATGACACCAGCATCCCCCCTTTTGACAGAGCTGCTGACTTAGCTGCATTATCAGCTCTGGCGTTCCCAAGTGCCACCTCATTCGACTGGCTTGTATGTGCTTGGCATTTGATAATGGCAAGTTTCAAGGGGCATTGAATGGCTCGCAGGAGATTTTCCACTTGTTCTGTATTTTTAATAGTGGTTCCTGAAGAAGTCAGGTACCCGCGAATCTTCCAAATTTGTCCATAGTCATGTGATGCCCCAAAAGCATACCTAGAGTTGGTGTAGATATTAACTGTTTGTCCTTCAGCCAGAATACAGGCTCGAGTTAACGCAAACAATTCGACTTGCTGGGCTGAAAAGGAGTCTGGAAGAGAGGCTGTTTTGACAACATTAAACTGGGTTACAATTGCATAAGCCGCTCTAGGTTGGCCCCTATCATTTCGTAAGGCTGATCCGTCAACATAGTACACTAGATCAGGGTTACACATTGGTACATCTGTTAAATTGATACGTGGTTTAGTCACTAATTTGGTTACCATTTCACATGAATGGGGTTCGCCGTCTTCTTCCGTGGGGAATAGAGTGGCTGGATTTAAGGTAGTACATCTTTTAATAAGGTTCGGATTTGATAACAGTTCAACTTCATATTTAGTGGTTCTTGCGGAGGTTAGATGTTGGGTGGCACATTTAGTAAGTAAAATCTCGACAGAGTGTGGGATGTATAAAATGGTCTGATGATTTAGAGTTATTGTCTGAGCCCGTCGCATAGCATAATAAGCTGCTGCCAATGAAGGAAGACATCCTGGTAGTCCGTGTGCCACTGAGTCTAGTTGGGTACTGAAATACGCTATCAGTCGCTGCCTGTCCCCATGTAACTGAGTCAAAACAGATTGTGCAAAACCCGACTTGTGATGCAAAAATAAGTTGAATAGCTTAGTGTAATCTGGTAATCCCAAGGCTGGTGCTGAAGTGAGGGACTGTTTAAGACTCTGGAAAGCATTCCGGGATACTTCATTCCAAATCCTTCTTTAAGCATTGTGAGAATATAGTAGATTCATTCACAGCTCGTAGGTCTTGGACAAACCTCCATTTGTCACTATTGGGCTTCTGAACTGGAAGAATCGGTGTGTTACATGGACTTCTCATTTATGCTTATAGTGATTCACAGATTACAGAATGTAAAGTATTTGTTTTATAATTTTATTAAAAGGCTTCCAAACCCAAGATTTTTCCAATACACCCAAAATGTTGATCAAGGAGATCACCTGAAATATCTCAAAATCCCAATTCAACTATTGTACTGCCAATCTTTATCTAAAAAAAAAATCCTCTTACTGAGCTAGAAGCTTTCGCGTCAAGCTTTTACACCAAGGACAATGGGAGCGTACTCCCCCAGCCTGCACCTCGAGAGACCCACTAAGGTTTTTTTTTTAAAAAAGGCATTACAACTTCCCTTCCCCATTCTTTATCTCACTCCTAGACTAAATTTATGTCTTTCAACCCAATGTAATCAATGATTGCGTGTCTTCTTTCGACAAGTAAGTGAACATGTCAAATAACTTCTCTTTTTTTAACCGGGACCATGTCTCAACAAACCTATCCTTTGTGCATTTCCTAGCTCCGTAACTTCTCATCCGAATAAATCCACACCTGTGTTTCTAACTTAAAATGTCTTAAACTTCCCACATACAGGACAACACTATGGGTCCAAGTTTCCACAGGATAAAAAACGGGCGCCCCTCTGAGCTGGGCGCCCATTTTTTGCGCCTAAAACGGCGCCAGAAAAAAAACACGCTATTCTCGAGCGCTTTGCAGCTCCTTGTCTGTTTGGCACGGCGCCCGGGGGGCGGAGCCTACACTCGCGCCGATTTTGTAAGTGGGCGAGGGCGGGTACTATTTAAATTCGTTTTTTTCCTGCCGGCAATGCTGCGCGTGCGCGTTGGAGCGTTCGCGCATGCTCAGTATGAAAAGAAACATTGGCACTCGGCCATTTTTGTAGTTCTTTGTAGCTGTTTAATTTTTGAACATTTTTTAATAAAACCACATTGCCATCAGCACATCAGCACTGAGGCTTCCCTTCTCACTGTCTCCTTCCCCTCCCTCCCCTCCGCGGCAACAAGCCGCTGTCTTCTTCCCCTCCCTCCCCTCCGCGGCAACAAGCCGCTGTCTCCTTCCCCTCCCTCCCCTGCGCGGCAACAAGCCGCTGTCTCCTTCCCCTCCCTCCCCTGCGCGGCAACAAGCCGCTGTCTCCTTCCCCTCCCTCCCCTCCCTCCACGGCATCAAGCCGCTGTCTCCTTCCCCTCCCTCCCCTCCCTCCACGGCAACAAGCCGCTGTCTCCTTCCCCTCCCTTCCCTGCGCGGCAACAAACGGCGGTTTCCTTCGAACGATGACTGAAGCACTTTCACACAGGTAGGAAGATGGTTTATTTAATCTTTTCTTTGCTTATAAATGTTTATTCAGGTTGGATTTATTTGTATAATATTTGTGGAAGTATAAATAAGGATTGATTGTAGAATTTAATGAGTTCCCTTCCCCCCCCCCTCCCCCCCCACCTCGTTCTGGACACCTAATTTGTAACCTGCGCCTGATTTTTTAATGTGTAGAACAGGTTTTTTCAGTTCTACAAAAATCTTCACTTGCTCCATTCTACTTTAGTTTGGAGTACGTTTTCACTGTGGAAACTTTGAAATTAGGCGTCAGTGGCCGGACACGCCCCCTTTTGAAGAAAAAATTCTGTTCTAAAGTAGAACTGTTCTACCTCACTAGAACTGCAGAAAAGAAAATGTGGAGAATTGCGATTTCTAAGATAGTCCGTTCTCCACCAGTTGCTCCTAAAAATCAGGCGCAAATCATGTGGAAACTTGGGCCTTATGAAGGGTTAAAAAAAAAACTTCACTCTGTTTGAAAAAGTGGGTGGAGCTAAAACAAACAGGCAGTTCCACCACCTTTCCAAACAGGTTTCCAGACACATGAGGAAAAAAAACACAGAAGCACTCTCATTCAAAGACAGACATTCACAAAAGTCTCTCTCCATTCAATAAAGCTTTTTTTGTTTGTTGGCCAGCTTTAATTTTTTTGAATCCATAAGTCACTATCAGGTTCTCTTTTTTTTTTACATATTGATTTACTTCCTCTGTTAATTTTACATGGGCTTGAAGAATCAGAACCCAGGCCTTTTCTTTTACTTTCCTTTTTTTTTACCTCTTCTACCTGGATCTCTGTTTATAAGACACTCCTCTAGACATGTTATTCTCTCTAAATTAAATGAACCATCGGGTGGAAATGGCCTGTTTTCACCCTTAGTCCACTTTACCCATTCTCTTAGGTGGTCAATTGAAGACTGACCACAATTCTGGAGCATGACATAGGCTGGTGTGCCCTTTTGTGTTGTTTTAACTTGCTCTGGCACCCATTCTGGATGATTAAGATTTTCCACAGTTTCTGATCTCACAATCCTTTCGGCCAACGAGTTCTCTATGCCCACTTCTCCTGGCCGTTACGTGGCCTGAAAAGGCTCTTAATTCGGGCTCAGTCTGGGTGTGTGAGATATGTTGGCACGAACCAACCGTAGTTGATCAATCAGTTACTGTTTCTTCTCTTAATCAATCCTTGTTTTTCCAAATCACAATTTTCCCTAGTGACTCTTCCCGTTTCTCTAATTGTAATGTCGCACAAAGGTATTGCACACAACAGTATAACAAGGACAACTAGGACAAACAACATTCACGCGAGTATACAAATCATAACCTTAAACTCTATCTAAACAAATAATCAATTCTCAGTCTGCGTTGTACACCACTACAGACCGAGTCCTTAACTTATCCTAATGAAACTTATAAAACTTATAAAACTTATGGTCCCATTACCTTAACTCTTATCACATAAGAACCTTCGATCGATTGTGCTTTTTTTTTCCTACTCTTATCACATAAGAACCTTTTTTTTCCCTAATCTCATCACATAAGAACCTTCGATTGACTAGCGCTGTTTTTACCTTACCTACTGAAATCCTCCCCGGGCTGTTTCAAGATATTTCCAGAACAAGATCTCTTCTGCTTGCGAGCTGAGAAAGAAATGATCATAAAAAAATAACTTTAGCTTTTAAATGTCGAGTCTCGTAGATTGCAGTACCTCCCCTGTGGACAACAGATTACATATGCGATTCAACAGTGAAGAAACCTCTTGTGAGCAACAGGCTCACCTTGTTTTGGCCACTGACGCCTTTCACTGGAGAGGCACTATGCCTGTATCCGTTTTACTCACAGGGCAGAGAGTATGCATCTCGGTGGAACCTCCAAGAAGTAACTGTCGAAATCTCGACCTCCGATAGACGACTCAGACACCTTCAGCTCCGGCGGAAGTTTCTTTAATTTACTTGCTAGCAAGGGAAAGGTCACACTCAGTCAATGGCTAAGTGAACACCTTCGTAATGGTACAATTTCACAAGATATTTATACAGTAAAACCCAAGTTATGGCCCCTCTCTGTGTATTGGCTCTGTCTCGCAGTCAGTGAATACAGATAAAGAGTTAATTACTACATCCTTGTCCTGACATGGTTTCCAGATATTTCCTTTTGTCAGGGTTATTAGTTGGCCAGCCGGCCATCACTCGATGAGAGTGTGGTAATGAGCTATTATCTGCCTTGCATTGTGTCAGGATTGTCCAGTTTCCTGGTCAGTTATCTTTTTGCATCAAATGGATGCGGCCTCTACAAGAGATAATGGCTGGTGGTTTGAGTACATTGAAAAGGGTGGGGTGGAGTGGAACTGGTGTCGTATAGACAATAGGAAAGCACCACGGGTGGTACTTGTCTTCAGCAGGACTTGTCTCCTAGCTGTCTGGTGGCTATCAACCATTTCAAGCCAGGTTTAGCTGTTTATGCAAGCCGACTGCTTTATGCAGAAATTTCTGGAAGGACCAGGACTCCATTTTGTTATATATTGCAAAGGGCACAAAAATACCATGTGGTATCAGCTTAGATGGAAATACATTTCCACAGCATTCATGTCCTCAACGTTGAGATTCTCCCAGAATCAAAACTCACTGGCAAGTACTGTGCAGAAAATAACTGTTGATCAAAGAATTAGTCTGACTCAGAGTCCGCCAAAGGGTGTAAATGTGAATCATTTAACATGCTGGCATTGCGGGGGTAACCATTGGGCCCATCTGTGTCGATTCAGACACTATGTGTGCAAAGGCTGCGGTCAAAAGGGCCACCCACAGCGAATATGCAGAAGAACTGCGACTCAAAACGTGGCAGAGGAGTTGGCAGAAGGCTTCCGATCCAGCAAGGATCATAAAGTACAAGCTAGAGAGGTGACTCCGCCCGAGGAAGCAGTGCACGGGGTGCACACCTTCACGACCAAAATCCCCCATGATGATGAAAATCAAGATAAATGGCATTCCTGTTTCCATGGAGTTGGACACGGGGGCGAGTGAGTCACTTATGAGCAGAAGGCATTTGAGAGGCTGTGGGGCAACAAAGAACAAAGACACAAGCTGAGCCTGATTCAGATAAAGCTGCGTACTTACACCAAGGAACTGATCCCAGTTATCGGCAGTGCGAACATAAAAGTATCCTATGATGGAGAGATACACGAATTTCCACTGTGGGTTGTACCAGGCGACGGGCCAACGCTGCTTGGCAGAAGCTGGATGGGGAAGATTCGGTGGAACTGGGAAGACGATGCTTCCTGTGCTCAAGTGCTGAGCAAGTTCCCATCCCTATTTGAACCAGGCATTGGCAACTTCACAGGCACCAAAATGCAGATCCACTTGGTCTCCGAGGCACGGCCTGTTCATCACAAGGCTCAAGCGGTCCCTTACATGATGAGGGAGAAAGTGGAGATCGAATTGGACAGACTTCAACACGAGGGAATCATAACACCAGTCGAATTCAACGAGTGGGCCAGCCCAATTGTTGGTACTAAAGAGCGATGGCACAGTCAGAATCTGCGGCGACTACAAGGTAACGATCGACCGAGTTTCATTACAGGACCAGTACCAGCTACCCAAAGCCGATGATCTCTTTACAACATTAGCAGGGAGAAAGACATTCACCAAGTTGGATCTAACCTCCGCTTACATGACCCAGGAGCTGGCTGAATTGTCGAAAAAATTAACGTGCATTAACACACACAAGGGACTGTTTTTGTATCACAGGTGCCCGTTCTGTAGCCATCTTCCAAAAGAACATGGAGAGTCTATTGAAATCGGTTCCACGCACTGTTGTATTTCAGGATGACATCCTAATCACTGGTCACGACACCAACGAGCACCTGCACAACCTGCAAGAAGGTTTAAGTCGACTAAACAGAGTCGGACTCCGGCTGAAATGATCCAAGTGTGTCTTTCTGGCACCAGAGGTAGAATTCCTGGGGAGGAAGATTGAGGCAGACGGCATCAGGCCCACGGACTCGAAGACAGAGGCCATCAAGAATGCACCCAGACCACGAAATGTAATGGAGCTGCACTTGTTCCTGGGACTCCTCAGCTATTTTGGTAACTTTTTTCCAGGGTTGAGCACCTTGCTCGAACCGTTGCACAAGTTGCTACGCAAGGGAGACGACTGGGTTTGGGGTCAAAATCAAGAGGCCGTCTTCAAAAAGGCCAGAAACTTGCTGTGTTCGAACAAGTTGCTTGTATTGTATGACCCAGGCAAACGTCTAGTTTTAGCATGTGACGCGTCGTCGAACGGTATCGGGTGTGTTTTACAACAAGCAAATGTAGCGGGCAAACTCCAACCGGTTGCATATGCGTCTAGAAGTCTAGCCAAGGCCGAAAGATCCTACAGTTTGGTTGAGAAGGAGGTTTTGGCCTGTGGCTATGGGGTAAAAAAAATGCACCAGTATTTGTTCGGACTCAGGTTCGAGTTAGAAACCGACCACAAGCCCCTAATCTCATTGTTTTCAGAGAGCAAAGGCATAAGCACCAATGCTTCATCGCGAATCCAAAGATGAGCACTAACACTGTCGGCCTACGATTCTACGATCCGCCACAGGCCAGGCACTGAGCACTGCGCCGATGCCCTCAGCCGGCTACCGTTGCCCACCACCGGGGTGGAAATGGCGCACCCCGCAGACCTGTGCCTGGTCATGGACGTCTTCGAAAGCGAAGGGTCACCTCTAAGGACCCTGTGATATCTCTTGTAAAAAGTTACGTCCTTAATGGGGGCTGGTCAGCGGTCCCAAGAGAAATGCAAGACGAGATAAAGCCGTTTCACCGTCGTAAAGACGAAATGTCCATCCAATCGGATTGCCTCTTATGGGGCAACCGCATCATCCTGCCAAAAAAGGCAGGGAACCTTCATACGGGATCTACATAGTGCCCACCCAGGCTTAGTCATGATGAAGGCTATCGCCAGGTCCCGCGTCTGATGGCCCGGCATTGACTCGGACTTGGAGTCATGCGTGCGCCAGTGTAACTCTTGCTCACAATTGAGCAATGCCCTCAGGGAAGCCCCACTTAGTCTGTGGTCCTGGCCCTCAAAACCATGGTCCAGGATCCACGTAGATTATGCGGGCCCCTTTCTAGGAAAAATGTTCTTCGTTGCAGTGGACGCCTACTCTAAGTGGATCGAATGTGTAATAATGGCATCCAGCACATCCACCGTCACCATTGAAAGCCTCAGGGCCATGTTCGCCACCCATGGCTTGCCCGACATTCTGGTCAACGACAATGGTCCGTGTTTCACCAGCTCGGAATTCAATGAATTCATGACCCGCAATGGCATCAAGCATGTCAGGTCTGCCCCGTTCAAGCCCGCATCCAACGGCCAAGCGGAGCGGGCAGTCCAAACCATAAAGCAGAGCTTGAAACACGTCATGGAAGGTTCCTTATAAACACGCCTATCCCGGGTCCACCCTGACCTCAACGATCAGGTGGAAACTAGGCGTTATCGGCAAAACATGTACCATGATTGCGCGGCTGTATCACGCGACATCACTGTAAACGACTTGGTGTTTGTGCTGAATCATGGTCATGGCCCCAAATGGATCGCTGGCACTGTTTTAGCCAAGAAGGGGAATAGAGTGTTTGTTGTCAAACTGCTTAACGGACAAATGCAGAAAGCATTTGGACCAGACCAAATTGCGATATACAGATAACCAGGAACTACCGGGAGAGGACCTTACCTTCAGCGATGCACTTACACACACCCAATCAGCAACAGACCTAGCTGACAACCACGAGGATGATCCCACCATCTCCAACAGTCCAGTCAGACCAACAGCACTGCCAGACAGCAGTGGCCTGACCAACTCACCCATGCCGGACACTCAGATGATCAACCAGGGAGCGAAGAGTTCAGGATCGCCTCAACCTGTAACTAACTCGCATCAAAGACTTTTGGGGGGGGGGGGGGGCGAAATGTAGTCATATATGTATACTCTGTGTATATACTATGCTGGTACCACTAGAGGGTGCAACTGTGGGAGGCCCAGGCAGGAGTTGTATAAAAGGCTGGTCACCACGCAGTGAGGTCACTCTGCAGTTACAATAAAGAGACTAAGGTCACAGCAGTTCAAGCACAGCACCAAGCCTTGTGGAATTATTCTACAGATAAGTAGAGACATATTAGTTATACTGTGGACCTGTTGTATTTTGCCACTACAAGACCCAAGATTCATGTTTTGTTTAAAGTGCAGCACAGATTCAGAGCTGCTCAATGTATGCATCAGAATATTTACCGACCGTTTTTAATGTTAAATTGTAATGCTATGAAGAATAAATCATTTCAATGTTATCTTGCAGTTTTTGTGCGTGGTGCAGTGGTGCTGTTCATCAGTGGTTTGGCATTGTTCTTTGCAAATAAAATCATGTCTTCCAAAGAAAAACTGCATAAGGTGAACTTCTCCCAAGGTATGGATACTGAATTCAATATTTCTAATATTAGCAGATGAAAAGCAGAGGACAGCTTTAAATGTAACATATTCTACTTGGAATGTTTACCATATTCTTTCACCGACTGTAGCTGTTAGACTTGTTAGGCTGAAAATTGAAGTATAAATGTGGGCAATGGCTTTTGAATTTTGATGAAGAAAATCTATTAAGGCAAAATCTGAAATAAGATCAAAAAACTACATAGTGGTTCAGTCAGCACCTGAAAGAGAGAGACATGTTCACATCTTCGTCAGAACTGTGGGCTTTTGTTTTGGTTTTCATTTGCCCAAGTAATGCCAAATTAAAGCATTCTGGGTTCAAGTTGAACTCCAGAATGGTCAACTATTTCAACACCGAACATGTCTGCTCTCAAGATAAGCTGCTCCAATTCTACTTTGTTTCAATTCTGTCAAGTCAACTGCTGGGTGTCTGTACTGGGGGAGAATAATCTTTGGCTTTCGTGCTTGTCTGGTCATTTGGAAATAATTGCAGCTGCAAGAAATATTTCAGCTTTAAAGAATTTAAGCCCAGTTTTACTCACATTTTCAGATGCTGCTGGTAAAATCATACAATGAAATCCAAATTTTCAAATTTACTTTTGTGAAACTGTTTTATTTATTCTTTTGAAGCCAATGGAAGCAAATCAGGTGACGTATAAAACAGACGATCTGCTACTGCCCATTCTCCGCCCAGCGGCAAAAGTGAAAATTTAGCACCATATATTTTTTATCTTTTACCTTTTTTTAAATTGCAAATTTCAGAGCTTTTCTATTTGTTTTTAAAATGATCTGAACCAGGTTTCTTAATCTTGACATGCAGCCTTAAGACCCTAAGACACTAATTCCTGGAAGTTTCAGGTTAAACCAGTACTTTTCAAATCTATAGACTGTGATGTATTGACCGAATTTGCTGACAGAATAACGGCGAGGCTAATGGTGTCCCTGCTATTTATGCGCAAATGCTACAGTAACTTCAGGCGAGGGCAGATGCACGGTTAAAAGCAGAAACCCAAAAGTTGCTGTCCGAGATGCGTCGTTCCGCCGTTAGCTTCATGAAAGCTCGTTGTCTGGCTCACCATTAAAATGCATTGAACGGCACGAAGTTGCTGCTTTGTGTGGTAGATACGAACTAAGCTCACCATAGAATGTTTAGACTTGTCCATTCCAGTCTTAAGTATTCTTTTAATGACATAATAAGTGTTAATTATTGCCAATCAACCTCTCTGGCACTGAAAATTAACTATTACAAGTGTGGAGTCTCATTGCTTCGGGTTTTAATTGTGATTGGAGATATTAACAATGTAACATTTTATCATTTTTCTTTTCTTTTTCCTTTCTGTCTCTTCTCTCTCTCAATTGAATTTTTCTTTCCCTCTCTTTATTTCTCTTTCTGTACCTGATTTGACATGAATTCAACCTTTCTAACTTCCTTCTCAGTCCCTGCACTGTTAGTTTCACAGTCTAATTGGTTACGGAGATACACAGTTGCTTGTCCTGTTCACTCTTACTTCACCTGTACTCATTCTGTTCCCCATTCTTGAGTTTACCTGGCAAGAAACTTGACAAAGGGACTTCTGCGTAGCTGAACATGCATCTAGGGTAATCATAATCATGCATAGCGCTTTTAACTAAAACATGGCGAGCAACTGTGGTATATGATTTTATGCCAGTAGTGAACCTAGTCAGAATAATTATCTCCTGACCTGTTGGTTGGCAGTTCTGCCAGTGGCATTTGTTTGTATAAAAATGATTCATCCCTGTAACTGTAAAATGGCAATTCCCAATTAACAATATTTAAAAAAATGAAAAAACTCATGGGCTAGAAATTGCTCCGTGACAGCAAGCAGCTTATTGGTAAATCGGCATTGGATTTTGGGCCATTGCAAAGCTGCTGGCGGCCCTCGGGTAGGTCCTGAGAGTTGGTATCAATCGGGGGGGTAGGCAATCTGATGGGAGTGGGGAAGGCGATTGGAAGGGGGCCAAGCAAGAGGCAAGAGAAGCACTCCTACTCCTCGTGGCTCCACATGAAGGTGTCTTTTTTAACAAACTTACTTTTTGGTGGCAACCTGCAGCGGTAAAAAAAGACAGACTTACATTTATATAGCGCCCTTTACAACCACCGGACGTCTCAAAGGGTTTACAGCCAATGAAGTACTTTTGGAGTGTAGTCACTGTTGTAATGTGGGAAACGTGGCAGCCAATTTGCACACAGCAAGCTCCCACAAACATCAATATTTTAATGACCAGATAATCTGTTTTTGTGATGTTAATTGAGGGATAAATATTGGCCAGGACACCAGGGATAACTCCCCTGCTCTCTTCAAAATAGTGCCATGGGATCTTTTGCGTCCACCTGAGAGAACAGACGATGCCTCAGTTTAGTGTCTCATCCGAAAGACGGCACCTCCGACTGTGCAGTATTCCCTCAGTACTGCACTGGAGTATCAGCCTAGATTTACGTGCTTAAATCCCTGGAGTGAGACTTGAACCCACAGCTTCTGACTCGGCGTCAAGTATGCTACCCACTGAGCCACAGTTGACACTTTAAGGACTGCTGGTTAGGCCGCATGTAGACCACATTTTCCTGAACGGAGGCAGTTGTGGGTTTAGGGCAGATCGATTTTAGAAAGGGAACCTCAAACAAATATTGGGCCCCTTATTTGCATATGCAAAGGGTCTAGTGCCTGTTTCAAGTGCAGACCCTGGAAGCTTCGTTTTCTGCTTTAACCAATATGGCAGGTGGCGCACTTTCAGCGCAGAATGTGTGCACGCTCGTTGCCTACCATATTGGATGCTTTGGCGCCCATTTTGTGCCTGAGAAACAGGCACGGCATCAACTAATTCCTAAGCCATAGCAATTTTGTGTTACGAGGAGCATAGTATAAATGTTTTGTTTTATACAGATTCAAAAGTTAAGAAGCCCTCCTGTGGAATGGAAAAACATTGTCCTGTCGACCAGTTTTCATTTAGAATCATAAGTGGATCAGCAAGTGTTGTTGGACCCTTCATTTGTTTCAATGGTAAAATGTAAGTAACCTAAGATATAGCTCTGAACAATGCTGCAACCGGATTGTAAACATTCTTTGGAAAATAAACCTCCCCACGAGGTTTGTTTTGTTGAATAGGCTATTCTAAATTTAATGTTTGCCTCTCAATTGTTTAATTCTTACAAAGGTGTAATTAAATGACTAAAATCATGGGGTAATTCGTTCATTTTACCTGTGACCTTCAATAAAACAATTGAAATGTAAAAGCAAGTTACTTACAACTATTCTTTGCATGATTAAAAGAAACTTGCTGATACTCCAAAAATGATAAGGTGCTTGTCATTGTCGCAGGCCATTAAGTGCTGGATATCATCAAATAATATTTTCCCATTTTTTTTTTTTAAACCTCCCTCCCCCATTTGCTCTTCAACTTAACCTTGTTTCTTCTGAGAAGCTACCAGGCCACTACCCAGTAGTTCTCCTTGAAAGCTCGGACAAGATTGGGAACTTGTCATGTTTGGATAAGCATACTACCAGTCTGTAATTAATTCAGAAGCCAGTGTACTAATAGTGCACTAGTACCTGTGAGGATGCAGGCTTGTCTCCGAGACTGGCAGCATACCGAGTTTCCAGCCTCTGTTGACCTATCAAGTGAATATGAGGTGCTTATCTAGAGGAGGAAAGGTAAGTCAGAGAAAAAGTCCATCCCAGCCATTCCTTCGGGGGTGACACTAGTAGAAGCTCTGTCAATTTGGCACCACCAGCGTGTGAATGGCCCTACAACAACAACTACAACTTGCACTTGTTTAGCACCTTTGAATGTAGTAAAACATCCCAAGGTGCTTCACAGGAGATAGTTATCAAAAAAAATTTGACGCCGAGCCATATAAAGATAGATGACCAAAAGCTTGATTAAAGAGGTAGGTTTAAAGGAGCAACATAAAGGAGGATAGAAAGGCAGAGAGGTTTAGGGAGGGAACTCCAGAGCTTAGGGCCTAGGCAGCTGAAGGCAACAGCCACCAATGGTGGAGCAATTAAAATCGGGGATGCGCAAGAGGCCAGAATTAGAGAAACACAGGGATCTCAGGGAGTTGTAGGGCGAGATAAGGAGGAGCGAGGCCACAGAGATATTTGAAAACAAGGATGAGAATTTTAAAATTGAGGCGTTGCTGGACTGGGAGCCCGTGTAGGTCAGCGAGCACAAGGGTGATGGGTGAACGGGACTTGGTGCGAGTTACGATTCGGGCAGCAGAGTTTTGGATCAGCTCAAGTTTATGGAGAGTGGAAGATGGGAGACCAGCTATAAGAGCAATGGAATAGTCAAGTCTAGAGGCAACAAGGGCATAGTTGAGGTTTTCAGCGGCAGATGAGCTGAGGCAGGGACGGAGTCGGGCGATGTTACGGAGGTGGAAGTAGATGATCTTGATGTGGTCATAAGCTCATCTCAGGGTCAAATATAACACCAAGGTTGCACACGGTCAGGTTCAGCCTCAGACAGATGCCAGGGAGAAGAAAGGAGTCACACAACAATTACTGGAAGAAAAACACTTTTAAAGATAGGGGAACCTCGCACCTCAAAAATAAACAAACATCCAAATATTTAGTTGATATTGAGATTTATTTAATCTATGTAAAAGGGACTGTGTAATTTCCCTGACTTCCCACCTGACACGGAATTAACCAATTTAATGGCCCTGAAATTGCGGCCTCTCTGGGTACGTACCATGTGCACACGCACCCGAAGAGGCCCCGCAAGTTCCAGGATTAGGCACGGGAAGCGCATGCGCCGAAATCCAGTCCAGCGCATCCCCGGGGGAAGGGCCTTCGCGGGTGGAGATTTGGGCTATTTGCCTAACTCCTGCTCAGCGAATGTCCTTAAAACTCTTACACCTGGTAAAAAGCTTAAGGCCCGCTTTTACCAGCATAAGAGTTTTAAAAGATAGAAAAATAAAATTTTAATCAGTAATTTTTATATTAAAAACTCTGTCCATTAAGGTAAGTTTATTTTTACCCCTATTAAAACATTTTTTTTTTTAAATTCAAAAAAATAAATTTTTGTCCAAAACATTCAAGTAAATTCAATTTCAATTCATTTTAAATATGTGGCATTTTTCTTATTTATTTAAAATGTTTATATGTTTTTGGGGTATCTCCATTCATAGAAATGGAACACCATTACTGTGAATGGGGATATGCCATTTTTATTGGTTGGTCTGGCCCACGTGATCCCAGGATGTGCATACGCTCCTGAAATACGTGGGCCTCTGCGCTGGCCTCAGCGTGCAAGTGTTCGTTTCCCTAGGACCACCAGGTACATTCGGGAATATTTGTGTGTTCGGAGGCATCCGCCTGTGGAAAGCCTCCGACTGCAATTGCAGGGCCAATATTGACTTGGATAGGTTAGGTGAGTGGGCAAATGCATGGCAGATGGAGTATAATGTGGATAAATGTGAGGTTATCCACTTTGGTGGTTAAAAACAGAGAGACAGACTATTATCTGAATGGTGACAGATTAGGAAAAGGGGAGGTGCAACGAGGCCTGGGTGTCATGGTACATCAGTCATTGAAGGTTGGCATGCAGGTACAGCAGGCGGTTAAGAAAGCAAATGGCATGTTGGCCTTCATAGCGAGGGGATTTAAGTACAGAGGCAGAGAGGTGTTACTACAGTTGTACAGGGCCTTGGTGAGGCCACACCTGGAGTCCTGTGTACAGTTTTGGTCTCCTAACTTGAGGAAGAACATTCTTGCTATTGAGGGAGTGCAGCGAAGGTTCACCAGATTGATTCCCGGGATGGCGGGACTGACATATCAAGAAAGACTGGATCAACTGGGCTTGTATTCACTGGAGTTCAGAAGAATGAGAGGGGATCTCATAGAAACGTTTAAAATTCTGATGGGTTTAGACAGGTTAGATGCAGGAAGAATGTTCCCAATGTTGGGGAAGTCCAGAACCAGGGGTCACAGTGTAAGGATAAGGGGTAAGCTATTTAGGACCGAGATGAGGAGAAACTTCTTCACCCAGAGAGCAGTGAACCTGTGGAATTCTCTACCACAGAAAGTTGTTGAGGCCAATTCACTAAATATATTCAAAAAGGAGTTAGATGTAGCCCTTACTACTAGGGGGATCAAGGGGTATGGCGAGAAAGCAGAAATGGGGTACTGAAGTTGCATGTTCAGCCATGAACTCATTGAATGGCGGTGCAGGCTCGAAGGGCCGAATGGCCTACTCCTGCACCTATTTTCTATGTTTCTATGTCTATGTTTCTAATATGTTAAAGGTCAATAAGGTTAGACCTGTTGGGATGGTGTTTCTTAAACGTAAAAGGGCAGACATTCCAGAGTCAGGGTCCTGCGGGCACAGATGCTGATCGAATCTCAATTCCCATGAAAAGGGTCATCAGCATGTTTGAATGGGTGCATCACACTTGTAAAAGGATGCATCAATTCTATCTGCTGAATGGAAGGGTGTGCAGTGCATAGCTGCTCCACTGGGACATCCCAAGGTCTTTCAGGGCCAAAGAAAAGCCGCCCCAAGTGATGTCGGCTTCAATGGGAGCTCTAACTCTGGCACAGTCAAGTAGTCGGTCCCCTTACTCTGGCAAGGTCTGAGCTTCAGTGGAACTCCAATTAGCTCATTATATAAGGTAGGTCATGCCTGACAAACTTGGTTGAATTATTTTAGGAGTTGACTAAAGTAGTGGACAGGGGAATGTCTATGGATGTTATTTATATGGACTTTCAGATGGCTTTTGATAAAGTCCCTCATAAGAAACTGTTAGCTAAAGTTGAAGCTTATGGAATTGAAAGCAATTTATTGACCTGGTTAGGAAATTGGCTGAGCAGCAGGAGACAGAGAGTAGGGATAATGGGCAGGCACTCACATTGGCAGGATGTGACTAGTAGTGTCCCACAAGGAGTTGTGTTGGGGCCTCAACTTTACACTGTATTTATTAGAAACATAGAAACATAGAAAATAGGTGCAGGAGTAGGCCATTCGGCCCTTCTAGCCTGCACCGCCATTCAATGAGTTCATGGCTGAACATTCAACTTCAGTACCCCATTCCTGCTTTCTCGCCATACCCCTTGATCCCCCTAGCAGTAAGGACCTCATCTAACTCCTTTTTGAATATATTTAGTGAATTGGCCTCAACAACTTTCTGTGGTAGAGAATTCCACAGGTTCACCACTCTCTGGGTGAAGAAGTTCCTCCGCATCTCGGTCCTAAATGGCTTACCCCTTATCCTTAGACTGTGACCCCTGGTTCTGGACTTCCCCAACATTGGGAACATTCTTCCTGCATCTAACCTGTCTAACCCCGTCAGAATTTTATATGTTTCTATGAGGTCCCCTCTCATTCTTCTGAACTCCAGTGAATACAAGCCCAGTTGATCCAGTCTTTCTTGATAGGTCAGTCCCGCCATCCCGGGAATCAGTCTGGTGAACCTTCGCTGCACTCCCTCAATAGCAAGAATGTCCTTCCTCAGGTTAGGAGACCAAAACTGTACACAATACTCCAGGTGTGGCCTCACCAATGCCCTGTACAACTGTAGCAACACCTCCCTGCCCCTGTACTCAAATCCCCTTGCTATGAAGGCCAACATGCCATTTGCTTTCTTAACCGCCTGCTGCACCTGCATGCCAACCTTCAATGACTGTTGGGATAGAAAGTTATATATTCAGATTTGCTAATAACACAAAGATAGGCAGCATTGTAAGCAGTGTAGCTAGAAGCATAAAATCACAACGAGATTAATAGTGAATGGGAAAAACTGTATTAATGGATTTCAGTGTAGGCAAGTGTGCGGTCATCTATTTTGGACTTAAAAAGGATGGATCAGAGTACTTTCTAAATGGTGAAAAGCTAAAAATAGTTGAGTTCCAAAGAATCTTTGGGGTCTATGTACATAGATCACTAAAATGTCATGGACAGGTACAGCAAGTAATCAAAAAGGCTAATGGAATGCTGGTCTTTATATCTAGAGGACTAGAATACAAGGGGGTAGAAATTATGCTACAGCTATACAAAGCACTAGTTAGACCACACCTGGAGTACTGTGTTCAGTTCTGGAAACCACACCTTAGGAAGGATATATTGGCCTCGGAGGGAGTACAACGTACATTTATTAGCATGACACCTGGGGGCCGAAATTCAGCCATCCGATAAGACCTGTTACCGCCGGAAAGTGGCGGCCATGTGGCGGTGTCAAATGGCTGCCGATTTGTAGTCGAAAAGCCACCACTCGTGAAATTCTCCCTGGTGGTTTTTCCGGTGGTCCCCACTTCCGCCCCACTGTTGCCGAACTCTCCTAAGTGCGTCATCAAAGCGCACACCGCCGATGTCCCGCCCCGCAAGCAAAATTCACCTTAGAAAATATTCCGACCGCCGCTCAATACCCTCGACAGGTTTTCTGTGGGTGCACTGTGTTTGCACTGCGCGTAAAATGTCAGTCGGTGCGGCCTCCAATAAAGGGGAGGGCGCACTGCCGTGGTCGCCATCTTATTTTTTTTTGGCAGCTGACTGCCAGACCCCGGGTTTGGCCAGCCCACCAACAGGCAGCCTGGTACCCTTTCTTGGTTGCCGGGCCGCTGGCCCGGCCAAAACCCTCCCTGGTGGCCCAGTGGACCTAACTTCAAAAGCTGCAGAGCTCGCAGTGGCTCTCCCCTTTAACTGACGCGCCAGCGCTATGACGCCACCAGCCCGGTGCTGATGACCGACGACGGAGGACTCCACCCACCCCACTTCCACCCCTCTTATGACAGACACTTGACTCCCACTCCCACTTCCGCTCCCATTATGACCGACTTTGGTCCCACTCGAAAAAAAACGACAAAGAGTTGAATTTCGCAGTCCATTTTGCATCCATTGCGGTGGCCAAAACATTTAAAAAAATGGTAGGTGCGACCCGCTTACAGCTGGGGTGAATTTCAGCCCCCTGAACTCCAATGGTTAAATTACAAATACAAACTAGGGTTCTATTCCCTGGAATTTAGAATGTTAAGGGTGATTTGATACATTTTCAAAATATTAAGGGGAAGTAATAGGGTAGATAGAGAAAATCTATTTCCGCTGGTTGGGGAATCTAAGACTAGAGGTCATAGTCTAAAAATTAGAGCCAGGCTTTTCAGGAGATAAATTAGGAAACACTTCTACATGCAAAGGGTGGTAGAGGTTTGGAACTCTCTTCCGCAAAGAGCAGTAGATGCTGGGTCAATTGTTAATTTTAGATCTGAGATTGATAGATTTTTGCTAACCAAAGATATTAAGGGATATGGAGCAAAGGCAGGTGTATGAAGTTAGGTCAAAGATCAGCCATGATCTCATTGAAAGGTGGAACAGGATGAAGGGGTTAAATGGCCTACTCCTGTTCCTATGTCCTATTCCTGTTCCTATGTCCTATGTTCCTATTATTTGGTGTGAAATCTACTGAGGCTTTTTAAGGGCTGAATTAACAAAGTAGCCCGACTCCCCCTGACTCGCGCCCCTCACGCCGGGAGGGTGGGAGGTAGGTTTCTCTTGCCCTTCCCACAAGAACGGTGACTGATGCATTGTTGAGCAGCGTAACGTGCATCGTTCACCTATTCCCACATTGACTACCTATAGGAGCAGATCTAAATGGACCATGCTGCTGGATTTCCCACAGTACAGAAGATCAATGATAGCATTCACATGGCTATCTCGGCAGCTGGTTTCTGCTCCTCTTCTGGCAGTCCATTTGCTCCTGATTGTGAAGATTGTTGAGTGATGTAGGTGCTGATTTTTTCCGGGCCACTAGATGCCAAATGCGATCAATGGAACTGAATACCAGCTGCTGCGCATAACGGACAGTCCATCCGCTACCACCCGGTTTGTGCCACTGCCCGAGACAAATTTCTAGGCCAGTCACTTAGACACTGCACAAATCACAAATTCAAGATCTTGGTAAAATGTCTGCTTGCTGTTTGAGACATCTCTTTCTTTTCCCTTCCTTATAGGCTCATGAGCAATGTAAAGAATAACATTGGACGAGGGTTAAACATCGTTCTAGTAAATGGTGAGTCGATTGTCTGAGACCATGTAATCGGTAAATACTCATACAGCTTCATATTGCCAAATTCTCATTTCTATTATGTAATGTAGCTATCTCTTTGTTCCACAGCTACATCTGGTGAACTATTAGTGACTGATTTTTTTGATATGTGGACTGGAGGTAAGACCTTTTTTTAAATTTTACTGAATTTGCTTTGATTTAGCTAAAATGTTTTAGAACACTGCACAATGGAGATGTAACACACTCAATCTATCAGCTTTCACTCATTGCTCAAAGTGGTGGGGGTAAGTTCAGTACAAATGCAAACAGAGTATAATTGTTTGAATACCAATTACCGACTATAAATGCAAACTAAGGAACAGCTGCACAAATCATAAAAAAATATAAATTAATAAAAGTAAAGAATACGCATTTCATTTTTTTCAGATATAAAGCTGCTTTTGGCTTTCTTAAAACCGATAAAACTTGGCACTATTTTATTACTTGCTTCTTTTGATGACCCGGCAACAAAGTAAGTAAAGGCAACTGTTTGGATGGTATGGGTCACGGGTCATGGGTCACGGGTCTGGCCTCATGCCTTGTGTAAAAACAATATACGTTCACATAATGTGATGATCTTCTAATTTGGTTTGTGTTCTTATCATGTGTGAAAATTTGGGGTAAATAACACTGACTCATCCATGGTACACTAAACATTAAATAAATAAATGCAGTCGAAGCCATTTATAATAAACCAGCTACAACAAAGTTATTGCAGGGTACAAATTTTTTTTTCCTACTGTTTTACCAACAGGAAAACCTTTTTATAATAAAACTAGCAGATCTGCTCAACGCTGCTTCCACTCCACTGGGACTTCTCAATTCTGATGCTTCTAACCCACCCATCCAACGCTGCTGCATCTTTCCATCTGTTTGCGGCTGTTCCGATGCTCGGAAGGAGATTACCATCTGGGACAGTAAACAGCTAATTTGAATTAAGCACATACTGCACCGCAGTTAAAGTGCTGGTGAACAGTATGCGTGCTTAGTGTTCATCAGCTGGTTATCGCACCGGCTGGTAAACTCCAGAACATTGGCGCACAAGCGGGTGGGTGCGGAGAAGCAGCAACTTTGGATGACAGGGTTAGAGGTGTCAGCTAAACATCAAACTAGCAAAAACCTGATATGATGGAAACCATTTCTAATTTATTAATGCCTTTGGCTGCAACCACTTTTTTTTATCAGCGTTCCACTAATTAGTGCCAGAAAAGGAAGGGAAGAATGATTTGCCCGGCAATGAGTAGAGGATGGATTGGAAACTTGAAAGGGCCGATGAAACTCTCCCCTAGATGCGATACCCTGCAGATCTGGAGAGCGAATGCCCATCTAAAAAATAAGAACATAAGAACATAAGAACAGGAGTAGGCCATCTAGCCCCTCGAGCCTGCTCCGCCATTCAACAAGATCATGGCTGATCTGGCCGTGGACTCAGCTCCACTTACCCGCCCGCTCCCCGTAACCCTTAATTCCCTTATTGGTTAAAAATCTATCTATCTGTGACTTGAATACATTCAATGAGCTAGCCTCAACTGCTTCCTTGGGCAGAGAATTCCACAGATTCACAACCCTCTGGGAGAAGAAATTCCTTCTCAACTCGATTTTAAATTGGCTCCCCCGTATTTTGAGGCTGTGCCCCCTAGTTCTAGTCTCCCCGACCAGTGGAAACAACCTCTCTGCCTCTATCTTGTCTATCCCTTTCATTATTTTAAATGTTCCTATAAGATCACCCCTCATCCTTCTGAACTCCAACGAGTAAAGACCCAGTCTGCTCAATCTATCATCATAAGGTAACCCCCTCATCTCCGGAATCAGCCGAGTGAATCGTCTCTGTACCCCCTCCAAAGCTAGCATATCCTTCCTTAAGTAAGGTGACCAAAATGCTAGCTTTAAGGCCTGGTTTCCAGACACCCTTTGTAAGGCCAAGCACCAACAGTTTAGGGGGAGTGGGAGAAAATGAATATCTGTGAAGGTGGAATTATAAATACTTTTACAATTGCCCCATTTAAATTTGAATGCCAGCAAACCAACATCTATATGCCAGCTTTGCAACTTTTATATTCGGGCTTCCTTACCCGAAAAGGTGGCTTTGTACACCCCATTTTTTTTTAATGGGCTAGATTTTCCCTGAAGCCCCTCACCGCCCGATTGCCGCCCAGAAACACTGCTAACATTCTGCAACTAATGCTGGCGAAAAGTTCCACAATAAAAGGTAAAAAATATCGCTCGGCGAGAAAATGGATCTTGCACCAATATTCTCGGCGGCGAAACCAGGTGGAAACAGGCGGTTCTCACCGGAATGGACGGTAAGTATCACGTGGCTCCAGTTGGGGTGGAGTGAAGAATGTTTCGGTGCAAGGGGTGTAGCAGTTGTGTGGGGCGGACTAGTTGGGCTGGGTGCTTTTTATCTTTCCGACATTGTTCATTGTTATATGTAACCTTCAGGGCTGCTGACCGAGGGCTGTGTGGCTCTTTGTTGGCTGGCGCGGACATGATGGGCCGAAATGGCCTCCTTCTGCGCTTTAGATTTCTATGTTTCCAATGTTTCATAAGAACATAAGAAATAGGAACAGGAGTAGGCCATACGGCCCCTCGAGCCTGCTCCACCATTCAACATGGCTGATCTGATCATGGACTCGGGTCCACTTCCCTGCCCGCGCACCATGACCCCTTATTCCCTTATCGTTTAAGAAACTGTCTATTTCTGCCTTAAATTTATTCCGTGTCCCAGCTTCCACAGCTCTCTGAGGCAGCGAATTCCACAGATCCACAACCCTCTGAGAGAAGAAATTTCTCCTCATCTCAGTTTTAAATGGGCGGCCCCTTATTCTAAGATCGTGCCCTCTAGTTCTAGTCTCCCCTATCAGTAGAAACATCCTTTCTGCATCCACCTTGTCAAGCCCCCTCATAATCTTATATGCTTCTGAATTCCAATGAGTAGAGGCCCAACCTCCTCCACCTTTCCTCATAAGTCAATCTCCTCACCTCCGGAATCAACCTAGTGAACCTTCTCTGAACTGCCTCCAAAGCAAGTATATCCTTTTGTAAATATGGAAACCAAAACTGCGCGTAGTATTCCAGGTGTGGCCTCACCAATACCTTGTACAACTGTAGCAAGACTTCTCTGCTTTTATACTCCATCCCCTTTGCAATCCTGATCACTTGCTGTACCTGCATACTAACCTTTTGTGTTTCATGCACAAGTACCCCCAGGTCCCGCTGTACTGCAGCACTTTGGAATCTTTCTCCATTTAAATAATAACTTTCAATTTAAATACTAAATCTCAATTGCTCTTTAATTTTTTTCTGCCAAAGTGCATGACCTCACAATTTCCAACATTATACTCCATCTGCCAAATTTTTGCCCACTCACTTAGCCTATGTCTTTTTGCAGATTTTTTGTGTCCTCCTCACACATTGCTTTTCCTCCCATCTTTGTATCATCAGAAAACTTGGCTACGTTACACTCGGTCCCTTCTTCCAAGTCTTTAATATAAATTGTAAATAGTTGGGGTCCCAGCACTGATCCCTGCGGCACTCCACTAGTTACTGATTGCCAACCCGAGAATGAACCATTTATCCCGACTGTCTGTTTACTGTTAGTTAGCCAATCCTCTATCCATGCTAATATATTACCCCCAACCCCGTGAACCTTTATCTTGTACCGTAACCTTTTATGTGGCACCTTGCCAATGGTGCGTATGGGGCCGCGTTTCTACCTAAAATTTAGTCCGAGGCTGAGGTTGGGCCTAGGAAGGGGGGAAAACTCAAAAATTATTTTTCACTTAAACAAAAAATATAAAGTTATAAAACATTCTCAAGACACTTTTTAATGTAATCGCCATTTAAGAATGTAAAAAATAATTTTAAAGAACCTTTAAATTACCTTTCTTTGCAGGGTACTCACCGAACGCCCCGTTTCCAGCAGCTTTTCGTGGGCGGTTTCCTCGGCAGTGCATATGGGTCCCCATTGAGGCAAAACTTGGATCCCGGTGGTTTTCTCGGCAGTGCACGCAGTTGCACGTGGGCGGTTTGCTCCCTGGCGGTCTTTTCAAAATGTGGTCAGAGCCCTTTAAAAAAAATAAAGAGGAAACTTTCGCCGGGCGGCTTTTCACCAAAAAAACAGCTTGTACCGCCGAGAAAACCATCGAAAATGAAGGCGAAAGTCTCGACCTATGGGATAATGCATCTGCTATCAGGATATGAGAGCCAGATTTAAGAGGGTAAATGACTCCTAAATACCAGTATCCAGGAATCCAGTATCAAGTGGTACCAATATAAAAGCAACTTAAGTCTGCATACATGCTACTCTATAGCAGGCTGACAATATTTGTACTTGGGTCATCGGAGTAAATGATAGCCTTTATGTGGATTCTATGCTATTCAAATATGAAAATTGTTTTTTCTAGGCATCTGGATAAATCACATGCCACTTCTCTAGTCTTGGATGAGATGAAATTTCCTCCAGCTAAACAATGGAAAGATCAAATCCATATCTTCAGCCCCTTCTACAAACTCAGTACCCTTGTCATCAACTTCATCCTCCAGTCTGGCCTGTCTCAGGTTCAACCAGGCTGTTTGCAACCTTGGTGTTCTATTTGAGCTTGAGCTGCGGTTTCAACCCCACATCTCCTCCATCGCAAAGGTTGCCTACTTCTACCTCTCTAACCCATCTTCAACCCATCTGCTGCTTTGGCACCTTCAGACTCAACTATTCCAATGCTCTTTTGGCTGGCCTCCAATTTTTTATCCTGCATAAATCAGCTCCTCTAAAACTCTGCTACCTATCTTCTATCCCACACCAGCTAATTCGCACATCTCATCCCTGTCCTCACGGACCGACATTGGCTGAGAAACGTAGAAACATAGAAAATATGTGCAGGAGTAGGCCATTCGACCCTTCGAGCCTGCACTGCCATTCAATGAGTTCATGGCTGAACATGCAACTTCAGTACCCCATTCCTGCTTTCTCGACATAGCCCTTGATCCCCCGAGGAATAAGGACTACGTCTAACTCCTTTTTGAATATATTTAGTGAATTGGCCTCAACTACTTTCTGTGGTAGAGAATTCCACAGGTTCACCACTCTCTGGGTGAAGAAGTTTCTCCTCATCTTGGTCCTAAATGGCTTACCCCTTATCCTTAGACTGTGACCCCTGGTTCTGGACTTCCCCAACATTGGGAACATTCTTCCTGCATCTAACCTGTCTAAACCCATCAGAATTTAAATGTTTCTATAAGATCCCCTCTCATTCCTCTGAACTCCAGTGAATACAAGCCCAGTTGATTCAGTCTTTCTTGATATGTCAGTCCTGCCATCCCGGGAATCAGTCTGGTGAACCTTCACTGCACTCCCTCAATAGCAAGAATGTCCTTCCTCAAGTTAGGAGACCAAAACTGTACACAATACTCCAGGTGTGGCTTCACCAAGGCCCTGTACAACTGTAGTAACACCTCCCTGCCCCTGTACTCAAGTCCCCTCGCTATGAAGGCCAACATGCCATTTGCTTTCTTAACCACCTGCTGTACCTGCATGCCAACCTTCAATGACTGATGTACCATGACACCCAGGTCTCGATGCACCTCCCCTTTTCCTAATCTGTCACCATTCAGATAATAGTCTGTCTCTCTGTTTTTACCACTAAAGTGGATAACCTCACATTTATCCACATTATACTCCATCTGCCATGCATTTGCCCACTCACCTAACCTATCCAAGTCACTCTGCAGCCTCATAGCATCCTCCTCGCAGCTCACACTGCCACCCAACTTAGTGTCATCCGCAAATTTGGAGATACTACATTTAATCCCCTCGTCTAAATCATTAATGTACAATCTAAACAGCTGGGGCCCCAGCACAGAACCTTGCGGTACCCCACTAGTCACTGCCTGCCATTCTGAAAAGTACCCATTTACTCCTACACTTTGTGTCCTGTCTGCCAACCAGTTCTCAATCAATGTCAGCACACTACCCCCAATCCCATGTGTTTTAACTTTTCACATTAATCTCTTGTGTGGGACCTTGTCGAAAGCCTTCTGAAAGTCCAAATACACCACATCAACTGGTTCTCCCTTGTCCACTCTACTGGAAACATCCTCAAAAAATTCCAGAAGATTTGTCAAGCATGATTTCCCTTTCACAAATCCATGCTGACTTGGACCTATCATGTCACCTCTTTCCAAATGCGCTGCTATGACATCCTTAATAATTGATTCCATCATTTTACCCACTACCGATGTCAGGCTGACCGGTCTATAATTCCCTGTTTTCTCTCTCCCTCCTTTTTTAAAAAGTGGGGTTACATTGGCTACCCTCCACTCCATAGGAACTGATCCAGAGTCTATGGAATGTTGGAAAATGACTGTCAATGCATCTGCTATTTCCAAGGCCACCTCCTTAAGTACTCTGGGATGCAGTCCATCAGGCCCTGGGGATTTATTGGCCTTCAATCCCATCAATTTCCCCAACTCAGTTTCCCGACTAATAAAGATTTCCCTCCGTTCCTCCTTCTTACTAGACCCTCTGACCCTTTTTATATCCGGAAGGTTGTTTGTGTCCTCCTTAGTGAATACCGAACCAAAGTACTTGTTCAATTGGTCTGCCATTTCTTTGTTCCCCATTATGACTTCCCCTGATTCTGACTGCAGGGGACCTACGTTTGTCTTTACTAACCTTTTTCTCTTTACATATCTATAGAAGCTTTTGCAGTCCGTCTTAATGTTCCCTGCAAGCTTCCTCTCGTACTCTTCCAGTGCCCCAACACCTCAAATGTAAATTCTCATCCTCATGTTTAGATCCCTTCAAGATCCGAGTTCTCCCTATCTCTGTAACCTCTTTCAATGACCCCGCCCCCCAAAATTTTCTGTTTCTTTGACCTCAGCCTCTTGTGCATCCCCATCCCTTCGCTTCACCATTGGTGATTATGCCTTCAGCAGCTGTCTTGGTCCCACTGACTGGCATTCCAACCCCCTCTTCTCCTTCAAGGCCCTCCTTATGCCCCTCTTTTTTGACCAGGCTTTTAATTATCACTACTAATATCACCTCCTTTGGCATTTTCCTCTAGAACATGACTTGGGGCATGTTTCTGCACTGAAGGTGCTATATAAATGCAAGTTGTTATTGTTTACGGTGCCTGACACCCATGTGCAATATCAACTGTCCAAACTCCTGATAGTACCGTTGCAGCCAGTACAGAGATTCTTCACCTCCTGTCTGAGCTGAATTAAAATACCAGATTCCAGAAGTCAAAAGTCAGTGTGTTAATTCAAAGTGCTAATTCTGATTTGTAATAGTTCATCTTTACACCTTTTGTGGTTTAGCCTGCTTTTTAAAATTTGAGTGATTGCTTGAAGCAAATGTAAATGATATGTTATCAGTGTAATTTATTTCAATCACATTCCTTAGAATGACTGATGAAGTAAGAACACTTTTTAGTGAACTAGGAAGCTCTTTAATTCATGATGTGCAGTTTCGGGACAACTGGATTTTTGTTGGAGCAAAACCAATCAAGGAGAAAAGTCCATTTGAACAGGTATAAATAAAGAATATTAGTCTAACCCCAAATTAGTTCAACTGAAACAATATTTAAGTGCTGATGGTTGTGTACAAATGGCTGTTATATTCATGATTTGAGTGCTGACGGTTGTGTACTGGTAGTGTTTAAGTTTAAGTTTCACAGTTTTCACTTTTCAACCTTGTAATAATTGCAATTATTTTTACAGTGCTACATTGAACAAAGCAAAATGAAAGAATTGTGCAATCATAGGGCAATTTTTCTAGTTATGGCCTAGGAATTCAGACACCCCTCGTGCCTGCGTAGTGAGGCCTCGGGCCTTATTTCCATAGAGCTGGTGAGCTGCATAGAGTAACAGGCAGCTCGTCGGCAAAGCGGGATTGAAGATTGTTGCCATCGCATTGCCCTCAGATAAGCAAGGGGGGAGTGGGGGGCCTGGTTCGGGAAGTAGTGGTACCTGGGCGGGATAGGAGAGTGGCATCGATCAGAGGGGTGGGGCGTAGTTCTTTGAATGTGGGCTGCTCCTCCTGGCTCCACATTTAAATAAGTATATTTTAAAACATTTTCCAACAGTCTATCGACTCTGGATCAGTTCCTATGGACTGGAGGGTAGCTAATGTAACATCACTTTTTAAAAAAGGAGGGAGAGAGAAAACGGGGAATTATAGACTGGTTAGCCTGACATCGGTAGTAGGGAAAATGTTGGAATCAATTATTAAAGATGAAATAGCAGCGCATTTAGAAAGCAGTGACAGGATCAGTCCAAGTCAGCGTGGATTTATGAAAGGGAAATCATGCTTGACAAATCTTCTAGAATTTTTTTGAGGATGTAACTAGTAGAGTGGACAAGGGAGAACCAGTGGATGTGGTGTATTTGGACTTTCAAAAAGCTTTTGACAGGGTCCCACGTAAGAGATTGTTGTGCAAAATTAAAACACATGGTATTGGGGGTAATGTACTGACGTGGATAGAGAACTGGTTGGTCGACAGGAAGCAGAGAGTCGGGATAAACGGGTCCTTTTCAGAATGCCAGGCAGTGACTAGTGGGGTGCCGCAGGGCTCAGTGCTGGGACCCCAGCTATTTACAATATACATCAATGATGATTTAGATAAAGGAATTGTGTGTAATATCTCCAAGTTTGCGGATGACACTAAGCTGGGTGGCGGTGTGAGCTGTGAGGAGTATGCTAAGAGGCTGCAGGGTGACTTGGACAGGTTAGGTGAGTGGGCAAATGCATGGCAGATGCAGTGTAATGTGGATAAATGTGAGGTTATCCACTTTGGTGGCAAAAACATGAAGGCAGAATATTATCTGAATGGCAGCAGATTAGGAAAAGGGGAGGTGCAACGAGACCTGGCTGTCATGGTTCATCAGTCAGCAGTCAGTGTGGGCATTGCTCCCCATTGACATTGATGTCCCCATTGAATCCATGACACATCCTTTGTGGCAGCATAAAAGTGGTATCTTTTCTTGGTGTCTTCTATCTTCCTCTTTTTCCTCCCTTATTTTTTTTCTTTTCCTGCTGGTCTTCTCTATTTCCTGTCACTTTTTTCACTGTTCTCTGTTTTCTTCAAAGGATTTTTATCTGCTGGAATCTCCTTTGCCATTATTTGTGCCCTCATCCATGCTTTTGTCCCATCTGTGGTTCTCCTATTGGAATGTTCAGCCACCTAAGGATGCATTTTAAGAGTGGAAGCAAGTCTTCCTCGATTCCGAGGGACTGCCTCTGATGATGATGATGATGACGACACCTTTGTTACCTCTAGACTTGACTATTCCAAAGCACTCCAGGCTGGCCTCTCTCATTCTACCCTACGTAAACGAGAGGTGATCCAAAACTCGGCTGCCGTGTCCTAACTCGCACCAAGTCCGGCTCACCCATCACCCTTGTGCTCGCTGACCTACATTGGTTACGCAACGCCTTGATTTCAAAATTCTCATCCTTGTTTTCAAATCCCTCCATGGCCTCCCTCCTCCTATCTCTGTATTCTCCTCCAGCCCTACAACCCCCCGAGATGTCTGCACTCCTCTGATTCTGTCCTTTTTGAGTATCCCTGATTATAACCACTCAACCATTGGTAACCGTGCCTTCTGTTGCCTCGGCTCCAAGCTCTGGAACTCCCTGCCTAAACCTCTCTGCCCCTCTGCTTCTCTTTCCTCCATCGAGATGCTCCTTAAAACACCCATCTTGTGCTAATTTCTACTTATACGACTCGGTGTCAAATTTCTTATCTCATAATACTCCTGTGAAGCACCTTGGGACGTTTCACTATGTTAAAGGCGCTATATAAATACAAGTTGTTGTTGTTTAGCCATTTTTTTTTTGCAGTTGAGAAAGGTTTGCTTTATCGACTTAAAATGAGATGTTGGCTTATATTAAAGTCTAGTTCCAGTAAATTTAATGTGCATTTAGTTTACAACCAACTTGCAAACATCTTGATGAATGTACTCATGTTTTGGTGAATGTTACAGTTCATACTATACATTTATATCTGACAATTTACAAATTTTAATACTTTTCATCCATGAGATCCCCACTGCTAGTTTCCATCATCACCTTTCCGAATTGCAACCACAAGTATGGGGCAGAGGGGTGAAAACTGCTCCAATGATGCCAAATGTCCACTCTATCTATCTATTGCTATTCTGAAGCATGGATTCAATGCAACCTCCCATCTTCACATGCTATTGCTGTCCAGATGGTGAGATGTTTCTGTCTGTCTGCTCAACATTGAACCAAACAGGAGAATCTCATACATAAGAATGGAAGGATGTACCAGTATGAACTCAGGCTGAGATGAGATATAAAGTCCCAGCTTCACCCTGGGACTGGGGCATTTTGTAAATTCACTACTTAAAAGTGTTGGAACATCTGAACAACTGTTGTTGCTTGTAAGTTTTGGGAAGGTCATAAATTGAAGAACACATGGCAGACTATTCTGTTATGTATTAATGCTTGGGGGTCACCAGACACCAGAGGGCGCCACGGTCGGAGGTCATCGGGCTGTACGCATGTGGCATGTGTGCTTGGTCACCTGTATATAATCTGGGTGTCTTTGCCACACAGGCACTCTTGGGCTGGAATAAAGATGGATCAGGTTGCACCTGAGTGAGTTTACAGTAACCAGATTCTGGTTTATGTTCAATCCTAGGTAAAGAACAGTGTATCACAAATGTCACCGAGAATTGCTGCATTCCACTCCAGGAAAAGAATATTTTGAGTATGTAAGCAGCATTTACATTAAAGATACCATTTTGTTTACAGATCCTGAAGAACGAGAATGCAAAGAACAAGTACGGAAACTGGCCTGAAGCAGTGGAAATGGAGGGTTGCATACCAAAAAAGCTGATTTAGTTACTTTTCAATAGCTTTCTACATTTTTTTAATCTATTTAGAGGCACTACGTTGGTACACTATTCCCAGCAACACTACTGACTATTTTAAATTTTTTTACCCTTTATATTATAATATATTACTGTTGCCATGCAAAATTCCATTGCCTGTTGGCATTGCTAGATCATTGAAATGCATTAAACAGTGTTTAATTTAGAGCAAGAGGTTACAAGGGCTGGATGGCAGAGCTTCGAGCTGGTGTATGAGCTCAGAAATTTAATTAATGGATTACAATTTATACACTAATTGGTGGAAACTCACTGTCCTCATTATCTCGATCTGGGGCGTGCCCAGTTTTGTGGGTGGGGCCAGCTTCGGGCAAAATAATTGCAGAAACTTGATTTGCGATTGATGTAACTTACGTTTAAAATTCCCCGATCTTTTGCGTTGGTTCGGCCAATTTCACTCGAATTGTTCTGATGAAGCTAGTGGAAACTGTACCCTAATGTACTTTAGTTACGTACTAATATTTTCTGAAAATGGCGTCGCTGTAAATTTTTGTGTCAAAAGTGCACATTTATTTCATTACAATTTAGTTTGTCCAACATCAGGGGGCTGAAATTGCCTCTTTGTGCAGTGCCAGTGAACGCTTCCGCCTGTAATGAGTTAGCGCGCGGGCACAGTGGTCACATCGACCCGCGCAGAATTGCCCACTTCTTCACCGATGGCACGACGGCTTTGCGCTCCGGCGTCGCTCGTGATGCTCCTCTGCGCACGGCGATGATTAGGTCATCACCTCATCACCGTCCCGGAAGGTTAAATTGCCCCACGCCCCTCTACCTAACGCTTGCCGATGCGAACAATAGCGTTCAAGTCCTCAGGCTGCAGCGCCAGCGATTATTTAAAGGCGCGCTGTTGGAGATATTTTTTGTTTGGGCAAATTTTTCCCCAGGTTGCATTTATTTTATTTTTTGCATGTGCCGCCGCCATCATTGATTGCTGGCCCTCAATTTACTTTGGCTTCCATCGTCCACCCTGCTTTAGTCAGGGTCATTTGGAGACAACAAGATTCTTTCAAAATCATGGGCTCGGTGCTGGCAGTGGATCACCTCCTCTAACTTCACCATCGGAAGATGGTTCGCAGAAGACAACAGCTCCTTGATTTATCCAGGCAGAGGCATCTGGAGAGGGAAGGAGAAAAGCTCCCACTGGAAGGCCCAACTGCAGACTGAAGCACCTCAGGCTGGACGCTGGCAGTTTGGGCTGGCTGGGTGACAGCCGTGGATAGTTTCAATGACCGAGTGGCAGTGTTGGGATCAGAAATGCTATCGACCCGAGCGAGGACAGAAGATTCCTGCTCCACTCCACTGAGCCAGTGCCACTCCCCCGGGGCTGCACCCCTGCCTCCGCACTAATCTGATGGAGCACAGATTGATGGTCTGCTTTGGCAGCAGTCAGGGCTTGTATGGCATCAAGCTGAGACTGCATGAGAGCAGTCTGAGCATCCATGCGAGCAACCATTGATTCTATTGCAGCACCAAGACATTGCATTGCTTGCACCCGTGCCCCAAGAGAAGCTGCCACATTGCTCATGAGACGCCTCATGAGGACTGGATCCGCACGGTTCGTCTGGGAGTCCACTATTGTCTGCACACTGGCAATGATGAGCTCCATGGTGTGCGGAGAGCTGCCCATAATGTGGGAGGCAGACTCCTCCACGCTCCTTACCATTTGCAACAAGCGCTCGGGCACCCTTGCCATTGCACCCATCGTGTCAGAGTGCAAGACCATCATCCTTTGTTCAAACGTTTCCCAACGAGGTCCTCATCTGAGTCCTGTGGAGCAGAACTCGCGCGCGAACTCGCCCTCCGGCGAGCTGGCTCCCGAGCTTTCCTTACCCTTTGACCATGTTGCAGCACGCTAGGCCCCAGTGCATCACCCAGTGCAGACCCCTCTCCTAAGCTCAACTGCAGCGACCGTGTACTCCCAATATCTTAGCTGGTGCGTACGAACGTGGGAAGCAGTGACACGGTGCTTGGATCATCAGCCTCCCCATCCTCCTCATCCCCATCCTCCTCCTCCCCATCCTCGTCCTTGTCCTCCTCCTCCCCCCCCCCCCCCCCTCCTCCTCCTCGCAGACTGGTTTGGGGAGGCTCAGGCACAGGCTGGGCCTTGGGCGGGGCTCTGTCGGAATACACAAATGGCACGAGTCACGTTAAGGTGAGGGAAGTGAGACAGGCATGTAGGAGGAAAGGTGGTCAGAATGTGGAGCGGATCAATGATAAGGCCTTCTGCTTTAAATGGAAGGTGGGATAAGAGGAAGGGTTTCACTTACTAATGTTGGCCCCAGGGGGCTCGATGGTCCCCACTGCCATGGTGATGGCCACCTGTGGGCCCATGAGGCGAAGTAATCGCTCCTCCAGGTCTATGAGCTGGCGCAGTTCAGCCTCCTGTTTGCTGCTGCTGCAGCCTTTTATGTGCCATCTTGGCCTGCAAAAGAAAGGAAGCTTGGTGAGTAACAGTGCACTAATGTATGTGGAAGAGATGCATGGGCAGCTTAAGCAGCTGTGATTCTAAGCAAAGCATCAAATGAGGCAATAACTGTGAGCAGGTACATCCTGAGTTAAATGCTGGTTTGCTGAGTCTGCACAGAGGCTGTCTTGTAAGAGATGTGGGAACAGACAGATGTTCACAGGTTCATAGGGAAGACTTCTGGGTATGTGTACTCACTTTGACCAGACGATTGAGGTCGCAGAGCTTCTTGCGACACTGTGGGTGTACGGTCAAGGACAGAGGTGCCCGACACCTCGGCAGCCCCTCTGCCCAGAGAGCTCTGAGAAACTGTGGAGCGGACCTCCCAGCTGGAGGGAAAAGGATGCTCCTCCTGTCCTCCACTGTCCCCACCAGTGTCTCTAAATCGGCATCTGAGAAACACATGGCCCTTGTGCTGCCTCTCCCAGCTGCCATGACGACCCTCACTAAGCAGCTACTCAACTGTGAATAACAAGAGAATCAGCAGAACAAACCTGAAGGCATCCACTTTAAGAAGCTCAATGACCAGGTGACTCATTATGACTGTATGAGACTCAACTGAAATTGGGTGAACATTTCCAGCACCGCCCTCCAGCGCCACCCGGAGGCCATTTAGCGCTCCAACAACGCAGCTCTCTATTTGCAAAACAAAGTGCTGAAATTACCAAATTCCTCCCGCCCATCTCAGCCGGTGCTAACTTTTCACTTCATTCAAATTATGCGCCGCAAACCCAGCACGGGGCAATTTCAGCCCCCAGATGTTCAGTTACTGTACTGTCCCAAGCCCATTAATCTTTGTGAACAGAAAATGCTGGATATCTCAGCAGGTCAGGTAGCAGCTATGGAGAGAAAGCAGATTCCGGTACATTGATGACTATATTGGTGCTGTTTCCTGCTCTCGCCCTGAACTTGAAAATTTCCAATTTCCACCCTTTTCTCACGTTCACATGGCCCATCTCCGACTCTTCCCTTCCCTTCCTTGACTTCTCTGTCTCCATCTCTGGAGATAGGCTTTCGACCAGTATCCACTATAAACCCACTGACTCCCACAGCTACCTGGACTACACATCCTCCCACCCCGCATCCTGTAAGGACTCCATTCCATTCTCCCAGTTTCTCCGTCTCTGTCGCATCTGCTCTGACGACGCCACCTTTCACACCAGTGCCTCTGACATGTCTTCCTTTTTCCTGAACAGAGGATTCCCCTCCGCCACGGTTATGATGGCCCTCGACTGTGTCCGTTCTATTTCCCGCACCTCAGCTCTCACCCCTTCCCCTCCCTCTCAGAACCATGACAGGGTTCCCCTTGTCCTCACCTTTCACCCCACCAGCCTCCACGCTCAATAGATCATCCTCCTCCACTTCCGCCACCTCCAGCGTGATCCCACCACCGATCACATCTTCCCCTCCCCTCCCCGCTCATCATTCCGAAGGGACCGCTCCGTCCATGACACCTTGGTCCATTCCGCAGTCATCCCCAGCACCCCCTCCCCTTCCCACGGCACCTGTCCGTGCAAGCACAGAAGATGCAACACTTGCCCTTTTACCTCCTCCCTTCCCACTATCCAGGGCCCCAAATACTCCTTCCAGGTGAAACAGCGATTTACTTGTACTTCTTTCAAGTTAGTATACTGTATTCACTGCTCACGATATGATCTCCTCTACATTGGGGAGACCAAGCGTAGATTGGGTGACCACTTTGTGGAGCTCCTCCGTTCAGTCTGCAAATGTGACCCTGAGCTTCCAGTCGCCTGTCACTTTAATTCTCCACTGCATTCCCACTCTGACCTCTCCATCCTCGGTCTCCTACACTGTTCCAACGAAGCTCAATGCAAGCTCGAGGAACAGCACCTCATCTTTCGTTTAGGCACTTTACAGCCTTCTGGACTCAATATCGAGTTCAACAATTTCAGAGCGTAGCCGCTGCCAATCATTGGCTCCCTTTCCCTTTCCCTCTCCTTCCCCCCCCCACCAGAGCCTGTTTCTTTCTTTCATTTTTTCTCCTTGTCTCCACAGGCAGTTGGTCATTATCCCGCCGTTCACACCCTATCTGGACTAATGTTTTTCTAACTCCTGGTATTACCATTTGAATTTGGACCATCGTCCCTTTTGTCTCTCTAATCTCTCCTGTCTTCCACCCTATCACAGACCTTCCCTTTTGTTCTTTCTTCCCCTCCCCCTTTCAGTGCTTGTTAAGAATCTCTTCTTTCCAAATGCTCTCCAGTTCTGATGAAGGGTCATCGACCCGAAACGTTAACTCTGCTTTCCCTCTACAGATGCTACCTGACCCACTGAGATTGCCAGCATTCTCTGTTTTTATTCCAGATTCCAGCATCCGCAGTATTTTGCTTTTCCATTAATCTTTGTAACAGATACCTCAATTGTACAGTTAACTCATCATTATATGATATTTAGAAGGAATAGAAATAGGGAAGAACAACATATTGTACATACTTATACAAAGAATTTGGCATTTGGAGGTTAAATTACAGACATATTTGGGCTGTTAGTCTGCAGCTTTTATGCTTCTGCACCTGGTATCTGCAAGTTAACTTGATTGCCTCTTAGCCCAGATTGATGGGGATGAATTCTCCCCTCTCTGGTGGCCGTAAGCTCCATATGTGCAATGAGTTGGGGCAATTTGATTCCAATTCCCAGCAGGCATGGACCCACAGCATTAAGCTGTCCAAAGTTTGATATTAATTGTCAATCTCATTCAGAGAGGGGACATGAACAGCTGCTTCTGGGAGATGAACATACTGTACTGATGCAGTGAAGACAGCTCTGCTGTATTCAGGGCTGAGTGAAGTTGTTGATACAGACTAGAGACAGCTTTACTTTGCAGCTGCCCATGCGACTGGGAATGCTTGATATTGATAATAGGACTCCGAAAATGAAAATATTCAATTCCCCGCACTAACATCCCTCATTAGAACACCAAGTCTTTTTAAATCTCTCAAATGTATAGTTTATCCTGACCAATCAGTTTTACCTCCTTCAAAATGGCTTTCTGAAAAGTTTTAATCCTTAAATCCAGGAATAAGTGAAATATTTTTGATAGTAATATTCATGATGATTCATATCTTCAAATCAAAAAATCTTTATTTGCTATGCTATATTAGCAGCAGTTGCTAGAAGGGGCTGTGCTTTTAACATTGTCAAGATACCTTAATGCACTCAAACCAAATAATATGAATTGTCCCATTGTGAACTAACGCATTAAAATATTGTTTTTGAGATAATGTAGCACATTTCATTTTATGCAATTGTAATTGCAATGTTTTCCAAATGCATTTTTTGCAAATGTATTTGTTTTCATTCTGTGTAGATTTTGATTTCCTTAGTTAATAACTTGACATTTGCAGCAGGAACCCAGACTCTCTCAATCCTACTGCAGGCCCTCTGTCTCTGAACTGTATCTCAGAACAGCTACTTGAAGGTCCTTCGACGTGAACAATAAGATTATCTTAACAAGCAACACACAGGCCAGTGGTCCAAATAGCTGAAGGTATGTGGATTAAAGTGAATGGAGAGAGAAACACACAGCCTTTCTTCAAATTTGGACATGTGTTAATGAGGACGTTCCTGCGATGAGTTCTTAACATGTATTCTGTTAATCCAATCCCGCTGTATTTTTTTGAGTATCACTCCAGTAGGCCAAGTTGTTGCTCAGTTTTAGCTTCACCCATCCCCTTTGCTGTCCAAATGCTGTCTTTTGGTTTAGGAGAAAAAAAATTGGTCTGGATTTAATACCAGAATTAAAGGGAATGTGTTACCTAGTTATTTAGGGTGCTTGCTTGATTTCTGGATGGAGTCAGCTGTTTTCTTCTTGTAGTTCCTCACTGAGTCAGCCTGACTTCAGTTCAAATAGAGCCATTATAACCCGCAGCTGGATATTCTTTAGACTTGTACTCAAATTCCAAAATGTACCTTCAGCCTTAAAACTGGTTAATAATTATCTGCTTTCAGCTCCAGTACTTTGTTCTTACAAAATAGGTGGAGTTTTCATAACTAAATAAGTACACTAGATTTATGCTAATGCTCATTGTTGAAGCAAATACAGCTTTAAAAGCATTGCACATTGTTTGATCAGATAAATACCAGGTTGTTGCACTGAACTATTTTAAAATACAATTTTGTTGTTTGCAAATATATTGACCTGGAAATGTGGTCTCGTAGCACCCGTATTTCGGGCGCTAAGCGGCCTCCTAAGCATCCATTGTAAGAACATAAGAAATAGGAGCAGGAGTAGACCACCGGCCCCTCGAGCCTGCTCCGCCATTTAATACGAACATGGCTGATCTGATCATGGACTCAGGTCCACTTCACTGCCCGCTCTCCATAGCTCCTTATTCCCTTATTGGTTAAGAAACTGCCTAGCTCTGTCTTAAATTTATTCAATATCCCAGTTTCCACAGCTCTCTGAGGCAGAAAATTCCACAAATCCACAACCCACTGAGAGAAGAAATTTCTCCTCATCTCAGTTTTAAATGAGCGGCCCATTATTCTAAGATTATGCCCTCTAGTTCTAGTCCCCCCTATCAGTGGAAACATCTTCTCTGCATCCACCCTGTCAAGCCCTCTCATAATCTTATACGTTTCGATAAGATCACCTTTCATTTTCCTGAATTCCAATGAGTAGAGGCCCAACCTACTCAACCTTTCCTCATAAGTCAACCCCCTCATCTCCGGAATTAACGTTGTGAATCTTCTCTGAACTGCCTCCAAAGCAAGTATATCCTTTTGTAAATATGGAAACCAAAACTGCACGCAGTATTCCAGGTGTGGCCTCACCAATACCCTGTATAACCGTAGCAAGACTTCCCTGCTTTTATACTCCATCCACTTTGCAATAAAGGCCAAGATTCCATTGGCCTTCCTGATCACTTGCTATACCTGCATACTAACCTTTTGCGTTTCATGCACAAGTACCCCTAGGTCCCACTGTACTGTAGCACTTTGCAATCTTTCTCCATTTAAATAATAACTTGTTCTTTTATTTTTTTCTGCCAAAGTGCATGACCTCACACTTTCCAACATTATACTCCATCTGCCAAATTTTTGCCCACTTAGCCTGTCTATGTCCTTTTGCAGATTTTTTGTGTCCTCCTCACACATTGCTTTTCGTCCCATCTTTGTATCATCAGCAAACTTGGCTACGTTACACTCGGTCCATTCCTCCAAGTCGTTAATATAGATTGTAAATAGTTGGCGTCCCAGCACTGATCCCTGCGGCACCCCACTGGTTACTGATTGCCAACCCGAGAATGAACCATTTATCCCTACTCTCTGTTTTCTGTTCGTTAGCCAATCCTCTATCCATGCTAATATATTACCCCCAACCCCGTGAACTTTTATCTTGTGCAGTAACCTTTTATGTGGCACCTTGTCAAATGCCTTCTGGAAGTCCAAATACATCACATCCACTGGTTCCCCTTTATCCACCCTGTTCGTTACACCCTCAAAAAATTCTAGCAAATTTGTCAAATATGACTTCCCCTTCATAAATCCATGCTGACTCTGCCTGACCGAATTTTGCTTTTCCAAATGTCCTGCTACTGCTTCTTTAATAATGGATCCAACATCTTCCCAACCACAGATGTTAGGCTAACTGGTCTATAGTTTTCTGCTTTTTGCTTGCCTCCTTTTTTAAATAGGAGTTTTGCAGTTTTCCAATCTGCTAGGACCTCCCCAGAATCCAGGAAATTTTGGTAAATTACAACCAATGCATCCACCATCCCTGCTGCTACTTCTCTTAAGACCCTAGGATGCAAGCCATCGGGTCCAGGGGATTTATCTGCCTTTAGTCCCATTATCTTACTGAGTACTACCTCCTTAGTGTTTGTGATTGTGTTAAGTTCCTCCTCCCCTATAGTCCCATGACTATCCACTGTTGGAATATTGTTAGTGTCCTCTATCATAAAGACTGATACAAAATATTTGTTCAGAGTTTCTGCCATCTCCATGTTCCCCATTACGAATTCCCCGGTCTCGTCCTCTAAGGGACCAACATTTACTCTAGCCACTCTTTTCCTTTTTATAGAAACTCTTGCTATCTGTTTTTATATTTCGTGCTAGTTTACTTTCATTGTCTATCTTCCCTCGCTTAATCCTTTTTTTAGTTATTCTTTGTTGGCTTTTAAACGCTTCCCAATCTTCTGTCCTCCCACTAGTTTTGGCCACATTGTATGCCCTTGTTTTTAATTGGATACCGTACTTTATTTCTTTAGTTAGCCATGGCTGGTGTAAAAACTCAAAAGGAAAAGTAGCCCAACCATGGCTAACAGAAGAAATTAAGGATAGTATTAGATCCAAAGAGGAGTTATACAAAATTGCCAGAAAAAGAAGCAAGCCTGAGGATTGGGAGCAGTTTAGAATTCAGCAAAAAAGGACCAAGAGATTAATTAAGAGGGGAAAAATAGAGTACAAGAGTAAACTTGCAAGGAACATAAAAACCGACTGCAAAAGTTTCTACAAGTACGTAAAAAGAAAAAGATTCGGGAAGACAAATGTAGGTCCTTTACAGACAGAAATGGGAGAATTTATAATGGGGAACAAGGAAATGGCAGAACAATTAAATAAATACTTAGGTTCTGTCTTCACAGATGAGGACACAAATAACTTCTCAGAAATGCTAGGGAACCAAGGGTCTAGTGAGCAAGAGGAATGAAAGGAAGTGATAATTAGTAAGAAAATAGTGCTGGATAAACTAATGGGACTGAAGGTAGATAAATCACCAGGGCCTGATGATCTGCATCCCAGAGTACTAAAAGAGGTAGCCATGGAAATAATAGATGCATTGGTTGTCATCTTCCAAAATTCTATAGATTATGGGATAGTTCCTGCAGATTGGAGGGTGGCAAATGTAACTGCACTATTTCAAAAAGGAGGGAGAGAGAAAACAGGGAACTACAGACCGGTTAGCCTGACATCAGTAGTAGGGAAAATGCTGGAGTCTATTATAAAGGATGTGATAACAGCATACTTCAATTATATCAACAGGATTAAACAAAGTCAACATGGATTTATGAAAGGAAAATCATGTTTGACAACCTACTAGAGTTTTTTGAGGATGTAACTGATAGTATAGATAAGGGAGAACCAGTGGATGTAGTATATTTGGATTTTCAGATGGCCTTTGATAAAGTTCCACATAAGAGGTTAGTGTGAAAGATTAAAGCACATGGGATTGGGGGTAATGTATTGGCATGGATTGAAGGTTGGTTAACTGACAGGAAACAGAGAGTAGGAATAAACGGGTCTTTTTCAGGATGGCGGGCAGTGACTAGTGGGGTACCGCAGGGATCAGTGCTTGGGCCCCAGCTATTCACAATATATATAAATGATTTGGATGAGGGAACCAAATGTAATATTTCCAAGTTTGCTGACGACATAAAACTAGGTGGGATTGTGAGTTGTGAGGAGGATGCAAAGACGCTGCAAGGCGATTTAGATAGGTTGAGTGAGTGGGCAAACACATGGCAGATGCAATATAACACGGATAAATGTGAAGTTATCCACTTTTATAGGAAAAACATAAGGACAAAATATTATTTAAATGGTGATAGTTTGGGAAATGTCGATGTACAGAGGGACCTGGGTGTCCTTGTACACCAGTCATTGAAAGCAAACATGCAGGTGCAGCAAGCAGGAAGGCAAATGGTATGTTGGCCTTCATTGCAAGAGGATTTGAGTACAGCAGTAAGGATGCCTTGCTACAGTTATACAGGGCCTTGGTGAGACCGCACCTGGAGTATTGTGTACAGTTTTGGTCTCCTTACCTAAGAAAAGATATAATTGCCATAGAGGGAGTGCAGCGAAGGTTCACCAGATTGATTCCTGGGATGGCAGGACAGTCGTATAAGGAGAGATTGGGTGACTCGGCCTGTATTCACTTGAGTTTAGAAGAATGAGAGGGGATCTCATTGAAACGTATAAAATTCTGACTGGGTTGGATAGACTGGATGTGGGGAGGATGTTTCCCCTGGCTGGGAAGTCTAGAACAAGGGGTCACCGTCTCAGGATATGGGGTAGGAAATTTAGGACCGAGATGAGGAGAAATTTTTTCACTCTGAGGGTGGTGAACCTGTGGAATTCTCTACCACAGAAGGCTGTGGAGGCCAAGTCACTGAATATTTTTAAGAGGAAGATCGATAGATTTCTAGAAACAAAAGGCATCAAGGGGTATGGGGAGAAAGCATGAATATGGTGTTGAGATAGAGGATCAGCCATGATCATATTGAATGGCAGTGTAGACTCGAAGGGCTGAATGGCCCACTACTGCTCCTATTTTCTATTTTTCTGTGTTTCTATGTTTTCTCTTACGCCCTTTCCTCCTCACTGGAATATATTTTTCTTGAGAGTTGTGAAATATCTCCTTAAATGTACTCCACTGTTCATCAACCATCCTACACTTTAATCTATTTTCCCAGTCCACTTTAGCCAACTCAGCCATCATACCTTCATAGTCTCCTTTATTTAAGCTTAGTGCATTGGTTAGAGGTCCAACTTTCTCACCCTCCATCTGAATTTGGAATTCAATCATGCTATAATCACTCATTCCAAGGGGATCCTTTACTAGGAGATTGTTTATTAATCCTGTCTCATTACACAGGACCAGATCTAAGATAGCCTGCCCCCTGGTTAGTTCTGTTACATACTGCTCAAGGAACCCGTCCCTTATGCACTCTATGAACTCTTCCTCAAGACTACCCTGACCAATTTTGATTTGTCCAATCAATATGGAGGTTAAAATCACCCATGATTATTGCTGTTCCTTTTTTACAAGCCCCCACTATTTCCTGGTTTATGCTCCTATCAACAGAGTTGCTACTGTTAGGGGACCTATAGACTACACCCATCAGTGACTTTTTCCCTTTATTATTCCTTATCTCCACCCAAACTGTTTCAACATCCTGATCATTTAAGCCAATATCGTTTCTTACTATTGCAGTGATTCCATCCTTTATCAATAGAGATACCCCACCTCCTCTTTCTTTCTGTCTGTTCTTCCGGATCGTCAAATACCCCATAATATTTAATTCCCAGTCCTGGTCACCTTGCAACCACGTCTCTGTAATGGCTATCAGATCATCCCCATTTGTCTCAATTTGTGCCATAAACTCATCTATTTTGTTACAAATGCTACGTGCATTTAGAGAAAGTGCCTTTAAATTTGTTTTTTTACCCCTTTTTCCTGCTTGTTTCCTCTCTCCTTCAAACTCACTTTCTTTATTTTTGCTTTCTAATTCCAGCTTTACTCCCCTCCCTACTGAATCTATTTTCAGGTTCCCATCCCCCTGCAAAGCTAGTTTAAACCCTCCCCAACAGCACTAGCAACCACCCCCCACCCCCGCAAGGATTATGGTGGGCAAGAAGTGTACACTCCTTGGGCCCAAATTTCCCCATGAGTTGCACCGGTTTTTTTGGTGTAACTTGATTTTTCTGGTGTATCTTTTTAGTTGCAAATATGACCATTTAATTTGTGCCAGTGTAAATGAGTTAGTTAGGTTTTTTGTTAGGTCAGTTATTTTTCAAAAGGGGGCGTTCCCAGCCACTCACACCATTTATGCCAATTTGGCCAGAAAAAAGTTGTACTAAACTAACTTAGGGCAGCGTATGTGTCCACTTTTGTCCGCACAGAAAGACCTTACTTACAGTTAAGGAATCGGTGCAAGTAACTACATTTAAAGCATCACCAGGCACCAAACAAAGCACATAAAGTAATAAGCAATTAATTAACAAATAAAATAGAAGGAACCCTGCCCCTAAGCACAAAGACCAAAGTAATAAGCAATCAATAAATAAAAAATAAAAAAATAGAAGGAACCCTGCATCTAAAGCATCAAAATCAATCAGTAAATAACAAATAAAAAATAGAAGTCCTACCTTAGGGAACGCAGCGGGCCGCCGATGAGGGAAACCATTTGGCCAGGGCTAGGGACAGTGTGCTTCGGGCCCCTCCCACACAGCCTGAAGCGCATACTCACAGATTCGGCTTGCCAGGAACTACTGCACATGCGTGCAGACTCTCGCGCGCATGTGCAGAGGTCCCGGCACTGTTTTCATCGCCGAGACCTGGCTCCACCCCCAATCCATTGGGCCACACAGCGCCACAACCGAAGAGAGGCTGGGGAGCGTCCAGAATACTGACGTCTTTTTTCGGCATGCTTGGAGGTGGACAAAAACGGCGCACCTCGGGTGAGGGCACCAGAAAAACAGGTTAGGGAACTCTGGTCCCTTGTGTGTGCCACTCGCCATATTGGTAAAGGGCAGAAAATTGTCATGCAGTGCCCACACATGAAACAAGCGTCAGGCCCATTGCATATGAAAATAAACGGCCTAGCATCTGCTTGACGACATCATCCGAAAACACAACATCAGTTTCCACATCTTCTTCAGATTAGTGAAGACAAATGTAGGTCCCTTGTTGTCGGATTCAAGTGAATTTATAATGGGGAACAAAGAAATGGCAGATCAATTGAACAAATACTTCGGTTCTGTCTTCACGAAGGAAGACAAAAATAACCTTCCGAATGTACTAGGGGACAATGGGGTCTAGTGAGAAGGAGGAACTGAAGGATACCCTTATTTGGTGGAAAATTGTGTTAGGGAAATTGATGGGATTGAAGGCCGATAAATTCCCGGAGCCTGATAGTCTGCATCCCAGAGTACTTAAGGAAGTGGCCCGAGAAATAGTGGATGCATTGGTGATCATTTTCCAACAATCTATCGACTCTGGATCAGTTCCTATGGATTGGAGGGTAGCTAATGTAACATCACTTTTTAAAAATGGAGGGAGAGAGAAAATGGGTAATTATAGACTGGTTAGCCTGACATCAGTAGTGGGGAAAATGTTGGAATCAATCATTAAGGATGAAATAGCAGCGCATTTGGAAAGCAGTGACAGGATCGGTCCAAGCCAGCATGGATTTATGAAAGGGAAATCATGCTTGACGAATCTTCTGGAATTTTTTGAGGATGTAACTAGCAGAGTGGACAAGGGAGAACCAGTGGATGTGGTGTATTTGGACTTTCAAAAGGCTTTTGACAAGGTCCCACACAAGAGATTGTTGTGCAAAATCAAATTGCATGGTATTGGGGGTAATGTACTGACGGGGATAGAGAACTGGTTGGCAGACAGGAAGCAGAGAGTTGGGATAAACGGGTCCTTTTCAGAATGCCAGGCAGTGACTAGTGGGGTGCCGCAGGGCTCAGTGCTGGGACCCTAGCTATTTACAATATACAATGATTTGGATGAAGGAATTGAGTGTAATATCTCCAAGTTTGCAGATGACACTAAACTGGGTGGCAGTATGAGCTGTGAGGGGGATGCTAAGAGACTGCAGGGTGATTTGGACAGGTTAGGTGAGAGGGCAAATGCATGGCAGATGCAGTATAATGTGGATAAATGTGAGGTTATCCATTTTGGGAGCAAAAACACGAAAACAGACTATTATCTGACTGTTGGCAGATTAGGAAAAGGGGAGGTGCAACGAGACCTGGGTGTCATGGTTCATCAGTCATTGAAGGTTGGCATGCAAGTACAGCAGGCGGTGAAGAAGGCAAATGGTATGTTGGCCTTCATAGCTAGGGGATTTGAGTATAGATGCAGGGAGGTCTTACTGCAGTTGTGCAGGGCATTAGTGAGGCCTCACCTGGAATATTGTGTTCAATTTTGGTCTCCTAATCTAAGGAAGGATGTTCTTGCTATTGAGGGAGTGCAGCAAAGGTTCACCAGACGAATTCCAGGGATGGCTGGACTGTCATATGAGGAGAGATTGGATTAACTGGGCCTTTATTCATTGGAGTTTAGAAGGATGAGAGGGGATCTCATAGAAACATACAAGATTCTGACAGGACTGGACAGGTTAGATGCGGGAAGAATGTTCCCGATGTTGGGGAAGTACAGAACCAGGGGACATAGTCTTAGGATAAGGGGTAGGCCATTTAGGACTGAGATGAGGAGAAATTTCTTCACTCAGAGAGTTGTTAACCTGTGGAGTTCCCTGCCACAGAGAGTTGTTGATGCCAGTTCATTGGATATATTCAAGAGGGAGTTAGGTATGGCCCTTATGGCTAAGGGGATCAAGGGGTATGGAGAGAAAGCAGGAAAGGGGTACTGAGTGAATGATCAGCCATGATCTTATTGAATGGGGTGCAGGTTCGAAGGGCCGAATGGCATACTCCTGCACCTATTTTCTATGTTTCTATGTTTCTATGTTTCTTAGGCAGTCCCCTGGAGTCGAGGATGACTTGCTTCCACACTAAAATGAATTTTAAGGTGACTAATGAGACCAATGCGGGAACTACAGTCTCTGTCACAGGTGGGGCAAGTGTTGGTTGGAGGGACGGGTGGGTGGGGTGCTTGAATTGTCGTGCGCTCCTTCCGTTGTTTGCGCTTAGCTTCCGCGTGCTGCCGGTGAAGAGACTCAAAGTGTTCGGTGCCTTCTCGGATGCTTCTCCTCCACTTTGACCGGTTTTGGACCAGGAATTCCCAAGATTCGGTGGGTATGTTACATTTTTTCAAGAAGGCTTTGAGAGTGTCCTTGAAGCGTTTTCTCTGCCCTCCTGGGACTCGCCTGCCGTGACATAGCTCGGAGTAGAGTGCTTGTTTCTGGAGTCTAGTATCGGGCATGCGGACAATGTGGCCCGTCCATCGGAGCTGATTGAGTGTGGTCAATGCCTCGATGCTGGGGATGTTGGCCTGAGCGAGAACGCTGACGTTGGTGAGCCTATCCTGCCAATGAATTTGCAGGATTTTGCAGAGACAACGTTGGTGGTACTTGTTCAGTGCTTTGAGGTGTCTAATGTACAGAGTCCATGTCTCTGAAGCATATAGGAGGACGTGTATCACTATTGCTCTGTGGACCATGAGCTTAGTGCAGGGTTTGAGATCCTGATCTTTGAACACTATTTTCCTCAGGTGGCTGAAGGTCAGACTGCCACACTGAAGGCAGTGTTGGACTTTGTCATCGATGTCTGTCCTTGCTGATAGTAGGCTCCCAAGGTATGAAAAGTGGTCCACATTGTCCAAGGTCTTGTCATGGATCTTGATAATCGGGGAGTAATACTGTGTGGTGAGGGCAGGTTGGTAAAGAACCTTTGTCTTACTGATGTTTAATGTAAGGCCCAGACTCTCATACGCTTCAGTGAAGGTGTCAATGATGGTTTGGAGTTCGGACTTCTAGTGTGCATAAACGCAAGTGTCATCTGCATATTGTAATTCAATGACAGAGGTTGGAACAAACTTGGTTCTGGACTGGAGGCATGGGAAGTTGAACAATTTCCCATTTGTCCTGTACATTAACTCCACTACAGCAGGGAGCTTGTTGAAGGTGAGATGAAGCATTGCAGCAAGGAAGATTGAGAAGAGCGTTGGTGCGATGACACAGCCTTGCTTGACCCCGGTCTGCACTTGTACTGGGTCTGTGGTGGATCCATTGGTAAGAATCACAGTTTGCATGTCATCATGAAGGATGACAAATTTCATCAGAGGATGGTGATAAATTTTTGAGGACAGCCAAATTGGAGAAGGACACTCCATAACCCCTCATGGTTGACAGAGTTGAAGACTTTTGTGCAGTTCTCTTGACTTTTTTTTTGGATTTGTCACGCCCTGAAGATCATGTCCGTTGTGCCCCTTAGTGGGCGGTATCTGCATTGCCGCAGTCGGACTTGTCTCCTTTCTTGAAGATGGTCATGATTACAGCGTCTCTGAGATCTGCTGGTATGCTCTCCTTCTTCCAGATAAGTGAGATGAGGTCATGGATTCGCGCCAAGAGTACTTCTCCGCCATACTTTAGTACTTCGCCGGGGATTCCATCTGCTCCTGAGGCCTTGTTGTTTTTCAGTTGTCAAGTGGTCTTTTCAACCTCATGCCAGGCTGGGATTGTGCCGAAGTAGTGACGGGGAGCATGCTGTGGGATGGAGGCAAGGACACTCACGTCAAAGACAGAATCTTAGTTGAGGGGATTCTTGAAGTGCACCTTCCAGCAGGCAGTGACTGCCTCTTTGGCCTAGAAGTGTGATCTCAAAGCACCTGTATTTTGGGCGCTAAGCAGCCTCCTAAGCGTTCATTATGGTGGGCAAGAAGTGTACACTCATTAGGTGTGCCACTCGTCTTTTTGGTAAAGGCCAGAACATTGTCGTGCAGTGCCCACACTTGAAACAAGCGTCAGGCCCATTGCATATGAAAATAAGCGGCCTAGCACCTGCTTGACGACATCATCTGAAAACACAGCGTCAATTTCCACATGTACGCTGATGACACCAGCTCTACCTCACTACCACTTCTCTCGACCCCTCCACGGTCTCTAAATTATCAGACTGCTTGTCCAACATCCAGTTCTGGATGAGCAGAAATTTTCTCCAATTGAATACTGGGAAGACCAAAGCCATTGTTGTCGGTCCCCACCGCAAACTCCGTTCCCTAGCCACTGACTCCATCCCTCTCCCCAACTTCTGTCTGAGGCTGAACCAGACTATTCGCAACCTTGGTGTCATATTTGACTCTGAAATGAGCTTTCGACCACATATCCGCAGCATAACGTAGACCGCCTATTTCCACCTCTGTAACATCGCCCGTCTCCACCCTTGCCTCAGCTCATCCGCTGCTGAAGCCCTCATCCATGCCTTTATTATCTCTAGGCTTGACTATTTCAATGCACTCCTGGCTGGCCTCCCACATTTTACCCTATCCTTCTTCTACACTAGAGGTGATCCAACATTCGGCTGCCCGTGTCCTAACTCGTACCAAGTCCTGCTCACCCACCACCCCTGTGCTCTCTGACCTACATTGGCTTCCGGTTAAGCAACGCCTCGATTCCAAAATTCTCATCCTTATTTTCAAATCCCTCCATGGCCTCACCCCTCTCGATCTCTGTAATCTCCTGCAGCCGCACAACTCCCCGAGATGTCTGCGCTTCTCTAATTCTGCCCTCTTGAGTATCTCCGATTATAATCGCTCAACCATTGGGGGCCGTGCCTTCTGTTACCTCGACCCCAAACTCTGGAACTCCCTGCCTAAACCTCGCTGCCTCTCTACCGCTCTTTCCTCCATCAAGACGCTCCTTAAAACCTACCTCTTTGACCAAGCTTTTGGTCCCTCGCACTAATTTCTACTTATGCGGCTCGGTTTCAAATTTTTTAATCATAATACTCATGTGAAGCTCCTTGGGACGTTCCACTACTATATAAATGCTAGATTTTATTGTTGTTGTTTCAGGCCCTCACGGCAAGATTGATTGGTCCTGAGGCAGCAGACACCACCTGCACTCAGGAAAAGCAGGCTGCCACGCAGAGGGACCGCCCGTTAGTCTGCAGCCAACAAGGTAAGTTTGAAAATATACATAGCTAAATGTGGAGCTGAGAGGAGTAGTCATGCTCCTCCCAACCCCACATTAAAAGATTGCAGTCCACTGCCACAGCCGTCCCCTCACCACCAATCGCCACCTCCTACGCTGCTTACCGTTACTCTCTCTCCACCCCACCCACAGCCATCGATCGTCCCATGACCACCGTACTCTACTGTTATTCACCCTCAGCCACAGCTTTAACCACCCCCCCACCTCCAGTCACCGTTCGCTTCTGATCTGGGCGCCCCCCCACTCCCCTCCTCCCCATCCTCACTTTACCTGAGGGTCGATCTTCAAACACGCTTTGCCAGCAAACTGCCTCTTAATCTCTGCAGGTCGCCGGAATGATGGAAATGAGGCTTGATGCCCAATATCGGGGATTCCTCAAGCCTCACCATTCAGGCACACAGATCGTACCTGGCATCTCCACGTGCCCAAAAAATGGGTGCACTGAAATTCTGGGTCAATGGGATGATGCATGCCATTCAGGAAGTATCCTCCAGAGAGGGTGATATTACCACACTCCAGCTTCAATGGTGCACCCAGTGTACTGAAGTTACAGCACAGGTACTTACTCTGTTGAGAAACTAAGACCAGTTAATTCCCTGGTCCTTGGTATATAGCCTTGGATGCTGAAGGAGGCCAGGCTGGAACTTTTTGGGGCATTGGCTACTGTCATGGAGGAATCACTGGGCACTGGTGTGGTTCCACAGGACTGGAAGCTGACAAATATAGTCACTGACCAAGAGCTTCTGTTATGGGCGCAATCGGCGATCCAGGCACAAATTCCACTCAAATTTGTGCTAGTTTTGCGGAGTGAATTTTTTGCTCAAGTTTCCATTCAAACACGTTTGCATATCGCTGAATGTAAAGGCCCTGAAATCCTGGTCCTCTGCTTCCCGCGGGCGTTCGACAGAAAATGGCTAAAAAGATCCACACCTACCTTTTCCTGCTGCGTCCACCAGAGATCCCGGTCCTGAGGCCTCCTTTCCCTGCGCATCGGAGCGCGTGCTCATCTGGACGGACGTATGCTGGAGCTGCAGTCACATGGCACTGGGCCGCCAATCCAGGTACAGTATTTTCTCATTCATAATAATGGGAATACCGTAAGTAGGAGTTCTCATTATTATGATTGAAAAACAGCGCCCCCCCCCCACAAACTCCCAAACACAAATAAAAAATAGGAAAAAATAAATCACATGTTTAATATTAATTTAAATTAAAGTTAATGGGCTAAATTTTCCTGCGTCATTTGCACCGTTTTTTTGGCTTGTGCCGTTTTTTCTGGCGTATTTATTTTTTTCAAAGTTTCCCCCTGCCATCTGCGCCGGCATAACTTTTCTGGGTGAGTTTTTTTTGACATAATGTCCCCTCATGTCTGCGCCGGTTTTCATAATTTTTCGCAGTTTGGCCAAAAATGTTTCCTCCGAGGTCAGCGTATCTGGCCACTCCCGAAAAACCTTCCGGTGAGTTAACAGAAAGCAGCACACATTGACAAAATGGCGCTGAAAAACGCCATTGTTTTTAATCGAAGATTTTGGAGGGAGTCAAGAACACTCTAAAAATCAATAATAAAGTTCAACATTTTTTTACCTGTCAACATAGTAAATGGAAGTTTTTTGGATTTCAGAAGTTTTCATTTTTTTTCTTACTCACTTGCCACCACCGAACGTCTTCAAGCAGGGCTGGAGGGCCGTAGCTTTGGTCGGCAGAATCGGCCCCTTGCCCGAACACAGGGGCTCGGGGCTCAGCTAGAAAACAAGCCCGGGGAGAGAGTGGGGTGCCAATCCGAAGGCTTATGCAATGAGCCCAGGGAGCGGGGTGCCAATTAGAACTGTAAAGTCCTGACCCTGCAGTGCAGACTTACACGAGGCACACGCTGAAGTCAAGGTCACTCTGGACCTGCACCTTTATTTCACTGCTCTCAAGTGCCACACTTGCCTGAGACCTGCCTTTATATACCTGTGTGGAACAGGTATGCAGTGTCTCCTGCAAGTGCACCCCTGGTGGTAAAGTATGCTTGTGGTTACAGGTCATATCTAGTTACAGTCATGTATAGCATGGTAAGATACAGTTATATACAGTGGTGTGAGATACATGACATCACCCTCCCCCAAGGTCTTATTGTCTTTATAGATTCAGTCTCTCAGGTGGTCTATGCTCTCGCGTGGAGCGTTTTAGTTGTGGTTCAGTTGTTTGCCTTGGTGCCTGTTTTTCTTTTGGTGTGATTGCTGGTATCTCGCCTGGGCTGTCTGTTTCGTTCAGTATGATTGTTGATGTCTCACCTGGGCTGTCTGTTGAGACTGCCCTTTCCTCAGGTTGTTCCCTCTGTCTGTCCACCAGATATGGTGTGAGTTCCACATTGTAGTCTGCCTCTGGTTCTGCAGTGTTGTTGGTGAATCTACTTTTTACTTGGTCTACATGCCTCCGGCAGGTTTGGCCATTGTCCATTTGTACAACCAGTAGCCTGTTTCCTTCCTTGCCTGTTACTGTCCCTGCAAGCCATTTGGGACCCCTGCCATAGTTTAGCACAAACACTTTGTCCCCTATCTCATTCCACCTCCCTCTCGAATTTCGGTCATGGTACTCAGTTAGCTTTCGGTGCTTTGCCTCAACAATTTCATGCATGTCTGGGAGGATTAATGAGAGCCTAGTCTTTCAGGTCCGTTTCATCAATAGTTGCACGGTGGGAACCCCAGTCAACGAATGCGGACGAGATCTGTATGCCAGCAGCAGTCACGACAGGCGGCTCTGCAGCGTGGGACCTTGGATTTTTAGCATGCCTTGTTTAACGATTTGCACTGCTCGCTCCGCCTGGCCATTGGAGGCTGTCTTGAACGGTGCCTTCTTAACGTGATTTATGCTGTGGTCAACTATAAAATCTTGAAATTCTGCGCTGGTGAAGCACGGACCATTATCACAGACCAATATGTCAGGAATTCCATGCATTGCAAACATGGTTCTAAGGCTCTCCACAGTGGTGGAGGTAGTGCTCGAGTTTAAAATGGTGCACTCGATCCACTTTGAAAATGCATCGACGACTACGAGGAACATTTTGCCCATGAATGAGCCCGCATAGTCTACATGCACCCGCAACCACGGTTTGGTGGGCCAGGGCCAGGGGCTTAGGGGGGCCTCCCTGGGGGCATTACTGAGTTGGGCACAAATGGTGCACCGCCGGACGCAGAGCTCCAAGTCCGCGTCAATGCCAGGCCACCAGACGTGGGATCTGGCTATGGCCTTCATAAGGACGATCCCGGGTGCTCGCGGTGGAGCTCCCGGACAAACGCCTCTCTGCCTTGCAAGGGCATAACTACTCGGCTGCCCCACATCAGGCAGTCTGCCTGTAGTGATAGTTCATGCATGCGCCTATGGAAAGGTTTGATCTCCTCGGGGCAGACATCTTTTGACTAAGGATAACGTGGGGTCACTGGTCGTCCAGGCTCTGATTTGGCGAGCCGTCATAGGCAAACCTGTGGATTCAAAGGCATTGATTGCCATGACCATCTCACAGTCCTGTTCGTTGGACCATTCCGTGGTCGCCAGGGGTAGCCTGCTAAGCGCGTCGGCACTGTTGTCTGTGCCTGGTCTGTGCCTTATCGAATAGTCGTAAGCCGCCAGCATGAGTGCCCACTGCTGAATGCGCGCCGAGGCGTTGGCGTTTATTGCCTTGCACTCGGATAGCAGAGACGTGAGGGGTTTGTGGTCGGTTTCTAACGTGAACTTGGCCCCGAAAAGTTATTGGTGCATCTTTTTGACACCGTACACGCATGCGAGCGCCTCCTTCTCAACCATACCATACCCGCGCTCCGCCCGCGAAAGTGACCTGGACGCATAAGCAATGGGTTGTAATTTACCCGCATCATTGACATGCTGTAAATCGCACCTGACCCCGTACGCTGATGCATCACATGTAAGAACTAGCTTTTTACCTGGGTCAAAAAAGGCTAAAACACTGTTGAAACATAGAAGATTGCGTGCCTTATTGAAGGCGCGTTCTTGGGCGTCCCCCCAAAACCAATCGCACCCCTTTCTGAGTAGCACGTGGAGAGGCTCCAGCAGCGTGCTCAAGTTCTGCATAAAGTTCCCAAAGTAATTGAGTAGCCCGAGAAAGGCGCGCAGTTCCGATACATTCCGGGGCCTGGGTGCCAGACGAATTGCTTCGGTTTTGAATTCGGTTGGGCGGATTCCATCAGCGGCAATCCTTCTGCCCAAAAATTCAACCTCGGGCGCGAGAAACAGACACTTGGATTTCTTACCTCTTAGGCCTTACAATCGACTTAGTACTTCCTCCAAATTGCGAAGATGGGAGTCGGTGTCCCTGCCTGTGATGAGTATGTCATCTTGAAACACAACCGTCCTTTTGTGTATGACTGAGAGCATGGTGCTTCCAAGGACTGGGACGATTTATTTGGTATAGGTCCTTAGTTTGGTGTTGATCCTTGTGAGTTTTGGTCTGTTGCTTTTGTGCGGCCACAGCTGTTCAAATTGTTGGACGCTCATGAGAGATTGACGAGCTCCCGTGTCCAGTTCCATATTGACGGGTATCTCGTTGAGTAGGGCCCTCATCATTATTGGAGGCGTCTTGTTGTGAGAACAGTGGACATTGATCGAAACATAGAAACATAGAAAATAGGTGCAGGAGCAGGCCATTCAGCCCTTTTAGCCTGCACCGCCATTCAATGAGTTCATGGCTGAACATGAAACTTCAGTACCCCATTCCTGCTTTCTCGCCATAACCCTTGATCCCCCGAGTAGTAAGGACTTCATCTGACTCCCTTTTGAATATATTTAGTGAATTGGCCTCAACTACTTTCTGTGGTAGAGAATTCCACAGGTTCACCACTCTCTGGGTGAAGAAGTTTCTCCTCATCTCGGTCCTAAATGGCTTACCCCTTATCCTTAGACTGTGACCTCTGGTTCTGGACTTCCCCAACATTGGGAACATTCTTCCTGCATCCAACCTGTCCAAACCCGTCAGAATTTTAAACGTTTCTATGAGGTCCCCTCTCACTCTTCTGAACTCCAGTGAATACAAGCCCAGTTGATCCAGTCTTTCTTGATAGGTCAGTCCCACCATCCCGGGAATCAGTCTGGTGAATCTTCACTGCACTCCCTCAATAGCAAGAATGTCCTTCCTCAAGTTAGGAGACCAAAACTGTACACGATACTCCAGGTGTGGCCTCACCAAGGCCCTGTACAACTGTAGCAACACCTCCCTGCCCCTGTACTCAAATCCCCTTGCTATGAAGGCCAACATGCCATTTGCTTTCTTAACCGCCTGCTGTACCTACATGCCAACCTTCAATGACTGATGTACCATGACACCCAGGTCTCGTTGCACCTTCCCTTTTCCTAATCTGTCACCATTCAGATAATAGTCTGTCTCTCTGTTTTTACCACCAAAGTGGCGCAGTGTTTCTGGGATTGGTACCAAGCGTATTCTATCTAAGATCTCGGGTAGTGCGCATCTGTTGAGGGGGGGGGGGCAGGGGGGCAGGGGGGCAAGCGGAAATTTGCAGGGCCCAGGGGGCAATGTGAAGGGCCCGGCTTGGGGCTCTTCAGAGGCTGGTGTGGGGATTGGAGTGGGAGTGTCAGTTGATTCTGTCAATGGGCGAAGGGTCTGGATGTGTTCCCTTTGCAGCAGCTAACTCCAACATGTCATCCCTCATGCGCCCTGACAGTGTCTCAATGACCTGCAACATTCCCTCCCTCATGTTGAGCAAAACTGTCTCAACTACCTCTGACATTCCCTCCCTGATGTTCACTGACAGTGCATCACCTACCTGTGACATTCCCTCCTTCATGGTCACTGACATCGTTCCTATTTCTTGTTAGAATGTTGTTACTTCTCCCGACAGTCCCGCTACCTCGTCACCCACCCCACTGATGGTGTCCAGGAGTGATCGCGTAAGGTCAATGCTCTCCGCACTCAGTGCCATCATCTGAAGCACATCTGTTAGATCCTGCACATCAGGAGAGCACGGTCGAGCTCTCCTTCCCCTCCTCACCCTGGGTGAGGCTCGCACCCCACCACTGGGACCCGCAGCCTCGGAATGTGGGGCCCTGGGTGCGCCTCGCTGCAGCACACCACTGGGACCCGCAGGCTCGGACATTCATAAACCATGGAATGTCCCACCAGCACTCAAACCACTAGTCACGGAACACCGCAATGAGTGGCATCTCCTCCAAAGTCAGTAAAGCAGTGGAGGCTTCATCCAGCTCCATCCCCTACCCCTCCCCCTCACCCCCATGTTCTTGGTCTGGAGGGTTGGATTTGAAGATGTTATCTTGTTCAGGCTGGTCCTCGTCTGAATTTTCTTCCACATCATCAGGGTCGGCCTCAAGTTCTGCAAAATATAACAGAACACAGACAAATGGTTAGCAGCAGAGGAGGGGGCAGGGTGGGTGGCATGAGTAGGCTCACACAGCACAGGCCAGGCAGCAGGCTGATTTGAAGGACCACGATGAATTGCATCAACCAAAGTGTAGCTGATGGAGACATCCCCATGAACCGAAGCATGGTCAGCCCGTGCAGTGCTTAACATTTAGCAAAGCCAGAATGTGGAATTTGCAGGACTTACTCTCTCCCTCGAGTGTGGGCCCAGCTTGTGCAGTGGTGGTGCAGGACCCATCAAAGCAGCGACCCTCTCTTCCAAGGGTGTTAGTGGCTGTAGATTTGCCAGGCCTCCTCCTGTTCGAGTTCTTTCTCGTTTGTTGTGTGGCACTTTCCTCTGCAAAGATGAAAACATAACTTTTTAGAGAGGGTGTCTTTCTGCCGGGTGGGACATATACAGATGGTCACATTTACAATTGCAATTGCATTGAATAAATGAAAATATCACTAACGACTTGACCAAGGTACTGCCACTTGTTTTTACCCTGGCCTCCAGATCTCATGGTGGTCACCACTGCGCAGTAATCTTCTGCAACTTGGTTCCAGCGTTTCTTCATTTCTTTGAGTGGAACTTTTATGTGACCTGTGCTGGTGTCCAGCTCCTGCCATCTGGTCTCAATCACAGTAACTCGTGCCTCCACTTCTTCCTGTAAGAAATTCTTGGTCCTTGCACCGTGTTGCATCAGCTCCAATTTTTCCAAATGCTCTCACACAGCACTCCTTCTCACACACACAACTGGCTCTTTAAAAATGGTCGATTGCCAACTCAGAGCTGCACTGCGCATGCGCGTCCATTGAAACAACGTCAAAAACATAACTTTCTTTGTTGCGCATGCGCAGAAGGTGCGACTTCGGTTTTTGACGCAGACAGCAGGCTCCACCCCCCCCCCCCCGCCCCCACCTCCGAGGCAGCTGGACACGTTGCACGGTGCCAAATTTGATTTATAGGTTGGGGAAACTTTGGCAAAATATTTTCAGCACATTTCTGGCCTCGAAAAACGATCGGAACTCTGGCAATACGCCAGAAAATGGGCTTGGGCAAAATTGAGCCCAATAAATGTCTTAGAAAAAAACACCGTTTTTCCGATTTTTTAAAAAGTTTTTTAATTATGGTTTAAAATAAACTTACCTTAGTGGGCAGGGTTTTTAAACATTAAAATCTGTTTTTTAAATGTTATTTTTATATTTTTTGTATGTTTTAAAACTCTTACGTTGGTAAAAGTAGGCTGTGCTTTTACCAGGCACAAGAGTTTTCAGGACATTTGCTGGGCAAGAGATGGGCAAATACCGCAATCTTGCCTGTGCGAATGTCCTGGCTGTGGAGATATGGAGGATCTGTCAAACCAGAGCTTGACAGATCGGAAAAGCCGGTTATCGGCGCATGTGCTTTGTATGCCAAAAAACAGCTTTTGCGATGCCTTCCCGGATCCGCACACACTCCGTACACACTCCATACGGACCCGGGGAGGCTGGGATTTCAAGGCCATTATCTTCCATGAACCAATGCATTTGGGCAGTTTTAGAACATAATTTTGTTTAAAATTTGCACTAAAAAATATTGCTTGATATATTTAAGAGTGGTAACCTGGTACAGTTTTATTAATAGAGCTGAAAAAGGGTTTATCACAAAAAATAAAATTTTTTAATCAGTGCTAGCCACCATCCATGAGTAACCCGATTTTAAATAACTGAAAATTAAAAACAATACAGAACGGAATACTAGTTACTTTGAGGAACAGTAGTTTCATAGGGCTCAATTTTCCCCAGTATTTGCTCCGTTTTTTCTGGCCTAACTTAAAAATCCCCAGTTTCTCCAATCAATTTGCACCAGCGTAACTGACGTAGTTACGTTTTTTTTAAGCTAAGATTTTTTTTGCTCAAAAGGGGGCGTTACCAGCCATTTAGTTCTGGCCATTTAGGCAACTTTGGCCAGCTAATAGTTACTCCATTTCTACTTAGGCCAACGTATGTGGCCACTTGAGAAAACCCTTACAGAGAGTTGAAGAAATCGGCACAGGTAAGTACATCGGAGGCCATTCGGTCTGGGATAGGGGCGGGAAGCAGAGAGGACCTGGACCAGCACTCACTCAGGACCGGAGTGGCTGGGAGGGGGAGGGAGCGAGCGAACTGGCCGGCATTGGGCGGGGACCACACAGCGAGCGGCGGGAAGGCACCGGAGAGGCTCGGGGGGGCAATGTGAAGGGGCTGGGGCTCTTCAGAGGCTGGTGTGGAGATTGCAGTGGGAGTGGCAGTTGATTCTGTCAATGGGCGTGTGGTCTAGGCATGTTCCCTTATTGCAGCAGCTAACTCACACTTGCCGTCCCCCATGCACTCGGACAGTGTCTCAGCAGACTGAAACATTCCCTCCCTGATGGCCTGTACTACCCCTGACATTCCGTCACTCATTGCCAGTGTCGTGCTTTGCACTACCCCTGACATTCCCTCCCTCATGGCCATTGACGTGGTTTGCACTACCTCTGACATTCCCTCCCTCATGGCCTCTATTCCCTCACTGATGGTCCCGGCAAGTGTTGTTACTTCTTCCGACAGTCCCGCTACCTCATCACTCACCCCACTGATGGTGTCCGGGAGTGATCGGGTAAGGTCAGTGCTCTCAGCATTCAATGACATCATCTGAACCACATCTGTTACATCCTGCATCTCAGGAGAGCAGGGTCGAGTTCTCCTTCCCCTCACCTTGGGTGTGCCTCGCTGCATCCCACTGGGACCCGCAACCTCGGAAGGTGGGAAACCATGGAATGTCCCACCGGCACTCAAACCACTAGTCACGGAAGGGGCTGTAACTCCATGCCCGCCACCTCCTCAAGATTCAGCACAACGATGTGGCCTTCATCCACCTCCATCCACTCCCCCTCCCCCTCACCCCCACATTGGTCTGGAGGGTTGGATTGGAAGATGTTCTCCTCTTCAGGCTCGTCTGTGTCTGAATCTTCTACATCTTCAGGATTGGCCTCAAATTCTGCAAAATACAACAGAACAGTCAAATGGTTAGCAGCAGAGGAGGGGCAGGGTAGGTGGCATGAGTAGGCTCACACATCGCAGGCAGGCAGCGGGTTGATTTGAAGGGCCACGATGAATTTGCAGGACTTACCCTCTCCCTTATGTGTGGGCTCAGCTTGTGCAGAACTGATTGTTTTTCACCAGCAGGACCCATCAAAGCAGCGACCCTCTCTTCCAAGGGTGTCAGTGGGTGTAGATTTGCCGGGCCTCCTCCTGTTTGAGTTCTATCCCTTTTGTTGTGGACCAAGTTCCTCTGCAAAGATGAAAATGCAACTTTTTAGAGAGGGTGTCTTTCTGCTGGGTGGGACATATACAGCTGGTCACATTTACAATTGCATTGAATAAATGAAAATATTATTTACACTAATTATTTGACCAAGGTTCTGCCATTTCTTTTTACACTGGCTTCCAGATCTCTTGGTGTTCACCGCTGCACAGTAATCTTCTGCAATTTGGTTCCAGCGTTTCTTCATTTCTTTTGTGGCACTTTTATGTGACCTCTGCTGGTATCCAGCTCCTGCCATCTGTTCTCAATCACATTAACTAGTGTCTCCACTTCTTCGCCCAAGAAATTCTTGGTCTGCGCTGCTGCATAGCTGTATTGCTGCAGCTGCTCTCAGACACCGACAGCACTTTTTCAATGCACTGAGACACACACGGCACTGCTTCTATATTCAGCTGGGATTTTACTAAGCTCAGCACTCCTTCTGGCACACACACACACACAAGCTGCTCTTTAAAAATGGCCGATTGCCAACTCGGAGCGCTACTGTGCATGTGCAGCCATTTCAGAGACATCAAGAACGTCACTTTTTTCCACCACGCATGCGCAGAAGTCCCGGCGCCTTTTTTCGGCGCAAACCGCAGGCTCCACCCCCCCCCCGAGGCGACTGGCCACGCTGCGCGGCTGCAGAGTAGAGGCCAAACATCGGGGAAGCTACGAAGATTTTTTCCTGGCGCATCTACTCGCGTAATGAAGCGGCGCAACTCGGGCAAAAATGTGCCAGAAATCGGGCTCGGGGAAAATTGAACCCATAGTAAATTCAAAAAATTATATCTAAAAGCTTTTAAAAGGTGCCTATAGCGTTCTAAAAAAGAGCTTAATTTTGAAAGCTTCCTTGAAGGGCGACAAACGTGCACAATGAGCGGAAACTCACCATGGTGATTCGTTCGCTCGGGGGGCAGGGGGCGTGGCCAAATTAGTGGGTGGGGCCGGATTCCGGTACAATGGGCCAAAAATTGCGGTCGGAGGCGTACTGCAGGCCACCGACCAAAATTGTTTTTACGAAATTACGTGGTGGTCCCGGAGGAACGAACACTTTCTGTCCGAGGCCTAGATGTTCAGCCCAGCACAGAGGCCCACGCATCCCAGGAACGTAAGTGCAACCTGGGATCACATGGGCCTGCACCACCAATCACAATGTAATATTATCATTGATAATAAAGGTGAGTTCCGTTTGTACGAGCTCCCATTACTATCAATGAGAATACCCCCCAAAACACAGAAACACAACACAATAAATTAAAAAAAACACCTCACACATTTAAAAGTAATTGAAATTGAATGTTTTAGGGAAAAAAATATTTTTTTGAAAATGTTTTAATAATGTTTTAATGGGGTTAAAAATAAACTTACCTGAATTGACAGGGTTTTAATATAAAAATTAGTGATAACATTTTATTTTTCTATCTTTTAAAACTCTTATGCTGGCAAAAGCAGGCCTTACGCCTGCAGGCGTGAGAGTTTTAAGGGTATTCGCTGGGCCAACTCTCCACCCACGAAGGCCCTTCTCCTGGGGATGCGTTGGATCTGTCGAAAGACATTTTGACAGATCGGAAGTGCCAGCTTTAGGTGCATACACATCGTACACACCTGGAGAGGCCGAAGGTTTTAAAACTCGAATTGCACTTGTAAATTCTCCATCTTTTACAACTATTTAGGACGATTTTGGGCGAATTGCACTGGAAATATCAGCGCAACCTGGTGGAAACTCCAGGCCACCATATTTGTAAAAAATGTCAAAATTGATCCAAGCAAACTACAAGCCCATTAGAGGATCAGTAACAGAAGATATATTAGAAGCTATTCTGGGATAGGCCGGAAGATCTCGGTATTGAATATACTCAATGACTGAGCCTCCACAGCCCTCTAGGGTAGAGAATTCCAAACTTTCACCACCCTCTGAGTGAAGAAATTTTTCCCCATCTCAGTCCTAAATGGCCGACCCCTTATTCTGAGGCTGAGACTGTGACCCCTGGTTCTAGACTCTCCAGCCAGGGGAAAACATCTTCCCAGAATCTACCCTGTCGCGAGAGATCATGGCGGAGGAGCAGTGAGAGATTGTGGCGGAGGTGCGGCGAATGTCTTTGTGACGGAGGAGCGGCGAGAGATCATGACGGAGGAGCGGCAAATGAGGGTACGTGGCCCACAAGAGCCGAGGGCCCAGGGGCAGCACGGGCCAGCCCACACTGCGATATGTGCGCGCACTAGGTCCGTGCAGCAGAGCAGATCTCCAGTCGTCCTGGTTAACCCTTGCCACTGGATAAAGGCCCAGCTCTGTCAAGCTCGTGTTGTGGCTGATGTGCAACGGTCACCACACGTTAAAAAAATCCACGCACAGGCAACTTCCAACCTTCAATTGGAGTTCAGGACTGGAATATTGGGTCCTTCATTGAAACATCTGTGAACTCATGTGGAAGCAAGTCATTCTTGTCGAGGGACTGCCTATGATGATGATCTATAAATCCAAGTCTTTCTTTTTTTATGTAAATGCTGCAGAGTCACTGAACCCCAAAAAACAGTAAAAGGGAATATTATTTGAATGGGGAGAAATTACAACATGCTGCGGTGCAGAGGGACCTGGGGTCCTTGTGCAGGATTCCCAAAAAGTTAGTTTGCAGGTGCAGCAGGTAATCAGGAAGGCGAATGGAATGTTGGCCTTCATTGCGAGAGGGATGGAGTACAAAAGCAGGGAGGTCCTGCAGCAACTTTACAGGGTATTGATGAGGCCGCACCTGGAGTACTGCGTGCAGATTTGGTCACCTTACTTAAGGAAGGATATACTAGCCTTGGAGGGGGTACAGAGACAATTCACTAGGCTGATTCCGGAGATGAGGGGGTTACCTTATGATAATAGATTGAGTAGACTGCAGTCACGGTGTACGTCTTTAGGAAAAGAATGATAATAATTATAATAATCATGATTACATCTATCAGTTTTGTGTTGTATCAGTCTCTGTGACAGTACCTAGCAATGATATCACGCAATGATCTCATGCCATGTCGTCCTGTCACCTTTTGCAGAAGAAGCTATCGATGATGAGGTCCGTGCAGAGGTGAATGGATGGGGGGCCACCAGTCCCCAGCGACATCATAGAGATGGAAGAGCGGGTGCTCACACTTGTGGGGAAGTACGCAGCTGCAGACCCTGAAGTGATGCCATATGAATAAAGCTTACGCTATTGCGTCATGTAAAGTCTATAGATGCCACACTAACTCATATCCGAACAATCATGTATGACAGATGATTTCTAAAAGTGTCATAGAAAGAATGCTGGCCTAATGAAAATCATTGCAATGCACAATGTGTTGATGGCCATGAAATGTGATGTCTGCGATGATTTTGAGAGCGGTGGTGCTTTTGTCATCCATATGCTGTGTGTAGCACTGGACTCACCATGTGATCCTAGCATCCCCTTCTCCTCTAATAATCTCATTCGTGTTTTGCAGCTCAGCCAGCAGCGCGGCCCCAGGCTAGACCACAGAGGCCAGAAGGTGGGGGTGTGGGGCAGGAGTCAGTGGACGATCCTACTACATCTGGTGCTGAGGAGCTCCGATTGTCACCCGTCAATCCGCTGGCTCTGTTCTCCACGGACGGGAGCGCGGACTTCGAAGAACCTGCATCGCCACGCTCCAGAAGCCATTCCACCCCAAGTCCATATGGTGGTCCTTCTGACATTCACGCCTCCACTCTGGAGGTACCGGCCCCAAGCTCCTCTCCACAGGGCACCCCATTTGTCCACAGGTTGGCGCCGACCCCGCAGAGGCCTCGCGGATGCAGCAGGTCTGTCCCACGAGCGCCACATGACAAAGGTGAGATGGTCCAGTTGTCCAAAAGGACTGTAGACATTGGTGACCAGCTCATAGAAGCATTGGGGGGGTATAACCCGACAGCTGGCCACCATGACCGAGTACATTCCACGCATGGTGGAGTCCCTAGATGCGGTAGCCAGGAACACTGCTGCCACAGGCCTCCCAGTGGTCCCCGAGCGCGGCACTCCACCCCTAGGTTCCGCACCACCGCTGCGAATGACAGATGGGAGCAAGGACCAAGATCCTGCTTCTGCATCAGAGAATGTTGCCCCCTCGGCACCCCCCGCTCCCGTACCCGTGTAACGACCGCATCTGCCTTCATCCCCCCCCCAATGAGGCACCGCCTGAGGAGCTCCTCGGCCAGGCGCTGTAGAGCGAGGAGGGGAAGGGGTAGAGGTGGGAGAAGAAGAAGAGGGGGGAAGGAAAATGAGGTGCATGTGTGCAGGTGATGGCTGTGTTATATTTCCATCTGGGTCTATGCAATTTGTTGCAATGTATGGGGGCTAGGGACCACACTCCTGCTTTGCCTTTGTATTCTGTGTTGCTAGACATGTTGAACATGTGATTTATGTCAATGGTGGAAAAAGTGGGGTGTGGGTGGGGATTGGGTGTTATTGGCTGTGATACTTATGATTTCAGACCAATGTTGGTATTAAACTTTTGTTGTTGAACATAACCTTGTTGTGCATTGTCTCAGATAGCTGGACCATTACACACTGGTGATTCCTTACCATGAAAGGGTTAAATACAACTTAACATCCATCAACGTAAACTTTAACTGACACCAAGTTGATTGGGCACCATTAATGTCTGAGCTGCACACACACAGCAGTGTGTCAGCGTTGTCACTCACATCAGCGCTCTTTCAGGCAAATCTTTCCTATATCAGCTCCTCACCTAAGAGTGGGATTTAACAAATGCCAGCCACACTGCTGGCGTTCGTTCCGGTTAGTTCCACTTTCTGTGGGCGGTTTTTTGAGCGAGCGATATTGTGGGCGATATGTGTGTGAGGTGGTGAAATTGATGATGGACAATCTCCATGGCCACTAGTTTGGGTAAATATGCTCTTTACAACAAAAAATAGTGGCCGAGCATTAATATTGAATCTCGGCGTTAATTCCGTGCGGAAAGTAACACTGGGCGAGATTATGGGCGTTGATTTCGCCCATTCTGCTGATTCCGCCCAAAGAAACTGGGCGGGCGGTAATATTTTTTCTTGCCGTTAAGCACATTGGGAAAATGACACTCGGCGATAAGCCTCCTTAAAAAGCACGTCAGTTTCCATTTTGTACCAAAATGAGCGATATCTGGCGGTACACATCATTTCAGCGGTAAAATGGCCGTTAAGTGAGCGTTGAGCAGGCAAAAAAAGTGGAGGTTCTAGCCCTATGTGTCTACCCCATGTATTTACCAGCTGTTTGACTGTGGGAGGAGAGTAAGGGGATCATTAATAGAAGGATCAGATGGGGAGTTGAGGAGATCTTTTTTCACCCAGAGGGTGGTGGGATTTTGGAACACACTGCCTGAAAGGGTGGTAGAGGCAGAAACCCTCATTTCATTTAAAAAGTGCTTGGATATGCACTTGAAGTGCTGTAACCTACAAGGCTACAGACCAAGAGCTGGAAGGTGGGATCAGTACGGCACAGACACGATGGGCTGAAAGATCCCCTTCTGTGCCGTGATTTTCTATTTCTGTGATTCTCGGAGTTGTGGAGTTTTTCTGCTCCAAGTCATCATTTTCCCTATTAATTAACAACCTACACAACCCCCCTAGCCAAAAATAACGATTGATTTGCCACTCGAAGCTTGAAGCTTCAGTTGAGTGTGACTCCCAATGGATGATATGGGTCTTCAGAGGCTTTGACTGAGAAGCGAAGACAGTGAGAGAAACTGCAAGAGGAAGAAGAAAGATCCAGGAAGAGGAGGTGGGTGGATTGATTTTTTAGACTTCTGCACTCTCGGGATGAAATGTTTGCCTGTTCTATTCACGTCAATGGAAATGGAAATCAGGCGAGGTGTAAAGCGGACTGCCGATTTGCTATGAGCCAATTTCGCGCTACTGACATAGACCAAATTCACCCCAATTTTCACTCACATGGAAAGGGCAGGCAATTGGGAGAAATGGAAACACACAAAGCCTGAAGATTATGTCAGAGATTAAACAAAAAATGCCAAAAAAAAGAAAGACACTGACAGAAAACCCTCCCTCCAGGTAGAATCTGTATTTCGATGGTCTACAACCCAGAGGTTAGCCTCGATTCTCTTAACCAGACAATAGGAGCTAGGAGCTAAATTAAAAAGTAGGACCTCAAAAGTAGTAATCTCGGGATTGCTCCCAGTGCCACGTGCTAGTCAGAGTAGGAATCGCAGGATAGCGCAGATGAATACGTGGCTTGAGCAGTGGTGCAGCAGGGAGGGATTCAAATTCCTGGGGCATTGGAACCGGTTCTGGGGGAGGTGGGACCAGTACAAACCGGACGGTCTGCACCTGGGCAGGACCGCAACCAATGTCCTAGGGGGAGTGTTTGCTAGTGCTGTTGGGGAGGAGTTGGCAGGGGGGTGGGAACTAATGCAGGGAGACAGAGGGAGACAAAAAGGAGGCAAAAGCAAAAGACAGAAAGGAGATGAGGAAAAGTGGAGGGCAGAGAAACCCAAGGCAAAAAACAAAAAGGGCCACTGTACAGCAAAATTCTAAAAGGACAAAGGGTGTTAACAAAACAAGCCTGAAGGCTTTGTGTCTTAATGCAAGGAGTATCCGCAATAAGGTGGATGAATTAACTGTGCAAATAGATGTTAACAAATATGATGTGATTGGGATTACGGAGACGTGGCTCCAGGATGATCAGGGCTGGGAACTCAACATCCAGGGGTATTCAACATTCAGGAAGGATAGAATAAAAGGAAAAGGAGGTGGGGTAGCATTGCTGGTTAAAGAGGAGAATAATGCAATAGTTAGGAAGGACATTAGCTTGGATGATGTGGAATCTATATGGGTAGAGCTGCAGAACACCAAAGGGCAAAAAACGTTAGTGGGAGTTGTGTACAGACCTCCAAACAGTAGTAGTGATGTTGGGGAGGGTATCAAACAGGAAATTAGGGGTGCATGCAATAAAGATGCAGCAGTTATAATGGGTGACTTTAATATGCACATAGATTGGGCGAGCCAAACTGGAAGCAATACGGTGGAGGAGGATTTCCTGGAGTGCATAAGGGATGGTTTTCTCGACCAATATGTCGAGGAACCAACTAGGGGGGAGGCCATCTTAGACTGGGTGTTGTGTAATGAGAGAGGATTAATTAGCAATCTCATTGTGCGAGGCCCCTTGGAGAAGAGTGACCATAATATGGTGGAATTCTGCATTAGGATGGAGAATGAAACAGTTAATTCAGAGACCATGGTCCAGAACTTAAAGAAGGGTAACTTTGAAGGTATGAGGCGTGAATTGGCTAGGATAGATTGGCAAATGATACTTAAGGGGTTGACTGTGGATGGGCAATGGCAGACATTTAGAGACCGCATGGATGAACTACAACAATTGTACATTCCTGTCTGGCGTAAAAATAAAAAAGGGAAGGTGGCTCAACCTTGGCTATCAAGGGAAATCAGGGATAGTATTAAAGCCAAGGAAGTGGCATACAAATTGGCCAGAAATAGCAGTGAACCCGGGGACTTGGAGAAATTTAGAACTCAGCAGAGGAGGACAAAGGGTTTGATTAGGGCAGGGAAAATGGAGTACGAGAAGAAGCTTGCAGGGAACATTAAGGCGGATTGCAAAAGTTTCTATAGGTATGTAAAGAGAAAAAGGTTAGTAAAGATAAACGTAAGTCCCCTGCAGTCAGAATCAGGGGAAGTCATAACTGGGAACAAAGAAATGGCAGACCAATTGAACAAGTACTTTGGTTCGGTATTCACTAAGGAGGACACCAACAACCTTCCGGATATAAAAGGGGTCAGAGGGTCTAGTGAGGAGGTGGAACTGAGGGAAATCTTTATTAGTCGGGAAATTGTGTTGGGGAAATTGATGGGATTGAAGGCCGCTAAATCCCCAGGGCCTGATGGACTGCATCCCAGAGTACTTAAGGAGGTGGCCTTGGAAATAGTGGATGCATTGACAGTCATTTTCCAACATTCCATTGACTCTGGATCAGTTCCTATCGAGTGGAGGGTAGCCAATGTAACCCCACTTTTTAAAAAAGGAGGGAGAGAGAAAACAGGGAATTATAGACCGGTCAGCCTGAACTCAATAGTGGGTAAAATGATGGAATCAATTATTAAGGATGTCATAGCAGTGCATTTGGAAAATGGTGACATGATAGGTCCAAGTCAGCATGGATTTGTGAAAGGGAAATCATGCTTGACAAACGTTCTGAAATTTTTTGAGGATGTTTCCAGTAAAGTGGACAAGGGAGAACCAGTTGATGTGGTATATTTGGACTTTCAGAAGGCTTTCGACAAGGTCCCACACAAGAGATTAATGTGCAAAGTTAAAGCACATGGGATTGGGGGTAGTGTGCTGACGTGGATTGAGAACTGATTGTCAGGCAGGAAGCAAAGAGTAGGAGTAAATGGGTACTTTTCAGAATGGCAGGCAGTGACTAGTGGGGTACCGCAAGGTTCTGTGCTGGGGCCCCAGCTGTTTACATTGTACATTAATGATTTAGACGAGGGGATTAAATGTAGTATCTCCAAATTTGCGGATGACACTAAGTTGGGTGGCAGTGTGAGCTGCGAGGAGGATGCTATGAGGCTGCAGAGTGACTTGGATAGGTTAGGTGAGTGGGCAAATGCATGGCAGATGAAGTACAATGTGGATAAATGTGAGGTTATCCACTTTGGTGGTAAAAACAGAGAGACAGACTATTATCTGAATGGTGACAGATTAGGAAAAGGGGAGGTGCAACGAGACCTGGGTGTCATGGTACATCAGTCATTGAAGGTTGGCATGCAGGTACAGCAGGCGGTTAAGAAAGCAAATGGCATGTTGGCCTTCATAGCGAGGTGATTTGAGTACAGGGGCAGGGAGGTGTTGCTACAGTTGTACAGGGCCTTGGTGAGGCCACACCTGGAGTATTGTGTACAGTTTTGGTCTCCTAACCTGAGGAAGGACATTCTTGCTATTGAGCGAGTGCAGCGAAGATTCACCAGACTGATTCCCGGGATGGTGGGACTGACCTATCAAGAAAGATTGGATCAACTGGGCTTGTATTCACTGGAGTTCAGAAGAATGAGAGGGGACCTCATCGAAACGTTTAAAATTCTGACGGGTTTAGACAGGTTAGCTGCAGGAAGAATGTTCCCAATGTTGGGGAAGTCCAGAACCAGGGGTCACAGTCTAAGGATAAGGGGTAAGCCATTTAGGACCGAGATGAGGAGAAACTTCTACACCCAGAGAATGGTGAACCTGTGGAATGCTCTACCACAGAAAGTAGTTGAGGCCAATTCACTAAATATATTCAAAAGGGAGTTAGATGAAGTCCTTACTACTAGGGGAATCAAGGGGTATGGCGAGAAAGCAGGAAGGGGGTACTGAAGTGCATGTTCAGCCATGAACTCATTGAATGGCGGTGCAGGCTAGAAGGGCTGAATGGCCTACTCCTGCACCTATTTTCTATGTTTCTATGTTTCTAGATGCATCGCCTATGCCCAGCACCCCCTACCATGAAGTACATGGAGGATACAGTTCAGCTCTGAAGTTACTAAAGTCAGTGTTAAGATCCCATGACATTATTAGAAGAAGAGAATGGAAGTTCCCCATGCCAACATTTATTTCTAAATCAACATCACCAACAACAAATGATCTGGTCATTTATGTCATTGCTGTTTCTGAGACCTTGATGTGTGTAAATTGGCTGCTGCATCCCAACATTAGAATAGTTAGATTTCAAAAGTTCTTAATTGGCTATGACACGTTTTGGGGCATCTTGAAGTTGTGAAAGATGCTATATAAATGCAAGTTATTTTTTCTTTAATGCTTCTTTGCATTGCCTAGCTGACGTATTCTGTTACATTTTGCAATAATCATTTTACCGATACTTCCTCTCTGATATTGTCTGGGGTTTTTTCTTCCCCCCTCTCCTCTTATTTCCAAAAGATGTTATCACCATTATTCTGAATGGTTCGTTTTTGGCTTGTTTGTACTCATCTTATAACCATGAACACATTTGTTGTTTAAAGTAAGGATTTCATTCCGGCTTGGCCTTTTTGCCATGGGAGGGAATGGTTTAATTGGCTCACTAATGGAATCGGACCTCAGTGCAGCAAAATAAATAAACAATCACGTAATTGGAAAGAATTTCAGAGCAGACACTCTTGGTCTCAATATTGCTCAAACCCCTCTGTGAAAAAACTTATGAATCTTTAAGTTTCTGTTCTCTTTTTTAAATAATCATTCCACAATGCACAGTAGGACTGTCCCACAGTTTCATTACCTCCTCAATAGATGAATATTGACTTGAATACATTTCTATTTAGCTCTATGACCATGAATTTATGCAAACTGAAGATGCACAAAAGCTCGCCTGTTATTAATACATCAAACTACTGTTCAGCTTGTGAATCTGGGCGAGCTTGTTGAATTTATAATGCAGTTTGCCTTTGCACTGCACACAGAATTCAGTTTTTTCAGAAATTTATATTTCAAAATAGACTTTTTCTAAAAAGTACAAATGTGTTATGCTATAATTTTGACTCAAGTGATAAGTTTATGTTTCCAGTGGGTGTGTTAAGGCTTATATGTTTTGATAATTCATTCTGACCTTGTGTTATGTTTGTGCAATGAAATACAATGTAGGCAAGCGATGATGGCAACTTCTTAAAAAACCATTTGACGGCATTCCGATTCTATAAAACAATGTATACTGGGGCAATGTACATGGATCAAACATGATCATTGCGAATGAATATCCATAATTGAATTTATGAATGTTATCAGGTGGATTCTAACCCCTATGTGTATACTACAATTGACACTAACAAATTTATAGTCAACATTCTGTGCACTCATCATCATAGGCAATCCCTCTGAATCGAGGAAGACTTGCTTCCACTCTTAAAATGAGTCCTTAGGTTGCTGAACAGTCCAATACGAGAACCACAGTCCCTGTCACAGGTGGGACAGATAGTCGTTGAAGGTAAGGGAGGGTGGGACAGGTTTGCCGCACGCTCTTTCCACTGCCTGCGTTTGATTTCTGCATGCTCTCGGCGATGAGACTCAAGGTGCTCAGCGCCCTCCTGGATGCACTTCCTCCACTTAGGGCGATCTTTGGCCAGGGACTCCCAGGTGTCGGTGGGGATGTTGCACTTTATCAGGAAAGCTTTGAGGGTGTCCTTGTAACGTTTCCTCTGTCCACCTTTGGCTCGTTTGCCGTGAAGGAGTTCCAAGTAGAGCACTTGCTTTGGGAGTCTCGTGTCTGGCATGCAGACAATGTGGCCTGCCCAGCGGAGCTGATCCAAGTGTGGTCAGTGTTTCAATGCTGGGGATGTTGGCCTGGTCGAGGACGCTAATGTTGGTGCGTCTGTCCTCCCAGGGGATTTGTAAGATCTTGCGGAGACATCTTTGGTGGTATTTCTTCAGCGACTTGAGGTGTCTACCTCTGTGCACTATGTACACCTTTGATCCATGTGTTTCTGCAACATAATGGGACTCATTTTAACTGTGGCTGACGGTGTAAAAAGGGTGATATCCAATTGGCTGTCCATTATATACCTCTTCCAATTTTCCCTTCCAGTAACTTGAATGGCAAGGAACATAGGCATAGGACATAGGAACAGGAGTCGGCCATTGAGCCCCCTGAGCCTGTTCTGCCATTCAATGAGATCATGGCTGATCTGCTGTCTAACTCCATATACCCGCCTTTGGCGCATATCCTTAATACCTTTAGTTAGCAAAAAGCTATCAATCTTAGATTTAAAATTAGCAATTGATCTAGCATCAATTGCCATTTGCGGAAGAGAGTTCCAAACTTCCACCACCCTTTGTGTGTAGGAGCGTTTCCTAATTTCACTCCTGAAATGTCTGGCTCTAATTTTTAGACTATGCCCCCAGTCCTAGAATCCCCAACCAGCAGAAATAGTTTCTCTCTATCTACTCTATCTGTTCCCCTTACTATCTTGAAAACTTCGATCAGATCACCCCACAACCTTCTAAATTCTAGGGAACACAACCCTAATTTGTGTAATCTCTCCTCGTAACTTAACCCTTGGAGTCCGGGTATCATTCTGGTAAACCCACGCTGCACTCCTTCCAAGGCCAATATATCCTTCCCAAGATGTGGTTCCCAGAACTGCTCACAGTTCTCCAGGTGTGATCTAACCAAGGCTTTGAATAGCTGAAGCATAACTTCTACCCCTTTGTATTCTAGTTCTCTAGATATAAAGGCCAGCATTCCATTAGCCTTTGATTATTTTCTGTACCTGTTCATGATATTTTAATGATCTACGTACCTGGACCCCCAAGTCTCTTTGGACCTCTACTGTTTTTAGAGGGAAGTATCCTGTTCTATCCGTTTTAGGTCCAAAGTGGATGACCTCACATTTGCCTACATTGAAATCAATTTGCCACAGTTTTGCCCATTCACTTAATCTATCGATATCCCTTTGTAATTTTAAGCTTTCAGCTACACTGCCTATAATGTCGCCTATCTTTGTGTCATTGGCAAATTTAGATATATGACTTTCTACGCCATCATCTAAGTCGTTTATAAATATTGTGACTAGTTGAGGCCCCAACACAGATCCCTGCGGGACATCACTAGACACCTCCTGCCAATTTGAGTACAGGTACAGTGTTGAAAATCCAGAATGTTCTGGAATCCGGACACCCGCAAAAGCGTTACCGCCGCCAGCCTGGCCCAGGGAAAAATCAAAAGATAAAATCCAACTAACAAAAATTGCAAGAATAAAAACTCCAATCCTACCTGTTCCAGGCCAGGTCTTCACAGTCAACGCACCGCTGCTCCTGTGCCCGCACACGAGTCTCTTCGGCCAGAACCAGCCAAGCTCCGCACGCAAGTCCTCTTCGGTTTGTACAGGTACAGGTGTAGAGGGCATCAGACTACCTTCCAAAACATATAGCTACAAAAACAAGAGAGGGTACTTATGATGCGTTGCGAAGAAACGAGGACTACAAGGCCTGCAAAGAGAAGAATTACAAAGTGACGGCCAAAAACTGGAAATATCAGAATCTGGGCCCAGGCATTTCCGGACTCGGGATATGCCTCTGGGGTTCCGAAATCCAGAAATACCCAAACCCGGGCTCGGGCGTTTCTGCACTTCAGACATTAGAAAAACGTTCGAAAGTCCAGAAAAACATGAAATCCGGAACAGCCTCAGTCCCGAGGGTTCCGGATTTTAGGTGCTGCACCTGTACTTACCCATTATCCCTACTGCCTGTCTCTTGCTGCTTAGCCAATTTCCTAATCAGGTCAATATTTGCCCTCATTTCCGTGGGCTTCTACCTTAGTTAATAGTCTATTATGTGAGACTTTATCAAATGCCTTCTGGAAGTCCATATAAATAACATCCATAGACATTCCCCTGTCCACTACTTTAGTCACCTTTTCAAAAAATTTAATCAAGTTTGTCGGGTATGATCTACCTTTCACAAATCCATGCTGGCTCTCTGATCAACTGAAAATGTTCAAGCTGTTCAGTCACCCTATCCTTAATTATACACTCTAGCAATTCCCTGACAACAGATGTTAGGCTAACTGGTCTATAATTCCCTGGTTTCCCTCTCTCACTATTCTTAAATAGCGGAGTGACTTGGGCAATTTTCCAATCTAAAGGAACGGATCCTGAATCGAGAGAATTTTGGAAGATTATAGTTAGGGCATCTGCAATTACTTCCTTTAAAACCTTGGAATGCAAACCATCTGGGCCTGAGGATTTGTCACTCATTAGTGCCACTATTTTCTTCATTAGTTAGTTTACTTACGTTAATTTTATTGAATCCCTGTCCCTGATTCAATATTATTTTCCTTGGGATTTCTGGCATGCTATCCTCTTCTACTGTAAATACTGATGCAAAATTAGGCAGGGTGTACAATGGGTGACCAATTCGTTATTGGCTGTTTGACACATAGTTAAAATTACCACCATTGAGTGTTAGAAACTGCTTTAAAAAATAAGTTTGTAGAATTTTAATAGTTCTTTGTTATATATATATATTTTGGCATAAGGACAGTTTAAATATTTGGACATGAAAGGAAACTAACAAAACCCATGCATAAAAAATAAGAAAAAAAACCCAGAATATTTAAGTAAAGGAAAAGTTGGTGTCAAAATCTCTGTGAAACTGCTTGAATGTCACTAGCTACATGTATTTCCTTCAGTGAAGTATTAAGAGTAGAAAATTGTCCAGGCCCATTTTCAGGCCCAAAATCGGCACTGCGCAGGCAATTCATGTCCAATCACATGGACACAACTAGGAACCGAAATTGGTTAGGAACCGTCTATCATTAAATGAGCTATTGATTGACAGCTCGCTTAATGGGGGGTGGGAACATCGGGCATCCTGACACTATTTAAAGGCAACTTGCACCTCTTAAAGGGGAGGTGCTCTTTGGCTGTAGGTAACTGTCACTGAAGGTTACTTAAAATGGCAGTCAAAAAGGAAGGTGCAAAAGCTCTCAGGTACCAATTTTCCAAAAAGCTCCTAATACAAGCACAGGACCACTACTTAAATATTTTATTGAGCTCAGCATTCATTTAAGGCAACTGCCAGAGACGCCTAAGAAAGCCTCAACCAATATGGCGGCCGCAGAATTTCGTGTCCACTTCTGGTGTGGATCATCCAAATTATTTCGAATGGCTACTTGGTGCCAAAAGACTGGATGAAACTGTAGCAAACCCCTTAAACATGAATTCCTTTTGATTCTCAAGTTCCATGGTGAGAGGAAGCAGTCTTTCAACATTGATTATTTGTCTTAGAACTCTAAGAAACTCTTTCTTTCTAATGGCTACATCCAGTATTAGGAATGTACAGAAAGTAATTGTTGCACATGTTACCAGATAAAAAGCAAGTGGCTTTTGAAGGCTACATTGAATGCTTGAAGATTAAAGAATAAGGTCCATTATAGAGACTTTCCAGAATTCTGACCTTCAATCATATTTTTAATTTTACCCATACAATTTGTAAAACCTGTGCACTAAAGTCCAGCACACATTTACAAGGCTAACATTATCTAACACTTCAATTTTTCAGCCTATTAGCTGTGTCAGTACTTCTTGCCCTGCTTACTTTGATGCTGAAATACTGTTACAGACCCTTCTGCTCTTCTTGTACTAACCTACGGCCATGAGTGAGAATTGCTGAACAAGGTTACTTCTGTCTTGCTCATTAGGTTCTGCTGCCTACACGTACTTGAGCCTTGATTTTAATTTGTCAGCGGTCTCCCTGGGAATTGATGCTGGTCAGTTAATTTCCTGTCTGCCCACAGCAGAGTGAGACCGGGACGATTTTAACGGTTGGGCCTCATTTAACTCCCGCCGGCCAGCCTCCCACCGGTTCCAGGCGGGGAGTGGTGGAAAATCGCACGGCACGGGGGCCGACAGCCAGTAAGTGGTGGGATCAGCTGACGGGGGTCCCGTGATCAGGAATGGGGGATGGGGGGGGTGGGGGACTTTCCTTGTGGGGCCCAGGCGCCCACTTCTGCTGGTGCCGGCTGCCTCAGGGCAAACCAACCTTGCCATTGGGGCTTCAAACAGGCCTTGGGTCCCTTATTAGATGCTCCACCTACTAATATTTGTGAATAATTTTGTATTGGTGTTATCCATGAGGCTGACTTTGTTGCTAATGGAGGAAATATATATATTTTCTGCCACCAGATGGTGCTGTTCCTTTCTAGTTGCATTTCTGATTTATTTTTCAGAATATTCCCCTTTCTTGTGCTTGTCAGGAGCTCTGAGCCACTGAATTACTGGGCTTAGTGGTGGGAGGAGGTTCCTTTAGCAGGTTTGTACTCGATCCAGATTATTCCTTTTTTAGTACATGTAAAAGCTATGTCCATTTTTTTTTTAAATTCATGCTTGTGAAGTTGCTTTTCTTGAGCTGTACGTGTTGCAGATATGTTGGTTGGCTTGTCATAGATTCACCCATTGTATTCCATCACAACTTGTGCTTGCAATTTAATGAAGATATTTACTGTCATCGTGTACGTAAGTATTACTTATCACATTATGTTGGCGTTATCCTAACATCAGGTCTATAATATAGTCTATAATATAGATTAGACAGTCTCGCTTTAGACTGGGCTGTCCAGAAATACAGTTAAATGGCCGTCAATCTGGAGTGGACAGTTCTTGAGAGTTAGCACTGGCTCAGATACAATTTGGTGCACTGCCTCCTTCTGTGCTGTAAATGTTATGATTATAAAATCGAAGCTAGACATTAAATTCTCTATTTTAAAGCATAAATCTGTTTCTTCACTTATTCCACATTTTATATGAAAGGATTAGTTCATTTTCAATGTTGGTGAAGCAAACATCGGAGGGTAGAGTTGCGCTAGTTATTTCGATGTAATTCGCCCGAAATCGGCGTATCACGCGCAAAAGGTCCCTGAATTTTAAGCACAAATTACTCTCAGCGCACCTTGAGTATCCACGACCTTTCGCACAACTTTTAAAAAGCATCGCGCAAGAAGCCAGTCCCACCCCCAAAACCAGCCACGCCCCCAGGGTGAATTGATCACCAATCGGAGCCCCCAGGGTGAATTGATCACCAATCGGAGTTTCCACTAATTGTGCTTAATTGCAGGCCTTTGAGGAGGCACTAAAAAATTAAGCTGATTCGTTTGGGCACAAGGATACTAATAGTTATGTTTGAAAAGCTGTTAAGAACATAAGAACATAAGAAACAGGAGCAGGAGTAGGCCACCTGGCCCCTCGAGCCTGCTCCGCCATTCAATAAGATCATGGCTGATCTGATCATGGACTCAGATCCACTTCCCTGCCCGCTCCCCATAACCCTTCACTCCCTTATCGCTCAAAAATCTGTCTATCTCCACCTTAAATATATTCAATGACCCAGCCTCCACAGCTCTCTGGGGCAGAGAATTCCACTGATTTACAACCCTCTGAGAGAAGAAATTCCTCCTCATCTCAGTTTTGAATGGGCGACTCCTTATTCTGAAACTATGCCCTCAGTTCTAGATTCCCCTACGAGGGGAAACATCCTTTCTGCATCTACCTTGTTGTGCCCCCTCAGTATCTTATATGTTTCAATAAGATCACCTCTCATTCTTCTAAACTCCAATGAGTATAGGCCCATTCTACTCGACATGTCCTCATAAGTCAACCCCTTCATCTTAAGAATCAACCGAGTGAACCTTCCCTGAACTGCCTCCAATGCAAGTATATCCCTTCTTAAATAAAGAGACAAAAACTGTACGCAGTACTCCAGGTGTGGCCTCACCAATACCCTGTACAGTTGTAGCAGGACATCTTTGCTTTTATACTCCATCCCCTTGCAATAAAGGCCAACATTCCATTTGTCTTTCTGATTACTTGCTGAACCTGTTTTTTGTGTTTTATGCACAAGGACCCCCAGATCCCTCTGTACTGCAGCATTTTGTAATTTCTCTCCATTTAAATAATGATTTGCTTTTTTATTTTTCCTGCCAAAATGGATAACCTCAAACTTTCCCACATTATACTCCATTTGCCAAATGTTTGCCCATTCATTTAACCTGTCTATATCCCTTTGAAGATTTTTTGTGTCCTGCTCACAACTTGCTTTCCCATCTATCTTTGTATCATCAGCAAACTTGGCTACATTATACTTGGTCCCTTCATCTAAGTCATTAATATAGATTGTAAATAGTTGAGGCCCCAGCACTGATCCCTGTGGCACCCCACTAGTTACCGTTTGCCAACCGAAAAATGACCCATTTATCCCGACTCTCTGTTTTCTGTTAGTTATCCATGCTATCCATGCTAATTTATTACCCCCAACCCCGTGAACTTTTAACTTGTGCAGTAACCTTTTAAGTGGCACCTTATCAAATGCCTTCTGGAAATCTAAATACGCCACATCCACTGGTGCCCCCTTATCCACTCTGCTCGTTACATCCTCAAAGAGTTCCAGCAAATTTGTCAAACATGATTTCCCTTTCATAAAACCATGCTGAATCTGCTTGACTGTTATGCTTTTCCAAATGTCCCGCTATTGCTTCCTTAATAATGGACTCCAACATTTTCCCAACGACAGATGTTAGGCTAACTGGCCTATAGTTTCCTGCTTTCAGTCTGCCTCCTTTTTTAAATAGAGGCATTACATTTGCAGTTTTCCAATCTGCTGGGACCTCCCCAGAATCCAGGGAATTTTGGTAGATTACAACCAATGCATCCAGTATCTCTGCAGCCACTTCTTCTAAATGTATTTTTTGAAAATTTGCTAAGAAACTGTCTGCTGTACCCCAATATACCTCGCAAATGGTTCTCTATATTTTTGAAAGTCATTTTTAGTCATTTAACATTGGGTTACTCACAGGTGGTAGATTCACACTGTAATTACCAATAGTTATTTTTGTGATAAATCCATTTTCAGCTTTATTAATCAAACTGTAACAAGATACCACTCCTAAATATATCAAGGAATATCTTTTAAAGCACATTTTTTTTTAAAATTACGTCTAAAAACGTTGCCCAATTGCGTTGGTTCATGGCAGATTTTGCGTTCGGAGTGATTATGTGCATGGACATTTTTGTGTCCTCCTGCACATGTGCACCATGGACTCCGCCCCCTTTTTGTGCATGCGTGCTCAATTCGGTTGCACATGCGCGGTGCGACAGATGAGGAAACAGGAAGTGTGGTTGAACCACGATCCGCATAGCTCATTGCTGCTTGAGCCTGGAGCTGGAGCTGGAGCCTGGGAGCCCGGGGAGCCTGGGGGTCTGGGGGACTGGGAGCCCAGGAGCCTAGGAGCCTGGGGGACTGGGAGCCTGGGAGCCTGGGGAACTGGAACTGGAGCTGGAGTTGCTCCTCGGGCTTCTGGGTTATCACCAGGACCTTTGCCTAAAATATTGCTGTGATTATCTACACGGACATTTTCGCAGTTTTCTGAAAGAGGAAATCAGAGGTGGGAGAGAGAGAGAGACTGGGGGAAGAGAGAGAGAGAGAGAGGGGGGGGGCAAGAGAGAGAAACTGGGGGAGGGAGAGAGAGGGACTGGGGAGGGAGAGAGAGAGTGGGAGGGCGAGAGAGAGAAACTGGGGGAGGGAGAGAGAGGGACTGGGGAGGGAGAGAGAGAGTGCGAGGCGAGAGAGAGAGACTGGGGGAGAGAGAGAGAGAGAGTGGGGGAGAGTGAGTGAGAGAGAGTGGGGGAGAGAGAGTGAGTGAGAGAGAGTGGGGGAGAGTGAGAGAGAGAGACTGAAGTGAGCGAGATACTGGGAGAGAGAGAGAGACTGGGGGAAGGTGAGAAAGAGACTGGAGTGAAAGAGAGAGTGGGGGAGAATGAGAGAGAGAGTGGGGAGAGTGAGGGAGAGACTGGGGGAGGGAGAGAGAGAGACTGGGGGAGAGAGAGAGAGAGAGAATGGGGGAGAGTGAGTGAGAGAGAGTGGAGGAGAGTGAGTGAGAGAGAGCGGGGTAGAGTGAGAGAGAGAGACTGGGGAGAGATAGAGAGAGAAAGAGAGAAATTGGGGAGAGAGAGAGAGAGAGATTGGCGGGGGGGGAGAGAGAGAAAGAGAGAGACAGGGGAGTGAGGGAGAGTGAGAGAGAGAGAGAGGGAACTCAGGGAGAGGAGGTCAGGAACTCGGTGGTAGGTGGTAGGGGGGGTGGGGTAAAGAGCACGGAGAGCACAGTGGGGATGGGGGAAGAATGTGATCCAGGTCTAAAGGGGGGACGGGGGCACAGGGGGTTGAGAGCGAGAATGAGATTCAGATGGTAAGACGGATCACGTTCTTCCAACCCCACCCCCTTTACACCTGCATCACATACTCCCTCTCCTCCCCCTACACCTGGTTGATTTCTCGGAAAGCTTGGTGCGGGTGTAGCAAGTGACATGTTTGGAGTGGACAAAGACTGGAAGTCACGACACTCTCACTATTCACTTTGTACCCAATAAACCTGTTAACAATCCGTGACCTACAAAAAATGCCCCATCTATGGTGCTGGGTAGGTGGGTGGGGGTAAGGTCAGGAACTTGTTGGGGAGAGAAGGTCATGAATCTGTGGGGGAGGAACTTGGGCAGGGAGAGAAGGGCAGGAAGCCGGGGTGGGGGTGGGGGGGGGAGGGGTAATAGCGACACTTGGTTCGAATTACACTTTGCAAAGTCACTGATTGCGTAGGTATTCCAGAGAAACTGCTGGGTGTGTCTTATCCTCCAAGGGGACCAATCAGTAATCACGTCTTGTGATCAAGGGGACCCAATCAGAGCTTTAGGTGTTACAAATAAACGCGTCCTTTTGCGTTTGGCGATATGCAAATGAGTTTGAGCGAAACTCAAGGGGGAAAGTGCAGTTCCCAAAACAGATGCAATTTGGGATGTAATTTGCGCCCTGATCACAGATTGCACCCAAAGCGGAAACTCCCCAGAAAGCATGACATCATTCCTCCCCACCTTATCCTGCCCCCTTTTGGTCTTGGTGATGATGCCACATATAGCATTCCTTCATCAATTTTATTGATTTCATCTATGTAACATCTACCCTGTGTTTGGTGAGATTAATGGATAGTTTGTCAGCACCAATTACAATGGCTCTTCAGGCAATATCATGAAGTGTGACTGTCCAATAGTATGTGAAAAGTTGTGCTGAAATTCTTCAAAGATATTTTTAACCCACTGTTTTGGGTTTCAGGCTTTTGCTGGTTTTCAATGAATCAGTTAAGTGGGTTGTGAGAGTCAATTAGCCGTTCAGAGAAGGAAACTAATTGTTCGGGTCTGGAAGAGTTAAGCATCACTTTCACCATTGTGACTTGATATGACCGTGACAGGATTTCTGTGATGCCATGTTTTAGAGATTATATTTTCACAATGCAACTGACCCAATTGCATCATATGTTAATGAGCAAAGCTCACAAATATTCCCAATATCTCTACAGAGGGGATGGTGACCTTCATTTTCCACCATGCAATACATTCTGACGCAGTTTGACTTCCTGCTTCTTTGCAGACATGTTCCAAGCTATGCTCCTCGACTCAGCAATAAGAATTGCTTTTGCACAAGCTTCTTTCATGCCTGTGGTCACTGATTCTAAATTAGCTTTACTTTGTTCTTTTTGATACTCTGCGGACTAAGGTTAAAAGTTGTCTGCTTGGGTATCTCAGCATATCATCAGTGGAATATGATTAGTTTTAATAAGTGGATTACTTTCTGCACATTTCTTAAACCTCAGCATTTCACAATTTGGAGGGCTTTCTTTATTTGTTTCCCTTATTTGGAATATGCACTCTCCACACTTGCAGGTTCAAACATACATGCCCCTTTAAAGATACAGTGTAACTATCTGCACTGCACTTTTTTGACAGACATGCATCTGTCAAGCCCCATCCCCTGTCAAGCTCTGCCCCCCCACTCCTGTTAATAATTCATACACAATGCCCCATCTATGGTGAGGTGGGGGGGGGGGGGGAAGAGAAGGATGCACCTGTACTGGGGTAAGGCACTTGGGCTGGCCCTTTCTGTCTTCTGGGGAGCTCTGTCCTCTGTCGCTTCAGGAAGTCAAAGTGGATCGAGTTACAATTTGCAAAGTCAGTGAGACCTTGGGATGGGCGGTTCCAGTTACACATTCCTGTGAAACTTCAGGGTGTGGCTTATCCTCCAAGTGGACAAAGGGTAGAGCATGGTACCCATTTTTGCGTACAAATAAATGCATCCTTAAAGATATAGGGGGTTAAACTGAATAACGCCCGAAAACGGGCTTGGCAATCTCAGTACGTGATTATCCCGCGCCTGTTCAGTGCGATGCAGACAGCATGTTAAACTCATGCTGCCTGCTGTTTTAAGTGATTGCTGCATGCAGCAGGCACTCCCCGCACTGTTCATTGGCTGCACGCATCATAGAATAGAATGGTTCAGGCACAGAAGGAGGCCATTCGGCCCATCAAGCCTGTGCGGATGACACTAAGTTGGGTGGCAGTGTGAGCTGCGAGGAGGATGCTATGAGGCTGCAGAGCGACTTGGATAGGTTAGGTGAGTGGGCAAATGCATGGCAGATGAAGTATAATGTGGATAAATGTGAGGTTATCCACTTTGGTGGTAAAAACAGAGAGACAGACTATTATCTGAATGGTGACAGATTAGGAAAAGGGAAGGTGCAACGAGACCTGGGTGTCATGGTACATCAGTCATTGAAGGTTGGCATGCAGGTACAGCAGGCGGTTAAGAAAGCAAATGGCATGTTGGCCTTCATAGCGAGGGGATTTGAGTACAGGGGCAGGGAGGTGTTGCTACAGTTGTACAGGGCCTTGGTGAGGCCACACCTGGAGTATTGTGTACAGTTTTGGTCTCCTAACTTGAGGAAGGACATTCTTGCTATTGAGGGAGTGCAGCGAAGGTTCACCAGACTGATTCCCGGGATGGCGGGACTGACCTATCAAGAAAGACTGGATCAACTGGGCTTTTATTCACTGGAGTTCAGAAGAATGAGAGGGGACCTCATAGAAACGTTAAAAATTCTGATGGGTTCAGAAAGGTTAGATGCAGGAAGAATGTTCCCAATGTTGGGGAAGTCCAGAACCAGGGGTCACAGTCTAAGGATAAGGGGTAAGCCATTTAGGACCGAGATGAGGAGAAACTTCTTCACCCAGAGAGTGGTGAACCTGTGGAATTCTCTACCACAGAAAGTTGTTGAGGCCAATTCACTAAATATATTCAAAAAGGAGTTAGATGAAGTCCTTACTACTAGGGGGATCAAGGGGTATGGCGAGAAAGCAGGAATGGGGTACTGAAGTTGCATGTTCAGCCATGAACTCATTGAATGGCGGTGCAGGCTAGAAGGGCCGAATGGCCTACTCCTGCACCTATTTTCTATGTTTCTATGTTTCTTCAAGAGCACTTCAGCTAGTCCCACTACCTCACCCTGCATCAGCAGAGTGCCCTATATCATGAGTGGCTACTTAAAGACAGCCTGCATCTCTTAAAGGGGAGGTGCATTGTGGCTGCAAGAAATGGTAGGAGGTCTTTGAAAAGTGAATCTGTGCTGTGATACTTTGAGGAATAGCTGAACATGTCAGAGACTGAGCACCAAGGTTGTCTCGAGGTCTTGGTGCAAGATGTGGAGAGAAGGAGAGCCATCCTGCATCCACAGGGTGCAGGAGGCCCTCCAGACATATAGTCAGGAGGCTGTGGGAAGAAGTAACAGCAGAGGTCAAAGCCAGGAGTGTTGCTCCAAGAACCTGTTTGCAGTGCAGGAAGAAGTTTAACAATCTGATATGAGTTGTCAAGGTAAGTGAGTTCAATCTTCAAACGGCACATCCTACAAACTGCACTACTAGCCTCAACCACTGCTCAATTCACTACACCCCCACCATGCACCTACCAACAATGTACATCAATCCGTGCTCAGCCCTTCAATTCGTATGCTTTGCCTCGCCCTCAGACACTTAGCATTGTTGCAAGCCCCGCACCCACAACTCATAGCTCACGCACACTGGCAGCTATTCAACCATGACAGCCACATCACCCAAATATATTGCAGGGCATTCACGACACACTTCTCTCTTTCTTGCAGGAGAAGATGGGACACCACAGGAGGCAGCAGCAAAGACTGGAGGAGGACAAGAATGCCTGTCTGCCTTAACCCCCATGGAGAAGACAGTGCTGGCCATCGTGGGAAGGGGCATCGCTGAGGCTGTGGCCACCGGTGGGGTTGGAGGGATCAATGATGAGGGTATCTGCATATGTAATCTTCTTTCTCTCATCCCACTTTCTCCCTCATCCCACAATCTCTTCTGACGTACAAGCTGCAGACGGTGTAAGCATTCTTACCTCCACCCCTCCCCTCACTACAGTCCAACTCTTGTCCCTTTTTTCATTTCAGATACCCAAGAACTGGATCCTTCCCAGTCGTAGAAGGAAGAGGATGAAGACAGTGAAGATGAAGAAACCACAATCTTACACTCGCAGCCACCAGCTCAGAGATTGACACTACATGTATTTTAGAGGCTAGGGTAGAGGAGGGATCTGCATGTGGTGAGCCACCGGGCACAAGTGCTCAGGAGCCAGTGTGGGGAAAAAGTACAGCCAGAGGGTGAGGTCGCACACTAGGTCTGCTGTAGAGGAGTCAGATGAGAACTTCCATAGGCTAGGCTACAGAAGAATACTTGGATGGACTGGACTGCTTTCCAGAAAGTCTGCGCACAATGTCAAGGAGGATGGAGGAGTCCAGCATCAACCTGGTACATGGAACCGATAGTCACCTCCATCAGCACACCTGTGGAACCCACCCTGATACAGTGTCCGATGGCCGATGTCACAGCTTCCATTGTCGCACAAGCAGCTTCCATCAAAGGTCTGAGTGCTGCAGTGGAAGCTCAAACTGCTGCCATCGTGGCTCTGGATATCACTGTTCAAAGGGGCTTCCAGAGCATCGCAGCGGTCCGTTAATCTGTTCTCTGACACATCAGAGCAGGATTGCTGAGGCGCTGCTCCGGGGGAGTGGCAGTGGCTCCTTGGAACACGAGCCCCCTGTCCTCGCAGGATGACAGCATTCCTGCTCCCATCCCTGTCACTCCGCCAGGGCCCTTACTGTTGCCTGTCAGACAGCCAACCCCCAGGCCGAGACGCTGTTTATGTCTGCAGCGAGGCCTTCTAGGCCCAAGCTGCTCTATGTCACCCTCTACTGAAAGTCAGCAGCCTTCCACCAAGCTACAGCCAGAGGGCTAACACCTCGTAGGAGCACTTGGATGAGCAACGGCACACGGAAGACAGGCACTAAGGGAATGCACAAGGGTGATTAGTTTAATCTTGCATGCCTTATGTAATGAGATCATGAAAGCAGGAATGGGGTACTGAAGTTGCATGATCAGCCATGATTATATTGAATGGTGGTGCAGGCTCAAAGGGCCGAATAGCCTACTCCTGCACCTATTTTCTATGTTTCTATGTTTCTATAAAATTGCATTGGAATGTGCATTTTCTGGTGGTTTTTATTATTGTGTTGTTAGAAAGAGGACGATGTGATGGTCAGTGATAGAGGAAAGGAAAGGAGTGTGGGACTGTTAGTGAAGTTGATCGCGTAGAGCCCTGGCAGCAAGGGGCTGTCTGCGTTGCAGCCTCCCTTCCTCTTCCTGTTCCTTCACTTCCTGTTGCATTTCCGCCACTTCCTCCGCTTCCTCGTGTTCCTGCTCCTCAGCTTCTCACCTGATAGGTGGTGGGAAGGGCTGTTCCCTCATAATGGCCAAATCTTGAGACCCACTCATCCGAGAGCTGCAGCGCTTCTCCAGAGCGGTCCAGGCAGTGGAAGCATTGCTTGAGGACATCGATAATATACCCTGTAATGCTCCTTGTGGCAGCATGGCCCTCACTGTAGGCCTGCTGTGCAGGTGTGTGTGTGTGGGTTCCGGACCAGAGTCATGTGCCATGTCATGAGCGGATAACCCTTGTCGCCCAGTAGCCAGCCTTTCACTTGCCGTGGTGGGTCAAATACAGGTGGAACAGAGGACTGCTGCAGAATGAAGGAATTGTGACTGCTGCCAGGATAACGGCCATTCACCTGCACCATGTGCAGTAGGTGGTCACACACCAGTTGCACATTGAAGGAGTAAAATCCTTTTCAGTTCATGAAAATGACCCAGTTCACATGAGGCACACGCAAGGCAATGTGCGTGCAGTCAGTGGCACCCTGCACCATGGGGAAGCCTGCAATCCATGCAAACCACTGTGCTCGCTTCACCTGCTTGTCCCTGGCAAGGGGGAATGAGATTAAACTGTCTCTCTGTACATAGAGAGTCTTTGTGACCTCCCTTATGTAGCAGTGCACTGCAAACTGCAAACAGCAGCCTGAAAGGCTTCAGATAAAAATTAAGAGCCACGGTCACTTTGACAGCCACAGGCAATGCTGTCCTTGTCCTGCTATGAGATTACAGTTGTGGCTGCAGCAGTCATGACCTCTTTTGTGAAGCAAAGATATTGCATGCATTGGTCCTCACTGAAGTTAAGGGAAGAGAATTGCTCCCCAAAGGCCCTCAGTGGATATGGCCTTCAGTTGAAGAGCGCTCCCACTCCCCTGCCTCTTTTAGCAGCTTGTCCTGCTCCGTGTGGCCTCTCGTCATTCTCCCAGTCATGTTCCATTCCAAGGGGAAGGCCTACCAGGCCACCCACATCTGGAAGCAACTTGTGTCAGCACAATGTTTTAAAGGACCAAAAAACTACTTGAACAGCAGCCATACCATTCCCTCTGTAGCGTATAGCCAAGTATAGGAAATCTCCAAAAACACGTACATTTGCACCAGCAGCCAGAAGAGATAATCCAGCAACTAATCTGTAAGTAGTTCATGTTCCCTTTAAATAGCGCTGGTGTAGTGTTCCTTCCCTCCGTTTGATGTCATGTTCAGCAATGTGAAGTTGGGCTGGAGTGTGGAGTTTGAAAATGGCAGTGCTGGCCTCAAATCAGCAATGCATACTGATTTGTGTCATCATCTTGCTGCTCTACATGCTGCCGGTGGTTGTTCGGTGCATGCACGGGTGAAAATACCTTTACCAAGATGGCGTCATGTGCACTTTCGGTCGGAAGTATGCTTGTGTATTTCGGGCTCCATTTTCAATCCTTATGTAGCCGCGGAGCGCCTAAAGAATGGGGGCTACACGGCCAAATTAAGCCCCATAATGTTCTTTTGGCATTTCTATTATCCAACAAATGGTGACTTGAGCTGTCATTCTATGAAGAAAGAGCCCTAAGTATTTCTTTTACATAGAAAACATAGAAAATAGGTGCAGGAGTAGGCCATTCGGCCCTTCGAGCCTGCACCACCAATCAATATGATCATGGCTGATCATGCAACTTCAGTACCCGATTCCTGCTTTCTCTCCATACCCCTTGGTCCCTTTAGCAATCAGGGCCATATCTAACTCCCTCTTGAATATATCTAATGAACTGGCATCAACAACTCTGTATGGTAGAGAATTCCACAGGTTAAAAACTCTCTGAGTGAAGAAGTTTCTCTTCATCTCGGTCCTAAATAGCTTACCCCTTATCCTTAGACTGTGACCCCTGGTTCTGGACTTCCCCAACATCGGGAATATTCTTCCTGCATCTAACCTGTCCAATCCTGTCAGAATTTTATATGTTTCTATGAAATCCCCTCTCATTCTTCTAAACTCCAGTGAATAAAGGCCCAGTCGATCCAGCCTCTCCTCATATGTCAGTCCTGCCATCTCGGGAATTAGTCTGATGAACCTTCGCTGCACTCCCTCAATAGCAAGAACGTCCTTCCTCAGATTAGGAGATCAAAACTGAACACAATATTCCAGATGGGGCCTCACCAAAGCCCTGTACAACTGCAGTAAGACCTCCCTGCTCCTATACTCAAATTTTAAACATTCTATTTTAAGAGTTTTATACAATGTACTCTTCATTCCAGCAGATCAATGTTCTTTTAGAGCAGAAGAGGTTAAGGGGAGACTTAATAGAGGTATTCAAAATTATGAGGCGTTTTGGTAGAGCAAACAGGGAGAAACTGTTTCCTCTGGCAAGTGGGTCGGTAACCAGAGGTCGTGGATTTAAAGAGAAAAAGAAAGATTTACATAGTGTCATACATGACCACCAGACCTCCCACAGCACTTTACTGCCGATGAGGTTCTTTTTTGAAGTGCAGTCACTGTTGTAATGTAGGAAACGCAACAGCAAATTTGCGCACAGCAAACCCTCACAAATAGCAATGTGATAATGATCAGATAATTAGTGATGTTGGTTGAGGGATAAATATTGGTCAGGATACCAGGAATACCTCCCTTGCTCTTCTTCAAAATAGTGCCCTGGGATCTTTTACATCCAGTTTAACGTCTCATCCAAAAGACAGCGCCTCCGCCAGTACTAAGTACTGCACTGGAGCCTTAGCCTAGATTTTTGTGCTTATGTCTCTGGAGTAGGACTTGAACCCACAATCTTCTGACTTAGAGGCAAGGGTGCTACCAACTGAGCCACGGCTCATCCAATCCCTGTCTTGCGCTAATGTGTCTGTAAGCACTCTAGTAATGACTCCACGAGGCAAGGTATTGTACTTGAACTGTGGTGACCTTAGTCCATTTATTACAGCTCCTGAGTGAGGGTACAGCATGGTGAGCTCCCTTTTATACCTGGTTACCTGTAGTGTACAGGTGACCCCCGAGGTCTCCACCAGTTGCACCCTCTGGTGGTACAAGCATAGTGTATACAGTGTGAAGGTACATCCAGTAGTCTTATGTAACTGTACATTGAGTGTACAGGGAGCATACTTATATTATACATACACAACACACGCCATATCACAGTGTCCTCCTGGGTACAAAGGTGAAATGAGAGAGACCACAAAGTATTCCAAACATAATTAATACATTTATCTATAAACATATCACATGAATTATAATAATTTGTGCCTGCCATAGTTGAATAGCTGCCATTGTGTGCAAGGTGTGAGATGTGGGTGTGAATGTTGCTAGGTAGAGATTGTTGCTGGGCGAGTGCTGGGGGTATGGTGCATTGAGCTGTGTGAAGCTGGCGGTACAGATGATGGTACGCAGCATTTGTTGAAGCCTTCACTCACCCTGACGACCCATGTAAAGTTGTTAAACTACTTCCTGCACTGGGTGTGGGTCCTGGGGACCACGGTGCTGCCCGTGATGTGGTGAGCCGCCTCCCTCCGCCTAATCCGGCAGACTTGTGGCGAGGGCCTCCTGCCAGTTTCCAGGTACAGGACCACCCGCCTTCTCTCCACTGCTAAAACCAAACCTCCAAAGCTTCATCGGAAAACCCCCCCGGGCTCTCTCCCTGGGGCGGTGATCTGCCATCAGGATTTGCAAATCAGTGCTTATTCTCCCTGACCTTCTTCTTATGGTTGTTGAGGCAGCTGCACGCCCAACAGTGCTGAGAATGAGATGCGGCAGCATCAATAACCTTCCCTTTAAACAGTGAAAAATGTCTGTGACAATCATTATTTGTAAAAGCATTAGTGTAATGCCAATGACCTTGGGTTTTTAGACTAGAATCATGACTGCAATCATTTTAATGAGGAGTGAGGCCGAATATTGCGTGCAGCCAAGGCTCTTTTCAACGGGCGCTACTGAACCATTTTTAGTCTAAACACTGTCACAGGCACCATATCACGCAGGTATGTGCCCGGTTTCCTGTCTGCGGTCACGATTTATTTATCCTGCACAGATCCTTTGTGTAGCTTTTGATTGAACCCGGCTGCTGCGTTACAGGTTGGCTATTGGGCGACAAGGGAGTGAAAAAGGAAATACGTCTTCGTACTGTATCCATAAGAAGCCAAGAAAACTACCAATCCTGTGTGCCAGGCCTTCCTGAAGAAAGAGCCAGCATGTTTAAGAAGGAGTAATACAAAAGCAAAATACTGCAGATGCTAGAAATCTAAAATAAAAGCAGGAAATGCTGGAAATACTCAGCAGGTCAGGCAGCATCTCTGAAACATTAACTCTGTTTCTCTCGCTACAGAGGCTGCCTGACCTGCTGAGTATTTCCAGCATTTCCTGCTTTTATTTTGTTTGCAAAGCAGTGTTCACCGATCTTGACACGTCTCCTGCAGCCATTTCCTCATTTGAATCATTTAGAACACCATACGTCCTCCCTTTAAGTGCAGTTCATTGCCCTAATGTTTAAATTGGCAGCCAATCAGCTTTCAAGCCCTGTGATCATTATCTTTGGACAGCGGACCTGGGCAAATAAGGGAGGCAGGCCCACTGTCTCAACATTGCGACATGCTATGGTCCGGCTCCCCCCGTGATACAGGCCGGCTCACCCCCGTGATATGGGCCGGCTCACCCCGTGATATGGGCCGGCTCACCCCCGTGATACGGGCCGGCTCCCCCCCGTGATATGGGCCGGCTCACCCCGTGCTATGGGCCGGCTCACCCCTGTGATATGGGCCAGCTCACCCCCATGCTATGGGTTGGCTCACTCCGTGCTATGGGCCGGCTCACCCCCGTGATATGGGCCGGCTCACCCCCGTGATATGGGCCGGCTCACCCCCGTGATATGGGCAGGCTCACCCCCGTGATATGGGCCGGCTCACCCCCGAGATATGGGCCAGCTCACCCCCGTGATATGGGCTGGCTCACCCCGTGATATGGGCCGGCTCACCCCCGTGATATGGGCTGGCTCACCCCCGTGATATGGGCTGGCTCAACCCCGTGATATAGGCCGGCTCACTCCCAGTTGTGGGCCGGCTCACCCTCGAGATATGGGCCGGCTCACCCCCGTGATATGGGCCGGCTCACCCCCGTGATATGGGCCGGCTCACCCTCGTGATATAGGCTGGCTCACCCCGTGCTATGGGCAGGCTCACCCCCGTGCTATGGGCCGGCTCACCCCGTGATATGGGCAGGCTCACCCCGTGCTATGGGCAGGCTCACCCCCATGATATGGGCTGGCTCACTCCCAGTTGTGGGCCGGCTCACCCCCGTGCTATGGGCCGGCTCACCCCCGTGATATGGGCCGGCTCACCCCCGTGCTATGGGCCAGCTCACCCTGTGCTATGGGCCGGTTCACTCCCAGTTGTTGGCACGGCTCATCCCCTATGAACATACGCACAGTCAATTTACCAATATGGCTGATTTGGGGTACAATTTCAGATGGAACATTTGTATTACCAAATTCAGAAATGTAACTTTGTTTGCACAATTGGATGCCTGCTGGTAACATCACATACTGTGCATGACATAGGGCTCAATTTTCCCCAATGCCGTTTTTTGGCGTATTTGAAGAGTTCCGCCCGGATTTTTGGGGCTCGACTGCGCCAAAAAAAAAGCTGGAAGTTTCCCTGTTGTAATTTTTGAATTTGCCGCCCGCAGCCTGTCCTTTAGCTTCGGGGGGAAGGAGCCTAAGGTATGCGCCGAAAAAAGGAGGCCCCCTCCCCACTTCTGAGCAGGAGGGGAAAAAAATGACGTTTTCTACGTGACTGCTATGGGCGCGCAGGCCCAGTACACCTCCCGGTCTGCATTCAGACGTTTTTAAAGAGCCAGTGGTATGTGAGAACTTTTCTTCTGAGTGGAAGAAATCGGAGCTGCAATATGCAACACAGCTCAAGGATCAAGAATTTCTCACAGGATGAAGTGGAGGCACTGGTTACTGTAATTGAGGCCAGATGGCAGGAGCTTGACACCAGCAGAGGTCACATAAAAGTTACACCAAAAGAAATGAAGAAACGCTGGAACCAACTTGCAGAAGATTACTGTGCAATGGTGACCACCTCAAGGCCTGGAGGCCAGTGCAAAAAGAAGTGGCAGGACCTTGGTCAAGCAGTTGGTGTAAGTAATATTTTCATTATTCATTGGAATTGCAATTGTAAATGTGACCATCTGTATGTCCCACCCAGCAAAAAGATACCCTCTCTTAAAAAGTTATATTTTCATCTTTGCAGAGGAAGAAGGCCCACAACAAAAGGGAAAGAACTCGAACAGGAGGAGGCCCGGCAAATCTGCAGCCGCTGACACCCTGGGAAGAGAGGGTCGCTGCTTTGATGGGTCCTGTCTGGAGAAAAGCAAGCACCACTGCACAAGCTGGGCCCACACTCGAGGGAGAGGGTAAGTCCTGCAAATTCCACAGTCTGGCTTTGCTAAAAGTCAAGTACTGCGGGGACTAGCCATGCTTCGGTTCATGGGGATGTCTCCATCAGCTACGCTTCGGTTGATGCAATGTGCTATCATTCATCGTGGTCCTTCAAAGCAGCCTGCTGCCTGGCCTGTGCTGTGTGAACCTACTCATGCCACCCACCCTGCCCCCTCCTCTGCTGCTAACCATTTGTCTGTTCTGTTATAATTTGCAGAACTTGAGTCCAACCCTGACGAGGCTGAAGCCAATGCAGAAGAAGATTCAGACGCGGACGAGCCTGAAAGGAGAACATTTTCCAATCCGAACTTGCAGACCAAGAGCATGGGTGAGAGGGGGAAGGGATGGATGAAGCCCCCACTATTGTACTCACTCTGGAGGAGGTGCAGGTGCCGCCCATTGAGATGCCAGCCCCTTTCCTGAGTGGTACAAGTGTTGGGACATTCCATTGTTTCGCACAGTCCAGGCTGCAGTGAGGCACACCCAGGGCCCCACTGTCCGAGGCTGCGGGTCCTAGTGGGATGCAGCAAGCCACACCCAGAGTGAGATGGGGAAGGAGAGCTCGACAGCGCTCTCCTGAGATGCAGGATCTAACAGATGTGGTTCAGATGATGGCAATGAGTGCGGAGAGCATTGACCTTACACAATCACTCCTGGACACCATCAGTGGGATGGGTGATGAGGTATCGGGACTGTCAGGAGAAGTAACAACACTCTCACGAGAAATGGGAACACTGTCCGGGCACATGAGGGAGGGAATGTCGCAGGTAGCTGATCATCATCATCATCAGAATAGAGGAAGACTTGCTTCTACTCTTAAAATGAGTCCTTAGGTGGCTGAACAGCCCAATATAAGAACCACAGTCTCTGTTACCAATGGGACAGATAGGCTTTGGGCGAAAGGTTGGGTGGGACTGGTTTGCCGCACGTTCTTTCCGCTGCTTGTGCTTGATTTCTGCATTCACTCGGCAACGAGACTCGTGGTGCTCAGCGCCCTCCTGGATGCACTTCCTCCACTTAGGGCGGTCTTGGGTCAGGGACTCCCAGGTGTCGGTGGGGATGTTGCACTTTTTCAGGGAGGCATTCAGGGTGTCCCTATAACGTTTCCTCTGCCCACCTTTGGCTCGTTTGCCGTGAAGGAGTTCCGAGTAGAGCGCTTGTTTTGGGAGTCTCGTGTCTGGCATGTGGACAATGTGGCCTGTCCAGCGGAGCTGATCAAGTGTGGTCAGTGCTTCAATGCTGGGGATGTTGACCTGGTGGAGGACGCTAATGTTGGTGCATCTGTCCTCCCAGGGGATTTGTAGGGTCTTGCGGAGGCATCGTTGGTGGTATTTCTCCAGCAACTTGAGGTGTCTACTGTACAAGCTGATACACTGTCGGTGAACATGAGGGCGGGAGTGTTGCAGGTAGTTGAGATGCTGTTGGGGAACATGAGGGAGGGAATGTCGGAGTTAGCTGCTGCAATAAGGGAACATGCTCAGACACCGCGGCCATTGACAGAATCAACTGCCCCTCCCACTCCAATCCCCAGACCAACCTCTGAAGAGGCCTAAGCCGAGCCTTCCACATTACCGCCTGCCCACACCCCCCCCCATCAAGAAGTGCACATTACCCGAGATGTTCGAAAAAATAAGCTTGGTACCAAGCCAAGAAACTCTGCGCCACCACCTGTTGGCAGAGGTGGAGTCAACAAGAACAAGCGCAGCGGGCGGTCTTAGAATAAGGTGGAGGAGAGATGGGTGAAGCCTTTCTTTGCTGTTATTGTTATTATTATTGTTGTTACTGTTGTTCTTATGTTATTGTTATTTAACTGTTCTCAAGTTAAAAGGTTTTTGTAAGTGATGCAAATTTACAAGTTTAAAAGTTTGTAAGTGATCTTAAAGTTTGTAAGTGATCTTAACTGAATAGTTTAAAGTTTGATTCAAGTGATAACATTTTGAATAAAATATATATTTTAAATTATAACGGAATAATTTATATTATTTGTTCCATTATTAACACTTTTTGAACTAAAGAAGAATCATTTACATTATTTGTTCCATTATTACCACAACACAACATTACGGAACAGGTCCAAACAGTAAACATGGTCCATTTGGAATAGTTGCCGCTAAGCCTTCAGGCAGCAAAGCGTTCACGGATGAGCTGCTGGCGCAAGGCTCGAACAATCATTAAAGGGGCATGACGGCCTGCACTCCTCCGCTGTCGTGCTCCAGGTTCAGATAGTTGCATGGCTTCTTCCTCCTCCTCCTCCACCTCCTCCTCGTCATCTGCATCTTCCTCCTCATCATCAACCACTCTCACCTCGGGTGGGTCTTCTACTCCCAGTTGCTGCTGCCTCATGATGGCTAAGTTATGCAGCATGCAGCACACAACAGTGAACTGACCGACAATCTCAGAGGAGTATTGCAAGTAGCCTCCGGAATGGTCCAGGCATCGGAAACGCTGTTTCAAGATGCCAATGGTCCTCTCTATTATGCTGTGCGTTGCAATGTGCGACATGTTGTATTCCCGGTCAGCTTCCATCCGGGTTACGCGTAGGGACGTCATGAACCAGGTGGTGAGGCCGTACCCTTTGTCTCCCAGTAGCCAGCTCTGCCCTTCTGGCTGCTGCTGAAACATGGCAGAAAGAATGCTGTCGCGTAGGCTGAAAGCATCCTGGGTACTCCCAGGGTATCTCGCATCAACTGCCATGATGCGATGCATATCATCACAGACGAGCTGCACGTTCATGGAGTGGAAGCCTTTTCTGTTCCTGTACATCTCGGAATCCTCCAAAGGTGCTCACAAGGCGATGTGGATACAATCAATGCAGCCCTGTACCTTGGGGAAGCCAGCAATCCTGGAGAAACCCACAGCCCTGTCACGCATTGCCTGGGCAGTCATGGGGAACTTTATGACGTCATTCCTCCGGGCATACAGTGCAGCAGTCACCTGATGAATGCAGATGTGTGTTGCATGTTGAGAAATGGTGCACACATCCCCAGTTGTAGCCTGGAATTATCCAGATGCATAAAATGAAAGTGCAGCTGTAACCTTCACTTCAACTGACAAAGAATCCTGACGCTTCTAGGGTGCAGGTCTGCTTTTACTAACTCACAGATCTCGGTTACAACTTCTTTGCGGAAATGCAGCTTCTCATACAGTCTGCATCACTCGGGTGCAGCTACGAATGAATGCCTGTCTCGATATACCCGACGTGGGTAAGGCCTCCTGCCCATCATCCTACGTGCTCTGAGGTTCCTCAGGTGATGCTGTCTAACCAATTGTCTCCTCCGCAGCGCCATCATGCAGAAGGCTTGCACGAGGTGTGGCATTGTTAATATTGCCCCCATAATTAAATTGTAGCTTTGCAAAAAGCTCAAAACATTAGGACAAAGCAGTCATACCTCTTCTTCCCTCTCTCTCTCCAAGGTGGATGCCCTAGTATGGACCAGACCCTGGTCTGCGCATGCGCAAAAGGCTTGCTTACAACGGGAAGCTAGGCATTCAATGAAAACATTTGGGGCAACAAAGTGTAATGCAATTCTTGAATTTTTGATTTTTTTCAAAGTACCATCCCACCCCCGAACCTCTCCTCACCGGGCTCGAGGGTCGGAGCACCGGTCAGCAGAATCATTCCCTCACCCGGCACAGGGGCTCAGGGCTCAGCTTCAACTACCCCGCCCCCCCCACCCCCTCCCCCAGGCTTCTTTTGAAGCCGAGCCCCGAGCCCCTGTGTCCGGGTGAGGGAGTGATTCTGCTGACCGGTGCTCCGACCCTCGAGCCTGGTGAGGAGAGGTTCAGTGGTGGGGTGGTACTTTGAAAAAAATTAAAAATTCAAAAATTGTATTGCACTTCCAATTTCTCCCTTTTGACTTTCAAAAAATGAAGATTTATGATGCATATTCTCTGCCTTCTTCACTCCCTCCAAAACTTCGGCTGAAAACAATGGCGTTTTTCTGCGCCGATTTTTTAATGTGCGTTGATTTTTGTTAAGTGCCCAGAAGGTTTTTTGGGAGTGGTCACATACACCGTCGTAGAAAAAATCTAAGTTGGCTAAAATTGCTTAAATGTCAAAAACTGGCGCAGAAATCAGGTTATACCTCCATGACGAAAAAAAGTCGTAGGTGAAAAAAATCATACGTAAGTGAATTACACTGACGCAGAAACTTTGGGGAAACTTGGAGATTTTTATTTTTATTTACTCAAATAAAACGGTGCACGTCAAAAAAACGGCGCAGATAATTGGGGAAAATTGAGCCCATAGAAGTATCTACGTGATTTACAAGAAATGGAGCCTGGGGAAACATGCCTGACTTTTGTTGAGATGGCATTCAGCATGATATTCCTGCAACTTGGCTTGTGACTTGCACTGTAACTTCTTTTCTTGTACTGTACCGTAATAAGCTGCTGTTGTTTATACTACCACGAGGTGGTGAAGGTGCCTCCTGTCATGTATCTCACATTACTGTACATAACTGTATCTTACCATGCTATACATGACTGTAACTAGAGATGACCTGTAACCACAAGCTTACCTTACCACCAGGGGTGCACTTGCAGGAGACACTGGATACCTGTCCCAGACAGGTATATAAGGACAGGTCTCAGGCAAGTGTGGCATTCGAGAGCTGTGTAATAAAGGTGCAGGTCCTGAGTGACCTTGACTTCAGTATGTGCCTCGTGTGAATCTGTACTGAGGGGATAGGACTTTACACCTCCAATTGGGTTTTTTTGTGGGAGGGGGTGATCTATTCACCAGCTGGATTAAAGAGGCCTTGTTGGCAGACTGGGGATAGATCTTCACCTGTACCTGATTTTTAGGGCCTCAAATAGCAAAGCTCCAATACGATCAACAGGTGCATGAAATTATAAGGAGATGCGCAAATCCATACTGATACCAGAGTTTGCTGTACATTGATGTCAACACATACTCTGTGTGCATTTAAAGGATTGATTTGGATTCTTGAAAAATGTCAATCTCAGAAATAAGACTGATATTCCTTAAGAGCAATGTTTTATCAAAACGCTTCTGGTGGGGAGGAAGGACATATGTCTGATACTTTGTGACTCTCCCTCTCTATCTATGTAGTGAAAGCCTTGCAGTAATTATTGTGTTTCACTGCGCTGTTACATAGTTCTTTTTATTCATTCATGGGATGTCCTCATACAGGAAACACAGCAAGTTAGCAAGCAGGTACAGCAAGCAATTAGGAAGGCAAATGGCATATTGGCCTTTATTGCAAAGGGGTTGGAGTATAAGAGTAAGGAAGTCTCATTACAATAATACAGAGCTTTGGTGAGACCACACCTGAAGTGCTATGCACAGTTTTGGTCTCCTTACCTGAGAAAGGACATCCATGCCTTAGAGACAATGCAACGAAGAAGGTTCACTGGATTGATCCCTGGGATGAGAGGGTTGTCCTAAGAGGAGAGATTGAGTAAATTGGGCCTATACTCTCTGGAGTTTAGAAGAATGAGAGGTGATCTCCTTGAAACATATAATTTACTGAGGGGAATAGACAGGACAGAGGTTGTTTCCCCTGGCTGGAGAGTCTGGATCTAGGGGGCACAGGCTCAGGATAAGGGATAGGCCATTTAAGACTGAGATGAGGAGGAATTTCTTCACTCAGAGGATTGTGAATCTTTGGAATTCTCTACCCCAAAGGGGTGTGGAAGCTGAATCGTTGAGTATATTCAAGGCTGAGATCGATAGATTTTTGGACTCTCGGGGAATCCAGGGATATAGGGATCGGGCGGGAAAGTGGAGTTGAGGTCAAAGATCACCATAACTGTTTCGTGACTAAATCATTAGACACTCGGCAAAAACTAGGGATCGGTGCCTTTACTCAGTAAACCTGCAGAGGGAGACTCAGTTTAAGAAATAAAAAGAACTCCTGCTGAATTTGTGAGCCTATGGAATGCTTCAGTGTTTGGTGAGGTTATTGATTCAGTGAAATTCTGCACCTATGGGCTGATAGCTGGTTAATTAGATGTTGCAACATTTTATTGTTACGTCTAAGGTACAGTGTTTAATCATTTTAAATCCATCCAATGTTAAATCTATCCTGCCTCAGCCCACCCTCTGCTGAAACCCTCTTCCATGCCTTTGTCACCTTCAGGCTTCACTCATCCATCATAGGCAATCCCTCGAAATCGAGGAAGACTTGCTTCCACTCTAAAAGTGAGTTCTCAGGTGACTGTACAGTCCAATACGGGAATTACAGTCTCTGCCACAGGTGGGACAGACAGTCGTTGAAGGAAAGGGTGGGTGGGGGGTCTGGTTTGCCGCATGCTCCTTCTGCTGTCTGCACTTGATTTCTGCATGGTCTCGGCGACAAGACTCAAGGTGCTCAGCGCCTTCCTCCATTTAGGGCGGTTTTGGGCCAGGGATTCTCAGGTGCCGGTGGGGATGTTGCACTTTATCAAGGAGGCTTTGAGGATGTCCTTGAAACGTTTCCTCTGCCCACTTGGGGCTTGCTTGCCGTGTAGGAGTTCCGAGTAGAGTGCTTACTTCGGGAATCTCGTGTCGGGCATGCGGACGATGTGGTCCGCCCAACGGAGCTGGGGATATTGGCCTGAGCGAGAACACTGACGTTGGTGTGTCTATCCTCTCAAAATAGCGACAGCAATAGAAACAATGCCGCAGAAAAATCAACACTGGGGCACTCAAAGACCCAGTTAAGATCATCATCATAGGCAGTCCCTCGGAATCGAGGTAGACGTTCTTCCACTCTAAACATGAGTCCTGAGGTGGTTGAACAGTCCAATACGAGAACCACAGTCCCTGTCACAGGTAGGACAGATAGTCATTGAGGGAAGGGGTGGGGGGGGTGGTTGGGACTGGTTTGCCGCACGCTCTTTCCGCTGCCTGTGCTTGATTTCTGCATGTTCTTGGCGATGAGAGTCGAGGTGCTCAGCGCCCTCCCGGATGCAGCTCCTCCACTTAGGGTGTTCTTTGGCCAGGGACTCCCAGGTGTCAGTGGGGATGTTGCATTTTATCAGGGAGGCTTTGAGGGTGTCCTTGTAATGTTTCCTCTGCCCGTTTGCCGTGAAGGAGTTCCGAGTAGAGCACTTGCTTTGGGAGTCTCGTGTCTGGCATGCGAACAGTGTGACCTGCCCAGCGGAGCTGATCGAGTGTGGTCAGTGCTTCAGTGTTGGGGATGTTGGTCTGCTCACTCAACCAGGAAACACCAGGACTGGTTTGACGAGAACGACCAGGAGATCCAGGAGCTAATAAGCCGCAAGCGCACGCGCAAGGCACTTCTGAACCTAAAGCAGCAACCCAATTCGGGAGCAGCAAAGCAGCTCTACAGGCGGCTGAAGGCCGAGGTCCAACAAAAAACCCACGACCTAGAGAATAGTTGGTGGGTCGAGAAAGCAGATCCAGCAATTGGCCGAAAACCACGACGTGCGTGGTTTCTTCAGCGCAGTCAAGTCCACCTACGGCCCAAGCACCCAGACTTCACTATTCCAATGCAGGCCAGCCTCCCATCCTCCACCGAAAACTTGAGCGCATCAAAACCACTACTGCCCATGTCCTATTGCACATCAAATTCCATTTACCCATCACCATGTCCTCACTGAACTACATTTGGCACCCGATCCTCCAATGCCTCACATTTAAAGTTTCCACCTTGTGGTTATATCCATTCATGGACTCACCCCTCCCTATCTCTGTAAATTGCTCCAGCCCTACAACTCCCCGCTTTGGCCTCTTATGCAAACCTTTCTTCCTTTGCCACACCTTGGCGGCTTAGGTTCCATGCTCTGGAATTCCTCAATAACCTTTGCCTCACTTTCTCTCTATCCTCCTTTAAGACTCTCCTTAAAAACTCACTTCTTTGACCAGGCTTTTAGTCACCACTCCTAATATCTCCTCTTCTGGTGCAACATTTGTTTTTTCCTTGCAAAGTGTCTTCGGATATTTTTTCTATGTTAAGGGCACCATATAAATGGAAGTTAAATTGTTGTCATTGTTGTAAAATGGAGAATGGCAGAGGCTGGTAATGAGAATATGAAGCAGGCTATAAATTGTATTGTGTCTTTGATTACTCATTACCATGTGTAAACAGTGAAGGTAAGTTTCCTCAGCCTTGGTTACCACACCCTTGAATTCTTAATTTTAAGGCAGCATTTATGCACTGCATGTGTACTGCAGAAAATCATCTCCATTGCTACACATTACATATAAATTGTACATGTAATTCAGGTTTAGTGTGTTGCGTCCTTGTTAAAAAGCCATTGAAGGCTCTCTTGTCCAATTTGAAGATTTTCATTGCCCCCAAATCATGAAGTAATCATGCCTGATAAAAGTAATGTTAGAGCCGCTGATATGGTGCTTTAGCCATTAGAGATAACTGGGTAGAAATTCATTTACACTGCTAGGCCTGCGTGAACTGCGCATGGCGAACAATCCCAGTGCTCGAACAGAAAATCCCAAGGCCTGACCAAAATTGGGCTTCGGCCTCCTCTCAATAATCAAGGTGAGCTGATGGTGCCCATCGGGCCTCCAGAGGCAGCGCGGCCCTGTGGCCTGATCCATTTTGGGATGCTTGCCTCGTCAGCAACGGCCCTAAGTGAAGACCTGGAAGGGGTGGGGCAGGGGGTGCTGAATGTGGGTCAACAATGGCCCACAGTAGGCCGCAGCAGACCACAGCAAATTCCTGAAGGCCTGAGCAGAACAGGCTGCCTCAGCATTGACGGATTTTTTAAGTGGCCTAAGGCCCCTCATTAATATATTCACTGGTCCTAATGCCTGTTTATCGAGGCCACCCAGGACACCTGACTATTGTCTGAGGCCAATATGGCGTTAAATGTACTTCAGCTGCCTATGGTGCTCTGGACATAGCTCTGCCACAGGTAGATTGGTGAGGATGAGGTCAAGTAGGTTTTTCCCTTGTGTCAGTTCTCTCACCACCTGCCATTGGTCCAGTCTGACAGTTATGTCCTTCAGGACTCGGCCAGCTCAGTCAGTAGTAGTGCTACCGAGCTCCTCTTGGTGATAGAAATTGAAGTCCCCCACCCAGAGTATATTTTGTGCCCTTGCTACCCTCAGTGCTTCTTCCAAGTGATGTTCAATATGCATATGAGGAGTGAGGATCAGAGGTGGTGTCATGTATGTATGTAGACCTTACCCAAAATGTAAGACTTGCCACTAGGGGGCACCCCTGTGGGAGACCTGTGGGAGACCTAAGGGTCACCTGTGCACCCTGGGGCAAGCACTTTGGAGTCTGAATAAAGAGACCAAGATCACAACAGTTTGAGCTTGCGATAAAGTCCTGTGAATTTATTCTGAACAAGACAAATTGGCGATGAGTAACGGATCAAGAACTTTCACACGGTAATGGCTGCCGTTGGTATTCTTGAGAGATTTGTTGAGGGTGATGATTGGGAAGCTTTCGTTGAGCACCTTGACCAGTACTTTGTGGCCAATGAATTGGACAAGGCTGAGACGGCGACCAAGCGCAGGGCGACCAATCCAGCGAGGATCACGATGAACGAGCAGGAGAGGCAACTGAACCTGAGGATGAAGAGGAAGTATATGGGATACACACCTTTATCACCAAAAGCCCTCTGATAATGTTAAAAGTTGAACTTAACAACACTCCAGTCTCCATGGAACTAGACACGGGGCCGAGTCAATCAGTTATGAGCCAGAAGGTTTTCGAGAGGCTGTGGGGCGACGAAACACAGCGACCCAAGCTGATCCCGATTCAGGCAAAGCTGCGCACCTACACCAAGGAACTGATACCAGTTATTGGTAGTGCGGACATAAGAGTATTCCATGAGGGAGCAGTGCACGATTTACCACTGTGGATCGTTTCAGGTGATGGGCCAACGCTGCTTGGCAGGAGGTGGATGGGGAAGATTCGATGGAACTGGGAAGATCTCTGTGTACTTTCTCCGGCGAACGAGGCCTCCCCTTCTCCCCTTCTCAAAGGCCAAGCAAACCCCCACGTCCAGCTGAACCAGGCATCGAAGTGCAGATCCATTTGCAGATCCCCGAGGCACAGGCTGCTCATCACAACCACGAGGAGGTGAAGATCAACCGAGCAGCAGTACAGGCGCGATATCCACCACCTGAAGCCGATGATCCTTTCGCGACGATGGAAGAGATTCCAGTTCGACCATGCAGAGTGGGACTCCGGCCAAAACGATCCGAATGCGTCACCCCGATGCCAGAGGCAAAATAGCTGGGGAGGAAGGTCACGGCAGTCGGCATCACGGACACGGACGAAGGTGCGTCCAGACCACGGGACGAGAGAGCGTCCAGACCACGGAACGAGAGAGCGTCCAGACACGGGATGAAGGTGCATCCAGACCACAGAACGAGAGAGCGTCTAGACCATGGGATGAGAGAGCGTCCGTCCAGACCACGGAAGGTCGCCGCAACAGAATGGAGGAATGTGTCACCCAGCAAGGAAGATGACTGGGTTTGGGGCAAAGGTAAAGGGGCGGCTGCGGTGAAGGCCAGGAACCCACTAGGCTCAAATAAATTGTGTGCACCATGTAACCCTTGCAAGCGGACTTTCAAGGCCAATGAGGTACCATTGTATGGGGTCGGGGGTACCTTACAACAAGCCACAGTAGCGGGCGAGCCCCAAATGCTTGAACATGTATCAAATAAGTTAAACAAAGCAGCAGCCTGTGTTCACGGGACTAAAGAGATGTACCAAGAAGTGTCCCAATGTGTGCTTGAGTGAGACAAGCTACTCATCCCACAAGCTTGGGAGAGCAGAGGCTCCATTATCGATGCATTATTTCGAGAATGTCCAACACTGTCTGTGCACTGTAACATGATCTGCCACAGGCCAGGCACAGAGAGCGGCACCTATGCTCTCAGTTGGCCACAGTTGCCCACCCCCGGGGTGGAAACGGTGCAGCCTGCAGACCCACTCGCGGTCGTAGAAGTGCTAGAAAGCGAGGGGTCAACCGTAATGGCCCCCCAGCTTAGGACCTGGACCAACCAGGGTCCCACGTTACCGCCTGCCAAAGGTGAACTGCTAGACGGGATGTGGCAACCTATCTTTCGCAGAGACGATAGACCCAACGTTGCAAAGTAAGGCAGGGCGGCTACACACAGTCGGTGGTCCGGGGCCCCCATACTATGGCCCAAGGTCCAGGGGGACCACTAGGCCTCCCCCCACTACCATCCTGGGCTTGCCCGACCTCAGGGTCAGCACCCAAATCACTAAACCTAGTACCATGTGTGCCACAGTAGACTCCCTACAGACCCGGCCATCCGGGGTGTTATGCAATCACCAGACAGAATCACTCAGAACCGAGCCTTCCGCATGTTATCAGCAGAGAATGCACCATAAGTGCACGGCCCCTCCATGCAACATCAGAATAAGTGATGTAGACCATGTTCAGGGTCCCAGTTGGGCCGCTAGCACCACATTAGCCAAGGGGAGGGAATGGAGTATATGTGATGAAAACGGAGCGCTTGATTGTGAAACAATGTACCGGGCTAACGAGTAAAGCAGTTGGACCAGACCAAACTGCGAACGACAGATAACCAGGAACCACTGTGAAAGGACCTGGCCCCCAGCGACCCACTAACACAATCGACCTCGCCGTCAACCACGAGGATGAACCCACCATGTCAGGACTTCAACCCAGGCGATCGACCCGGGGGCGCGGGGCGTCAGATCGCCTCAACTTGCAAATAACTTGCACAATAAGACTTTGGGGGGGAGTGATGTTTTGTATGTATGTAGACCTTACTCAAATGTAAGACTTGCCACTAGGGGGCTCACCTGTGGGAGACCTAAGAGTCACCTGTGCACTTTGGGGCAAGCAGGTATAAAAGGTGACTCACCATGCTGCCTCCCGACTCTGGAGTCTGAATAAAGAGACCAAACTCACAACAGTTTGAGCTTGCGATATAGTCCTGTGGATTTATTCTAAACATAACAGGTGGTACATTGTGATCTTGTGATTGGTGATAAGGGAAGTGATGTATGGTTGAGGATTGGTGGGTATGGTGGAGGAGAGGGACTATGAACAGGTGCACTGAAAGATTAGGGTAAAGCTGTACTCACCTTTCCTGACCAAGGGAGGTCATTGAATCTTTTCCAGCACTGGATTCAGGGCCTCTGCTCACTTCTTCCGCCACCTCCAGCCATATTTTCCTGGTGAGCGGGTTGAGCTTGTTGCTTGGGGAATAGGTCATCATTCCTGGCCCTCATGGCTGACAGCAGCACCTCCAGCGAGGTATCGGAGAACCCAGTGGTCATCTTCCCTCTCTCGCCAGCCTTCCTGAAACATTTACAGCTTTCATGTAGCAACTTCCACGGGTATTTCTCTTCAGTGAATGCAGCCTCCCTTTAAGAGGCGCATTCAGACTTTAAATACTGACCGGCCTCCCACTGGAAATTGCAGCGTGTGGGTGGGATGGCTTACGTCTGACGTCAACCCCCCCAATCTAATGGAAAAGAGGCCCGGCTGATAAAATCAGCTCTAATGTCATTAACCATAAAATCAAAGAGTCCTTTCATTGACTTTTTAGAGAGGGGGGGTTACAGTGGACACCTTGTTTTTATTTTTAAAAAGCTGGACAGAACATAGTTTGACTTTTGTTTTTTTTAGGTTTTAATGAATATCCAAAACCGTAGGAGGACATGGCTGGCTAAACTCTTTCCAAGGCAGACAAAAGCAGTCCAGCACCAGCACAAAGCTGTTCGCAGAAGGCAGAATTCACTTAGGGAAGAGAGAAAATAGCCAAAGAGAAGGCCCAGTGGTGAACCAGCAGCACATGATTTCTGCCCTCGAATGGCTGAGCTGCCAGCCTTGGGCATGATGTGCTTGCAGCTCACCCACTGTAAGTTCATTTGGATGAACCTGGAAACTCATCCGGGTCAGTCATCATGGACTTGGGTAAGTCCGATTCACACTCCGCCCGCCCCCAAGCCCCCTCTCTCCCACCCCCCCCTGCCGAGCCACAGACTAATTAACATTGTGCTATGGGGCACCAAAAGGCCATCCTGATGCAGCACCTACTGATTGAGGCCGACTACTAAGGGTCTGCCTCAGCCAGCAGAAAGGTAAATGTGAGCGGGGGGGGGGATCGCGATCATGGGGGTGGGTTCTGACATGGCAGCACGGCGCATGGTCCAACCATTTCCGATCTAAAATGGCAAACGGGACTTGCATATTGAAATGGACCTACCACTTGAAACAGGCGGACTCTTCGGGCACCCAATGATAGGCCTCTGTCAAAATGGCACCGACTGCATGGTTGGGGTTAATGGGACAATGAGGCTACCAACTCCATTACCGCCCTGTTAACGCCAGGTGAATTCAAGTTAAAAGTGACCCTGCTAAGTTATAAAAGGAGCAACAAAAAAAATGATATCCCTGGTAATTTAATAGGAAGGCGAGGGTATGTAACTTAATTGTGAGTAAGAATCTAATATCCGATACTCTATTGGGGAGAAGATATGTGGCTGGTTTGTGGTAATATCAGTATCCAGAACTTAATACTGCAGTGGCAAAATACTGCGGATTGCAGGAAATCTGAAATAAAAACAGAGAATGCTGGAAATACTCAGCAAGTCAGACAGCATCTTAAAGTTCATCGACCTGAAACGTTGGGCCTGAAATTGCACTCCCCACGAGCACGTACAAAGTGCACACGCACCCGTGGGATCCCCGCAAGTTCCAGGTTTAGTTATGCAAAGCGCATGCACCTAAACCCGGCACTTGCGTTCTGTCAAAAAAATCTCTTGACAGATCGCACGCGTGCTGTGGTGTATGAAATGATGCAATGAACTCCGTACTGTGAGCTAGTGACCAGGTATAACCTGGTCAGTCTTTAATGGCTTCCAGAAGTGAAGATACAAAGGTGAAGTTCAGGTCATATACCGGGCCCAGCACGAGTGTATCCAAGACCCTAAGACCTCCGACGGTAGTGCCCCCTGTTGGTGGGCAGACCTTATGTACATACATTACATCATTCCCCCCCAGTCCTTGGCACAAGTCCATATTACAAGTTCAGACGGTCTGGAGCCCTTCGCTCCTTGGTTGACCGTCTCAGTACAATCCCAATGCTTTCCGAGTCTCTCGCGACTTGAGGCTGGGTGGTGACCACAGTGGGTTCTTTTGATGGCTGGACGTGAGTTGGTTGGTCGTCTAAGCTCGCGGTGTCTTCTTCCAACTGTTCCGGTTCGTCAGTGTGTCTTAGCTTGACTTGATCAATATGTTTCCTGCACACCTGCCCATTCTTGAGCTTAACCATATACACCCGGTTACATTGCCCAGGTGCCACTTGGGCCCTTGACCATGGTTAAGTACATACATTGGGTCATTTACAGATACATCATGTGACACTGCGGTGCGGTCGTGATACCACTGCTGGCGTTGACGTCGGGTTTCGACATGATCGTTAAGGTCAGGATGGACTAGAGAGAGCCTGGTTTTGAGGTCTCCCTTCATCAATAGTTCCACAGGCCGGACCCCGGTGAGCATGTGTGGCCTTGTCCTGTAACTGAGCAGTATGCGTGACAGGCGTGTCTGCAAGGAACCGAGAGTTACGCGTTTCAGGCTCTGCTTGATGGTTTGAACTGCTCCCTCCGCTTGACCATTGGATGCGGGTTTGAACGGGGCTGACCTCACGTGTTTTATGCCATTGCGTTTCATGAACTCTTGAAACTCCAAGCTTGTGAAACACGGTCCGTTGTCGCTGACAATGATGTCTGGCAGACTATGTGTGGCAAACATGGCTCTCAGGTTCTCAATGGTGGCAGTGGAAGTGCTGGATGACATGATCACACGTTCTAGCCATTTGGAGTACGCATCTGCCACCACAAAAAATATTTTACTGAGGAAGGGGCCCGCAAAGTCGATGTGGATTCTAGACCACAGTATGGATGGCCATGACCACAGACTGAGCAGAGCTTCCTTTGGGGCATTGCTTAACTGCATGCAAGTGCTGCACTGATGCATGCATGATTCTAAGTCCGAGTCAATGCCAGGCCACCAAACATGGGACCTGGCGATGACCTTCTTCATGACAATACCGGGATGCGTCCTATGTAACTCCCATACAAATCTCACCCTGCCTTTCATGGGCATTACAATATGATTACCCCACAGTAAACAGTCGGACTGAATGGAAAGCTCATCTTCGCGACAGCTGTACGGTTTGGTTTCTTCACCCATTTCCTTGGGGATGGTCGACCAGTCTCCGTTAAGAATAGAATGTTTTACAACTGATAGGGTCAGATCCTGGCTGGTCCAGGTCTTAATTTGTTGAGCAGTGACAGGTGACCCTTCACTCTCAAAGGTATCCATGACCATGAGTAGCTCTGCAGGCATTGGCGTTTCCACCTACGGTGTGGGCAACGGTAACCGGCTCAATGCATCAGCGCAGTTGTCGGTGCCTGGTCTATGGTGAATGACATAATCATAGGCAGATAATATCAGCGCCCACCTCTGGATATGGGACGACGCGTTGGTATTGATACCTTTATGTTCCGAGAACAACGATATAAGCGGCTTGTGATCGGTTTCCAGCTCGAAGCGAAGCCCAAACAGGTACTGGTGCATTTTTTTTACCCCATAAACACATGCTAAAGCCTCTTTCTCTACCATGCCATAGGCTCTTTCTGCTTTGGACATGCTTCGAGACACATATGCAACTGGTTGTAGTTTGCCTGGCTCACTGGCTTGCTGGAGTATGCAGCCGATCCCATAGGATGACGCATCACAGGTCAAAACTAGACGCTTGCATGGTTCATACAGTACCAGTAGCTTGTGGGAACACAACAGATTTCTAGCCTTCTCAAAGGCTCTGTCTTGAAGTTCACCCCATACCCAGTCGTCTCCTTTCCTGAGCAGCTTGTGCAAAGGCTCTAATACTGTGCTCAATTTGGGTAAGAAGTTACCGAAGTAATTGAAAAGACCCATGAACGAATGCAGCTCCACCACATTCTGGGGCCTGGGCGCATTTTTGATGGCCTCTGTTTTCATGTCTGTAGGCCTGATTCCGTCTGCAGCAATCTTTCGTCCAAGGAATTTGACCTCTAGTGCCATGAAAATGCACTTCGAACGTTTCAGCCTGAGTCCCACTTTGTCCAGACGATGCAGAACCTCTTCCAGATTGTGCAGGTGCTCGGCAGTGTCACGACCTGTGACTAGGATGTCATCTTGGAATACCACGGTCCTGGGGACGGATTTCAATAGGCTCTCCATGTTTCTCTGAAATATGGCTGCTGCTGAACGAATGCCAAAAGGTCACCTGTTATAAATAAACAGTCCTTTGTGCGTGTTGATGCATGTAAGTTTCTTTGATGATTCAACCAGTTCCTGTGTCATATAGGCCGACGTTAGATCCAATTTGGTGAACGATTTTCCCCCAGCTAGCGTTTTAAACAGATCATCAACGTTTAGTAGCCGGTACTGATCTTGTTTCGAAATTAGGTTGATCGTGACCTTGTAGTCTCCACAAATCCTGACCGTACCGTCGCTCTTTAACACCAGAACAATGGGACTGGCCCATTCATTAAATTTGACCGGTGAGATGACCCCCACGCGTTGTAGTCTGTCCAATTCGAGCTCGACCTTTTCTCTCATCATGTGCGGGACCGCCCTGGCTTTGTGATGGATGGGTCTTGCGCCTGGGCCTAGGTGAATCTGTACCTTGGCTCCCTTGAAGCTGCCAATTCCTGGTTCAAACAGTGAGGGAAATTTGCTCAGCACCTGAGCACACAAATCATCCTCCGCTGATGGCAAAGCTTTGATATCATACCATTTCCATTTTATTTTCTCGAGCCAACTCCTGCCGAATAATGATGGGCTGTTACCCGGGATAATCCATAACGGTAGATCATGAACCGCTCCCTTGTACGACACTCTTACTGCTGCACTACCGATCACTGGTATGAGCTCTTTGGTGTAGGTACGCAACTTCGCATTTATCAGACTCAGCTTGGGTCTCTCTGCATTGGTCTCCCACAGCTTTTCAAAAGTCCTCTGGCTCATTATCGATTGACTCGCATCTGTGTCTAATTCCATGGATATCGGCACGCCGTTTAGTTTTATCTCCATCATTATCGGTTGGCTCTTTGTTAGGAACACACGTACGCTATACACTTCCTCCTCGGAGCTCTCAAATGCCTCGGGCTGCATCACCAGATCCCCGCTGAATTGATCATCATCCACGTGGTGTGTCGCAGCTCGCTTGCTTTGCTGTGGACACGTCCGCTGAAGATGCCCCGCCTTCGCACACCCTCTGCATACATACTGCCTGAAGCGGCACTGATGGGGTCAGTGATTGCCCCCGCAATGCCAATACGTTGAGCTCAGATTTGCGCCCGAAGGCGGGCTTTGAGCGGCTCCCGTTCTCTCACACGCAGTCGAGTAGACCCTCGATGGCGAACTTTGAGTGGCTCCCATTCTTGCATACGCAGTCGAGTAGGCCGTCGATAAGGAACTTTGAGCGGCTCCTGGTCTTGCAGATGCAGTCGAGTAGGCCCTGTCATGTGCAGCTCTGCCAGCTGTCGATACAATTTTGTACACAATACTTGCTGTGGAGTTCCTGTTTTGTCGCGATATCTGCTTCGTGCTTTTCTGCATGGACATGCAAGCCTAGGCGATGGTGATGACCTTGCTGAGGTCCGGCGTCTCCGCAGCCAGCAGCTTACTTAAGATCGCCTCGTGGTTGACCCCGATCATGAAAAAGTCACACAGCATGTCTTTCAACGCAGGCCCAAATTTGCAAGGCCCTACAAGACGTCTCGGGTCAGCAACAAATGCCGCTACATCCTGGCCTTCTGGACGAACGTGCGTATAGAAGCGATAACTGGATATGAGGATTCCTTCTGTGGGTTTAAGGTGTTCCCAAACTAGAAACACAGTTCTTTGTAATCCTTTTCTGTAGGAAGAGTGGGTGAGAGCAGATTCTTGATGAGTGCATAGATCATGGGGTTACAGACGGTGAGAAGAACTGGCCTGCGCTTCTCTGCATCCTTGTCTTTGTTTAGGTCGTTTGCCATGAAATACTGATCAAGACGATCCATGAAATCTCCGCAATCCTCTCCCTCATTGAATCTCTCGAGAATTCCAACAGTACTCGATCGTGCTGTGCTCGCCATACTTTTGCGTGGGTTCATATTTGCCTCGTCGCCAGTTGTGGTGTATGAAATGATGCAATGAACTCCGTACTGTGAGCCAGTGACTGGGTATAACCTGGTCAGTCTTTAATGGCTTCCAGAAGTGAAGATACAAAGGTGAAGTTCAGGTTATATACTGGGCCCAGCACGCGTATACCTATGACCCTAAGACCTCCGACGGTACTGCCCCCTGTTGATGGGCAGACCTTATGTACATACATTACACATGCAAAGGAAAGGCCCTCCGTGTGCAAAGGATTGGGCTATTTGCCCAACTCCTGCCCAGCAAATGTCCATCAAATTCTTACACTGGTAAAAGCAGGCGTAAGAGTTTTAAAAAATAGAAAAATAAAATGTTATCGTTCATTTATATATCAAAAACCCTGTCCATTAAGGTAAGTTTATTTTTAGCCCTATTAAAACATATTTTTAAAAAATCAAAAATTAAATTTTTGTATAAAATATTTAATTTAATTTCATTCTTCGACCGCAATTTCTGGCCGTTAACTCTGTTTCTCTCTCCACAGATGCTGCCTGACCTGCTGAGTATTTCCAGCATTTTCTGTTTCTTTTATTACTGCAGTGGGTAGGTTGCCATGGTAATTTATCCTGCTCATTAAAGCTGGTGACATTATTCTAATCAAGCTCTTTTCCATGTTCTAAGAAACCCAGCCTGTGAAGCTTAAAACCTATGTCCTTCAGCAAAGATGAAACGGCTCTATTAATATCATGGAACGGGTTAACCAATCCCACTTGCAGTCAGAACTGGTGTCAGTTTGACCTACCATAGGCTCACAAGTTTGGATTTTTCTCCCTGGATTTAGACAACTTTGCAAAACAGTATTGAAATCAGCAGAGGAGGACAAAGGGTTTGATTAGGGCAGGGAAAATGGAGTACGAGAAGAAGCTTGCAGGGAACATTAAGGCGGATTGCAAAAGTTTCTATAGGTATGTAAAGAGAAAAAGGTTAGTAAAGACAAATGTAGGTCCCCTGCAGTCAGGATCAGGGGAAGTCATAACGGGGAACAAAGGAATGGCAGACCAATTGAACAAGTACTTTGGTTCGGTATTCACTAAGGAGGACACAAACAACCTTCCGGATATAAAAGGGGTCAGAGGGTCTAGTAAGGAGGGGGAACTGAGGGAAATCTTTATTAGTCGGGAAATTGTGTTGGGGAAATTGATGGGATTGAAGGCCGATAAATCCCCAGGGCCTGATGGACTGCATCCCAGAGTACTTAAGGAGGTGGCCTTGGAAATAGCGGATGCATTGACAGTCATTTTCCAACATTCCATTGACTCTGGATCAGTTCCTATCGAGTAGAGGGTAGCCAATGTAACCCCACTTTTTAAAAAAGGAGGGAGAGAGAAAACAGGGAATTATAGACCGGTCAGCCTGACCTCAGTAGTGGGTAAAATGATGGAATCAATTATTAAGGATGTCATAGCAGCGCATTTGGAAAATGGTGACATGATAGGTCCAAGTCAGCATGGATTTGTGAAAGGGAAATCATGCTTGACAAATCTTCAGGAATTTTTTGAGGATGTTTCCAGTAAAGTGGACAAAGGAGAACCAGTTGATGTGGTATATTTGGACTTTCAGAAGGCTTTCGACAAGGTCCCACACAAGAGATTAATGTGCAAAGTTAAAGCACATGGGATTGGGGGTAGTGTGCTGACGTGGATTGAGAACTGGTTGTCAGACAGGAAGCAAAGAGTAGGAGTAAACGGGTACTTTTCAGAATGGCAGGCAGTGACTAGTGGGGTGCCGCAAGGTTCTGTGCTGGGGCCCCAGCTGTTTACATTGTACATTAATGATTTAGATGAGGGGATTAAATGCAGTATCTCCAAATTTGCGGATGACACTAAGTTGGGTGGCAGTGTGAGCTGCGAGGAGGATGCTATTAGGCTGCAGAGTGACTTGGATAGGTTAGGTGAGTGGGCAAATGCATGGCAGATGAAGTATAATGTGGATAAATGTGAGGTTATCCATTTTGGTGGTAAAAACAGAGAGACAGACTATTATCTGAATGGTGACAGATTAGGAAAAGGGAAGGTGCAACGAGACCTGGGTGTCATGGTACATCAGTCATTGAAGGTTGGCATGCAGGTACAGCAGGCGGTTAAGAAAGCAAATGGCATGTTGGCCTTCATAGCGAGGGGATTTGAGTACAGGGGCAGGGAGGTGTTGCTACAGTTGTACAGGGCCTTGGTGAGGCCACACCTGGAGTATTGTGTACAGTTTTGGTCTCCTGACTTGAGGAAGGACATTCTTGCTATTGAGGGAGTGCAGCGAAGATTCACCAGACTGATTCCCGGGATGGTGGGACTGACCTATCAAGAAAGACTGGATCAACTGGGCTTGTATTCACTGGAGTTCAGAAGAATGAGAGGGGACCTCATGGAAACGTTTAAAATTCTGACGGGTTTAGACAGGTTAGATGCAGGAAGAATGTTCCCAATGTTGGGGAAGTCCAGAACCAGGGGTCACAGTCTAAGGATAAGGGATAAGCCATTTAGGACCGAGATGAGGAGAAACTTCTTCATCCAGAGAGTGGTGAACCTGTGGAATTCTCTACCACAGAAAGTAGTTGAGGCCAGTTCACTAAATATATTCAAAAGGGAGTTAGATGAAGTCCTTACTACTCGGGGGATCAGGGGTTATGCCGAGAAAGCAGGAATGGGGTACTGAAGTTTCAAGTTCAGCCATGAACTCATTGAATGGCGGTGCAGGCTAGAAGGGCTGAATGGCCTGCTCCTGCACCTATTTTCTATGTTTTTCTAAAAGGCTAGATTAAACAGTCAGCTCTCACTGCTGACAAAAATGCTGATTTAATAGGGAAATAAGGTGGAGTTATAAATGTGTAGCCTGTAAGCTATGATCTTTCATTTGTAAACATTTCATACCACTCTTGGAGCTTGCCAATCAATGAAGTGTAATGAATCCCAAATGAATGGTTTATATAATCTACAATTAGATATAATTTCCTGACATTTCATTTGTGATGTCCCTGGATTGACACAAAAATGACACATCTTGTGAATATAGACTGTGACAAATTGGTGTAAACAATGGGCAATAGGTGGGAGTTAACAAGATAAAGGTAACATTGCCAAATTGGCTGCTGAATTACTGTAAAGAATGGACATTCATCTGCAACATATTATCTTCTGACCTTTATGTGTACGTGTAGCACACAGTGTGTGTCACAAATGCAGGCAAGATTAGGTTCTGCGGGGGAATTGGCAATGTCCAGGGCAAAGATTCCATGTTTTTAACTGGGATGCATCAAAGTTTTATATTTCATTCTTTAATGAGTGCGCGTGAAAGCATGTATAACTACAAATTTTTGACACTTTTGGAATTCATCAGTTGTTGTGGGGGAAGTTGTAGAGTTAGCTGGCTCGAAAAGTGAGAGGTGTGGCAACAACTTGCATTTACAAAGCACCTTTAATGTAGTGAAACATCCCAAATTGCTTCACAGGAGCATTATCAAACAAAATTTGATACCGAGCCACAAAAGGAGAGCTTGATCAAAGAGATAGGTTTTAAGGAGCGTCTTGAGAGAGAGAGAGGTAGAGAAGCGGAGAGGTTTAGGGAGGGAATTCCAGAGATTAGCAAGCTCCACAGCGTCAGCTAGGACATAGGCTGTGGATTAAGAGGAGGAAGTGTGAGATTGGGGTACAAGGGGGAAAAATTGCGGTGTGCCCTGTTTGTTTGGTGGCAGTAACCCTCGCGAGGTGCAAGACTTTGCGATAGGCGCAGAAGTCTCGCCTCCTGCGAGAAATTGGGGTTCCCGCCCCAAAAGGAAGTGGAACGCAAAATAATGCACTCTACTCCCTTTCAGGGGCGGTAGTGGGACGGACGCGTCGGGAGCGGGGCGCAGCGCCACGAACTGAGCCGTGTAACCCTACCCCGTAGAAGCGGCTCTTCCCTTCATTAAAGCCGCGCAGAGAGGAGGTGCTGTGCCAATAGTCCACCGTTCAAGCAGGGTGCTGGGCTAACCGATCGTGGCACGGACCCCGCGTTCAAAGCGCCAACAAGGCACAGGACAAATCTAAGACATTTTTTTTAAAGGCCCACACCTCCCCTTTAACTAGTGTCCCGCGAGCGGCCAGCCGCCCGGTTCACAACCATGGAAGTTGTCACTGTCATCGTCCAGCACAGCTTCAGAAGGCACTACCTCATTTAGGGTCCGGGGCGCTAATGGGATGCCGAACACGGTGATGACGTCGTGATCGCCAGCGGAGCGGAGCGCTACAGGTTACCACTAAACTCCCGCCGTTGTTAGTGGTGCGTCACCCGGGTGAAAAGTCATTTGCGCCCCATTGGCGCCCCAGCGGCACTAACCAGAGGTGCAAATGACCCGAATTTCTAGGCCAGAGTCTTCATTCCTCATATTAGGTTTGAAAAGGATCCATTGTTCTTTTTTAGCTTCAAAGCAGCACTTTAAAGTTGAAGATTCTGTGTCCAGTAAATTGAAAATCTAATGATACCTTGAATATCTTTATGAAATAGACTTAATGTAAATGACTAAATAACTTGATGTCAATTACTAAAATTAAATAAAATCAAAGGTGATGCCAATATAATTTGTGAAAGTAAAACTTAATTTGTAAATTCCTCTGAACTTTGATATATGATATCCGATAGCTTTGCAACATGCAATCCAAGCCAACTATTCTTGTTGCTAATGACATAATCTTCCGTTTTGCTGCTGGGTTACATTCCTTCACTCCACAATCATGTTTCCACTCTGTGTTTTATTGGATGGGTTAAGATCTTTCTTAGTCATTGCAATATCACATAAATAGTTGGATGAGCAAGACAAAGTTATTTTTGTGATCTTTTCTCACAATATTCATTCTCCTCTTTTATTTCAAATGTAATGTGGGGGACCTTGTCTATCATTGGGGAGGTTCAGTGAGGATCAATGAGAATCATTCTCGGACTAAAATGCTGGTATGAGTATTGGATGACTGAATTGGAACCAGCTTTCAATAGGGGGAAAAAGGATCGCGAGCAGATTATGACCCAGGCTTTCTTTAAATGCTGGAAGGCATAGCTACTGTTGTTATAAGATTGCAGAGCTAGAGCTGAATACAAAATTAACATGCTTGAAGTGAGGCTAGTGAATGATGCATATTTTTCTATAGAGTGTTGAAGTTGGCTCCCCTCATAATGAAATTAATGCTATACAGATTCTTTAAAATACCTACTATACATATTTTTTAAGATACCAGATTAATATTTGGTTCTGAAAAGGATTGAAAGCTTTACAGATCTGCACAGAGAACTAATCAAAAACCCCATGAGACACCACAGATCCAAGCATATTGGGCAATGGGAATGTCAGCTGACTAACATTGACATGTAGTGTTACATTGATGTGCTGGAATCTTTTATTCAGTTGCTGTTATGATTGCAGGGTTTTTTTTCTAAGTATCATTCTCCTTCAGTTGTTCTGATTCGGGTTATTTGAAGTATCATATTCTTGAGCTGTGAGCAGCCAACTGAGTGTGACTCTGATGGTAAGTTTTTGCTGAGAGAAGGTGGGGAGAAAGTTTGACCTAAACAGGCATTGGGGGCTGAGACACAATGGGGCTGAAATTACCCTTCGCCCAAAACAGGGCACACCTACTGGTTTTTAAGAGTTCCGTCCGGCCCAACGCATGGAGCGGACAATCCAGAGAAATTCAGGTCTTTTACTTTTTTTTTGGAGTGGGACGGAAGTTGCGTTGTTATGGGGACGGAAGTGCGAGCGAGTCAGAGTGGTCGGCACTCCAAGTCATTAGCGTCGCGCTGATGACCTCAGCGTTCTTCCCATTCAGTTAAAGAGGAGGCACGCTGCGAACTCTGCAGCCACTTTAGTGGCAAACACTGGGCCACCAGGGAGGGTTTCGGCTGGGCCAGCAGCCCGGTACCCAAGAGGGGACGCAGGACTGCCTGTTGTCCGACTTGGCAGTCGGCCGACAATTAAAATCAAATGGCGGCCACGGCAGTGCGCCCTCCCCTTTAAGGGCGGACGTGCCATCCAGCCACAAGAAAATTCCCGCCTGGAAAAGCTGTCAGTGGCACCGATTGGCGACGGTGCCATTCCCGTGGGGCAATGCCGCACGGGGCAATTTCCCATGGGGCAATTTCCGAAAGGGGGTTGGTCAGTAAGGGGTTGGCGTGTGCACGACGCGGCGGGAAAACGGGCAGGGCAGTCCTGCACACCACTCCAAACATAAAGGAAGGCAATTTACAAAATGGCGACCCCTCTGTGCCGACCAAGCGTTGATTCCTTACCGACCCATGGCTGGTTCTTATAGAAAGGGGCAATTTCAGCCCCAGTGGGTCTCAATTTAAAGTTAAACACCAATTAATTCTTCTAAATGAAGTTAGAGTTGCACAGAAGCGAGGAGCATATACAATTACAATACAACAGGAGTGATGTTCATGATGGGGGATAACTTGGATCTGCACCTTTTCTCTGACCACCCCTTGCTGTTGTAATACCGAGAGAATATTTTACCATTATGTTTTGCCTATGCTTTTTTTCTTGGTCTCTCTCTTTGTCTCTCTGATTACCCTTTTGATATGTTTCTGCATGAGCCCATATTCATCCCAGGGAACGCCTTCTCCTTCTCTGCAGGATTTATAGTAGTCATTTTCCGTCTTTATCTCCTTTTGATGAATGTTTTAATCCACTTAGGGTCATATTTGTTTCATCTGAACTCCCTGATCTTATCCTGCTTGTCCAGCATTATTCTTTAAAAGATGTTCCATTTGTCTTCCACTGAAATGTTGATGAATCCTTCCTTCAATCTATTTCTTTTAATCCTTCTGAATTTAGTCCTTTTAAAGTTATAACCCTGGCTTCTGATCTTTGATATAGCTGAACCCCAGATCAAGAACGTTCATAATTTTGTGGTCACGGTGTTTTAAAAATGAACAAAACTTTACCTCAGAAACTGGATCTTATTGTTTGCAGTTGTCTGTTTGTGAACATTTGATTTTTGCCTCTACTTTTGCTGGTTTGTATTTGCCCTTGTCTTGTATGTTATACAGTAATATTATATCAATAAATACTGTACAAGGTTACTTTTGTTCAGACACATCAGTAGTGAATCATTAGTGCCTTAACTCCCACACCTTCATTACCCAGGACTACGCTGTTAGAGCTGAAGAGTCAAATTGGAAACCTCCTCCTCAGGTTAAAGAACAAGAATGTTGTGTTCTGATGAGACTGCCAGCACTAAACCAGCTTTTTAAAGGATGCATGTGTAAAAGCATTTCATTTATGTTTTAGGAATGTTTACTTGGCAACCAGGAATATGCAGATTGATAAACTGGACTAGCATTTTTTTTAAGTCTTTAATCTCTGTCACCTTAAGGACTTAGGTCTCACATCAGTGGTTTCCATCAACTTCAAATTTAAACAAATGTACTTATATTTTACCATTTCCTTAAAGATGCTTCAGGCAAATCTACTGTAGATTCCCTCATCATTTCTTTTCTTGAAAACATTAAGTCATGCTGGGTACAGTTTCATGAGCACAAGCAGCTCTACAGGATCACATCTAAATGGCTCCTGGTCATAGATGAGCCTTGATGGTGAGCGTCAGCAGGCTATTCAACAATGAAGGACATCACATCTGAAGTTTACACCCTGCACTTTTCAGCAAGGTGCACTGGATAGAGATGAGGAGTGAAAACCCGGGTGTTTTTTTCTTCACTCACCAGCACCAGAGCCACAGCCCTCCTATATACTTCAGAGACATGGGGCTAGAACCTTCACTTTTCAGCTTCTCGCACAAAAATGGGCATTATTTCTGGCGTGGGAATTAAGAAAGGGTTTTCAGATCGCCGGCTTCTCGTCCATTCTCAAAACACCTCGCTTACATTTTTGAAAATGGGCGTTACCGCGAGCGATATCAAATGGACGGTAGCGTTAAATTTTTCTGACCTTCTGCCGTAAAGTGTCGCCGTCCTTAGCAACGGCATGACAACGCTCGATTCTCACAATTCAGGACGTCAAGGGTCATCATGACAAAGCGTGTGTGACTGTGGTGTGTGCTTGTTTGGCTATTGTGGGAGGAACGACGGAGATTCACCAGCAGCTAAAAGCCCACTAAGCACCAAGAACATAGTTGGCACCGAGTTTTTGTCCAACAAATAACATATAAAATAGAAGGGATGGAGGAGGCCCTGGAGCTGGTAGCCAGGAACACTAGTGGCAGAGGGCTCCCAATGGTCCCGGAGCACCGCACTGTACCCCAAGGTGACGCACCCCCATTGCCAACCACATGAGAGCCAGCAGCAACATCTTGCTTATGGCTCGGAGCACGCATCCCACCTCGGGACCATCCTCTCCCGTATCTGTCCAATCAGCGCTTCGGCCGTCACCATGCCCCCCCCCAATGAAGCATCACCTAAGGACCTCCTCGGCCAGGCGACTTGGAGTCAGGAGGGTAAGGAGAAGGGGTAGAGGTGGGAAGGAGAAGCGGGGGGTGGAGGGGGGGGGGGAAGGGTTGGTTTGTACAGAAATACTGATGATTTCAGACTAATGTTTGGTTTACATGTTTTTTATTTAACAAAACCTTGCAGCACATTGGCTCAGATAGTTGCACCATTACACACTGGTGATTCTTTAACATCAAAGGGTATAATCACACTGAACTTCAATCAACATAAAATTTAACTGTCACCAAGGTGATGCCCATAATTGATGTATGACCTGCACACCCAGCAGTGTGTCAGCATTGTAAATAACACCAATGTTCTTTCAGGCAAAGCGATCATTGATGAGCTCCTGACGTAAGGCTCTTGCAGCTATCATGCCACCGGCCCTTTCTTGCGATCTACAGGGGGGCGGGGCATGGCTTCAGCATCAGCCTGATTGTCTGGCCCGATGTCAGCATCTGCCTCCTCGTCTTCCTCTTCCTCTCTCTGGTGAGGTGGACTGTCAGACTCATTAGGCAATTCTTGTCCCCTCCTTAAAGCCAAGTTGTGTAGCATGGAGCAGACCACCTCGAATTGAGCTACCTGCTCAGGGTGGTATTGGAGCTCACCTCCTGAGTGGTCCAGGCATCTGAAGCGCTGCTTCAGCACTCCACTGGTTTTCTCCACAATATTGCGAGTTGCTCTGTGGCTCTCGTTGTATCACCTCTCAGCCTCGGTGTGGGTGTCATGCAGGGGGGTCATCTGCCAGGTGGTGAGGCCATATCCTTTGTCCCCAAGCATCCAGCATTCACCTTGTGGCTCATTGTTAAACAAGTCAGAGACAGTGCTCTCATGCAGGATGTGCGCATCATGGATGCTGCCCGAAAATTGAGCATTCACTGCCAGTATAATTTGTCCAGCTGGTTGTCGACCACCAACATTCAGGGAGTCGAATCCCTTGCGGTTCCTGAAAACCTCATATCCTGAAAAGGTGCCCGCATCGCAATGTGCATACAGTCTATTACTCCCTGCACCTTGGGTAAGTTTGCAATTCTGCAGAAACCTAGAGCCCTCTCACTCGGTGCCTTCCTGGTCATAGGGAAGCTGATCAAGTCCCTCCTGCATGTGTACAGGGCTTCAGTGACCTGTCTAATGCAGTGATGTGTGGCATGCTGAGTAAATCCACAAATGTCGCCAGCTGTGGCCTGAAAAGAACCCAAGGCATAGAACGACAGTGCCGCGGTGACTTTGACCTCGACGGACAGTGCAGTACTGATGGTGCTGGCAGGCTGCAGGTCTGCCCTTATCAGCTGGCATACCTCAGTGATAACCTCTTTGTGGAAGCGTAGTCTCCGAAGGCAGGTGGTGTCGGGCAAGTCGAGGTAAGAATGCTTCTCCTTGTACTTGCGGGGGGGTGTAACGTCTGGTCCTCCTCATCAGTCTGTCACTTCGTACATTGGGCACATAATGCAGTGCAGCATTCCTTCGGCGATGTCGAGTCTGCTGCATGTATTTGGTCACCAAGAGAGGGTGAGAAAGGACAGGCCCCATTGCAGTAGCTCTCTGTTTTCCAACGACTGCACACAAACAAGAAATGTCCCAACGAACACAACTCTTCAATTCCAATTGGTCACTTTGTGGTCAAGATGTTTTTAAAAATGTTCACATCAACTCCAACAACTTGCAGAATACATCCGAACTCCGCCGAGGTTGAAGCACAGCAGCCTTTTAAAGCACGCGACATGTGATCTACAACATGGCGTCCACAATGCTGTGATTCGTTCCGCATAGTTGCATTTTTTATGGCCGTTTTTTTGAGCGAGCGATATCGTGGGTGAAAGGTGTGCGAGATGGTGAAATTAACGATGGGTGATCTCCATGACCGCTCGTTTGGATAAATATGCTCTTTACGACAAAAAACAGTCGGCGGACGTTAATATTGAATCTCGGCGTTAATTCCGTGCGGAAAGTAACTCTGGGCGATATTATGGGCGTTGAATTCGCCCATCCTGCTGATTCTGCCCAACTCTCTGAGTGAAGAAGTTCCTCCTCATCTCAGTCCTAAATGGCTTACCCCTTATCCTAAGACTATGTCCCCTGGGTCTGGACTTCCCCAACATCGGGAACATTCTTCCTACATCTAACCTGTCCAGTCCCGTCAGAATCTTATATGTTTCTATGAGATCCCCTCTCATCCTTCTAAACTCCAGTGAATACAGGCCCATTCGATCCAGTCTCTCCTTATATGTCAGTCCTGCCATCCCAGGAATCAGTCTGGTGAACCTTCGCTGCAATCCCTCAATAGCAAGAACGTCCTTCCTTAGATTAGGAGACCAAAACTGAACACAATATTCCAGGTGGGGCCTCACCAAGGCCCTGTACAACTGCAGTAAGACTTCCTTGCTCCTATACTCAAATCCCCTTGCTATGAAGGCCAACATACCAACATACCAGCCGCCTGCTGTACCTGCATGCCAACCTTCAATAACTGATGAATCATGACACCCAGGTCTCGCTGCACCTCCCCTTTTCCTAATCTGCCGCCATTCAGATAATATTCTGCCTTCATGTTTTTGCCCCCAAAGTGGATAACCTCACATTTATCCACATTATACTGCATCTGCCATGTAGTTGCCCACTCGCCTAACCTGTCCAAATCACCCTGCAGCCTCTTAGCATCCTCCTCACAGCTCACACCGCCACCCAGTTTAGTGTCATCTGCAAACTTGGAGATATTACACTCAATTCTATCATCCAAATCATTAATATATATTGTAAAGAGCTGGGGTCCCAGCACTGAGCCCTGCGGCACTCCACTAGTCACTGACTGCCATTCTGAAAAGGACCCGTTAATCCCGACTCTCTGCTTCCTGTCTGCCAACCAGTTCTCTATCCACGTCAGTACATTACCCCCAATATCATGTGCTTTGCTTTTGCACACCAATCTCTTGTGTGGGACCTTGTCAAAAGCCTTTTGAAAGTTCAAATACACCACATCCACTGGTTCTCCCCTGTCCACTCTACTAGTTACATCCTCAAAAAATGCCAGAAGATTTGTCAAGCATGATTTCCCTTTCATAAATCCATGCTGACTTGGACCAATCCTATCACTGCTTTCCAAATGTGCTGCTATTTCATCCTTAATGATTGATTCCAACAATTTCCCCACCACTGATGTCGGGCTAACTGGTCTATAATTGCCCATTTTCTCTCTCCCTCCTTTTTTCTTTGGTGTGGAAGCAAGTCATCCTCGACTCTGAGGGACTGCCTATGATGATGATGATGACTGAGGACAATGATAGCACCAGCTCTGGCAGTGATCAGCCAATTTACCTTAGGCCAAGGATTGAATTTGGGACCATTCTCCTTTTGTATGAGCTGTTATCAAGCTGGGAGGTTGTCTTCCCTTCCCCTGCCCCTCACTATCCAAAACACAGACAGAATGGGCAGTCGACCTGCTCCCAATCATCTACCAATGCCCTCAGAACCTGGCCAATAGGAAACACAAATAAAAAATAATGGTCCTGGGGATCATTATTACACTGATCCTTTCTCTGTCCTATGGTTTCCTGATGCGATTGATCTTACAAATTAATTATACAGAATTTAAATGGGCTAGTTTAAATTATAATCAATTGCCCTTGGCATGCATCCCAGTATATGATTAGCTTTGTTTAGAACATTACCAGAAAATTTAATTGAATGGCCAATGATTACAGTCAGCTTTTCATAGAATAGAATCATAGACATTTACAGCACGGAAGGAGGTCATTTCGGACCATCATGTCCATGCCAGCCAACAAGAGGTTATCCAGCCTAAACCCACTTTCCAGCCCTAGGTCCGTAACCTTTCAGGTTACAGCATTTCAGGTGCACATCCAAGTATTTTTTAAATGTGGTGAGGATTTCTGCCTCTACCATCCTTTCAGGCAGTAAGTTCCAGTCTCCCACAACCCTCTGCGAGAATAAATTTCCCCTAAAATTCCCTCTAAACCTTCTACCAATTACTTTAAATTTATACCCCCTGGTTCTTGACCCCTCTGCTAAGGGAAATAGGCCCTTTCTATCCACTATATCTAGGCCCTACATAATTTTATACACCTCAATGAGGTCTCCTCTCAGCCTCCTCTGTGCCAATGAAAACAAACCCAGCCTATCTAATCTGTCCTCATAGCTTAGATTCTCCACTCCATGCAACATCCTCGTAAATCTCCTCTATACCCTCTCCAGTGCAATCATGTCCTTCCTGTAATGCGATGAACAGAACTGCACGCAGTACTCCAGCTGTGGCCTAACCAATGTTTTATACATTTCAAGCATAACCCCCCCAGCTCTTGTATTCTGTGCTTCAGCTAATAAAGCCAAGCATTCTATATGCCTTCTTAACCACCTTATCTACCTGGCCTGTTACGTTCAGGGATCTGTGGACATGCACTCCAAGGTCCCTATGTTCCTCTACACTTCTCAGTATCCTACCATTTAATGTGTATTCCCTTTCCTTGTTAGCCCTCCCCAAATGCATTAACCTCACACTTCTCCGGATTAAATTCCATTTGCCACTGTTCTGCCCACCTGACGAGTTGATCGATATCTTCCTGCAGTCTGCAGCTTTTTTCTTCATTATCAACCACACAGCCAATTTTAGTATCATCCGCAAACTTCTTAATCATACCCCCTATATTCAAGTCGAGATCATTGATGTATATCACAAAAAGCAAGGGGCCTAGTACTGAGCCCTGCGGAATCCCACTGGAAACATCCTTCCAGCCGCAAAATCACCCATCAACCTTTTGCTTCCAGCCTCTGAATCAATTTTGGATCCAACTTGCCACTTTGCCCTGGATTCCATGAGCTTTTACTTTTGTGACGAGTCTGCAATGTGGGACCTTATTAAAAGCCTTGCTAAAATCCATATACACTACATCATACGCTTTGCCTTCATCGACCCTCCTGGTTACCTCCTTGAAAAATTCAATCAAGTTAGACAGACACGACCTTCCCTTAACAAATCCATGCTGTCCTTGATTAATCTTTGTCTTTCGAAGTGAAGATTTATCCTGTCCTTCAGGATTTTTTCCAATAATTTTCCTACCACTGAGGTTAGGTTGACAGGCCTGTAATTACTCAGTCTTTCCTTTTCTCCCTTCTTAAACAAAGGTACAACATTAGCAATCCTCCAGTCCTCTGGCACCACACCTGAAGCCAGAGAGAATTGGAAAATGATGGTCAGAGCCTCTGCTATTTCCTCTTTTGCTTCATCAAACAGCCTGGGATACATTTCATCTGGGCCTGGGGATTTATCCACTTTCAAAGCTGCTAAACCCCTTAATACCTCCTCTCTCACTATATTTATTTCATCTAATATTTCATACTTCTTCTCCTCGATAGTAGTGTCTGCATCGTCCCTCTCTTTTGTGAAAACAGACGCAAAGTATTCATTACAAACCATACCCACATCTTCCGCTTCCACACACAGATTACCGATTTGGTCTCTAATAGGCCCTACCCTTTTTTTAATTATCCTCTTTTCTTTTACCAGTTTTGCTAATAGAATTCCAAAATAGTATCTATAGAGAAAATGGACGGGAGCAGTGCTAGGTTTGCATTATCTGAGGTTAATACTTAAAGGGATCATTTCTGATGCATAGCTAGATCAAAGCAAAGTATATATTACAGTTTACAGGTTGGGGTCTCTGTAAAGTCCTGTCCCTGCAGTACAGATTCACACGAGGCACATGCTGAAGTCGAGGTCACTCAGGACCTGCACCTTTATCACATAGCTCTCGAATGCCACACTTGCCTGAGACCTGTCCTTATATACCTGTCTGGGACAGCTATGCAGTGTCTCCTGTAAGTGCACCCCTGGTGGTAAGGTAAGCTTGTGGTTACAGGTCATCTCTAGTTACAGTCATGTACAGCATGGTAAGATAAAGTTATGTACAGTAGTGTGAGATACATGACATCACCCTCCCCCAAGGTCTTATTTTCTTTATAGGTTCAGTCTCTCAGGTGGTCTACGCTCTCGTGTGGAGCATCTTAGTTGTGGTTCAGTTGTTTGCCTTGGTGCCTGTTGTTCTTTCGGTGTGATTGCTGATATCTCGCCTGGGCTGTCTGTTTCGTTCAGTATGATTGTTGATGTCTCACCTGGGCTGTCTGTTGGGATTTCCCTTTCCTCAGGTTGTTCCCTCTGTCTGTCCACCAGGTGTGGTGTGAGTTCCACATTGTAGTCAGCCTCTGGTTCAGCAGTGTTGTTGGTGAATCTACTTTTGACTTGGTCGACATGCCTCCGGCAGGTTTTGCCATTGTCCATTTGTACCACCAGTAGCCTGTTTCCTTCCTTGCCTGTTACTATCCCTGCAAGCCATTTGTGACCCCTGCCATAGTTTAGCACAAACACTTTGTCCCCTATCTCAAAACACCTCCCCCTCGAATTTCGGTCATGGTATTCGGTTAGCTTACGGCGCTTTGCCTCAATGATTTCATGCATGTCTGGGAGGATTAATGAGAGCCTTGTCTTTAAGGTCCGTTTCATTAATAGTTGCGCGGGAGGAACCCCAGTCAATGAATGCGGACGAGATCTGTATGCCAGCAGCAGTCGCGACAGGCAGCCCTGCAGCGTGGGACCTTGGATTTTGAGCATGCCTTGTTTAATGATCTGCACTGCTCGCTCCACCTGGCCATTGGAGGCTGGCTTGAACGGTGCCGTCTTAACGTGATTTATACCGTGGTCACTTATAAAATCTTGGAATTCTGCTCTGGTGAAGCACGGACCATTATCACTGACCAATATGTCAGGAATGCCGTGCATTGCGAACATGGTTCCAAGGCTCTCCACAGTGGTGGAGGTGGTGCTCGAGTTTAAAATGGTGCATTCGATCCACTTTGAAAATGCATCTACAACTACGAGGAACATTTTGCCCATGAATGGGCCCGCATAGTCTACGTGCACCCGCGACCAGGTTTGGTGGGCCAGGGCCAGGGGCTCAGGGGAGCCTCCCTGGGGGCATTACTGAGTTGGGCACAAATGGTGCACCGTCGGACGCAGAGCTCCAAGTCCGCGTCAATGCCAGGCCACCAGACGTGTGATCTGGCTATGGCCTTCATGAGAACAATCCCCGGGTGCTTGCGGTGGAGCTCCCGGACAAATGCCTCTCTGCCTCGTAGAAGCATAACTACTCAGCTGCCCCATATCAGGCAGTCTGCTTGTAGTGACAGCTCATGCATGTGCCTATGGAAAGGTTTGATCTCCTCGGGGCAGGCATCGCGAGCCTCTGCCCAGTCACCGGTTAGGATACATCTTTTTACTTAGGATAACGTGGGGTCGCTGGCCGTCCAGGCTCTGATTTGGCGAGCCGTCATGGGCGAACCTGTGGACTCAAAGGCATTGATTGCCATGACTATCTCACAGTCCTGTTCGTCAGACCCTTCCGTGGTCGCCAGGGGTAGCCTGCTGAGCGCGTCGGCACAGTTGTCTGTGCCTGGTCTGTGCCTTATGTAATTGTAAGAGGCCAGCATGAGTGCCCACCGTTGAATTCGCGCCGAGGCTTTGGCGTTTATTGCCTTGCTTTCGGATAGTAGGGATGCGAGGGGTTTGTGGTTGGTTTCTAACGCGAACTTGGCCCCGAAAAGGTATTGGTGCATCCTTTTGACACCGTACATGCACGCGAGCACCTCCTTCTCCACCATACCGTACTCGCGCTCCGCCCGTGAAAGTGACCTGGAGGCATAAGCTATGGGTTGTAATTTACCCGCACTATTGACATGTTGTAAAACGCACCCGACCCCGTACACTGACGCATCACATGTAAGAACTAGCTTTTTACCTGGATCAAAGAAAGCCAAAACACTGTTGGAACACAGAAGGTTGCGTGCCTTATTGAAGGTGCGTTCCTGGGCATCCCCCCAAAACCAATCGCACCCCTTTCTGAGTCCCAAAGTAATTGAGTAGCCCAAGAAAGGCGCGCAGTTCTGAGACATTCTGCGGCCTGGGCGCCAAGCGAATTGCTTCGGTTTTGGATTCTGTTGGGCGGATTCCATCAGCGGCAATCCTTCTGCCCAAAAATTCAACCTCGGGCACGAGAAACAGGCACTTGGATTTCTTAACTCTTAGGCCTACCAGATCCAACCGCTTTAGTACTTCCTCCAAATTGCGGAGATAGGAATCGGTGTCCCTGCCCGTGATAAGTATGTCGTCTTGAAATACAACCGTCCCCGGGATGGACTTGAGCAGACTCTCCATGTTGCGCTGGAATATGGCAGCTGCCGACCTGATGCCGAATGGGCATTGATTGTACATGAAAAGACCTCGATGTGTGTTGATGGTGGTGAGTAGCTTGGACTCATCGGTCAATTCTTGTGTCATATACGCAGATGTGAGATCTAGTTTTGAGAAAAGTTTTCCTCCAGCCAATGTGGCAAATAAGTCCTCCACTCTGGGCAGCGGGTATTGGTCCTGTAGGGAGACTCTGTTTATGGTAGATTTGTAGTCCCCATAGATTCGTACGGATCCATCAGGCTTCATGACTGGGATGATGGGACTTGCCCAGTTGCTAAATTCCACGGGTGAAATAATGCCTTCCCACAGAAGCCTGTCCGGTTCATGTTCAATCTTTTCCCTCATCACATAGGGCCCAGCTCTAGCCTTGTGATGGACCGGTCTAGCATCCTGTGTGATGTAGATTTTGACTTTAGCCCCCTTGAAGGTGCCCACACCTGGCTGAAAGAGTTATTCAAATCGACTTAGAACTGTCGAGCAGGAGGTCCGTTCCTCTGACGACATGGCGTGAACATCCTCCCATTTCCAGTTTAGTTTTGCCAGCCAGCTTCTCCCCAGCAGTGCTGGGAGATCCCCGGGGACAATCCACAGGGGAAGTCGGTTCACTGTCCCTTTGTGTGTGACAGAGAGCATGGCGCTGTCGAGGACTGGGACGATTTCTTTGGTATAGGTCCTTAGTTTGGTGTCGACCCTTGTGAGTTTTGGTCTGTCTCTTTTGTGCTGCCACAGCTGTTCACATTATTGAGCGCTCATGAGAGATTGACTCGCTCCCGTATCCAGCTCCATGTTGACGGGTATCCCGTTGAGTAGGACCCTCATCATTATTGGAGGCGTCTTGTTGTAGGAGCAGTGGCCATTGATCGCATTGACCCGCTGTACCTCGGTTTCCCGGGCACTATCCCCACCTTCTTCTGGTCCGCTTTCCGACCCTTCCGATTCATATACCAGCCGAGCTGCCGTTTTTCTGCACATGTGGGCCAGATGCCCTGTATAGTTGCAGTTTCTGCAAACAGCATGCTGAAATCGACACCCCCTTGATGAGTACCTTCCCCCACAGACCGCTTCCATTGTTTCCAAAGAATGAGCTGCGTCTGGCTGATCTCTCTTGAGCTTCTCTCAGTTTGTAGTTGATTGCTCGCATTGTGAGTTGATGAGGTGTGAACGGCCGTTCATGTGGCCCTTGATGGCTTCTGACGCCACTGCTTGCTGTTGAGGGCCTGCTCTCCTGCCTTTGCCTGTGTGTGGGGGTAGCAGCTTGTTTCGCTCTGTGAACCCCTTGTTCCAATGTTTCGTTAGTTGTCGTACCCGCAGTGTAGATCAACCTCGTTTCTTCTTCTCCTGCCAAGTATTTCTGTGCAACCAGTGCTGCTGCCTCTAGGGTCAAGTTCTTGGTTTCTATGAGCTTTCGGAATATGCCTGTGTGGCCTATTCCTTCAATAAAAAAGTTTCTCAGTACTTCTCTCCTTAGTTCATCGGAGAACTCACATAAGCTAGCCAACCTCCGAAGTTCCGCCACGAAGTCGGGTATGTTCTGGCTCGCACAGCGTCTGGAGTTGTAGAACCTGTGTCTAGCCATGTGTAGGCTGCTCGCTGGCTTCAAGTGGTCTCTTACCAGTGTGCTCAACTCTTCAAACGACTTGCAAAGCTGGTTTCTCGGGTGCCAGCAGGTCCTTCATTAAAGCGTATGTTTTCGAGCCACAGCTGGTCAAGAGATGGGCTCTTCTCTTGTCTGACTTGTCGTCGCCTAACCAGTCTTTGGTTACAAAGCTTTGCTGGAGCCTTTCTATAAAGTCCTCCCAATTATCTCCAGCATTGTATTTTTCATCTGAGCCGTTGTTCGCCATTCTGTGGATTCTGTAATCCCGTAACTCGTCGCCACTGTAAAGTCCTGTCCCTGCAGTACAGACTCACACGAGGCACATACTGAAGTCAAGGCCACTCAGGACCTGCACCTTTATTTCACAGCTCTCGAATGCCACACTTGCCTGAGACCTGCCTTTATATACATGTGTGGAACAGGTGTGCAGTGTCTCCTGCAAGTGCACCCCTGGTGGTAAGGTAAGCTTGTGGTTACAGGTCATCTCTAGTTACAGTTATGTATAGCATGGTAAGATACAGTTATGTACAGTAGTGTGAGATACATGACAGTCTCCTTATGCAAAATGATCAGGAGAAAAGCCTCATAAATATCTTGCCGTCTATACAGGGAAGATTGCTGAATCCATTTTTCTTCAAAAGTAATATTTGTCTCCAAATGTTTTCATTTTCTGTTAAATCATTTGGTTAGTTAAGTGGTCCTGTGTTTGTGGGAAGAGCTATGTTTGAAATGAACATGGATTGGAGTTGGAGTTGGTGCTGGAGAATGGTAGCCCCAATTTTCTGGTCCAGCTCTGTTCCGGCATGGCTACCTGCTGAGATTGCTCAATTTGCTCTCATAATATATCTGAAAACTCTCGGGCATAAAACCTGTGATCGAGGTTGATTCCAGAGATGACGGGGTTGTCTTCTGAAGAAAGGTTGAGCAAGTTGAACCTATATTCATTCGAGTTTAGAAGAATGAGAGATGATCTTATTGAAACGTATAAGATTCTGAGTGGGGCTCGACAGGGTCGATGCAGAGAGGATGTTTCCCCTCATGGGGAAACTAGAACTAGGTGGCATTGTTTCAGAATAAGGGGTCGCCCATTTAAAATGGAGATGAGGAGGAATTTCTTCTCTGAAGGTCGTCAATCTTTGGAATTCTCTACCCCAGAAAGCCGTGGAGGCTGGGTCATTGAATATATTTAAGGTGGAGATAGACAAATTTTTGAACGATAGAGGAGTCAAGGGTTATGGGGAGCGGGCAGGGAAGTGGAGCTGAGGCCAAGGTCAGAACAGCCATGATCTTATTAAATGGCGGAGCAGGCTCGAGGGGCCAAATAGCCTACTCCTGCTAATGTTCTTATGTCTCACAGGGGTCCATTTTCAACTCTACCACCTCGGCGGGTGGAGACGATTGCAGGCAGGTTCCACAATGGATGGCCGATCCATTCTCCCAGATCAGTGGCCAGGCAGCAGAGTTGAAAATAACACTGCTTCAGACAGACGGGATCCATTTGTGATGCTCGAAATGGAATCGCTGTAGTTCCAGAAGACAACTTACATATTCATATAAAAATCTTGAATAGTTGTCATAGCTCAACAACTAAATAGAATGAAGCTTTGACCTTCACGCTGTTGACAATGTGAACGAGGGTGAGGATGTTCTGGGGAGGAAGAATTTTGAGAATGCTTCTCTTAGCTTTGTTCAGAATATCAGAATGGCCGGCAAGACCGAGCATAAGTCATGGGTCTGCTTTATAAAACCAGCTTTGTCTTGTCAGCCAGAAATGTCCATTTTGTGCCCTTAAAAGGACATCCAATAACTAAAATGTGCAGGTGGCAAGAAATGTTGATCAGAGCTGGTTTTGAACCCTTTATTTACAAAGTCGGCAATTATAAAAATAGATGCAAGAGGGAGTTGAATGAATCCCATCAGGCATTACTGAAAAAGAAATTGCTAGCTGAAACAATCTGGGGTAAAATATGAGGCTTCTGTTTTGAGAAAGGAAAGCTAAGGATCCTTGCAAGATTTTATACCATATTTTGATTATCTAAATCAATAGTTAATATGTGTAAAGATGTGTATATTAAAATTGTATAATTTCGGGGCCCGTCAGTTAGTCCACCTTAAATTTTATCATTCAGATATTCAGACACTTTTTTTTTAAAACCCTGCTTCAAGTAAAGAAATGAGAACTTTCCAGTTCACTCGTGTAAGCATATTGTAACTCAACTGTTGATCAACTGGAGACTAAGAGGATTTTGAGCTAATGTTCAAGAACTGCCTGACTGCGGTGCCTCTAACTGCTGCTAGCCCCACCAGCAGTTGTTCCACAGAATTTACCAGGGTGCATGGATCTATGTGAGGTACCAAAATGGCTGGCATTACTGCCAGGAAGAAATCCACATGCATATGTGGGAAGACCCAGGCCCACAAGCAGCCGGACCACCTTCGGTGCGGTAAAAGACAGGCATCTCAGGGCTGTCACATTCTATGTAAATCCATCCATGTGCTCTGTGCATCATCACATCGTGTCATGAGCAATTAATGTAATCTTGATTCCGTGCTAAAGCTTCACAGGGCACTCACTACAGCTTGTGTACAAGCTGTGGACTTTAGAGAGAAATACATTAGTGTGCTTGCAGTGATTTTTTTGTTTCAATGTTCGTTTTTATGTTGTCAGCTGAACTCCTAAAAATACTTTTTGGATTCTTCTTCCCAGGTCTTTGCCATTCTGCTGATTTAGTAAAGCCCCAGTTCTGTGGAAGAAACCAGAGTTGTCAAGGTGCCAGAGCTGCGTGTTTTCACATCTCCTGCCTGCCTGCTGCAGTCTGTGCCTCCTCGCAGATTGTGCAAGCAGCTCCTCTTGCAGAAAGACAACAGCACGGGGCGCCCAGACTGAAAAGGATATTGTTCGGGGGGAACTGCAGCAGATCCTGAAGAGGAGTGAGGAGAACCAACAGCATGGGAGCAGCACATGGCAAAAAGGTACAGACTCTTTTGTTCTTCATCTTGATTTAACAGTTTGCGTGATGAAAAGAAGGGTTAGAACTGCTGGCAGCTCATAAAACCTTCACAACTTAGTCCCATATTCTATACGCTGTGTGAATAATTGCCTGTAGTAAAGTTAAGTGCCACCTGCTAAGAAGAACTGACATGTACAAAACTGATTGATTACTGTCTGAAAAGAGAGAAATCAGTTGTGCACTTGCATTGCTTTAAGTGCATTCTGTGAAATGGCAAAGTACATGAAGTACAGATTTTATTTATGTTTACCAATCAAAATGTAAATTTTTTTCCTGATCTATTTATTTCCTCGTACTTTCCCTCATTCCCTGTAATGACACATTGGTATTGCCCAATGTGACAGATTTGGTACAATTCAATGTATGGTTATATGAAACAGCAAAGATTGTGGGTATCGGAACTCTTTGGTTAGAATATTGACGATCTAACACTGGACCTGTCCTTGCAACTCTGATCTTACTGGCATAGGTCTCGCTACAGTAGAACTCCCCCAATGGCACGGCTGTTTAAGGCAATAGTAGCTGAGCCATACGGACAGGAGGATCTTGCTGAGATTTCTCAGCTGGGCCAGTGGGCCAGTGGTAAGGATGTTGCAGCGTGGGGAAAATCGGCCAAGGTTTCTGCTTACGATCACAATCCATTGATCCTTGCTGGAACTCTGATGATGTTGGCTGAGCACAGGACCAAAAACCCAGGGCACGCACTGCTTAGGAGTGGATGGTTGGCAGAGGTACTAAAGAGTGGCTCATGCATGTGAAACCGTACCCCAACAAGGAATGAATGCCTTCAGGGGAGCAGGAAGAGAAAATTGGCAGAAAAATGTCCTACTACCTTCTTTCTCTCCTTAAGGTACCGACTCTTGCTGTAAAGGGTGTTGCATGCTCTCTGATACCTTTTCTAAGTGGCTGTTCTTCATGTCTAAAGGCAGACAGTGAGTCTTGCAAGGTAATTGAACCATAGCGGAGCACTGCAGCTGAGTTTGATCTTGTCCTTACCTGAGGTCAACATTCCAGCAAGGGTCACTGGATAATAATTAGGAGTGGGAACCCTTGCTGCTTTCACTTCCCTAACCCAGGGGCCTAGGGCCCATTCTAATGGCCCTATTATTAACTTAGCTGAGATCAGCGAATTTTGCACACACTGGGATTGAACATTTGACCTTCTTAGGGGCTTATACCTATCAGGAAAAATCGAACAGGCTGGGGCTCTTTCTCTAGAAAAGAGAAGATTGAGTGGTGATCTGATAGAGGTCTTTAAGATTATGAAAGGGTTTGATAGAGTAGACCTGAGAAGATGTTTCCACTGGTGGGGGAGACCAAATCTAGTCACTAATGAATCTAATATGGAATTCAGGAGAAATGTCTTTATCCATTGAGTGGTTAGAATGTGGAACCCGTTACCACAGGGAGTAATTGAGATGAATAGCATAAATGCATTTAATGGGGAACTAGATAAAAGCATGAGGGAGAAAGGAATCGAGGGTTACGCTGATAGGGTTAGATGAAGAGGGGTGGGAGGAGGCTCGTGTGAAGCATAAATACTGGCATTCACCAGATGGGCCGAATGCCCTGTTTCTGTGCTGTACATTGTATGTAATACAACTCTGGCCCTGCCTCAGCTCATCTGCTGCTGAAACTCTCATCCATGCCTTTGTTAGCTCTAGACTTGACTATTCCAGTGCTCTCTTGGTTGGCCTCTGATCTTCCACCCTACATAAACTTATGTTCATCCAAGACTCTGCTGCCCATATTTTAACTCGCACCAAGTCTTGTTCATCCATCACCCCTGTGCTCGCTGACCTAAACTGACTCCCATGGCCGACAATGCCTCAATTTTAAAATCCTCGTCCTTGCTTTTAAACTCCTCCATGGCCTCACCTCCCTATCTCCATAAACTCCTCCAGTCCTACAAGCCTTGGAGATCTCTGCACTCCTCCAATTCTGGTCTCTTGTGCAACCCGGATTTTAATCGCTCCACCATTGGCACTGTGCTTTCAGTGCCTTGGCCTTAAGCTCTGGAATTCCCTCCCTAAACCTCTCCGCCTCTCTACCCCTCTACTCTTTTAAGATGCTCCTTAAAACTTATCTCTTTGGTCATCTGTCCTGATATCTCCTTCTGTAACTCAGTGTCAAAAATGTTTTTATTGATAATGCTCTTGTTAAGCGCCATGGGACATTTTGTTACATTAAAGGTGCTATATAAATGCAAGTGGTGGTGGCAATGGTTGGTTTAGTTCTGCAGACTCTTCACCAACCTAGCTAACAGAGACAACAATTGCCTTCCGTTTTATATTTCTCATATTTGCATCGTGCTGGTTTCTTGTTATGTGTACAGGTTACACATATTTAATTCATTTCTATCATGTAAAGTGTAACGTAACAGTAGTAATTGATTTCAGTTTTTGGAAGCGTTTGCCTTTGGAGACCCTCGGACTCAATATTCATGTGTCACAGATTCCAATAAATATGTAACCACCACGCACTGAACATCACCTACTGAATGCCCAACACCAGATTATCAGTAATTGTCTATTGATATTAAAAGTCTTGCATAAACCACATATTTCCTCTAAACATCACACTTGCTTCCTGTCGCACTTAGTCTATCATACTTTGTGTTTAGATCATAGTAACACAGCAGCAAATCAGTGACCCTGATAACACATTGTACATCCAGGACCTAACACATCTTTGTTTATGAATTCAGCATATCCTCAGACTCACTTTAAGTAATTTCATGGTTGATCAGCCAGTATATAAAAAATGCGTTGAGATTCCTATGTTGCCATATTACGAGAATCTGGACATAATAAGGAGAACATAAGAAATAGGAGCAGGAGTAGCCATTTGGCCCCTCAGCCTGCTTTGCCATTCAATAAGATCATGGCTGATCTGATCATGGACTCAGCTCCACTTCCCTGCCCGCTCCCCATAACCCTTTACTCCCTTATCACTCAAAAATCTATCTATCTCCGCCTTAAATATATTCAGTGACCCAGTCTCCATAGCTCTTTGGGGCAGAGAATTCCACAGATTTATAACCCTCTGAGAGAAGAAATTCCTCCTCATCTCAGTTTTAAATGGGCGGCCCTTTATTCTGAGACTATGTCCCCTAGTTTTAGTTTCCCTTATGAGTGGAAATATCCTCTCTGCATCCACCTTGTCAAGCCCCCTCATTATTTTATATGTTTCAATAAGATCACCTCTCATTCTTCTGAACGCCATGCTTCTCTGTCAGGCCACCATGTATGAGTTTTAAAAGACAAAAGCACAGTAGAGTCACTGGTGGCACACTGGGTTAGAACACTGTCTTTTCACCTCCGGGATTCTGGTTTAAATCAAGTCCAAAGCTATGTATACAAGTTTCCTTTCTCAACCAACTCTAGGGCATCCTAAGTGAAATGAGTTTGGGCAGTTTCATTCCAGTTTCTAGTCGGCATGATTCCACAACATGAAACCAACTATAGCTAGCCAAATTGGTGTCCTAATTCAGAGTGGTCTCCAGGATGGCGGCTGTGAGAAACTGAGGCATCACACTAATGCAATCCGAGGCTGGGATTAAAGCACTTGTTATGGCTCGTAGAAGAAGCTTTGCTCTACACATGTGCCACTCTGCCCCTGACTTGCAAATGGTTGATTCTGACACTTGGTGCCATCAGCGAAACTGGCGTTTTATTAGCAAAACCGATATTCCTCATTTTGAAGATCATAAGCATTTAGCAAAACTATTAATTTATTTTACCATAAGCCAAATTGCACACTGTTATTACAGTGCTTCCTCCACAAATACCAAATGCTCACTATAGCACTGGCCAGGAGGTATGTTCTCCCTTTTTTTGATTGGGTCTCTGTGAAGCATCTTGGGACATTTCTCTACATTAAAGTTGTTATATAAATGTACGTTATTGTGCATGCATGTTATCTTTATAATGGTACAGTCACACTCAACTCCAAAATGATCAAAATTTGGTGAGTTAAATCTAAGAGTTGATTTAACCCCCAATGCCCGATGAGAACATTAAAACGGAGGCAGAGTCCCTGCCCTATGGCTGAATGGCGCACTCACCGAGGCCAGTATTATATTACCTGGGTCTTGGGAGGCCCACAGGCAGGCAAGGCTCTTATTAAAATTTAAACTGATGATGTAATTCAGACCCTCACACCATTTTAGTGTGCAGTCGTACATTCGGTGCCTGATACCTGCCTCGCCTGCAACACCAGTGACTCTCCTGAAACCTAGGGCCTCCCCTGTCCCGGGCTTCCCTTACTCTTGCTATCGCCTCTGGAACCCCCCTGCTCAGACTTACCTTTGCTGGGGACCATTCCTGCAGGACGCCGGCAGCGGCCTCCTGCCACACTCGCCCGCTTCCGCCCACCGCCGTCTCGGAGGGTCGAGGAGGAAGCCAGGCCTAACTTATTTAAATGAGGCCTAGGAATTAAAATGGCCTGGGAATGATCGCAGCGAACTAGGATGAGCTTGACTATCACCCATCAGCCCCACACTTTCCCCTCCCCTCCAGTTGAATTTGGGGCTCAAAATTCTGATATTTGCTGAAATAACCCGATTAAATAATCCTTTGGGATCTTTATTTGGTATTGAATAAATCCAGACATGAGAAATTTGCAGGGCTATGGGGAAAGAGCAGCAGAATGGGACTAATTGGACAGCTCTTTCATAGAGCCAGTGCAGACACGATGAGCCAAGTGGTCTCGTTCTGTGCTGTATGTTTCTATGATTCTACGTATCTTTATTGCTAAATAAAAGGGATATTGTTCTAGGCAGGGGATGAGATTTGCCTTTGTTCAGTATGCAATTACTTGTAACATGTAGTCTGATATAATTCACAACTCTTTTCAAATGCCTTCCTCGGCACCGCTCAAGGCAAGTAAGCCCTTGGGTATTTCCTGAGTCATATCTCAGTCCTGGTCTGGAGATGACAGATGTTCCCAGGCTTCCTGTGAAGCTGGTTGCTGAGAGTTGCGTGAAAGTGGTCCAGCTTGATTCTCCCTGTTTATTTTGTCACTGTGGCAAGCACTTAGCTCCTCCCCATATTGAAAGGACAAAAATCAGTAGCTCTGAATGGGAAACATGGTCAGTATCTTGACTTCAGTGCAAGAATGGGCACTGAAAACCTTAAACTGGCAAGTAAAATGCGATTTGTTTACACAGTGAAATTAAAGTTAATTGGATAGCTAGGAGGGAGTTAAAGGAAGTAATGGAATTAGAGGTCAGATGGTGTGTGTAAATTACTCCAGATTTATTCCTGTGCTTTGAGGTAATCCGAACCCCGTGATAGAATTGCTACTTTTGCCTTCCTCCTGCTTATTCATCTTTTACTGAAAGACACAAATCCAGTGAGACTATGAACTGCACAATAGAAAAGTGTGTAAAATTAAAATTAAAAACAAAATTGAAAGTAATTTTTTTTTTTATCTGGCAATAATAGTTTAAGAAAAAACAAGGAAATTTGTGCCATGGAACTGTTAACAATTTTTCTCTCAGCACCATTTTGTTAGCCTGTTTTCCCACTGTAGTAGTTTAAAAATATTTCATATCCAATGTAATTTCTCTGGTACAAATGAATCATTTGTGAAAGTATATTAGCACACGAATCCCATAATATTACTGCAGTGTTGCTTCTGACTCATTAGTTAATCTCCCCAGGTTATCAAATCAGCGCATGGGATCAATCTTGTAAACGCTTTCATGAGTGATGCATCTTCTAATTTTTAATCAACAGCAAAATGTGAAGTGATTTTTTTTCTCCAATGGTTTCCCTGTAACTACGTGACAGTTCACCCCTGCCTCTTTCAGATCACCTCTACTCCTTCCACATCACCAGATCACCCCGGGCCCTCCAGATCACCAGGTCATCCTGATCCCTCCATATCACCAGATCACCCCGGGCCCTCCAGATCACCAGATCACCCTGATCCCTCCACATCACCAAATCACCTGGGCCCTCCAGATCACCAGATCACACTGATCTCTCCACATCACCAGATCACCCCGGGCCCTCCAGATCACCAGGTCATCATGATCCCTCCATATCACCAGATCACCCCGGGCCCTCCAGATCACCAGATCACCCTGATCCCTCCACATCACCAAATCACCTGGGCCCTCCAGATCACCAGATCACACTGATCTCTCCACATCACCAGATCACCCCGGGCCCTCCAGATCACCAGATCACCCTGATCCCTCCATATCACCAAATCACCCCGGGCCCTCCAGATCACCAGATCACCCTGATCCCTCCACATCACCAGATCACCCCAAGCCCTCCAGATCACCAGATCACCCTGATCCCTCCACATCACCAGATCACCCCAAGCCCTCCAGATCACCAGATCACCCTGATCCCTCCACATCACCAAATCACCCCGGGCCCTCCAGATCACCAGATCACCCTGATTCCTTCACATCACCAGATCACCCCGGTCTCTCCACATCACCAGCAGCTCAGCCCGCCCCCTCCACAACACCAGCAGATCACCACAGCCTCTTCCAGATAACCAGAAGATAGCCACAGCCCCCTCCACCTCACCAGATCACCCGGCCCCTCCATCTCACCAGCATATCAGCCCTCCCCCTCGAACTCACCAGATCACCCCATCCCCTCCACATCACCAGCAGCTCAACGCTGCCCCTCCACATTACCCGTTCTTTCTATATATAGATATCAGTTACGTCACCTTTTGGAGGATTCTGACTTTCACAGGCTTTGCTCTGAAATGTATTTTCAGAGGCTCTGATGATATGCTATTTTAAAGTTCCTTTAATAGTAAGCTACTTTCAGGATTTATCATGCATTGATTTACCAGATCTGTATATTCAGACTAAATCTGAATTCATAATTAATGCCAAAACGATTACATTCACAACTAAACAAATAAATACCCACTTTCACATCCTGAAGTAAATCAGATATTACTCAATATTGAATTGAAAATAAGGCTTTATAAATGATTAAGAAGGATAATTTTTAGTTGTCTAATCTCCACTCACCCCACAGGAGACACACAACCTGTGTCAGGTTTGTTATTTCATCCGGGCCATCAATGTTATTGTGCAAAAGGAAAAAGGAAAGGAATTTGAAAGCGATGTAATCAGTAGTGTTACTGTAATAAGACTGAATTTCAAGTATAATTGGGCCTTCGGATGCAAGACCCAATTGCATATGTTTTAGTCCAAGAATAGACTTAAGCCAATACTTGAGAATATTTTTGTTGAGCATTGTGAATACTCTGCACCAAATACTTTGTCCCTGGTTTGCTGAAGATGTGGGTGTAGTGTTTGTTCATCCAACAGTAACATGTAGACATTCGTTCTGGCAAAATTAATAGATTAAATATAAAAATACATTTGAATAGATAACACAGCACTAAAGATTTCTGTGGGATTTGATTTAATTGACTTAAAAAAATAGTGTCAAACATAAAATACTGAGCCTCTTGTTGGCCGGCACGATGGGCTAAAATGGCCTCCTTCCGTGCTGTAAATTTCTATGATTCTATGAAGAGCATATCGTACAAGTTAAGCCTTTCCTGATGCTATAGAATATTGAGGCCCAAAAGTGGCCTTTTGTTCTATTGTGTTCCTAACACAGATGAGGCTGCACACAGGGAGGTTAAAGTAACAGTGACCTCAGTCTTTATTAAGACACTCCAGAGTGAGGAACAGGCCTTAGGGGCCGGCTTATATACAGTGCTTCCAAGGGATGCTGGGATCGCTTGGGACTTCAGGGGATGAGCCCCCTGGTGGCGGAACATGGGAGTGCATACTTTACAGATACACAACATCACTCCCCACCCAAAGTCAAAGTGAGGCGGTCGGGAGCTTTTCTTTCCCTGGTGGACCACCTCGGTACAAATGTCTGTTCTAGTGTGTTGGCTATGGCCTCGCTGGGCTGGCGTGTTGTTGGCCCTGCAGGGCTGCTAGGTGAGCCTGGCCTTGCTGGGCTGTTGAGCGTGATGGGTTCGATTTCCTGGTCCGGGGCGGTGTCGTTGATCCTTTGGGTGTGTGTTGTGGGCTCGTAAAAGGTGGTGTCTGCTGTGGGTTGTTCAGGGCAGTCTGTGAACCGCAGCCTCATTTGGTCCAGGTGCTTTCTGCAAATTTGTCCATTGTCTAGTTTGACTACAAACACCCGATTCCCTTCTTTAGCTATCACCGTGCCCGCGATCCACTTGGGACCATGTCCATAGTTTAGCACATACACAGGGTCATTCAGATCAATTTCCCGTGACACAGTGGCACGACCAACGTTTACATTTTGTTGCTGCCGTCTGCTCTCTACCTGATCATGCAGGTTAGGGTGAACCAGCGAGAGTCTGGTTTTAAGTGTCCTTTTCATGAATAGCTCAGCCGGGAGGCACCCCTGTGAGCGAGTGGGGTCTCGTGCGATAGCTGAGTAGTACTCGGGACAGGCGGTTTTGGAGTGAGCCTTCTGTGACTCGATTAAGGCTCTGTTTGATGGTTTGCATTGCCCGCTCTGCCTGCCCACAGCAGACACCACCCTTTTCAAGCCCACAACACACACCCAAGGATCAACGACACCATCCCGGACCAGGAAATCGAACCCATCATGCCCAACAGCCCAGCAAGGCCGAGGTGACATGTTTGATCCCATTGCGGGTCATGAATTCTTTAAATTCGGCACTGGTGAAACATGGCCCGTTGTCATTGACCAGTATGTCAGGTAGGCCGTGAGTGGCAAACATGGCCCTCAGGCTTTCAATGGTGGTGGAGGCGGTGCTTCCCGACATTATTTCACATTCAATCCTTTTTGAAAAAGCATCCACCACCACCAGGAACATATTACTGAGAAACGGGCCCGCTTAGTCGACATGGATCCTTGACCATGGTCTGGAGGGCCAGAACCACAAACTTAGTGGTGCCTCTCTGGGTGCATTGCTCAACTGAGCACATACCTGCATTGCCGTACACAGGACTCTCAGTCAGAGTCGATACCGGGCCACCACACGTGGGATCTGGCTATCGCTTTCATCATTACTATGCCTGGGTGTGTGCAGTGGAGATCCGAGATGAACGTCTCCCTGCCCTTTTTTGGTAGCACTACACAGTTACCCCACAACAGGCAATCTGCCTGAATGGACAGCTCGCCCTTTCGCCGCTGGAACGGCTTGATTGGCTCTTGCATTTCAACGGGGATGCTGGCCCAGCTCCCATACAGTACACAGTTTTTTACTAGGGACAGCAGAGGATCTTGGCTGGTCCAAGTCCTAATCTGGCGGGCCGTGACAGGTAATTTATCATTTTCAAACGCTTCCATGACCATCAACAAGTCTGCGGGCTGCGCCACCATCAACAAGTTTGCAGGCTGCGCCATTTCCACCCCCGTGGTGGGCAATGATAGCCGACTGAGAGCATCCACACAGTTCTCGGTGCCTGGCCTGTGGCGGGTGGTATAATTATAGGTTGATAGCGCGAGTGCCCGCTTTTGTATGCGGGCTGAGGCATTAGTATTTATCCCCTTGTTTTCAGCGAACAGGGATGTGAGGGGCTTGTGATCGGTTTCCAGCTCAGATTTGAGGCCAAACAGGTACTGATGCATTTTCTTTACCCCGAACATACATGCTAATGCCTCTTTCTCAATCATGCTGCAGGCCCTCTCGGCCTTAGACAAGCTCCTGGAGGCATAGGCGACAGGTTGCAACTTCCCCGCAACGTTAGCTTGTTGTAATACACACCCGACTCCATACGACGACGCTTCACATGCTAGCACAAGTCCTTTACACGGTTTATACAATACAAGCAGCTTTTCGAGCATAAAATGTTTCTAGCTTTCTCAAAAGCAATTACTTGGTTTTCTCCCCCATACCCAGTTCTCACCTTTGCGCAATAACACAAGTAGGGGCTCTAAAATGGTGCTTAACCCCGGTAGGAAGTTACCAAAATAGTTGAGGAGTCCCAGGAGCGACCACAGCTCCGTGACGTTCTGTGGCCTGGGCACATTCCTGAAAGCCTCTGTCTTGACATCTGTAGGCCAAATGCTGTCCGCCGCGATCTTTCTCCCCAAAAACTCCACTTCTGTTGCCATGAAGACGCATTTCGACCTCTTCAGCCGCAGCCCTACGCGATCCAGTCGCTGGCGGACCTCCTCCAGGTTTTGTAGGTGCGCGGCGGTGTCCTGACCCGTGACCAATATGTCGTCCTGAAAGACCACCGTGTGTGGTACCGACTTGAGTAGGCTCTCCATGTTTCTCTGTAAGATCGCTGCAGCCGACCGAATTCCAAACGGGCATCTGTTGTAGATGAACAGTCCCTTGTGCGTGTTGATGCAGGTGATGCCCTTCGAAGACTCCTCCAGCTGCTGCGTCATGTAGGCCGAAGTCAGGTCGAGCTTGGTGAATAGAAACATAGAAACATAGAAAATAGGTGCAGGAGTAGGCCATTCGGCCCTTCTAGCCTGCACCGCCATTCAATGAGTTCATGGCTGAACATGCAACTTCAGTACCCCATTCCTGCTTTCTTGCCATACCCCTTGATCCCCTTAGTAGTAAGGACTACATCTAACTCCTTTTTGAATATATTTAGTGAATTGGCCTCAACAACTTTTTGTGGTAGAGAATTCCACAGGTTCACCACTCTCTGGGTGAAGAAGTTTCTCCTCATCTCGGTACTAAATGGCTTACCCCTTATCCTTAGACTGTGACCCCTGGTTCTGGACTTCCCCAATATTGTGAACATTCTTCCTGCATCCAACCTGTCCAAACCCATCAGAATTTTAAACGTTTCTATAAGGTCCCCTCGCATTCTTCTGAACTCCAGTGAATACAAGCCCAGTTGATTCAGTCTTTCTTGATAGGTCAGTCCCACCATCCCGGGAATCAGTCTGGTGAACCTTCGCTGCACTCCCTCAATAACAAGAATGTCCTTCCTCAGGTTAGGAGACCAAAACTGTACACAATACTCCAGGTGTGGCCTCACCAAGGCCCTGTACAACTGTAGCAACACCTCCCTGCCCCTGTACTCAAATCCCCTCGCTATGAAGGCCAACATGCCATTTGCTTTCTTAACCACCTGCTGTACCTGCATGCCAACCTTCAATGACTGATGTACCATGACACTGAATGTCTTGCCTCCTGCCAGGGTCGCAAATAGGTCGTCTGCCTTAGGTAGCAGGTATTGGTCCTGTAGCGAGAAACGATTAATAGTTACTTTATCATCGCTGCAAATCCTGACCGTGCTATCACTTTTAAGTACTGGAACAATCGGGCTGGCCCACTCGCTGAATTCAACTGGGGAGCTGATGCCCTCGCGTTGCAGCCTGTCCAGCTCGATTTCCACTCTCTCCCTCATCATGTGAGGTACCACTCGCGCCTTGTGGCGAATGGATCGTGCCTCTGGGACCAAGTGGATCCGCAACTTTGCCCCTTAAAAGTTTCCAATGCCTGGCTCAAAAAGGAAGGAAATTTGTTAAGATCCTGCGTACATGAGGCCTAATCGACATGTGATAGCGCTCGGATGTCATCCCAGTTCCAGTGGATTTTGCCCAGTCAGCTTCTTCCAAGTTGTGTGGGGCCATTGCCCGGGACAATCCAGAGTGGCAGTTCATGCACCGTGCCCTCGTAGGTGACCTTGACCATGGCGCTTCCCAGGACAGTGATAAGCTCTTTGGTGTACGTTCTCAGTTTCGTGTGGATGGGGCTCAGGGCTGGTCTGAGTGCCTTGTTGCACCACAGTCTCTCAAACATCTTTTTACTCATGATGGATTGGCTAGCGCCAGTGTCCAGTTCCATGGCTACGGGTAAGCCATTCAATTTTACGTTTAGCATTATAGGTGGACATTTCATCGAAAATGTGTGCATCCCGTGTACTTCAGCATCTGCCTCCTCTCTCTGAGGCTCGAAATTGCTTTGATCCACCATGGACTGATCTTCCTCTGCCACGTGGTGGTTAGCAGGTTTTGCAGCGCTTGCAGCTCTTCTGCAAGCTCGTTGGAGGTGCCCCATTGTTCCACAGCTCTTGCAAATATATTCTTTGAAGCGGCATGAATAGGCTGAATGGAAGCCTCCACAATGCCAACAAGATGTGAATTGCCTTGCATTCATCCTTTGTTGGGGTCTCTGAGTCATCTGGGTCACCTGAGTCCTGCTGGCAGTTGCAGACTCGTGGTTTCTGCCGTGTACATTTCTGCTCGCAAACACAGTTCCAGTTAATTTATGAACATTACTAGTATTTGTGTGCTGAGAGATTTGTTTCGTGTTATCACTGGTGGACATAAACGCCTGTGTTATCGCAATGGCCTTACTGAGGGTTGGTGTCTCTACAGTCAAAAGTTTTCGTAGGATGCTCTCGTGGCCAATGCCCAGTACAAAAAAGTCTCTGAGCATTTGCTCCAGGTAGCCATCAAACTCACATTGTCCTGCAGGTCGCCTTAGCTCGGCATCGTAGCTCGCCACTTCCTAACCTTCAGATCGCTGGCACATGTAGAACCGATACCTCGCCATCAGCACGCTCTCCCTCGGGTTAAGATGCTCCCGAACTAGTGTACACAGCTCCTCATACGACTTATCTGTGGGTTTCACCGGAGCCAGAAGATTCTTCATGAAGCTGTAGGTCGGTGCCCCGCAGACCGTGAGGAGGACACCTCTCCTTTTTGCAGCGCTTCCTTCTCCGTCCAGCTCGTTGGCTACAAAGTACTGGTCTAGCCATTCGACATAGGCTTCCCAGTCCTCATCCTCCGAGAACTTCTCCAGGATGCCCACAGTTTGCTGCATCTTTGTGTTGGATTCGTATACTCGTCGCCAGTTGTTGTGTTCCTAACACAGATGAGGCTGCACACAGGGAGTTTAAAGTAACAGTGACGTCAGTCTTTAATAAGACACTCCAGAGTGAGGAACAGACCTTAGGGACTGGCTTATATACAGTGCTCCCAAGGGATGCTGGGATCCCTTGGGACTTCAGGGGATGAGCTCCCTGGTGGTGGAACATGGGAGTGTTCATAGAATCATAGAAATTTACAGCACGGAAGGAGGTCATTTCGGCCCATCGTGCCTGTGCTGGCCAACAAGAGGCTATCCAGCCGAATCCCACTTTCCAGCTCCTGGTCCGTAGCTCTGCAGCTTACAGCATTTCAAGTGCACATCCAAGTACTTGTTAAATGTGGTGAAGATTTCTTCCTCTACCACCCTTTCAGGCAGTGAGTTCCAGACCCCCACCACCCTCTGGGTGAAGAAATTTCTCCTCAAATCCCCTTTAAACCTTCTATCAATTACTTTAAATTTATGCCCCCTGGTTGTTGACCCCTCTGCTAAGGGAAATAGGCCCTTTCTATCCACTATATTTAGGCCCATCATAATTTTATACACCTCAATAAGGTCTCCTCTCAGCCTCCTCTGTTCCAAGGAAAATAAACCCAGCCTGTCCAATCTGTCGTCATAGATAAGATTCTCCACTCCCGGCAACATCCTCGTAAATTTCCTCTGTACCCTCACCAGTGCAATCACATCCTTCCTGTAATGCGGTGACCAGAACTGCACGCAGTACTCTAGCTGCGGATTAACTAGTGTTTTATTCAGTTCAAGCATAACCCCCCTGCTCTTGTATTCTATGCCTCAGCTAATAAAGACAAGCATTCCGTATGCCTTCTTAACCACCTTATCTACCTGGCCTGCTACCTTCAGGGATCTGTGGACATGCACTCCAAGATCCCTTTGTTCCCCTACACTTGTCAGTGTCCTACCATTTAATGTGTATTCTCTTTCCTTGTTAGCTCTCCCCAAATGCATAACCTCACACTTCTCCAGATTGAATTCCATTTGCCACTGTTCTGCCCACCTGACCAGTTCATTGATATCTTCCTGCAGTCTACAGCTTTCTTCTTCATTATCAACCACACAGCCGATTTTGTATCATCTGCAAACTTCTTAATCATACCCCTTATTTTGAAGTCTAGATCATTGATGTATACCACAAAAAGCAAGGGACCCAGTACTGAGCCCTGAGGAGCCCCACTGGAAACAGCCTTCCAGTCACAAAAACACCCATCAACCATCATCCTTTGCTTCCTGCCTTTGAGCCAATTTTGGATCCAACTTGCCACTTTGCCTTGGATCCCATGGGCTTTTACTTTCGTGACCAGTCTGCCATGTGGAACCTTATCAAAAGCCTTGCTAAACTCCATATACACTACATCAAATGCATTGCCTTCATCGACCCTCCTTGTTCCTCAAAAAATTCAATCAAGTTAGTTAGACACGACCCTCCCTAAACAAATCCATGCTGACTGTCCTCGATTAATCTGTGATTTTCTAAATGAAGATTTATCCTGTCCTTTCCAATAATTTTCATACCACCGAGGTTAGGCTGACTGGCCTGTAATTACTCAGTCTATCCCTTTCTCCCTTCTTAAACAAGGGTACTACATTAGCAGTCCTCTGGCACCACACCTGAAGCCAAACAGGACTGGAAAATGGTGGTCAGAGCCTCTGCTATTTGCTCTTTTGCTTTGCTTAACTGCCTGGAATACATTTCATCTGGGCCTGGGGACTTATCCACTTTCAAAGTTGCTATATCCCTTAATACCTCCTCTCTCACTATGTTTATTTCATCTAATATTTCACACTCCTCCTCCTTGATAGCAGTGCCTGCATCGCCCTTCTCTTTTGTAAAAACAGAAGCAAAGTAGGCATTAAGAACCATACCCACGTCTCCCACCTCCACACACAGATTACCCTCATGGTCTCTAATAGGCCATACCCTTTCTTTAGTTATCCTCTTGCTCTTAATATATTTATAAAACATATTCCTGCCGGAAATGCCCCACTCGGCTGTGTTCCATTACTGCCCCGGAAGTGAAATTCGGCCGCGCCCCCTCGTTTACTGCCTGGCGGTGACAATGATAGCTTCAGTTATCGAGTTGGAGTCGGGAGTCAGCTAATTAAAGACACCATCTTGAAAAACAATTTTTGTCGGCCATTAATCTTTGCAATTTGAGGACACATACACAGAGTGGTTGATGGACAGATTTCAGCGATTTTGACTTCAAGGCCTATTCTGCCTCCTAACTATTCCCATGTATCATTGAGGGCAGATTTGAAACTGCAACATTTATCTTGTTTCATGGGGGCTGTGTTGGCACTCGACCTTCTGCTCTGATGTCACCGACAGAGGTTACTTAGATGAAGACAAATGTGGAGACAAATACAGAGAAAAAGGCAAGGAGAAGGACATGGAGCAAAACAGGGAAAGGCACTGGGAGAAGCGCAGGGAGCAGCACATGGAGACAGACAGGAAGCAAGACAGGGAGAAAAGCAGCAAATTGTGCCCAGAGAGAGAAGGCCAAATAGGGCTGGTAACAGGAGGCCTTACCCTCCCAGGGTATTCCGGCAGCAGTTCTCCTACATCAATTCACTGAGGAGCAGTGTGTTCAAAGGCTGCGCTTCAGCAAGGACATGGTCACAGAGCTCTGTCATCAGCTGCAACCAGACCTCGAGCCTCAGACCAGGGTGAGGACGGCTCTCTCAGTGACAGTCCATGTCACCATCATGCTCAATTTCTACACCAATGGATCCTTCCTGGGAGCAACAGGAGACATCTCCAACATCTCCCAGTTGGCCAACCATTGCTCCACCCACAAGTCCACGGATGCTCTGTACAGAAGGAGGAGAGACTACATTTCCTGCCTCATGACCAGAGAGAAGCAGCACGAGCGTGCATGTAGTTTCATCAGGATAGTGGGCCATTGACTGCACCCATGTCGTTTTGCGGGCACCGCATCACATTCCTGATGTCTTCTGTAACGGCAAAGGCTACCTCTCACTGAATGTGCAGTTGGTGTGCGACCACACACGACGAATCCCCACCGTGAATGCCCGCTATCCTGGCAGCAGCCACGATGTCTTCATCCTGCGCCAGTTCTGTTCCAGCCAAAAGCTGGCTGTTCGGAGACAAGGGCTATCCGCTCTCCACCTGGCTCATGACTCCCCTCCGCAACCCCAACACTCCTGCCCAGCACTCGTACAATGAGAGCCATGCCGCCACCAGGAACATCATTGAGCAGACCATCAGAGTGCTCAAGCAACGGTTTCTCTGCCTTGACCGCTCGGGAGGAGTCCTCCAGTACTCGCCTGAGCAGGTGTCCCTATTCGTCATCGTCTGCGGCATGCTGCACAACTTGGCCATCATGAGGGCACAGCCATTGCCACCAGGCATAGCTGCACCACCTGACGAGGAGGAAGAGGACGAGGATCAGGAGCAGCAACAACAGCGACGGAGGAGGCAGCCAGTCAATTGCGATTTTGCAAGGGCGGTCCGTGACCGTCTCATCAGAGCTCGGTTCCAATGAATTCCATCCCACTTCCCGGTTCCTCTGGATGTCCCCATCAGCACATCAATTTTCCCTTCCATACCAAAGCCCCAAAACTGAAATGAGAGACAACAGCAAAGATTAAACATTCCAATCCAAATTTATATCACACCAATAAACGCTTTCATACTGTATTTACTAATCACCCTTGTGCATTTCCTTATATCCCCTCTTTGCTTTAATTAATCTAGTGCTCCTCCGCAGTCTGTCCCCTGTGGCTGCAGCACAGCTGGTGGAAGGCTGCTGTGGGTCGGGGCTACAGATGGCCTTGCAGGACACCCTCAAACAGCTCTGGGCCTGGAAGGCCCAGCTGTAGATTGCATCACCTCAGGCTGGGGGGGCGGCAGTCTGGGCTGGCCAGCGACAAGTGCAATGGCGGAGTGGTAGTGGTGGGCTCAGGAATGCTGTCATCCTGAGAGAGGACAGCAGGGTCCTGCTCCACTGACACAGTGCTACTCCCCCGGGGCAGCCCCTCAGCATCCCCACCAATCTGCTGGAGCACAGTTTGGTGGCCCGCTGCGACACCGTGAGCTTCCCGGTGGACTGTGGTGGACCCAGCGGCGATGGCAGCAGTCAGAGCACATGTGGCATCTATCTGAGACTGCACGACAGCACCAAGACGTTGCGTGGCATCATGTTGAGACTGCATACGAGCAGTCTGAGCTTCCATGCCACCAACCAATGCCTGCATTACAGCTTCGCCTGTGCTGCAATGGAAGCTGCCACGTCGCTCATGACACGCGTCAGGAGGCCTGGATCCACACGGTCTTTCTGGGAGTCCACCATTGCAGACTGGCAATGATGGGCTCCGTGGTGTGTGCAGAGCTCTGTGCAATGCTGGTGGCAGACTCCTCCATGTTCTGTACCACTGCCGAGAGGCTCTCAGGCACCCTTGCCATTACACCCATCATGTTCCCAGAGTGCATGGCCATCACCCTTTTTGTGAACACCTCCCCATTGAGGTCCTCATTGGAGTCCTGTGCAGCAGAACTCATGGGGTGAACTCGCCCTCCAGGGAGATGGCTTCCGAGATTCCCTTTCCCCTTGGCCTTGCTGCAGCCCACGAGGCCCTGCCCTGGTGCATCACCCAGTACAGATCTCTCTACTAAGCTTGCCTCTAAAAAACACATAGTGCCAGTATCTGAGCTGGTGCCTGTGGGTGAGAGAAGCAATGACGCAGTGCTCGGTTACTCCTCCTCCGGCTCTTCCTCCTCTCCCTCTCCCACCAGAATCTCTTGGGCGGGGGGTGGGGGGGGGGGGTGCTCACGTGCAGGCTCCACAGCTTCTGCCTGGATATCTGAAAACATAAATGGCTCAAGTCTCGCTTAAAGGTGAGGGCAGTGGGGCAGGAATGGAGCAAGGAATGCAGACAGTACCAGAAGCTGGAAAGTGGTCAAGCCTTCTAGAGTGGGGGAGAAGTGGTATGAGAGAAGGGGGAAGTATTGGGAAGTGATAAAGCCTTCTGGTGTGGGGGAGAATTCGGATGAGAAAAGGAGAGGAGATAAAGATACCGTTGTTGCCCCCAGTGGGGTCGACGTCTCCCCAGACCATGCACACACCTCCAGCGGGCCAATGAGCCGCAACACGTGCTCCTCAAGGTCAGCTTCCTCTCCTCCAGTCCTCTGCTGCTCCCTTCTGTTATGTGTCATCTTGGCCTGCAAAAGAAAGGAACTTGTGTGAGTAAGAGTCCAGCTATGTACATGGAAGAGATGCCTGCCATGGTTGAACAGCTGTGAATGTAGGCAAGGCTTGAGATGAGAATGTGAGTGTGAGTACATGCAGATGCTTGGTGGTTGAGTGGTGTGGAAGTGGTGGTTTGCACAGTGTGCGTAGACAGAGGTTGAGAGGCTGGTATGGAGAAGGTATGGAAACTTGTACTCACCTTCACCACCTGACAGAGGAAATATAAAAACAAAAACGGATAATAAGAGTTTCTACAGGTACATAAAAAGAAAAGAGTGGTTGAAGTAAATGTTGGTCCCATAGAGGATGAGACTGGGGAATTAATAATGGAGAGAACAGGGAAATGGTAGCGACATTAAACAAATATTTTGTATCAGTCTTCATGGTAGAAGACACTAAAATAATTCCAATAGTGGATAATCAAAGGGCTATAGGGAGAGAGGAACTTAATACAATCACTATTGCTAATGAGGTAGTACTCAGTAAAATAATGGGTCTAAAGGCGGACAAGTCCCCTGGACCTGATGGCTTACATCCTAGGGTCTTAAAAGAAGTGGCTGCAGAGAGTGGATGCATTGGTTGTAATGTACCAAAATTCCCTGGATTCTGAGGAGGTCGCAGCGGATTCGAAAACCGCAAATGTAACGCCCCTATTTAAAAAAGGAAGCAGAATAAAAGCAGGAAACTATCATTGGGAACATCTGTCATTGGGAAAATGCTGGAGTCCATTATTAGGGAAGCAGTAGCAGGATGTTTGGAAAAGCATGATTCAGTCAGGTCGAGTCAGCATGGTTTTATGAAAGGGAAATCGTGTTTGACAAATTTGCTGGAGTTTTTTGAGGATGTAACGAGCAGGGTGGATAAGGGGGAACCAGTGGATGTGGTGTATTTGGATTTCCAGAAGGCATTCGTTAAGGTGCCACATAAAAGATTACTGCACAAGATAAAAGTTCACGGGGTTGGGGGTAATATATTAGCATGGATAGAGGATTGGCTAACTATAGAAAACAGAGAGTCGGGATAAATGGGTAATTTTCCGGTTGGCAAATGATAACTAATGGGGTGCCGCAGGGATCGGTGCTGGGGCCTCAACTATTTACAATCTATATTAATGACTTGGATGAAGGGAATAAGAGTAATGTAGCCAAGTTTGCTGAAGATACAAAGATGGAAGGGAAAGCAAAATGTGAGGAGGACACAAAAAATCTGCAAAGTAAGTGGGCAAACATTTGGCAGATGGAGTATAATGTGGAAAAATGTGAGGTTATCCATTTTGGCAGAAATAATAGAAAAGTAAATGATAATTTAAATGGAGAAAAATTGCAAAATGCTGCAGTACAGAGGGACCTGGGGGTCCTTGTGCACAAAACACAAAAAGTTAGAATGCAGGTACAGCAAAGCAAATGGAATGTTGGCCTTTATTGAAAGGGGGATAATATATAAAAGCAGAAAAGTCCTGCTACAACTGTACAGGGTATTGGTGAGGCGACACCTGGAGTACTGTGTACAGTTTTGGTCTCTTTCCATATTTAAAGAAGGATATACTTGCATTGGAGGCTGTTCAGAGAAGGTTCACTTGGTTGATTCCAAAGTGGAGGGGGTTGACTTATGAAGATAGGTTGAGTAGGTTGGGCCTATACACATTGGAATTCAGAAGAATGAGAGATGATCTTATCAAAACATATAAGATAATGAGAGGGCTCGACATGGTGGATGCAGAGAGGATGTTTCCACTCATAGGGGAAACTAAAACTAGGGGACGTAATCTCAGAATAAGGGAACGCCCATTTAAAACTGAGATGAGGAGGAATTTATTCTCTCAGAGGGTTGTACAGCTATGAAATTCTCTGCCCCAGAGAGCTGTGGAGGCAGGGTCATTGATTATATTTAGATAGACAGATTTTTGAGCGATAAGGGAATAAAGGGTTATGGGGAGCAGGCAGGAAAATGAAGCTGAGTCCATGATCAAACCAGCCATGATCTTACTAAATGGCGGAGCAGGCTCGAGCGGCCAAATGGCCTACTCCTGCTCCTATTTCGTACGTTCTTATGTTCTTATGTCGAATTTTTTCCTGCACTGTGTGAGGCTTCTCTGCACCACTGTTTTGGCCGACACCTCCTGGGCTGCCCAGAAAACCTGCGGAGATGGCCTCCGTCCCGATGCAGCGAACAGCCAGATGGAGCTGAAGTCAAGGATTGAAGGCTGATTGATGAAATTGGGTAACTGTCTGTGAAAAGCGCTCCTGCAGTACCCAGCTGAGGCCATTCGCGCCTCATTTACCATCCCCCATCACTCCTGGGGCGAAAACGCCGAATTTCACACAATTTGGCATGGCAACTCGCCGTGTGCAAAATTTTCTAAAAGTGAAAAGTTACCGCCCCAAACGGGATGCGGCCAAATTTTGCCCCCTTAGTATTTTCCACTGTGACAATAAGTGAACTAGTATCCAATTTCACATAATATAAAAATTGGCCCCAATTTTTTTTTCACCTCCCCTTTAAAATATGATCAAATTGCATTGGCATTGGGATGGTTATATCTGTAGACTAATTAATAAGATGGTATATAAATAGTTAAATAAAAGTATAATGGAATGTAATTTACAATAAGAAGAATAAAACCGGATGATCCACCCGGCATTGATCTTGGCACCAACTATGGACACGTCTACAGTACACCCAGCCCAGTCAACTCTGCAATGTCCTCTTCACCAACCTTTGGGGACTTGTGTCAAAATTGGGAGAGCTGTCCCACAGACTAATCAAGCAACAGCCTGACATAGTCATAATCACAGAATCATACCTTTCAGCCAATGTCCCAGACTCCCCCATCACCATCCCTGGGTATCTCCTGTCCCACCGGGAGGACAGACCCAACAGAGGTGGTGGCACAGTGGTATACGGGAGAGAGGGAGTGGCTCTGGGAGTCCTCAACATTGACTCCGGACCTCATGAAGTCTCATGGCTTCAGGTCAAGCATGGGCAAGGAAACCTCCTGCTGATTACCACCTACCGCCCTCCCTCAGCTGATGAATCAGTACTCCTCCATGTTGAACACCACTTGGAAGAAGCACTGAGAGTAGCAAGCGCACAGAATGTACTCTGGGTGGGGGACTTCAATGCCCATCACCAAGAATGGTTTGGTTGCATCACAGATCAAGCTGGCCAAGTCCTGAAGGACATAACTGCCAGACTGGGCCTGCGGCAGGTGGTGAGAGAACCAACACGATGGAAAAACATAGTCCTCACCAATCTACCTGTCACAGGTGAATCTGTCCATGACAGCATTGGTAACAGTGACCACCGCAAGGTCATTGTGAAGACAAAGTCCCGTCTTTACACTGAGGGCACCCTGCATCATGTTCTGTACCACTACCACAGTGCTAAATGGGATAGATTCAGAACAAATCTCGCAGCTCAAAGCTGTGCATTCATGAGGCGCTGTGGGCCATCAGTGGCAGCAGAATTGTATTCCACCACAATCTGTAACCTCATGGCCTGGCATAACCCTCACTCTACCATTACTCTACCATAAAAAGGAAGAGAGTAGCAAAAGTAAATATTGGTCCTTTAGAGGATAAGCCTGGGGAATTAATAATGGGAAACAGAGACTTTGAACAAATATTTTGTATCGGTCTTCACGGTAGAAGACATTCAAAGCATCCCAATAATTAATAATAAAGGGGTTATCGGGAGGGGGGAACTTAAAACAATCACTATCACTAGCGAAAAAGTACTAGGCAAACTGATGGGACAAAAGGTGGCCAAGTCCCCTGGACCTGATAGCCTACATCCTAGGGTCTTAAAAGAATCCCTAGATTCTGGAGAGGTCCCAGCAGATTGGAAAACCGCAAATATAACACCCATTTAAGAAAGGAGGGAGACAGAAAACAGGAAACTATAGACAAGTTAGCCTAACATCTGTCATTGGGAAAATTCTGGAGTCCATTATTAAGGAAGTAGTAGCAGGGCATTTAGAAAATCATAATACAAACAGAGTCAGCATGGTTTTATGAAAGGGAAATCATGCTTGACAAATTTGCTGGAGTTCTTTGAGGATGTAACGAGCAGGGTGGATAAAGGTGAACCAGTAAATGTTGTGTATTTGGATTTCCAGAAGGCATTTGATAAGGTGCCACATAAAAGGTTATGGCACAAGATAAGAGCTCATGGGGTTGGGGTAATATATTAGCATGGATAGAGGATTGGCTAACTAACAGAAAACAGAGAGTTGGGATAAATGGGTCATTTTCTGGTTGGAAAACTGTAACTAGTGGAGAGCCACAGAGATCAGAATAGTTGTGCCTCAACTATTTACAATCTATATTAATGACTTGGATGAAGGGACCGAGTGTAATGTAGCCAAATTTACTGATGATACAAAGATAGCTGGGAAAGCAAGTTGTGAGGAGGATGCAAAGAATCTACAAAGGTTTATAGATAGGCTAAGCAAATGGGCAAAAATTTGGCAGATGGAGTATAATGTGGGAAAATGTGAGGTTATCCACTTTGGTCGGAAAAATAGAAAAGCAAATTATTATTTAAATAGGGAGAAATTACAAAATTCTGTGGCACAGAGGGATCTGGGGGTGCTTGTACATGAAACACAAAAAGCATGCAGTTACAGCAAGTAGTTAGAGAGGCAAATAGAATGTTGGCCTTTATTGAAAGGGAGATGGAATATAAAAGCTGAGAAGTCCTGCTACAACTCTACAGGGTATAGGTGAGACCACACCTACAATATTGCATACAGTTTTGGTCTCCTTATTTAAGGAGGGATATACTTGCATTGGAAGCAGTCAGAGAAGGTTCACGAAGTTGATTCCTGAGATGAAGGGGTTGTCTTATGAAGAAAGGTTGAGCAGGTTGGACATATACTTATTGGAGTTTAGAAGAATGCGAGGTGATCTCATTGAAACATATAAGATTCTGAGGGGGCTTGACAGGGTCGATGCAGAGAGGTTGTTTCCTCTAGTGGGGGAATCTAGAACTAGGGGGTACAGTTTCAGAATAAGGGGTTGCCCATTTAAAACGGAAATGTGGAGGAATTTCTTCTCTCAGACGGTCATTAATCTTTGGAATTCTCTACCCCAGAGAGCTGTGGAGGCTGGGTTATTGAATATATTTAAGCTGGAGATAGTCACATTTTTGAATGATAAGGGAGTTAAGGGTTATGGGGAGCGGGCAGGGAAGTGGAGTTGAGGCCAAGATCAGATCAGCCATGATCTTATTGAATGGCGGAGCAGGCTCGAGGGGCCAAATGGCCTACTCCTGCTCTTATTTCTTATGTTCTTAAATTACCATCAAGCCAGGGGACCAACCCTGGTTCAATGAAGAGTGTAGAAGAGCACGCCAGGAGCAGCACCAGGTGTACCTAAAATGAGGTGCCAACCTGAGGAAGCTGCAACACAGGACTACATGCATGCTAAAAAGCGGAACAATCATGCCATAGACAGGGCTAAGCAATCCCACAATCAACAGATCAGTTAAAAGCTCTGCAGTCCTGCCACATCCAGTCGTGAATGGTGGTGGACCATTAAACAACTAACGGGAGAAGGAGGCTCCATGAATATCCCCATCCTCAATGATGGCGGAACCCAGGACGAGTGCAAAAGACAAGGCTGAAGTGTTTGCAACTATCTTCAGCCAGAAGTGTCAAGTGGATGATCCATATCAGTATTCTCCTGAGGTCCCCATTATCACTGAAGCTGGTCTTAAACCAATTCGATTCATTCCACATGATATCAAGAAGTGACTGAGGGCACAGGATACAGCAAAGGCTACGGGTCCCAACAATACCCCGGCTGTCATGCTGAAGACTTGTGCTCCAGAACTAGCCACGCCTCTGGCCAAGCTGTTCCAGTACAGCTACATATCATTATCATAGCCGATCCCTCGAACGAGGATAACTTGCTTCCACATGAGTTCACATATGTTTCAATGAAGGACCCGATATTCCTGAACTCCAATTGAAGGGGTGTAAGATGCCTGTGCGTGGATTTTTTTAACGTGTGGTGACCGTTGCACACCAGCCACCACACGGACTTGACAGAGCTAGGCCTTTATCCAGTGGCAAGGGTTAACCAGGGTGACTGGAGACCTGCTCTGCTGCACAGACCTAGTGCGCACACATATCGCAGTGTGGGCTGGCCCGTGCTGCCCTTGGGCCTTCGGCTCTTCTGGGCCCCGAATCCTCATTTGCCGCTCCAGCGCCATGATCTCTCGCCACTCCTCCGCCACAAACATTCGCCGCACCTCCGCCACGGTCTCTCACCGTTCCTCCGCCACAATCTCTCGCCGCTCCTCCGCCACAAAAAATATCCTCACAGTCTGTTACACAATGCATTGAAGCTCCATCATGCTGAGCCTTAAGGTATTGACACATTTAATTATTTAAGTGAGTAGCATCAGTGTTTACACATTAAAAACAATGAGGAAAATAAACAAAGAATGCACAAGCCCGTGGCTGTAGGATTTTGTACTGTGGTGGAAAGGAGCTGCTTGTAGGGATGTATTTACTTGTAAAGCTTATATTTTAAAGTAGTGAGACCCTTGAGTCATTTTCTAATATGGATGAGAGAAGTTGAGGTAGAAAGTGAGAAATAAAGTTATGGTAAACATTTCAGCATCGATTTTCCGTACACTTATGCTCAATCGGAAGTCAGGCAGTGTTGAAAAATCACCGCTCAACCTCTGCACTCCATGTGGATTCCTGGGGTCAACCTCATTCCTATAATATGGGTGAGTTCCCGATGCAGAAAATACCTGTAACTGAGAGCTGACCATTAGTGGAATGGTAAACAACCATGGGAGAGTCCAACAATAGTGCAAAAGACCACGTATTATGTTTGCAAGCATCTTCAGACAAAAATGCCATAGGCAATCCCACTTGACCTATTCCTGAGGTCTCCATCATAGATGTGAGTGTCCAACCAATTCAATTCAAGCCACACGATGTTAAGAAGTGGCTGTGTACAATGGAAACAACAAAGGCTATGGGTTCTGATAACATGCTAGCTGTAGCGCTGAAGATCTATGCACCAGAACTAGCCACCCCAGCCAAGGTATTCCAGTGCATCTATAACACTGACATCCATCCGACAATGTGGAAAATTGCGCAGGGGTATCCTATCCACAAAAATCCAGATGAAACTGATCTGACCAATCACTGACCTAGCAGCCTCCTGCCAATTATCAGCAAAGTGATGGAAGGAGTCTTTAATATTGCCATCAAACACCACATACTCACCAATAACCTGCTTGTCGATGCTTAGTTTGCCTTTCACCTGAACCACTTGGCTTCTGACCTCATCAAAGCCTGAATCCAGACATGGAGGAGAGAAATGTGGTAGGAACACTCACATTTGATCAGCACCCCTACCACTGAACTCAGTATCCACTCCCTCCATCACCTGCGCACTATGACTGCGAGACACACAATCTGCACGATGCACTGCAGCAACTCATCATCTCGAAGCTTGCTTCAAGAGCACCTCCCAGCCATGTGACTTCAACTGCAAGAAGGGCAAGGGAATGTCATGGATTTACAGTTTCCCTCTAAATCACACATCCTCCTGACTTGGATATATATTAACATTCCCCATCATCACTGGGTAAAAATCCTGAAATTTCATACCTCACATCATTGTGGGAGAACCATAACCACAAGAACTGTAGCAGTTTTCAGGGGCACCACTACTTTCCGAGGGAAACTAGGGATGGGCAATGAATTTGTTCTTGCCAGCATCTTCCGCAAACAAAATAATAGCTCATACTTGCCAGGCTAAGAGCAAAACAACAATAGACATTTTTACAACACTAGCATCTACCTGATAATTTGGAAAACTAGAATCATAGAACCTTAGAAATTTACAGCACGGATGGAGGCCATTTCAGCTCATTGTGTCCGCACCGGCCAACAAAGAATATCCAGCCTAATCCCAGGGTTGATAGACTTTTGCATACTCAGGGAATCAAGGAATATGGGAATAGCGCGGGAAGGTGGAGTTGAGGTCGAAGGTCAGCCATGATCTCATTGAATGGCCGATCTGTTGTTGGCCTTTATTGCAGCTTCTCACAGCCTCTTTGGGCAATGAAGAGGTCTGAGATTAATGGGGCCATGCAACAACAACAACAACTTGTATTTATATAGCGCCTTTAATGCAGTGAAACATCCCAAAGTGCTTCACAGGAGTATTATGAGTCAAACAATTTGACACCGAGCCACATAAGGAGCAATTAGGGCAAGTGACCAAAAGCTTGGTCAAAGAGGTAGATTTTAAGAAGTGTCTTGAAGAAGGATAGAGTGGTAGAGAGGCAGGAAAGTTTAGGCAGGGAGTTCCAGAGCTTAGGGCGTAGGCAATAGAAGACACGGCCACCATGGTTGAGCGATTATAATCAAGGATGCTCAAGAGGGCAGAATTGGAGGAGCGCAGACATCTCGAGGGGGTTGTGTGGACTGGAGCAGATTACAGAGATAGGGATGCACACTGAAGCAATACAAAATAAAATGAAGTGAAACATTACATTTTTCAGCCTTTTCTGACTTTTAAAATATTCAACATTAAAAAGTTCCAAATTCGAATATTCCGCTGTTAAAGCTGAATTCCCTTCCTAACCTCAACAAATGGGAAAACTGTCTCAGCACTAACACAAATGGCTCAGCAAGCCAGGGAAGAGGCACCCAGGGTCTCGCACGCAGCACCCCAGCTTTGTGCAGGGGGCCAACACTGCAAGACAGGTCCTCTATTCACAAGGGCCAGGGGGACCCCCAGAAAGAAGTATGTGGGACTACATCACCGAGGTCGTCACTGCCAGTAGTATCACCCCCGCCACCTGACCCAGTGCCCAAAAAGAAGCTTCATGACCTCAGACCATTGGTCAAGGTCAGTGAATGCATCTTCAAAAGCCGCCTCCTACCAACTGCACAACTAGCCTCACGCACTACACAATGCATGAACCTCACCCCCAATCACTCACCTACCAACAACCTGCACCAATCACGAGGCACACCTTCCGTTCCTAGCCTCACCTCACCCCCTTGAAGGAGACGGTGCAGGCTATTCTTGGCAGGGGCATGGCTGAGCCTTTGGTCAACAGTGGGACTGAAAGAATACAAGATGCTGGTATCCTCATACGTTATCCTCCTTTTGACATGCACCTCTTGCTTTCCCGCTCTCCTGTCACCACAGCTCCACCCTTGTGCCTTCCTTATTTCACACACCCAAGAAATGCAGCTTGCCCAGCCAGTGGGTGACAAGAAGAGTAGATTGAAGAAGAACAAGAATAGATTGATTTGACACTCCCAGCCACCAGCTCCTCAAGTTCAACCAGCAAGGACATTTTCAGTGTCCCCCACTGAAAGTCAGCAGCCTTTCACCTGCCATGCTGCAGCCACTGGAGTAGAACTGCGTGACATCAGTAGGATAGTCACTAAGAGAATGCATACAAGTGATGGGTTGAATCCTTGATGTCACATTGGATGGATAGACGTATACAGGTGGATTGGAAAGTTTGCTGTTTGGTGCCTTTGATTTCAGTGTCATGGCCAAGAGGACGTTGTGATGGTCAGTAACAGAGGGAAGGCTAGGCGTGCACCTAATGTTGAAAGCGGAATTGGGGTTGTGGTCACTAGGACCGCAGACGGATGTTTCCATCCTGGATATCCCGGCCACAAAGGGCTGTCTGTGATGCATCCTTTCATCTGATTTCACCTCTTCTGATTCCTCCTCTTCGGCTTCCTCCTCTTCTGCGCTTTCCTCTGCCCTCTGCAAGCGGATGTTGTAATTATGAAATGACAGCAATAAAATGCTGTAAATAATCAATTGCTCAGGCAGCATTTCGACTTGCGATGTGAACTCTGTTTTTCTCTCCACAGATGTTGCCTGACCTGCTGAGTATTTGCGGGATGTTCTGTCTTCTCAAAGTACTTAATTTACCATCCGAGCCCTTGCAAACATCCAGCAGCACTCCCTACACAGTTATTTAAAACTTTTCACATTTATTGCAGCAAGCCACCACTTCAGTAAAATCAAAAAAACCCAGTCCAAACCCTTACCGGAATGATGTGTGTGTCCCTTTAAGAGCTTCGGACATCACCACTGTTAGCCTACTTGAACGTTGGTTAACCTCATCATCATAGGCAGTCCCTCGGAATCGAGGAAGATTTGCTTCCACTCTTAAAATGAGTCCTTAGGTGGCTGAACAGTCCAATACGAGAGCCACAGTCCCTGTCACAGGTGGGACAGATAGTCGTTGAGGGAAAGGGTGGTTGGGACAGATTTGCCGCACGCTGTTTCCGCTGCCTGCGCTTGATTTTTGTATGCTCTCGGCGATGAAACATAGGAACATAGAAAATAGGCCCTTCGAGCCTGCACCACCATTTAATATGATCATGGCTGATCATGCAACTTCAGTACCCCATTCCTGCTTTCTCTTCATACCCCTTGATTCCTTTAGCCATAAGGACCACATCTAACTCCCTCTTGAATATATCTAACGAACTGGCCTCAACTACTTTCTGTGGTAGAGAATTCCACAGGTTCACAACTCTCTGAGTGAAGAAGTTTCTCCTCATCTCAGTCCTAAATGGCTTACCCCTTATCCTTAGACTGTGACCTCTGGTTCTGGACTTCCCCAACATCGGGAACATTCTTCCTGCATCCAACCTGTCCAATTCCGTCAGAATTGTATATGTTTCTATGAGATCCCCTCTCATTGTTCTAAATTCCATTGAATATAAGCCTAGTCAATCCAGTCTTTCTTCATATGTCAGTCCTGCCATCCCAGGAATCAGTCTGGTGAACCTTCGCTGCACTCGCTCAATAGCAAGAATGTCCTTCCTCAGATTAGGAGACCAAAGCTGTACACAATATTCAAGGTGTGACCTCACCAAGGCCCTATACAACTGTACAACTGGGAGGGCCCTGATACTCGAGGTGCTCAGCGCCCTCCCGGATGCATTTCCTTCACTTAGGGCGGTCTTTGGCCAGGGACTCCCAGATGTCGGTGAGGATGTTGCACTTTATCAGGGAGGCTTTGAGGGTGTCCTTGTAACGTTTCCTCTGCCCATCTTTGGCTCGTTTGCCGTGAAGGAGTTCCAAGTAGAGCGCTTGCTTTGGGAGTCTTGTGTCTGGCATGCGGACAATGTGGCCTGCTCAGCGGAGCTGATCAAGTGTGGTCAGTGCTTCAATGCTGGGGATGTTGGCCTGGTCGACGACGCTAATGTTGGTGCATCTGTCCTCCCAGAGGATATGTAGGATCTTGCAGAGACATCATTGGTGGTATTTCTCCAGCAGTTTGAGGTGTCTATTATACATGGTCCATGTCTCTGAGCCATACAGGAAGGCGGGTATTACTACAGTCATGTTGATCATGAGCTTGGTGGCTGATTTGAGGGCCTAGTCTTCGAACATTCTTTTCCTCAGGTGGCCGAAGGCTGCACTGGCGCACTGGAGGTGGTGTTGAATCTCGTTATCAATGTCTGCTCTTATTGATAAGAGGCTCCCGAGGTATGAGAAATGGCCACATTGTCCAGGGCCGCGCCGTGGATCTTGATGACTGGGGGCAGTGCTAGGCGGCGAGGACATACTGGTGGAGGATCTTTGTCTTACGGATGTTTAGCATAAGGCTCATGCTTTCGTACGCCTCAGTAAATACGTCGACTATGTCTTGGAGTTCAGTCTCTGTGTGTGCGCAGATGCAGGCATCGACCAGGTTAACCTAGTGTGCTTGGGACCCAGTGCTGAATTCAGCGTGAGGGTCAGAGTTCACGTTGATGATGTTAGAAACATAGAAACATAGAAAATAGGTGCAGGAGTAGGCCATTCGGCCCTTCTAGCCTGCACTGCCATTCAATGAGTTCATGTCTGAACATGCAACTTCAGTACCCCATTCCTGCTTTCTCACCATACCCCTTGATCCCCTTAGTAGTAAGGACTACATCTAACTCTTTTTTGAATATATTTAGTGAATTGGCCTCAATAACTTTCTGTGGTAGAGAATTCCACAGGTTCACCACTCTCTGGTTGAAGAAGTTCCTCCTCATCTCGGTCCTAAATGGCTTACCCCTTCTCCTTAGACTGTGACCCCTGGTTCTGGACTTCCCTAACATTGGGAACATTCTTCCTGCATCTAACCTGTCTAAATGTATCCACATGTTGCACACCGATTTACGTCACAACAGTGCCATTTCTTCCAGTATACGCTGACAGTTACCGGCAGCACAAAGGTAAGGACCAAAGCAACCATTACCGCGGTAACTGCCAGAAGCTGGTGAAAGAGCGCAGCTGCAATTTTAGCGCCATTTAATGGCGCTAAATTCTAAATTCTAGGGCATATATCTCCTCATTATCATCATCATAGACAATCCCTCGAAATTGAGGAAGACTTGCTTCCACTCTAAAAGTGAGTTCTTCGGTGACTGAACAGTCCAATACAGGAATTACAGTCTCTGTCACAGGTGGGACAGACTGTCGTTGAAGGAAAGGGTGGGCGGGACTGGTTTGCCGCACGCTCCTTCCGCTGCCTGCGCTTGTTTTCTGCATGCTCTCGGCGACGAGACTTAAGGTGCTCAGCGCCCTCCCAGATGCTCTTCCTCCACTTAGGGCGGTCTTTGGCTAGCACTCGCAGGTGTTGGTGGGGATGTTGCACTTTATCAAGGAGGCTTTGAGGATGTCCTTGTATCATTTCCTCTGCCCACCTTTGTCTCGTTTGCCGTGAAGGAGTTACGAGTAGAGCGTTTGCTTTAGGAGTCTTATGTCAGGCCATGCAGACAATGTGGCCTGCCCAATGGAGCTGTTCAAGTGTGGTCAGTGCTTCGATGCTGGGGATGTTGGCCTGATCGAGAACACTGATGTTGGTGCATCTGTCCTCCCAGGGGATTTGCAGGATCTTGCGAAGACATCGTTGGCCATTTGAGGCTGGAGAAAAACCACCAATATTGTCTCTCCTCATAAGGCAATACCCACATCCCAAGAATCATTTGCTGCACTCCATGTGTGGTCGCACCAAGGCCCAATATAATTGCTGTAAGATTTCTTTACTCTCATACTTCAATTCTTTTGGCGAACATACTATCCTAATTGCTTGTTGTACCTGCATGTTAACTTTCAGTGATTTGAGTACAAGGACACCCAGGTCCCTCTGAACATCAACATTTCCCAATCTCTCACCATTAAAAAAAATTCTGCTTTTCTATTTGTCCTACCAAAGTGGATAACTTCACATTTCTCTGCACTATATTCCATCTGTCATGTTCTTGCCCATTCACTTAACCCATCTATATCTATTTGTAGCCTCTTTGCATCCTCCTCACAACTTACTTTCCCACCTAGCTTTGTATAGTCAGCAAATGTGGATACATTACACTCAGTCCCCTCATCTAAGTCATTGATAATTCCCTGTTTTCTCTCTTCCCTCCTTCTTGAATCGCGTGCTTACATGTGCTACCTTCCAATCCGCGGGTACTGTTCTAGAATCTAAGGAATTCTGGAAGATCAAAACCAATGCACCCACTATCTCTGCAGCCACCTCTTTTAAAACCCTAAGATATAGGCCATCTGGTCCAGGGGATTTGTTGGCTTTTAGTCCCATTAATTTCTCCAGTACTATTTCGTTATTAATACAAATTTATTTAAGTTCCTCATTATCACCAGACCCTTGCTTCTCTGCTCTTTCTGGAATGTTTTAGTGTATTCTTCCATGAATTTTCCCACTGCCGGGCATGCAGGTTTGGAGGTGGATCGGCGGTAAAAGTTGCCGAAATGGTGAGCGCGTTGGGAACCCACCGTCATCCTGCTACCTCGCGCCTTTAACCCGTGCGCACTTCCTAGCGCGTCACAGGCCCGAACGGCACAGGCGGGCGACCTACTAGAATTAATTAAGTGCTTGTTGTGAGATCCTTCACAGGATTTTTAACCAGAGTTTCTGATTTTTACTGGATGTCCATGGGAATCACACAGCTCGGGAACCACGTCTGTCAAACAGAAGCTCAGTGGTCATTGTGTGAGGTCATTAATGGAGAGCATTGAAACATGGAAGATTCTGAGTGGGATTGACAGGATAGATGCTGAGAGGTTATTTCCCCTGGCTGGAAATAACCTCTATTAGGAAGCATAGTCTCAGGATAAGGGTCGGCCATTTAGGACTGAGATGAGGAGGAATTTCTTCAATCAGAGTGTTGTGAATCTTTGAAATTATCTACCCCAAAGGGCTGTGGATATTGAATCATTGAATATATTCAAGGCAAAGATAGATACATTTTTAGACTCTAGGGGAAATTATGGGATCTGGGAATCGGGTGGGAAAGTACAGTTGACGTCGAAGATCAGCCATGATCTTATTGAATGGCGGAGCAGGCTCAAAGGACCATATGGCCTATTCCTACTCCTAATTCTTATGTTCTTAATGGAACAAATTGCATATACGCTTTCCATTCTTCATATGAAGAAACTGAAATTAATTAATTGAAAACTAAACAGATTAATTGAGATAAAAAATTTTAATGCACTGATGACCTCAATAACAATTGATTTCACTAAATGGATAATATAGTAAAGAACAAGTTATTTGCATCTTCAGCAGGAAAACAAAATAAATGGCCTCCAAAGCCACATATTGAATCGAGTTGAAATAAAAGTTTTAATATTTTTTTCATTCATGGGATGTGGCTATCACTGGCAAGGGCAGCATTTATTGCCCATCCCTAATGGCCCCCTTGAGAAGGTGGTGGTGAGCTGCAATTTCAGAGGGCAGTTAAGAGTCAACCATATTGCTGTGGGTCTGGAGTCACATACAGGCCAGACCGGGTAAGGATGGCAGATTTCCTTATGTCAGGCTATTGTTTGACTAGTCTGTGGTGCAGCTCTCCCAATGTTAGCACAAGATGTTAGTGAGGAGGACTATGCAGGGTCGACTGGGTTGGGTGTGCCTTAGTGTGCTGCATGCTGGGTGGTCCATCCGGTTTTATTCTTAGCTATACCAAACCACTACAAAAAGTTATACTGAGTGGCTTGCTAGGCTATTTCAGAGAGCAGTTAAAAGTCAATTGCATTACTGTGGGTCTGAAGCCAGACCAGGTAAGGACAGCAGATTTCCTTCTCTAAAGTACATTAGTGAAACAGATGGGATTTTACGACAATCCGGTAGTTTCATGGTCACTATTACTGATACTCGCTTTTTAAAATTCCATATTTATTGAATTAGCTGAATTTAAATTCCCCAGCTGCCGTGGTGGGATTTGAACACATGTCCCTGGATCATTAGTCCAGGCCTTGGGATTAGTAGTCCAGTAACATCACCAGTATACTACCGTACCCCTAATGTAGTGTAACAAACATTTCAATATTCAGTTTTACTATTATTATTGCAGTCAACATTATAGATTGGATATTGGAATCATGGAAAAAGTACAGCATAGATTGACTTTAAAAACTAGACTGTATTCACTGAATCAGAGAAAGTAAGGGGGAATCCAAGAGATGTGTTCAAAATTTAGAAGGGGTTACAGAGAGGAGATAGTCCACTGGTCAATGAATAGGTAACAAGATAGCATAAACTTGGGATTAGTACCAGAAGCAAAACGGGAAAGGTGAGAAATATTCTTCTTAGAATATGGAATACATAATCACCAATGGCTATTGAAGATGAAGTGCAATATTTAAGAAGGAATTAGAAAAAACACAAAAAGAAATATTAAAGGTGCAGAGAAATGGGATCACAGTAGATAGCTCTGATGTGGAGTGAGCATTGGCACAGACACAATGAGCAAAAAGCTTCTTTTTGTGCTGAAATTTCTGTGTGGGTGAGACATGATGATGCAACAACTGACTGAGAGAATGTCAAAGGAATTCTTTCACAATGCAGTATTTCTGAGAAACCTCTGTGCACAGTGACAGAACACAAACAATCACACATGCAGCAGAGTGGCAGATAATAACACGAAGAACATCATTTCATTCAGACATTATGGTTATTATTTGCTCTGCAGTCTCATTAGTATCATTTGCTGTGGGAAATTATCACCTCGGGCCTCATAATGACTACAATGAGCTGCAAGTAATGTAATCTCTGGGCTATAATTTTGAATAACAATGTATTTACATTAAGTTTGAAGTGAGTTCTAGGCAATGGGGAGGAGGAATCATTAATATTGAACATACTAATCAGTCCATCTTTGGGAGAAATGTACTGTACCTTTAATTGCATTTAGGATAATTATTATTAAAATCTGTTTGTGGTTGATTGAAACTAGTAGTCTGCTGCACAGTATTATCTGAATACACCTCATCCTGGCGAATTACCATACACGAAAAAACTTGTTAATACCATTCAAATAGAAAGAAAAAAAACTGCAAAAGCCAGAAATCTGAAATGAACACACAAGAAGCTGGACACATAGAGCAGGTCCATCTATGTTAGAAGACGAATTCATGTTTCAAGTGCAACCTTTCATATTTCAGTTCTGATTAAAGATTACACCCAAACCATTAACTTGTCAATTCTCTTTATAGATGCTGGCTGATTTCCTATGTGTTTCCAGAATCATGTCTCATTAATACCACTCACTTGCCAATGTACGAAAGCATTAGTCTACTTTGGTGAACATGTTGCATCATTGACATCACTGTGCATGCTGATAGCTACCACTGACACAAAAAAGAACTAAAAGAAAAAGACTTGGATTTTTAAAGCACCTTTCACGACCACCAGACCATTACAGCCAATGTAGTATTTTTGGAGTGTAGTCACTGTTGTAATGTAAGAAATGCGGCAGCCAATTTGCGCATAGCAAACTGTCACAAACAGCAATGTGATAATGACCAGATTGTTGTGTATGGAGTAAGAGTCAGACTGAACACTGTGAGCTCAAAGTAAAGTGTGACCTTAGTGTTTTATTGCAGGTCTCCAGAGTGCCTCTCCAATCTGTGAGGCCTCCTTGAATACCTGTGCTCCCAAAGGATTATAGGATCCCTTGGGACTCCAGGGGATGAGCCCACTAGTGGCTGTACAGAGTGAATACAAGTCCACATATACAACAACACTCCCCCCCCCCCCCCCAAAGGCAATAGTGTAACATTTTACAATGTGAGTCGATCTGGGGCCCTTGTTGCCCTGGTTGATCGTCTCGGTGTGAAAGCTGGTGCTGTTGAGTCATTTGTTGGGCCCTCGCTGGGCTGCTGTGCAGCTGGCCTTGCTGGGCTGCCTGGTGTGTTGGGCTACTGTGGATGATGGGTTCTGCTTCGTGGTCAACCGTGGTGTCGGTTGCCACTGGTGTGTATGTTGGGGGATTAAAAAAGGTGGGTTGCTCAGGATAGTCCGTGAATCTGAGTTTGATTTGGTCCAAGTGTTTCTGGTGAATGAGTCCATTTGAAAGTTTGACCCAAAACACCCTGCTCCCCTCTTTGGCCAAGACAGTGCCGGAAGCCACTTGGGACCTTGTCCATAATTTAATACAAATACAGGATCATTGATTTCAATCTCGCATGACACATTTGCTCTATTCTGGAAAGCACTTTGTTGAAGCCGCCTGCTCGCTACCTGTTCATGTAGATCAGGGTGAACTAACGAGAGCCTTGTCTTAAGTGCTCTTTTCATGAGCAATTCAGCAGGTGGGATCCCAGTGAGTGAGTGGGGTCTCATGTGATAGCTAAGCAGGACTCAGGATAGGCGAGTCTGCAGTGAGCCTTCAGTTACCCTCTTCAAGTCTTGTTTGATGGTTTGCACTGCTCTCTCTGCCTGACCATTGGACGCTGGTTTAAATGGGGCAGATGTGACATGTTTGATCCCGTTGCGGGTCATGAATTCTTTGAACTCAGCACTAGTAAAACATGGCCTGTTGACGCTCACCAGGACATTGGGTAAGCTGTGTGTGGCAAACATGGCCTGCAGGCTTTCAGTGGTGGCAGCGGACGTGCTAGCCGACATTATCTCACATTCAATCCACTTGGAGTACGTATCTACAACCACAAGGAACATTTTACCCACGAACGGGCCTGCATAGTCGACGTGTAGCCTAGACCACGGTTTGGAGGACCAAGACCATAAACTTAGCGACGCTTCCCTGGGTACATTGCTTAACTGCGAGCATGCATTACATCTGTGAACGCAGGACTCTAAGTCCACATCAATACCGGGCCACCATACATGGGATCTGGCTATCGCTTTCATCATTACGATGCCTGGGTGGGTACTGTAGAGATCATTGATGAAGGTGTCTCTGCCCTTCTTGGGGACCACTATTCAATTGCCCCACAGAAGGCAGTCTGCCTGTATAGACATTTCACCTTTGCGCCGCTGGAACGGCTTTATCTCTTCCTGCATTTGCACTGGGACACTGGACCAGCTCCCGTGAAGCACGCAGCTTTTGACTAGAGATAATAAGGGGTCCTGGCTTGTCCAGGTTTTGATCTGCCGGGCAGTGACGGGTGATTGCTCATTCTCAAATGCTTCTATAACCATGGCTAGATCTGCGGGCTGCTCCATTTCCACCCACGTGGTGGGCAATGGCAACCTACTGAGAGCATCGGCGCAGTTTTCTGTGCCTGGCCTGTGACGGATGACATAGTTGTATGCGGACAATGTGAGCACCCATCTCTAGAGTCGGGCCAATGCGTTGGTATTTATCCTTTTACACTTGGAAAACAGAGATATAAGTGGCTTCTGGTCAGTTTCCAATTTGAATTTTAGCCCAAACAGGTATTGATGCATTTTCTTTACCCCATAGACACACGCTAACGCTTCTTTTTCAATCATGCTGTAGGCTCTCTCAGCCTTAGACAGACTCCTGGATGCATAAGCAACCGGTTGCAGTTTCCTGAAATCATTAGCTTGTTGCAATACACCCCCGACGCCATATGACGACGCATCACATGCTAGTACCAAACGCTTACATGGATCATACAACACAAGCAATTTGTTTGAGCATAACAATTTTCTCGCTTTTACAAAGGCATTTTCTTAGCTTTTGCCCCAAACCCATTCACCCCCTTTTTGTAGTACGACATGTAGTGGTTCTAGCAGTGTGCTGAGACCCGGTAAGAAGTTACCAAAGTAGTTCAAGAGTCCCAGAAACAACCGCAGCTCCGTCACGTTCTGTGGCCTCGGTGCGTTTTCGATTGCCTCCATCTTCGCGTTGGTGGGCCTGATGCCGTCCACCGCAATCCTCCTTCCCAAGAACTCCACTTAAGGCGCCAGGAAAATGCACTTCGAGCGTTTTAACCTGAGCCCCACACGGTTGAGTCGACTAAGAACCTCCTCCAGGTTCTGCAGGTGCTCGACTGTGTTCTGACCTGTGATCAAGATGTCGTCCTGGAAGACCATGGTGTGCGGGAACGATTTCAGTAAACTTTCCATGTTTCTCTGGAATATGGCCACCGCTGATCGGATTCCAAACGGGCATCTGTTATAAACAAAAAGGCTCTTGTGCGTGTTGATGCAGGTGAGAGCCTTCGATGATTCCTCCAGTTCCTGCGTCATGTAGGCTGAAGCCAGATCCAGCTTCGTGAACATCTTTCCTCCCACCGGCGTTGCAAAGAGATCGTCAGCCTTTGGCAGTGGGTATTGGTCCTGCAGGGAGAAACGATTGATAATTACTTTGTAATCGCCACAGATTCTGACGGTGCCGTCTCCCTTGAGGATTGGGACAATAGGACTGGCCCACTCGCTGAACACGATCGGTGAAATGATGCCCTCTCTTTGTAGCCGGTCTAGTTCGATCTCTACCCTTTCTCTCATCATGTACGGTACTGCTCTCGCCTTGTGATGGATGGGTCGCGCCCCCGGAATTAGGTGGATCTGCACTTTTGCTCCTTGGAATTTCCCGATACCAGGTTTGAACAGCGAAGGAAATTTGTTTAAGACCTGGGCACACGAAGTGTTGTCAACGGGCGATAGCGCTCAGACGTCGTCCCAGTTCCAGCGTATCCTTCCCAGCCAGCTCCTGCCGAGCAGTGTGGGACCATCGCCCGGTTCCATCCAGAGTGGTAGCTTGTACACCGCTCCATTGTCGGAGACCTTTACGGTAGCACTGCCGATTACAGGAATCAGTTCTTTCGTGTAAGTTCTTAGTTTCGTGCGAACTGGAGTTTTGACTGGCCTTGAGGCCTTGTTGCACTACAACCTTCCGAAAGTCTTTTTGCCCATGATGGACTGGCTCGCACCAGTGTCCAGCTCCATTGACACCGGGAGTCCATTTAGTTCAACATTCAGTATTATCGGGGGACAATTCGTGGTGAATGTGTGCACCCCATGTACCTCTGCCTCCTCGATCTGAGGCTCTGGTTCATCGTGATCCTCAGTGGATCTGTCCTCCTCTGCAACATGGTGGTTTGCAGGTTTAACAGGCTTAGCAGCTCACCTGCACACTCGTTGGAAATGTCCCATTGTTCCACAGCCCTTGCAAACGTACTCTTTGAATCGGCATGAATCGAAACGATGATCACCCCTGCAGCGCCAACAAGGTGTTAATGGTCTTGCATTCATCACCCTTAATGGTGGAATCTGAGTCATCTGCAGATGTGCAGCTGCAGGTATGTGTGACCTGCCCTGTATGCTACGATTCGAAAATAACATCACTTTGTTCACAGTACTTGTCGCAGCACTTGTGTGCTGAACGATTTGCTTCGTATTGTCACTGGTGGCAATGAATGCCTGGGCTATCGCAATGGCCTTACTCAAGATTGGGGTCTCTACAGTCAAAAGTTTGCAAAGTATGGTTTCATGGCCAATGCCAAGTACGAAAAAGTCTCTGAGCATGTGCTCCAAATGTCCTTTAAATTTTCAATGTCCTGCAAGACGCCTTAGCTCGGCGACATAACTCATCACTTCCTGACCTTCAGACCTTTTGTAGGTGTAGAACTGGTACCTCGCCATCAGAACGCTTTCCTTCGGGTTCAAATGCTCTTGGACCAGTGTGCACAAATCGTCGTACGATTTTTCCGTAGGTTTCGCTGGAGTGAGCAGATTCTTCATGAGGCCATACGTTGGTGTCCCACAGACAGTGAAGAGGATCGCCCTTCGTTTGGCAGCGCTCTCTTCCCCATCTAGTTCGTTGGCCACGAAGTATTGGTCGAGTCGCTCCACAAAAGTTTCCCAATCATCTCCCTCTGAGAATTTCTCCAGGGTGCCCACTGTTCTCTGCATCTTTGGGTTCGCTATCTGTATCTCATCGTCAATTGTTGTGAATGGAGAAAGTGTCAGAATGAATACTGTGAGCTCAAAGTAAAGTGTGACCTTAGGCTTTTATTGCAGGTCTCCAGAGTGCCTCTCCAACCTGTGAAGCTTCCTTAAATACCTGTGCTCTCAAGTGATTATGGGATCCCTTGGGACTCCAGGGGATGAACCCTCTGGTGGCCCTACACAGTGAATACAAGTCCACATATTTAACACAGATAATCTGCTTTTTTGTTATGTTGATAAAAGGAAATAAAACCATATAAAATCTTCTTCTTCTTAGGCGGTCCCTCATATCGAGGATGACTTACTTCCACGCCAAAAAGGGATGAGTTCACGGGTGTTTCAATGAAGGACCTAATATTCCAGGTGCCGAACTACACATTGAAGGGTGGGAGATATCTGTGTGTGGAATTTTTTAACCTGTGATGGCCGTTGCACACCAGCCACCACACGCTTGACAGAGCTAGGTCTTGGTCCAGTGGCAAGGGCTATCCAAGATGACTGGAGGCCAGCTCTGCTGCACGGACCTAGTGTGCACACATATCGCCGTGTGGGCTGGCCCGTGCTGCCCCAGGGCCCTCGCCTCCTCTGGGCCCCGAACTGACGCCTCTCCTGGGCCCCTGTCGCATCGCTCCACGAACTCTCGCCGCTCCTGCGCCCCAACCTTGCCGCTCCTGCTGCACCCGCCTACGCTCCAATCACCGATCTAGATTAGGGTGACGTCCAATCCTTCTTCACTGCCATCGCCCTCCTGCAGCAACTCGCGCTGCTCCCTGGAGTGGTATGCTCCTTTTAAGGCCTCGGCCTGCCATAGATGTTCCTCGCAGGTCGGGGCCGCACTGAATACCATTTAATACCAATAAATATCATTTAAGCAGCTACAGAATGAAATGACAGACAGTTGAAGAAAGCAAGAGAGAAAAAGATGTGGAAAAGTCGGAATATTTAGATCGTTAAAAAGTGTTGAATACGTATATGTGTGTGAGTTCAATACCAATCTAAGCATGTGGTTTAACTGATGTTCATAAACCTCACAATTAGAGCTCAGCTTTATAACTCTTGCTACAGACAGGAAATCAGGGGGATCACTTTCTTTTTGAGCTCTGGCAATCTTTTGACATGTGTAAACTCAAAGTTTGTACATGATGGCAGTCTTTTCCATGAACTATTGCAATGTCTTCAACTCACTATTGCGACTAAGGTAATGGAAACTCTCCTGTATGTGTGTTTTGAAAAGACAAGACTGACTTTGGCCTATATTTAGCTATGGCTGATAAAATTACAACCCAGTTTCTGATTTTCTAGTTGACACCACCAGGTAAGCAATTGTCTATCCAGAAACTAACACTGCTGGCTTCAATAAGGGGCAATGTGAATATTTGGGTGGCTAGCTTTACTGATTTTACCAATTTCATACGGCAGCTTTGAGATTTGCCCATACTCTGTGTTGTCTTTTCTAGAGTTCATTTTTTAATAAAGGTATGGCAACCAGTATCATTTTTATATTCTGCCCTGTCTTGACCTGCATGGATGTCATTTCTATTTGGAGGGGGAATGATTTATCGAATAACTCTGGAGCAGCATACTTCAGCTGGGATGGGAAGACTGGTGGGAGTATTTGAAGATCGAAAGGTTCCTGTAGCTTTATTCACCACGGTGTATAGTCAGGAGGATTCTGTAGGAAAGATACGTTTACCGGATATAACTTTTACCAGTCCAGGTACTTAGTGAATCTGTTCACCTACACTAAGGTGGATGCCACTCATACCGTCATGTGTAATGAAATTTTCAACTGACACAAGCTCTCAATTTGAAGCAGCAGAAAATTTTGAACTAAGAACTTTCAATAATGGTTTGAGAAAAGACCATATTTAGGATAATGAAAGAAAGAACTTGTATTTATATAGTGCCTTTCATGACTGCTTCCAATGGCTGAAACGTCACTAATGAGAGGCCACAGATTTAAGATGATTGGCAAAAGAACCAGAGGTGACATGAGGAAAAACTTTCTTACGCAACGAGCGGTTTGGATTTAGAAACATAGAAACATAGAAAATAGGTGCAGGAGTAGGCCATTTGGCCCTTCGAGCCTGCACCATCATTCAATAAGCTCATGGCTGATCATTCACCTCAATATCCCTTTCCTGCTTTCTCTCCATACCCCTTGATCCCTTTAGCCGTAAGGGCCATATCTAACTCCCTCTTGATTTTATCTAACGAACTGGCATCAACATCTCTCTGCGACAGGGAATTCCACAGGTTAACAACATTCTGAGTGAAGAAGTTTCTCCTCATCTCAATCCTAAATGGCCTACCCCTTATCCTTAGACTGTGCCCCTGGTTCTGGACTTCCCCAACATCGGGAACATTCTTCCTGCATCTAACCTGTCCAGTCCCGTCAGAATGTTATATGTTTCTATGAGATCCCCTCGCATTCATCTAAACTCCAGTGAATACAGGCCCAGTCGATCCAGCCTCTCCTCATATGTCAGTCCTGTCATCCCGGGAATCAGTCTGGTGAACCTTCGCTGCATTCCCTCAATAGCAGAATGTCCTTCCTCAGATTAGGAGACCAAAACTGAACACAATGTTCCAGGTGAGGCCTCACCAAGGCCCTGTACAACTGCAGTAAGACCTCCCTGCTCCTATTCTCAAATCCCCTAGCTATGAAGGCCAATATGCCATTTGCCTTCTTCACCGCCTGCTGTACCTGCAATCCAACTTTCAATGACTGATGTACCATGACACCCAAGTCTCATTGCACCTCCCTTTTCCTAATCTGCCGCCATTCAGATAATATTTTGCCTTCATGTTTTTGCCTCAAAGTGGATAACCTCACATTTATCCACATTATACTGCATCTGCCATCCATTTACCCACTTACCTAACCTGTCCAAGTCACCCTGCAGCCTCTTAGCGTCCTCCTCACAGCTCACACCACCACCCAGCTTACTGCAAACTTAGAGATATTACACTCAATTCCTTCATCTAAATCATTGATGTATATTGTAAATAGCTGGGGTCCCAGCACTGAACCCTGTGGCACCCCACTAGTCACTGCCTGCCATTCTGAAAAGGACCCGCTTATCCCGACTCTCTGCTTCTTGTCTGTCAACCAGTTCTCTATCCACGTCAGTATATTACCCCCAATACCATATGCTTTAATTTTGCACACCAATCTCTTGTGTGGGACCTTGTCAAAAGCCTTTTGAAAGTCCAAATACGCCACATCCACTGGTTCTCTCTTGTCCACTCTACTAATTACATCCTCAAAAAATTCTAGAAGATTTGTCAAGCATGATTTCCCTTTCATAAATCCATGCTGACTTGGACTGATCCTGTCACTGCTTTCCAAATGCGCTGCTATTTCAACTTTAATAATTGATTCCAATATTTTCCCCATTACTGATGTCAGGCTAACTGGTCTATAAATCCCCGTTTTCTCTCTCCCTCCTTTTTTAAAAAGTGGTGTTACATTAGCTACCCTCCAGTCCATAGGAACTGATCCAGAGTCGATAGACTGTTGGAAAATGATCGCCAATGCATCCACTACTTCTAGGGCCACTTCCTTAAGTACTCTGGGATGCAGACTATCAGGCTCTGGGGATTTATCGGCCGTCAATCCCATCAATTTCCCTAACACAATTTCCTGACTAATAAGGATTTCCTTCAGTTCCTCCTTCTCACTAGACCCTCGGTCCCCTAGTATTTCCGGAAGGTTATTTGTGTCTTCCTTCATGAAGGCAGAACCAAAGTATTTGTTCAATTGGTTTGTCATTTCTTTGTTCCCCATTATAAATTCACCTGATTCTAACTGCAAGGGACCTACATTTGTCTTGACTAATCTTTTTCTCTTCACATATCCATAGAACCTTTTGCTGTCAGTTTTTATGTTCCCAGCAAGCTTTCTCTCATACTCTATTTTCCCCCTCTTAATTAAACCCTTTGTCCTCCTCTGCTGAATTCTAAATTTCTCCCAGTCCTCAGGTTTGCTGCTTTTTCTGGCCAATTTATATGCCTCTTCCTTGGATTTAACACTATCCTTAATTTCCCTTGTTAGCCATGGTTGAGCCACCTTCCCCATTTTATTTTTACTCCAGATAGAGTTGTACAATTGTTGAAGTTCATCCATGTGATCTTTAAATGTTTGCCATTGCCGATCCACCGTCAACCCTTTAAGTATCATTCGCCGGTCTATTCTAGCCAATTCACGCCTCAAACCATCGAAGTTACCTTTCCTTAATTTCAGGACCCTAGTCTCTGAATTAACTGTGTCACTCTCCATCTTAATAAAGAATTCTACCATATTATGGTCACTCTTTCCCAAGGGGCCTCGCACAACAAGATTGCTAATTAGTGCTTTCTCATTACACATCACCCAGTCTAGGATGGCCAGCCCTCTAGTTGGTTCCTCAACATATTGATCTAGAAAACCATCTCTAATACACTCCAGGAAATCCTCCTCCACCACATTGCTACCAGTTTGGTTAGCCCAATCTATATGTAGATTTGGAATGCACTGCCTGATAGGGTGGTGGATACAGATTCAATAGTAGGCTTCAAATGGGAATTGGATAAGTACCTGAAGGAGAAACAATTGCAGGGATATGGCGAAAGAGCAGGACTAACTGGATTGCTCTTCGAAAGAGCAGGCGCAGACTAGATGTGTTAGAAATTGCCTTTTCAGGCTATCACTGGTCACTTTAATAATCAGGTCCTTTGTAAACCAATCTGGTGGGTATATTGTGTTTAATCAGAGTTTAAGAAGGAATACAACACATTAGTTATCCAGCAAAAACATATGACCGTAATGAGTAGCAGGTACCCAATCCTGATTGGACAAATGGCTGACGCGCGTGAGCAGTTCTCTGGCTTGTGCCTCTCCTTCTCTCAGAGCCTTCTTTGGTAAAGCATGGGATTGCCAAAGAGCAATTGACCAGCATGGCTCCCTGTGTTTCCCTCCACCGTTTGTGGGTATTGGCCTGCAGGGAGTTACTTTTATTCCAGTTTTAGGGGTGGACCTGGAATGGGATATTGACAACACCTTTTGGCCTATTGAGGTTCTCTTTAAAAGTCTACACCAAATCCTGATTCGAGTTATTTGTCTACACTTGCTGAAGACCTGTCCTGAAGGAGTGGTCTTTACCACCATTACGCATTTTTCTTGTTTATGGTTTTGAAGACCAATCCATCCATCTGGACCCCTCTTATCTCGTCCTGCCTTGTCCGTCCGTTGCATTCTCAAACACAACCTTGTGAGAACCATCTTACTCCAGCCGGTTGCCATGGAAACTCTTAACTCCCATTAGTTATACATTCTACGTCTTTTATACTAATATGCTTTTATTGTAAAAGAAACTCCAAATTCTACTGTAGCATTATAATTGGTTATTAGTAATAATGGAAGAAACATTAAGTTGGGCCTTCATTGGCCAAATTAAAGACTAAGTCAAAATGTTATGCCTTCTCTAATCTAACTCATTAAAAACACTGTCTGAGGAAAGTGAAACTTAAGCGTTCTCGGGTAAAATATAGCTTATACATTAACCCTATACGAGCAGAATCATACAATCATTTAAACACAGTATAATTTTTTGGTAACCCTGATTTCTAACAGATGGGCTGAATGGTCTCCTTCTATGCTGTACTCTTTTATGATTCTATGCAGCCGAAATTGGCCCTCTCCTTAAGGCCTGTTACCACCGCAAATCGGCGGCCACACTGCAGAGTGGAGCGGCCGCCGACTTTTGGTGGAGTGGCCGCTGCTAGCCCAATTGCCCTTCCGAGTTTTCCCAGCGGTGCCCCGATCATCCCCCCCACACCCCTCCGTTGCTGCCAATCGGAGTTAAGCACATCATCGCTGTGCGCACCACCGATCTAAACCCCTGACGACGACATTCCCCACGGAAAATCTTCAGCCCCCCCCCCGGCAGTTCCCAGTGGTCCAGTGAGGTTGTGACCTTCTGCAGCGGCGGTGCGACTTCCCTTAAAGGGGAGGGGTCACTGCCGCTGCCATCATGATTTTATTTATTGGCCGACTGCCATGTCGGGACGACAATTATGTCCCCCCTCTTGAGACGATATTGGCTCGAATGAACAAAATGTTGAATCATTGTGGGTGGAGATTAGAGATAGTAAGGGGAAAAAGTCACTGGTGGGCGTAGTTTATAGGCCCCCAAATAATAACTTCACGGTGGGGCAGGCAATAATCAAGGGAATAATGGAGGCATGTGAAAAAGGAACGGCAGTAGTCATGGGGGATTTTAACCTACATATCTATTGGTCAAATCAAATTGCACGGGGTAGCCTGAAGGAGGAATTCATAGAGTGCATACGGGATTGTTTCTTTGAACAGTATCTACAAGGGAGCAAGCTATCTTAGATCTGGTCCTGTCTAATGAGACAGCAAAAATAACCGATCTCCGAGTAAAACATCCTCTCGGAATGAGTGATCACAGTATGGTTGAATTTGTAATACAGATTGAGGCTGAGGAAGTTGTGTCAGAAACGAGCGTACTATGCTTAAATAAAGGGGACTACAGTGGGATGAGGGCAGAGTTGGCTAAAGTAGACTGGAAACACAGACTAAACGGTGGCACAATTGAGGAACAGTGGAGGACTTTTAAGGAGCTCTTTCATAGTGCGCAACAAAAATATATTCAGTGACAAAGAAGGGCGGTAAGAGAAGAGATAACCAGCCGTGGATAACCAAGGAAATAAAGGAGAGTATCAAATTAAAGATCAATGTGTATAAGGTGGCCAAGGTTAGTGGGAAACTAGAGGATTGGGAAAATTTTAAACAACAGCAAAGAATGACTAAAAAAGCAATAAAGAAAGGAAAGATAGATTACGAAGGTAAACTTGCACAAAACATAAAAACAGATAGTAAAAGCTTTTACAGATATATAAAACGGAAAAGAGTGACTAAAGTAAATGTTGGTCCCTTAGAAGATGAGAAGGGGGATTTAATAATGGGAAATGTGGAAATGGCTGAGAACTTAAACAATTATTTTGCTTCGGTCTTCACAATGGAAGACACAAAAACCATGCCAAAAATTGCTGGTCACAGGAATGTGGGAAGGGAGGACCTTGAGACAATCACTATCACTAGGGGGGTAGTGCTGGACAGGCTAATGGGACTCAAGGTAGACAAGTCCCTTGGTCCTGATGAAATGCATCCCAGGATATTAGAAGAGATGGCGGAAGTTATAGCAGATGCATTCGTTATAATCTACCAAAATTCTCTGGACTCTGGGGAGGTACCAGCGGATTGGAAAGCAGCTAATGTAACGCCTCTGTTTAAAAAAGGGGGCAGACAAAAGGCAGGTAACTATAGGCTGGTTAGTTTAACATCTGTAGTGGGGAAAATGCTTGAAACTATCATTAAGGAAGAAAGAGCGGGACATCTAGATAGGAACAGTGCAATCAAGCAGACGCAACATGGATTCATGAAGGGGAAATCATGTTTAACTAATTTACTGGAATTCTTTGAGAATATAACGAGCATGGTGGATAGAGTTGTACCGATGGATGTGGTGCATTTAGATTTCCAAAAGGCATTCGATAAGGTGCCACACAAAAGGTTACTGCAGAAGATAGAGGTACGCGGAGTCAGAGGAAATGTATTAGCATGGATAGAGAATTGGCTGGCGAACAGAAAGCAGAGAGTCGGGATAAATGGATCCTTTTCGGGTTGGAAATCGGTGGTTAGTGGTGTGCCACAGGGATCGGTGCTGGGACCACAACTGTTTACAATATACATAGATGACCTGGAAGAGGGGACAGAGTGTAGTGTAACAAAATTTGCAGATGACACAAAGATTAGTGGAAAAGCGGGTTGTGTGGAGGACACAGAGAGGCTGCAAAGAGATTTGGATAGGTTAAGCGAATGGGCTAAGATTTAGCAGATGGAATACAATGTCGGAAAGTGTGAGGTCATCCACCTTGGGAAAAAAAACAGTAAAAGGGAATATTATTTGAATGGGGAGAAATTACAACATGCTGAGGTGCAGAGGGTCCTTGTGCATGAATCCCAAAAAGGTGCAGCAGATAATCAGGAAGGCGAATGGAATGTTGGCCTTCATTGCGAGAGGGATGGAGTACAAAAGCAGGGAGGTCCTGCTGCAACTGTATAGGGTATTGGTGAGGCTGCACCTGGAGTACTGCATGCAGTTTTGGTCACCTTACTTAAGGAAGGATATACTGGCTCTGGAGGGGGTACAGAGACGATTCACTCGGCTGATTCTGGAGATGAAGGGGTTACCTTATGATGATTGATTGAGTAGACTAGGTCTTTACTCGTTGCAGTTCAGAAGGATGAGGGGTGATCTTATAGAAACATTTAAAATAATAAAAGGGACAGACAAGATAGAGGCAGAGAGGTTGTTTCCACTGGTAGGGGAGACTAGAACTAGGGGGCACAGCCTCAAAATACGGGGGTGCCAATTTAAAACCGAGTTGAGAAGGAATTTCTTCTCCCAGAGGGTTGTGAATCTGTGGAATTCTCTGCCCAAGGAAGCAGTTGAGGCTAGCTCATTGAATGTATTCAAGTCACAGATAGATAAATTTTTAACCAATAAGGGAATTAAGGGTTACGGGAAGCGGGCGGGTAAGTGGAGCTGAGTCCACGGCCAGATCAGCCATGATCTTGTTGAATGGCGGAGCAGGCTCGAGGGGCTAGATGGCCTACTCCTGTTCCTAATTCTTATGTTATGTTCTTATGTTCTTGGGTGCCAGGCCGCTGGCCCGGCCGGAATCCACCCTGGTGACCCAAGTTTTAAAACCACCGAATGCTCTCCCCTTTAAGTGAAGGGGCGAGCTGTAGTGACGCGACACCGTGATGACATCATCACGGCGGTGACTCACCACCCCCCCCAACTTCCACCCCTCAGTTGCTGTTACCGCCAAGTCTTTGCCCCTCAGGTGTAGTCACCGCCCCCATTTACACCGACTTCCGGATCAAAACACAAAAAAAACAAAGAGGGGAATTTCACAAAAGAGTCGACCTGAACTGCAGCTGTGGTAAAAACCATAGGGCAGGGGTAAATTTCCAACACTATGATTCTATGTTCTCGGGATGTTCAAAAGCACTTTGTATCTAATGAGTTACTTTTTGAAGTGTCATCACTGTTGTTATGCACGTAAATGTAACAGTCAATTTGCACTCAACAAGGTCCACTAACAGCAACACTATAAATGACCAGATAATCTATTTTAATGGTGTTGGTTGTGGGATAAATGTTAGTCAGGCCACCGAGAGAACTCAGCTGCTTTTCTTTGAATAGTGCCATAGGATCTTTAACATCCACTTGAACAGACGGACAGTGGGCCTCGGTTTATAATCTCATTCGATAATGCAAACCTCCCTCAGTACTGCACTGAAGTATCAGTCTAGAATATGTGCTCAAGACCTGTAGTGGGGCATGGAGCCGTAAACTTCTGATTTGGAGACAAGAGTGCTACCATTTAGCCAAGCGGACACTAAATTTCATTTTTAAGTTATGAAGTCCTACATGTAAGACCTTTGTATCAGCTGTATCTCTTCCAACTTCATAAAACAGACCTATGAGCACGAGGGACCAGTCACAGCAGCCATTTAGACCAGAGGTTGAAGTGGAGCTCCTGAAAAAATGGGCTCTCCTCCACCGCCACATTGTTATTTTCAGCTCTGCTAACATTTTTCTCATCTGAGTTCTGAGATCGGGTGAAATGTACAATTATATGCTTCCTCTGATGAAAAACCTATTCTGCTGTCATCAAAATATTAACATGATAGCAAACTGTGTGTGTATGTATATGTCAGTCTGCATGTATGTATATACTATTTCCTGGAGCCATTTCAGAAAATATCTCAAGCAAAGATAGCTGTAATGTATTTGCTTCATGGGTTCTTTGCTTAAGAATTCATAGCAACACATTGCTATTAAGATCTAGTTGGTTTATTAACAAAGGTTTAACAATCACATTACACATTATCAGTTCATCTGCTAGGCTCACAACTGCATACCTCATCGTGGATGATTTAGACCCAACTGGCTGGGGTTTTATTGAGTCTTGTGAACATCACGTGACTGGCTATGCCACTCACAAATGCAACAGCTCTACAAACCTGTGGGCATATGTAAACGTGCATACAATAAAATAGCTACCTAAGACTTCCAGATGTGAAGTCTATGAATATTATGGGCTGGATTTTCCGGTCCTTTGCGCTCCAGGTTTCGCCCGGAGCGGCGTGAAAGGTGGCGGTGAGGTCTCCAGTGCCCCGCCGCGATCCTCCGGTCAGGTTTTATGGCGGCGCTGAGCAGCACCGTCGGGAAATACTGCGCCGGGTGTGCAACGCTCCTGCCTGCGACACCGGTGCGGGTTTTGAGTCTTGCCCGACCCATCCGCCCGGAGCTGTGCCCGCAATGACCGCCTGGGAAATCAGAGTGGCACGGCCATGCCGGCGGTGGAGAGGAGGTAAAGTACTCCAAACGTAGAACAACATTTTTGTGCAGTTTGTGTTGCGGTGGCGTGGGCAATGTTTTAGGAATGTTTTTGTGGGGTTTTTTGCGGTTTCCCCGCCCGCCCCCCCACCGACCCCACCCCACCCCAGGCCTCTCTCAGAGCACTCAGCTCTTTAGCTCGGGAGTTTCCCTTTCTTGCACCGCGAGAGGTGTACAGTGCCTTCCTTAGCGCTACGCTCCCTGACACAGGGCCCAGATGCCCAAACTTAAATACTAAAGCGCAAACTATTCACACCCACTAACTTACCCGCCCCACCGCCATTATTACCCCGAAAACAGAAAAGCCAAAAATCCAGCCCTAAATATTTTAAGACATTTTAATCTAAGCCTTACATCAAAGGTTGCGATGTTAAAACATTTATAGTTGCAATGTTTTGTCACCTGTGTCTATGTTCAAAATCCTTAGTAAAACTAACTATATACATCTGACACTTGATGGAATGATTTTACTTCCAACATAAGTGTCATGTATTTTACATTATTATATATAACTGTATCCTAACATGCTATACATGACTGTAATAAGATGTGACCTGTAACCACCAGCATACCTTACCACCAGGGGTGCACTTGCAAGAGACAGGTATATAAGGACAGGTCTCAGGCAAGTGCAGCATTCCAGAGCTGTGAAATAAAGGTGCAGGTCCAGAGTGACCTTGACTTCACTACATGCCTCGTGTGAATCTGTACTGAGGGGACAGGACTTTACAGTGGCGACGGGTTACGGGATTACAGAATCCACAGAATGGTGAACAACAGATCAGATGAAAAGTACAATGCGGGAGACAGTTGGGAGGACTTTATAGAAAGGCTCCAGAAAAGGTTTGTAACCAAAGACTGGTTAGGCGACGATAAGGCAGACAAGAGAAGAGCCCATCTCTTGACCAGCTGTGGCTCGAAAACATACGCTTTAATGAAGGATCTGTTGGCACCCGAGAAACCAGCAAGCAAGTTGTTTGAAGAATTGAGCACACTGGTAAGAGACCACCTGAAGCCAGCGAGCAGCCTACACATGGCCAGACACAGGTTCTACAACTACAGACGCTGTGTGGGCCAGAGCATACCCGACTTCGTGGCGGAACTTCGGAGGTTGGTTAGTTTATGTGAGTTCTCCGATGAACTGAGGAGAGAAATGCTGAGAGACTTTTTCATTGAAGGAATAGGCCACACAGGCATATTCCGAAAGCTCATAGAGACCAAGAACCTGACCTTAGAGGCAGCAGCACTGGTTGCACAGACATTCTTGGTAGGGGAAGAAGAAATGAAGTTGATTTACAATGCAGGTACGACAACTAACGAAATATCGGAAGAAGAAGTTCACAGCACTAAACAAGCTGCTAACCCCCACACACAGACAAAACCAGGAGAACAGGCTCTCGACAGCAGGCAGAAGCCATCAAGGGCCACAGGAACGGCCGTTCACACCTCATCAACCCACAATGCGAGCAATCAACTACAAACTGAGAGAAGCTCAAGAGAGATCAGCCAGACGCAGCTCATTCTTTGGGAACACTTTGAACAATGAAACAGGTCTGTGCTGGAGATGTGGGGGTGGGCACTTGTCAAGGAGATATCGATTTCAGCAGGCTGTTCGCAGAAATTGTGAATATACAGGGCATTTGGCTCGCATGTGCAAAAAAACGGCAGCTCGGCTGGTATAAGAATCGGATGGGTCGGAAAGCGGACCAGAAGATGGTGGGGACAGTACCCGGCACACCGATGTACAGGGGGTCAACACGATCAATGGCCACTGCTCCTACAACAGGACACCTCCTATAATGATGAGGGTCCTACTCAATGGGATATCTGTCAACATGGAGCTGGATACGGGAGCGAGTCAATCTCTCGTGGGCGCTCAACAATTTGAAAACTGTGGCCGCATAAAAGAGACAGACCAAAACTCACAAGGGTTGACACCAAACTAAGGACCTATACCAAAGAAATCGTACCAGTCCTCGGCAGTGCCATGCTCTCTGTCACACACAAAGGGACAGTGAACCGATTTCCCCTGTGGATTGTCCCCGGAGACCCCCCAGCACTGCTGGGGAGAAGCTGGCTGGCAAAACTAAACTGGAAATGGGATGATGTCCATGCCATGTCATTAGAGGAACGGACCTCCTGCTCAACAGTTATAAAGCAATTTGAACATCTCTTTCAGCCAGGTATGGGCACTTTCAAAGGGGCCAAAGTCAAAATCTACATCACACAGGATGCTAGACCGGTCCATCACAAGGCCAGAGCTGTACCTATGTGATGAGGGAAAAGATTGAACATGAACTAGACAGGCTTCTGCGGGAAGGCATTATATCACCTGTGGAATTTAGCGACTGGGCAAGTCCCATCGTCCCAGTCATGAAGCCTGATGGATCCGTACGAATCTGTGGGGACTACAAATCTACCATAAACAGAGTCTCCCTACAGGACCAATACCCGCTGCCCAGAGCAGAGGACTTATTTGCCACATTGGCTGGAGGTAAAGTTTTCTCAAAATTAGACCTCACATCTGCGTATATGACGCAAGAATTAACTGAGGAATCCAAGCTACTCACCACCATCAACACACATCGAGGCCTTTTCATGTACAATCGATGCCCATTCGGCATCAAGTCGGCAGCTGCCATATTCCAGCGCAACATGGAGAGTCTGCTCAAGTCCATCCCGGGGACGGTTGTATTTCAAGACGACATACTTATCACGGGCAGGGACACTGACTCCCATCTCCGTAATTTGGAGGAAGTACTAAAGCGGTTGGATCGGGTAGGCCTATTTTCTATGTCTATGTTTCTATACTAAATATATTCAAAAGGGAGTTAGATGAAGTCCTTACTACTCGGGGGATCAAGGGTTATGGCGAGAAAGCAGGAAGGGGGTACTGAAGTTTCATGTTCAGCCATGAACTCATTGAATGGCGGTGCAGGCTAGAAGGGCTGAATGGCCTGCTCCTGCACCTATTTTCTATGTCTATGTCTATGTCTATGCCTACGAGTCAAGTAATCCAAGTGCCTGTTTCTCGCACCCAAGGTTGAATTTTTGGGCAGAAGGATTGCCGCTGATGGAATCCGCCCAACAGAGTCCAAAACAGAAGCAATTCGCCTGGCACCCAGGCCCCGGAATGTCTCAGAACTGCACGCCTTTCTCGGGCTACTCAGTTACTTTGGGAACTTTATGCAGAACTTAAGCCTCTCCACGTGCTACTCAGGAAGGGGTGCAATTGGTTTTGGGGGGACGCCCAGGAACGCGGCTTCAATAAGGCACGCAAACTTCTGTGTTCCAACAGTGTTTTGACTTTCTTTGACTCAGGTAAAAAGCTAGTTCTCACATGCGATGCGTCAGCGTATGGGGTCGGGTGCGTTTTGCAACATGTCAATAGTGCAGGCAAATTACAACCCATAGCTTATGCCTCCAGGTCACTTTCGTGGGCGGAGCGCGGGTACGGAATGGTAGAGAAGGAGGCGCTCGCGTGCATGTACGGTGTCAAAAAGATGCACCAATACTTTTTCGGGGCCAAGTTCATGTTAGAAACCGACCACAAGCCCCTCACGTCCCTCCTATCTGAGAGCAAGGCAATAAACGCCAATGCCTCGGTGCGAATTCAACGGTGGGCACTCATGCTGGCGTCCTACGACTATACCATAAGGCACAGACCAGGCACAGACACCTGTGCCGACGCGCTCAGCAGGCTACCCCTAGTGACCACGGAAGGGTCTGACGAACAGGACTGTGAGATAGTCATGGCAATCAATGGCTTTGAGTCCACAGGTTCGCCCATGACGGCTCGCCAAATCAGAGCCTGGACGGCCAGCGACCCCACGTTATCCTTAGTAAAAAGATGTGTCCTAACCGGTGACTGGGCAGAGGCTCGCGATGTTTGCCCTGAGGAATTAAAACCCTTTCACAGGCGCATGCATGAGCTATCACTACAAGCAGACTGCCTGATGTGGGGCAGCCGAGTAGTCATGCCTCTGCGAGGCAGAGAGGCATTTGTCCGGGAGCTCCACCGCGAGGGTCCACCCGGGGATCGTTCTCATGAAGGCCATAGCCAGATTCCACATCTGGTGGCCTGGTATTGACGCGGACTTGGAGCTCTGCGTCCGAAGGTGCACCATTTGTGCCCAACTCAGCAATGCCCCCAGGGAGGCTCCACTGAGCCCGTGGCCCTGGCCTACCAAACCGTGGTCACGGGTGCACGTAGACTATGCGGGCCCATTCATGGGCAAAATGTTCCTCGTAGTTGTAGATGCATTTTCAAAGTGGATCGAATGCACCATTTTAAACTCGAGCACAACCTCCACCACTGTGGAGAGCCTCGCAACCATGTTTGCAATGCACGGAATCCGTGACATATTGGTCAGTGACAATGGTCCGTGCTTCACCAGCGCAGAATTCCAAGACTTTATAATTGACCACGGCATAAATCACGTCAAGACGGCACCGTTCAAGCCGGCCTCCAACGGCCAGGCGGAGAGAGCAGTGCAAATGATTAAAAAAGGCATGCTTAAAATCCAAGGTCCCACGCTGCAGGGTCGCCTGTCGCGACTGCTGCTGGCATACAGATCTCGTCCACACTCACTGACTGGGATCCCCCCCGCGCAACTATTGATGAAAAGGACTTTAAAAACAAGGCTCTTATTAATCCTCCCAGACATGCATGAAATTGTTGAGGTAAAGCGCCGTAAGCTGACTGAGTACCATGACAGAAATTCGAGGGGGAGATGGAATGAGATAGGGGACAAAGTGTTTGTACTAAACTCTAGCAGGGGTCCCAAATGGCTTGCAGGGACAGTAACGGGCAAGGAAGGAAACAGGCTACTGGTAGTACAAATGGACAATGGCAAAATCTGCCGGAGGCTTGTAGACCAAGTTAAAAGCAGATTTACCAACAACACTGCGGAACCAAAGGCAGACTACAATGTGGAACTCGCACCACACCTGGTGGACAGACAGAGGAAACAACCCGAGGAAAGGGCAATCCCAACAGACAGCCCAGGTGAGTCAACAACAATAACACCAATCGAAACAGACAGCCCAGGCGAGATACCAGCAACCACACCCAAAGAAAAACAGACACCAAGGCAAACAACTGAACCACAACTCAGACGCTCCATGCGAGAGCGTAACCACCTGAGAGACTGAACCTAAAAAGACAATAAGACCTTGGGGGAGGGTGATGTCATGTATCTTACATTATTATATATAACTGTATCCTAACATGCTATACATGACTGTAATAAGATATGACCTGTAACCACCAGCATACCTCACCACCAGGGGTGCACTTGCAAGAGACAGGTATATAAGGACAGGTCTCAGGCAAGTGCAGCATTCCAGAGCTGTGAAATAAAGGTGCAGGTCCAGAGTGACCTTGACTTCACTACATGCCTCGTGAGAATCTGTACTGAGGGGACAGGACTTTACAATAAGAACATAAGAACATAATAACAGAAGAAATAGGAGCAGGAGTAGGTCACACGGCCCCTCGAGCCTGCTCCGCCATTTAATACGATCATGGCTGATCTGATCATGGACTCAGGTCCCCATAACCCCTTATTCCCTTATCGGTTTAGAAACTGCCTATCTCTGTCGTAAATTTATTCAATGTCCCAGCTTCCACAACTCTCTGAGGCAGCGAATTCCACAGATTTACATTCCTCTAAAAGAAGAAATTCCTCCTCATCTCAGTTTTAATTGGCGATCCCTTATTCTAAGATCATGCCCTCTCGTTCTAGTCTCCCCTATCAGTGGAAACATCCTCTCTGCCTCCACCTTGTCAAGCCCCCTCATAATCTTAAACATTTCGATAAGATCACCTGAATTCCAATGAGTAGAGGCCCAAACTTCTCAACCTTTCCTCATAAGTCAACCCCCTCATCTCCAGAATCAACCTAGTGAACCTTCTCTGAACTGCCTTCAAAGCAAATATATCCTTTCTTAAATATGGAAACCAAAACTGCATGCAGTATTCCAGGTGTGGCCTCACCAATACCTTGTATAACTGTAGCAAGACTTCCCTGCTTTTATACTCCATCCCTTTTGCAATAAAGGCCAAGATTCCATTAGCCTTCCTGATCACTTGCTGTACCTGCATACTAACCTTTTGTGTTTCATGCACCAGGACCCCAGGTCCCACTGTACTGCAGCACTTTGCAATTTTTCTCCATTTAAATAATAACTTCTCTTTGATTTTTTTCTGCCAAAGTGCATAACCTCACACTTTCCAATGTTATACTCCATCTGCCAAATTTTTGCCCACTCACAGCCTGTCTATATCCTTTTGCAGAGTTTTTGTGTCCTCCTCACACATTGCTTTTCCTCCCATCGTTGTATTGTCAGGAAACTTGGCAACCTTACACTCAGTCCCTTCATCCAAGTCATTAATATAGATTGTAAATAGTTGAGGTCCCAGCACTGATCCCTGTGGCACCCCACTAGTTACTGATTGCCAACCTGAGAATGAACCATTTATCCTGACTCTCTGTTTTCTGTTAGCTAGCCAATCCTCTATCCATGCTAATATATTACCCCCAACCCAGTGAACTTTTATTATGTGCAGTAACCTTTTATGTGACACCTTGTCAAATGCCTTCTGGAAGTCCAAATACACCACATCCACTGGTTCCCCTTTATTCACCCTGTTCGTTACATCCTCAAAGAATTCCAGCAAATTTGTTAAACATGATTTCCCCTTCATAAATCCATGCTGACTCTTCCTGACTGAATTATGCTTTTCCAAATGTCCTGCTACTGCTTCTTTAATAATGGACTCTAACATTTTCCCAACCACAGATGTTAGGCTAACTGGTCTATAGTTTCTTGCTTTTTGTCTGCCTCCTTTTTTAAATAGGGGCGTTACATTTGCAGTTTTCCAATCTGCTGGGACCTCGCCAGAATCCAGGGAATTTTGGTAAATTACAACCAATGCATCCACTATAGCAGCCGTTACTTCTCTTAAGACCCTAGGATGCAAGCCATCAGGTCCAGGGGATTTATCCACCTTTAGACCCATTAACTTACTGAGTACTACCTCTTTAGTGATTGTGATTGTGGTAAGTTCCTCCCCCTCAATCGCCCCTTGACTATCCACTGTTGGGATATCCACATGATCACTTTTAGCTGTAATTCCGAGGAGCTCTACACTTTAGAAGTAAAGCCTTGCTTCCAGCACACACCTGTTTCCATCACGCTTCAGGTTATCACCTTGGGTGTGGCAATTGCTATGCATTACATTTGCAGTTGATTGAACAATGTGAAATTCGAACCAAACAACAACAAATCATAGCTAAACAGGTATGGAATCTTACTGCCTTAAGCGGGTAAATAAGGTTCCAAAGCAAAACTACTAATAGCATAGAATCATAGAACGGTTACACCACAGAAGGAGGCCATTTGGCCCATCAAGCCCGTGCCGGTTCTCTGCAAGAGCACCTCAGCCAGTCCCACTTCCCCAGCCCTTTCCCCGTAGCCCTGCAAATTTTTTACCTTCTGGTACTTATCCAACTCCCTTTTGAAAGCCACGATTGAGTCTGCCTCCACCACCCTTTCAGGCAGTGAATTCCGGATCCTAACCATTCGCTGCGTAAAAAAGGTTTTCCCTCATGTCGCCTTCGGTTCTTCTGCCAATCACCTTAAATCTGTGTCCTCTGGTTCTCGACCATTCTGCCAATGGTAACTGTTTCTTTCTATCTGCTCTGTCTGGACCCCTCATGAATTTGAACACCTCTATCAAATCTCCTCTCAACCTTCTCTGCTCTAAGGAGAACATCCCTAGCTTCTCCATTCTGTCCACATAACTGAAGTCCTTCATCTCTGGAAACATTCTTGTAAATCTTTTCTGCACCCGCTCTGAGGCCTTCACATCCTTCCAAAAGTGCAGAATTGGACATGATACTCCAGTTGATGCCGAACCAGTGTTTTATAAAGGTTCATCATAACTTGCTTGCTTTTGTACTCTATGACTCTATTTTTGAAGCCCAAGATCTCGTATGCTTTTTTTAAATTGCTTTTGCAACTCTGCCACCTTCAACGATTTGTGCACATATACCCCATGAATCCCTGTTCATGGACCCCCTTTAGAATTGTACCCTTTAGCTTATATTGCCTCTCTTCGTTCTTCCAACCTGTAATGGCTCAAGAGTCTGGTTACTGTAAACTCACTCAGATGCAACCCTGATCCATCTTTATTCCAGCCCAAGAGTGCCTGCGTGACAAAGGCACCCAGTTTATATACAGGTGACCAAGCACACATGCTACATGCGTACAGCCCGATGACCTCCGACCATGGCGCCCTCTGGTGTCTGGTGACCCCCCAAGCATTAATACATAACACTACCAAAATGTATTACTTTGCACTTTTCTGCGTTAAATGTCATCTGCTACGTGTCCGCCCATTCCACCAGCCTATCTATGTCCTCTTGAAGTCTATTACTATTCTCCTCACTGTTCACTATACTTCCAAGTTTTGACAATCCTTACAGAGGCCATCTTGGGCTCTCACTAAACTGAGCAACTTAATCGTGAAAAAAGGTTTGTAATATCGTAAATCCATAAATTACAAAATATAAAAGAGGATTAAACCTACCTATACAATAGCATTCTGTGTGTTTGAAATCTCCCTAACAATGTTTTCCTTCAGAAGCTTGACCCTCTCCCAAGCTTGATTCTTGAGTTCATGGGGCTTCCCTAAACTATCAATATCAGTTGAAGAAACTCAACAACGTAGCAGGCTACAATTCTCAGTATGGATCTGTGCTTGTCTGGCGAGACAAATCCATGAAAGGATTTGGAAATGAAGGTGGAGGTTTTGAACTGAACAATTGGGGAACAAGGAGCCAGTGGAGGACAGTGATGATGAGCGAGTGAGTCTTGGTGCAGAACAGCATGTGCACAGTGGAACTTTAGATTAGTTGGAGTTTGGGCATAATGCAGCTCAGGAGACCCGCAAGGAGAGCATTGGTGAAATCATATCTAGATTCCCCATTAAATCGAGATGAGGGTCAAACTAGACTGATAAAATCCAAAAATATCTTGATTTGAATCATGTTAAGTTTATGACCAAATATTTCTTCTTCATAAAACTGTTTTTTTTTAAAAAAAGGAATCGTGTAAGCCTAATAGGGAGGTGGCTTTCTGATCGATAATTGACCAAATCCAGGAAGTCTTTTCTGAAATAAAATGCTGGAAATACGCAGCAGGTCAGGCAGCATCTATGGAGAGAGAAACAAAAGTTAATGGTTCAGATCAATGACCTTTCAACAGAACTGGAAGCTGTTGGAGATGTAACAGTTTTTAAGATCAAGATAAAAGAGACAAATGGAAATCCCGTCGGAGAGAATAGCAGAAATTCTTCAAGGTGGGCATCCCTAGAAGGGAAGTGACAGTGGGCGACGTGATCTCCTGGTGATGAAGCAACTGTCTGAATTATTGTAACCTGGTGGAGAATGAGAAACTACTTCTAGATGATCGTGTGCCTGTCCAGTGGTATACAAGTGACAGTGTTGGCATAGACATTCTTTTATATCATATTTGTGTTCTTTTTACGTAGTGATTGTGTACAATCCTTTCAATTAAAAAAGTAGTCGGTCTAATTTTACCCATAAAATATTTTACAAGTAATAGAGTATCCTCAGGGGCTGCAGTGTGGGAGGTGGAGTGCTGAGCTTCCACTGAGGACATTTTAGTTGACAGTGGTGGGTGACATCAAGCAACTCTGGGCCTTGAGGGCCGGGCAGTCTGACCCATCTGGCTGTGTGGCACTGACGGGGGCACTAGCAGAGTAGGTGGTGGGGAGCTGGCATGCTGTCGTCCTGAGAGAGGACAGTAGGTGTGTCAACCATGGAGCCAAGGCCATTCTACTGGGGCTGCGCCTCAGCACCTCATAAGAACATAAGAACATAAGAATTAGGAACAGGAGTAGGCCATCTAGCCCCTCGAGCCTGCTCCGCTATTCAATAAGATCATGGCTGATCTGGCCGTGGACTCAGCTCCACTTACCCGCCATCTCCCTGTAACCCTTAATTCCCTTATTGGTTAAAAATCTATCTATCTGTGACGTGAATACATTCAATGAGCTAGCCTCAACTGCTTCCTTGGGCAGAGAATTTCACAGATTCACAACCTTTTGTGTGGCACTTTATCGAATGCCTTTTGGAAATCTAAATACACCACACCCATCGGTACACCTCTATCCACCATGCTCGTTATATCCTCAAAGAATTCCAGTAAATTAGTTAAACATGATTTCCCCTTCATGAATCCATGCTGCGTCTGCTTGATTGCACTATTCCTATCTAGATGTCCCGCTATTTCTTCCTTAATGATAGTTTCAAGCATTTTCCCCATTACAGATGTTAAACTAACCGGCCTATAGTTACCTGCCTTTTGTCTGCCCCCTTTTTTAAACAGAGGTGTTACATTAGCTGCTTTCCAATCTGCTGGTACCTCCCCAGAGTCCAGAGAATTTTGGTAGATTATAACGAATGCATCTGCTATAACTTCCGCCATCTCTTTTAATACCCTGGGATGCATTTCATCAGGACCAAGGGACTTGTCTACCTTGAGTCCCATTAGCCTGTCCAGCACTACCACCCTAGTGATAGTGATTGTCTCAAGATCCTCCCTTCCCACATTCCTGTGACCAGCAATTTTTGGCATGGTTTTTGTGTCTTCCACTGTGAAGACCGAAGCAAAATAATTGTTTAAGGTCTCAGCCATTTCCACATTTCCCATTATTAAATTCCCTTTCTCATCTTCTAAGGGACCAACATTTACTTTAGTCACTCTTTTCCGTTTTATATATCTGTAAAAGCTTTTACTGTCTGTTTTTATGTTTTGCGCAAGTTTACCTTCGTAATCTATCTTTCCTTTCTTTATTGCTTTTTTAGTCATTCTTTGCTGTTGTTTAAAATTTTCCCAATCCTCTAGTTTCCCACTAACCTTGGCCACCTTATACGCATTGGTCTTTGATTTGATACTTTCCTTTATTTCCTTGGTTATCCACGGCTGGTTATCCCTTCTCTTACTGCCCTTTATTTTCACTGGAATATATTTTTGTTGCGCACTATGAAAGAGCTCCTTAAAAGTCCTCCACTGTTCCTCAATTGTGCCACCGTTTAGCCTGTGTTTCCAGTCTACTTTAGCCAACTCTGCCCTCATCCCACTGTAGTCCCCTTTGTTTAAGCATAGTACGCTCGTTTCTGACACAACTTCCTCACCCTCAATCTGTATTACAAATTCAACCATACTGTGATCACTCATTCGAGAGGATCTTTTACGAGGAGATCGTTTATCTTTCCTGTCTCATTACACAGGACCAGATCTAAGCTAGCTTGCTCCCTTGTAGGTTCTGTTATATACTGTTCTAAGAAACCATCCTGTATGCATTCTATGAATTCCTCTTCCAGGCTACCCCGTGCGATTTGATTTGACCAATCGATATGTAGGTTAAAATCCCACATGACTACTGCTGTTCCTTTTTCACATGCCTCCATTATTCCTTTGATTATTGCCCGCCCCACCATGAAGTTATTATTTGGGGGCCTATAAACTACGCCCACCAGTGACTTTTTCCCCTTACTGATTCTAATCTCCACCTACAATGATTCAACATTTTGTTCATTAGAGCCAATATCGTCTCTCACAACTGCCCTGATATCATCCTTTATTAACAGAGCTACCCACCTCCTTTCCCTTCTTATCTATCTTTCCGAATCGTCAGATACCCCTGTATGTTTAATTCCCAGTCTTGGCCACCCTGCAACCATGTTTTTGTAATGGCCACCAAATCATACCCATTTGTAATGATTTGTGCCGTCAACTCATTTACTTTATTTCGAATGCTGCGTGCATTTAGGTAGAGTGTTTTAATCCTAGTTTTTAAATCATGATTTTTAGTTTTGAGTCCTCCTGCAGCCCCTTTATATTCAGTGGCTCTTTTTGTTTTTTGCCTTGGGTTTCTCTGCCCTCCACTTTTACTCATCTCCTTTCTGCCTTTTGCTTTTGTCTCCTTTTTCTTTCCCTCTGTCTCCCTGCATTGGTTCCCATCCCCCTGCCATATTAGTTTAACTCCTCCCCAACAGCACTAGCAAACACTCCCCCCAGGACTCCCCCTTGATGGCTCTGCGTGAGAACAGAGTGCAGGAGTGATGTGACACTCTGTCGACTGTGGCCCCAAGGGTCAATATGGCAGCAAATTCCACTTCCTTCACTCAATCCCACATCTTTCCTAGAGGAATGATAAACCACGTACCTCCTTCGCTTTGTGGGCTGACTTGTTTTTGGCATGAGCTTTCTTTCCAGATAACTTCTAACCACAACAACTGACATCCTACATTTTAGTTTCCAGCTTGGGACCATAGCCCTCTAACTAGAAGTTTCTTGTTTCAAATCTGACTGTCCAGGTTTCTATATTCTGAGTATTCACAGGAGCTGGGAAGGCAGGAGCTCTGACTCCTTCCCCATTCAGGGATTTGTCAGTAGCCCTGTCGAGCAAACCAACGACCCTCTCCTCCAACAGTATATTGTCAGCTGACATCTCATGCTGGCTGATGCGAATAGATTTATCCCCGCCATTATATTGCCTGGACTGGAGAATTTTGGCTTTGAGGAAAGATTGGAGATGCTGAGTCTGTTTTCTTTGGAACAGAGGAGGCTAAGGGGAGACCTAATTGAGGTGTATAAAATTATGAGGGGCCTGATAGAGTGGATAGGAAGGACCTGTTTCCCTTAGCAGCAGGATCAACAACCCAGGGTCATAGATTTAAAGTAATTGGGGGGAGGTTTGGAGAAGATATGAGGGGAAATTTCTTCACTCAGAGGGTGGTGGGGTCTGGAACTCACTGCCTGAAAGGGTGGTCGAGGCTGAAATCCTCACCACATTTAAAAAATACTTGGATGTGCACTTAAAGTGACGTAACCTACGGGGCTACGGACCAATAGCTGGAAAGTGGGATGAGGCTGGATAGCTCTTGGTCGGCCGGCACAGACACAATGGGCTGAAATGGCCTCCTTCCGTGCTGTAAATTTCTATGGGTGTATGATTCTATGATAATAGGTGTGGTTGCTTTGTTAGACCATTGGAAATGTTGACAGTTGGAAATGAAATAACAAGTAGTTTAATGTTCCCAATCAAAGAATCATAGAAATTTGCGGCACAGAAGGAGGCCATTCAACCCACCGTGTCCGTGCCAGACAACAATCGGGATAGTTGGTTCATTAATGCATTAAAGCCCCCTGTGTCTCAAATCTGCAGCCTGTGATTGGCTTTTTAAACCTGTGCAAATTTACTTTGTTTTAAAACACAACCATGAACATATCTCATTCCTAAATCTTCACCATGTGTAAAAAAATCAAAAATTCCAAAACGTGGCTGGCCATTTAAAATAAATAGTTCTGCACCTTTGTTAACATAACAGAGAGGAATTGCATTTGAATACAATAAGCATTCGTGCACAAGCAAGGGACAGCACAATTCAGAGTATTATCTTTCCAGTAACGTGGTACTGTGCCACACATCAACTGGACAACAAATTCAACACTACTATCATTTCTTCAGAAAAAGATCAATCTCTATAATCACGATTTGTTAAAGCTTTACGTGTATTAGACTCATTTGTTATTCATGCTCATCTTCAAATACTGTATTTGGGATCCGGCTTCAAGATTCAACTGTCAAAAGATTTGAGCCATCAAAGTCCGAATCTTCGATTTCCAATTTGGAATCTGAATTTGGCCATATTGGCTCAGTGCAGACCTGATTGTGTGGCCAACTCCTTGTTACTTGTCATGTCCACTTTGCCATGAATTTCTTAGCAGTTCTGTGCTGATGTGATTGTAATTCTAATTGCCTTTTCGAATGCAAACCATGCTCTATGATTTTGTCTTAAATGAAGGTTTTACCACAATTGTGATAAACAACATAAAAAGAAAACTTAACTTCTTTTTACTTAAGCACAATGTAGCTACTGAAAAATCCTTTGGTTGCTGCCAAAAGCAGTCAGCATGGATTTCCTGCCAGCAATTTTAATAGAGCATCTGAATTTCCCACTGTTTACTGGATGCTTTAATTGACTAATAAAGTGCGCAAATAGTCGTTTTGCGCAGTAATCCAATTCTATCCTGTCACACAACATTAGTTTGAACTATGTCAAATAAGATTCCAGCATGCATTCGGGCGACATTTCATTTTCTGTGCGAACAGACTGGCAGCCAGCACTGACTTTAACTATTTTCAGATGAGTTGTCATCAGTCAGCATAAAAGATTGTAAAGGGGTGTATACTTAATAGAAGTGCAACTAACGCTGGTTTCCTTCAGACTTGTAGAACTGACAGTTGCCAGTTTTACTCCTTTCCTTTCTTGAAGTCATCGATTCCTTTCTGACATTTGGTCCCATAAGATACTGGCAATCCTCTGGCATCTCTTGCCAGCCACTGTTTAACCGCAGGGGAGCATCAGAGTCGCCCCTGATTCTTTCTTCACCTCACTTCCAGGCACTTGTAGTTCTTAGAAGGTTGGGGGGGAGGGCGGGGGGGGTCACTGAATAAAGATCGGAAACTGGAATCCAGACCCATTTTTGAAGCAATTGTAGCTCTAACACCAGCAATCAGCATGAGATCTGGCAATTCAGACCCGGAGATCAATTCTAGGGCTTGCCTGGTCTGTATGGCTCAGATGCTCACTGCATAAACATACTGAGCTATTGGGCAATGCTATGTCCAATCCATGCCCTATGAACTCACAGCAGCCTTTTGAAGAAGCTGGTGGCACTTCAAAGGCCCAAGGTTGAAAATTTGTGGCCTCCCGGTTGTGTGCTCAAAGGCGGCGATGCAGCCGCAATGCGCGCGCAAACCAGGAGCTCAGAGGCCAACCTGAGATCGGGCCTTGGGCCTCAGCAATAATGTGGGCAAGCTGCCAGCACCTATCGTGCCTCCGCAGGCAGCTCGCCCTTCTCCTGCTTCCAATCTTCCTCTCCCAGCAACCACAATATATACCTGAGGCTGCGCTGAAATGTTTTTATTTTGAGCAGCATGATGCTGTGACAGTTGAAATACTTCATTTCCATCGCTTGTGTTTGTCGGTTCAGTACACAAGGATGATGTATTCTCTGCTATCTGTACTTTTCTGCCGTTTCAAGAGTCTCAGTGCTATGCCTCGTACCTCGATTGACTGTCTGACTTCCAGCTAAAATCTGCCAATGAAGATATGGGGAACTGTGATATTTTACCACTAGGAGCCAACAGAGCTTTGCCGTCAGCATCAGTTTCGAAATTATACAATTATAAAGAACTGTTTTGGCCGTCCAGTTGATGCATCGTGAATTTTATATTATTTTACATTTTCTGATTACTTTTTACATTTTCTCTTGCACAAAGTATTCTCTTGACCTATGGATTGGCCATCCTCCCTGTGAGAAGTGCTGAACAAAAGCCAAATGCATGCTTGCGGCAAGCAAATGCTACGTAGGGAAACGCAGGTGGAAACCTGCTTTGTGGCGCATCAGTTGTGTTGTTAAAGGTGCTATTGATGTGGGAAAGGCAAATATCCTACTGATGCTAAGACGAAGAAATATTTTTAGGGCACTGTTGAGGGACTTTTTTAATCTAACTCAGTCTGTATCAAACCTGAAATGCTTTAGGAACATAGGAACAGGAGTCGGCCATTCAGCCCCTTGAGCCGATTCTGCCAAATATTGCTAGCAGAGAAAAAAACATTTTCCAGTACAGACATCTACCACCTTGATTAACATTTTTGTTTTAACTTTCTTTCCACCCAGCTATTCTACCCTCCCCCTTCCCAGAAAATGCATAACCAGAAACTTTTGATGATTGAATGATCATTCCAGAGACACTTACTTTGATGGTCTTGCACTAGCTTTATATCATGGAAAGAAATAACAAAAAAATTGTCATCTTGATAGTTCAAGCTGAATAGACAGAAGCTAGATAGACAGAAGTTTATTATGCCCGAAGGTACAGTGTGGATCATTCTCCCACAGGGCCCATTAAACACTGAAACAAAATCTCAGTACCATAACATGCTGCAATTATGCCTAATGTTTTATGACTACAGCTGCAGATCTAAAAATAGTTACATATTACAGGACGTGCCTGTTCAACAAAACATAATTGCGCAAATGTAACAAAATTATGTTTTATGGATCTTAGTTGAATAATGTTTATGGAATTATATATCAGATACAGTAGGAAGTGGTAAATTGGATAACTTTCAACAATGAATGTATCTTTTTAAAGGTCATGGGTTCTGCATAAAAGTAGAATAGGATATTTTCACATATAAATGTCTTAATGTTACAAATCTAGTACTACATTGCACAACACAGAACAACGCAAAATGGGTTCAGAGAACTCTCAATTGTAATATGAATGCTGAAAGATCACTTGAATTTTAGTAAAGGTCTGGCAGTCATGCTCCCATATTTGTGTCTGCACTATTTATTCCGGGATCTTGCCAAGCACTGTTATTTCCTTCATAAAAGGTTCTTCTGTACAGTTGCCTAGATCTTTTCTCAGATTACAGCTCCTTAAAGAAGGTAATTGGAGCCATAGTGTATTGATTGAAAACAGCAGGAAGCTCTGTGCATTGTAATTGCTTTTCTCTAAGTGGCCTGAAAACTCGTCTTTCATGTGAAGGCTGTGCAGTATTGCTTTATATGATGTATCCTTTCACTGAATAAAGAAGGCATCTGTAAAGTTAAAGTACCTTTTTGTAACTTATCTGCCTTTCTGCAGCTGAATTTTGTTTTAAACAGGTCAGGACTCCAATTGCAGCAAAATACTGCGGATGCTGGAAATCTGAAATATAACAGCAAAAGCTGGAAACTCAGCAGGTTAGGCGGCATCTGTGGAGAGAGAAACAGAACTTCTTCGAGGTGGGCATTCCTGGAAGAGAAATTGCAGTGAATTAAATAATGAAAAAGCACGGATGCTGCCTGACCTGCTTGAGTGCTTCCAGCAGTTTCTGTTTTTATCTCAGGATTCCAACTGATTCCAACAAGATTCTGAACAATTCAGGGAAATTTTGATTTAAAAAAAATGCTAATTTACTGCTGAGGCAGGTATCACTGGTTCTCCTGTGCACAGATAAGAAATGTAAAATATTCACACTACTTGTGGTAGAGGCAGTGACTACATTCTACTGGGAGACTTTAGGACATTTGATTGGGATGATTTTTTAAAATTAATTTGGCGTTTGGATTTTGACCCATCAAACTACATTTTTAAAAGTTTTAAAGTCATGTGCAAAGCTATTGCCAGTATGCAAGAATTATGATAGGAAAGCCTCACAAATAGCAGCTCTACAAGAAATTGAACACCCAACCCAATGATACCATCATTATCATCATCATAGGCAGTCCCTCGGAATCGAGGAAGACTTGCTTCCACTCCTGAAGTGAGTTCTTTGGTGGCTGAACAATCCAATACGAGAGCCACAGACTCTGTCACAGGTGGGACAGATATTTAGCGAGGGAAGGGGTGGGTGGGACTGGTTTGCCGCACGCTCCTTCCACTGTCTGCGCTTGACCTCTTCACGCTCACGGCGTTGAGATTCGAAGAGCTCAACGCCCTCCTGGATGCACTTTCTTCACCTAGGGCGATCTTCGGCCAAGGACTCCCAGATGTCAATGGTGATGTCGCACTTTATCAGGGAGGCTTTGAGGGTGTCCTTGTAACGTTTCTGCTGTCCATCTTTGGCTTGTTTGCCGTGAAGGAGCTCCACCATGATACCAACACTAAATCAAACACATTAAATTGGTACAGAGTTTGAAGACTTACACTAGACTACAAACTAATGTATAGGGAAGTAATTAGACTGACATGGAACATATAGTAAGAGTATTACAATTACAAAGTATTTACAGCACAGAAAAAGGCCATTCTGTCCAACAGGTCCATGCTCCACACGAGCCTCCTCCCACCCCTATACATCTAACCCCATTAAAATATCCTTCTATACCTTTCCCCCTCTTGTGCTTATCTAGCTTCCCCTTAAATCCCTCTAAACTACTCACCTCCACTACTCCTTGTGGTAACAAGTTCTAACCATAAAGAAGTTTATCCTGAATTCCTTATTGGATTTATTAGTGACTATCTTATATTTATGGCCCCGGGTTCTGGTCTTGCCCGCAAGTGTAAACATCTTCCCTACGACTACCCTATCAAACCCTTTCATAATCTTAAATCAATCTATCTGGTAACCTCCTCAGTCTTCTCTTTTCTAGAGTAGAATACTTAGAAATCAAGATGAGAGGACTTTCCTAAGTTACATTCATCTGCCTTTTTAAGGGTCGCTGCCTTGCAGTTGCCAACTTCAACTGTGAACACAGATAGAAACATAGAAAATAGATGCAGGAGTAGGCCATTCGGCCCTTCGAGCCTGCACCGCCATTCTATAAGATCATGACTGATCATCCACCATGTTGTGATAATCTTACAAAATGTCATGATATATCTGTAAAGGGAACTAAATTGCTTAAATACCATTTTACAAAGGGGACAGATGCATTTGGATCTGACTTTTCTGACTTGCACCCGAAATTCTATTTTTGTGAAATCTGTATCACAGCTCAATTTGAACCATAATGGATTTAGTGCTCATATCTAGTCATTTCTACCTTGTTTTATTCTCTATTTCTTAACTTTCTCAACTTCCCTCTCCTCTCATGAAGGCAGCAACTGATACTGGGATAGAATTCCATGGATGTAGATTGTCTTTCCGTACCTTGTCAAAGTGACCATGGGACTGGACAAAGTGGCTGTTGTTATGCCCGATAGTGACACTTTTTTCTACACACAGGCAAACACAGAAACACACTCTCTTACATCAAGGGTTCTTGGATAATGATCAGAAGTAGGCCTTATGGCTTTTTCTTGGTTCTTTGTCCACTTGCAGCATCCCCACTGCTACACAGCTGAAACCAACTACCAGGAATACAACATTGAACCTGTGCCTTTTAAGGTTTATCTGGTTCACTTGGCTTATTTTCTTTGTTGATTTGTTGATGAGCAGCTGTTTTTCCTGTGGCTGAAGTTAGGTGAGGATTTGCACAATATCCAATTTTGGCCCATTTTGGACAGTTATGTATTCAGATGCAAGGATCTCTTTTTCAAAAGAAGACGCTGGATTTCCACCTGTGCACAGGCAGTATGCCAGGTGGTCAAGTGACAGATATACACCCACTTTACCTGTTAACCTTGCAGGGGTCCATCCATGTTTCATTCTATTTGGACTCAAATATGAACTAATTATTCCGCTTTGTTAAGATGAGTTTTATGGGTTCAATTTTCCTCTTTGCCGATTTTTGGCGCCCAGGAGGATTAACGGCTGATTTTTTTTTTGTGTCTGATTGCGGCGAAAAAAAAAAGTTTCAACTTTCGCCAAAGTAAAATTTCATTTTGGCGCTGCAGTACCTGAAGTTAAATATGGGGGTGGAGCTTCAAGTGTGCGCCAAAAAGTCTGGGAGCATGCGCCGAAAAAACAAAACCACTTTTTCCACATGACAGGTGTGCCCACGCATCCATGGTGAACTTCCTGGTCTGGATCAGCAGCCTGTGAGAATACATTGGTTTCGGAGCTGGATCAGGACATTTAAATTTTAGCTGCAAGCGATGGATCCACGGCAAGGACAAGGAGAAGGACAAGGAGAAGGAGAAGGGGAAGGGGAGGGGCCAAGAGATTTCTAGCAGAAGCAATTGAGCCCCTGATAGACATCATTGAGAGGAGCTGGGATGTGCTTGAGAACAAAGGAAGAATGGGACAAAAGAAACTGAAACCCTCTCAATTAGCAAAACTTTGGGACCAAGTTGCAGAAGAGTTTAATGCAGTGGCCATGACCCCGAGAAGCGGCATGCAGGTCAGAAAGAAGTGGCAGGACCTTGGCCAAGCAGTTACTGTAAGTAATATTTTTATTTAAACACTGCAATTGCATTTGTAAATATGACTAATATGTGTGTGTGTGTGTGTGGCCGCCACAGCAGAAGGACCCTCTCGTAAAATGTTCTATTTTCATCTTTGCAGAGGAAGGTGTCACAGATCAACCGAGAAAGGTCAAAAACTGGCGGAGGTGCGCCAAGTAGGCTGCAACTAACAGCCGTGGAACAGAGGATCACTGATATGATTCAATCTCACAAAAGAAGATTAACCACCAATGTGGACGCTGGGTCCAGGTTACCAAGAGAGGGTAAGCCCTGCAACTTGCACAGTCTGGGTTCGCATCGTGGTCTTTGAAAAGAGCCTGCACTGTGTGACCCGCGTACTCATGTCACCCTGCCCCCTCTGCCCCTCCCCTGCTGCTAACCAAACATCTGCTCGGTTATGTTTTGCAGATGTTGCACATCAGGAAGAGACAGAAGCTGAACAGAAGTAGAAGCAGAGCACGATCAGGAAACCGTCAGTCCAGATATTCTTCATCAACATCAGGATGAGGATGAGCTGGAGAATGAAGGGCAGCAGGAAGACCCCAATACAGAGATGTTTACATTGGAATTGGAGCCAGTGAACCCCCTGAGGGCGCCAAGCCCTTTGCTGAGCGATACAACATTTCATGGTGTAGAGTCTGAGGCTGCAGGTCCCAGCAAGCCACACCTGGGAGACGGACGAGGAGGCGGGAAGGAGAGCTCAACCTGAAATGCAGGATGTAAGGGACATAGGACAGCTCCTGGGAATGAGTGGGGAGAGTTTTGAGCAAACGAGATCGCTCCTGGACACCATGGGTGGGGTGAGGGTAGAAATAGTGGGACTGTCAGTAGAAGTAGCAACACTGTCTGAAGGAATGGGAGCAGTGTCGGTGAGGGAGGGGATGTCGGACATTTGGGAGGGGAGGGGAGGGTGGACACAGTTGATGCAGTGTCGGAACAGATGAGGGAGGGGATGTCAGAGATTAGGGAGGGAATGCCGAAGATAGCTGCTGCAATAAGTAGACAGACCCAGGCTGTCATTGCCCAACAGCAATTGGCAGCATCAACTGCTGACACTCACTTTCCAATCCCCAGACCAACCTCAGGTAGTGTGCCGTGGGTCGATCCACAGGCTGAAGAGTCCAAAGAGGAACCCAGGCCTTCCACAATCTGTCTGCTCGGTCTGTCCCTGTCCAACCCCACCAACAACAAATGCGCCTTTGCGCAGAAAACAGAAAAACCTTGGTGAGGAAGCAGAAGTCTGAGACAACAGGCACGGGTAGGGATAGAGGCAAAAACAGGGGCAAGAGGGGCGCACAGCATTAAGGTCTTTGATTACGGGGGAGGAGCGATGGCTGCAGCTAGAGTTTGTTGCTGCGACTTGTTGTTTTTGTTGTGTTCCTAACACAGATGAGACTGCACACCGGGAAGTTAAAGTAACAGTGACCTCAGTCTTTATTAAGACACTCCAGAGTGAGGAACAGGCCTTTGGGGCCGGCTTATATACAGCGCTCCCAAGGGATGCTGGGATCCCTTGGTACTTCAGGGGATACACTACCTGGTGGTGGAACATGGGAGTGCATGCTTTACAGATACACAACATCACTCCCCACCCAAAGTCAAAGTGAAAACTATTTCCAAGGTGAGGCGGTCGGGAGCCTTTCTTTCCCTGGTGGACCGCCTCGGTACAAATGTCTGTTCTGGTGTGTTGGCTGTGCCCTCGCTGGGCTGGCGTGTTGTTGGCCCTGCAGGGCTATGAGGTGAGCCTAGACTTGCTGGGCTGTTGGGCGTGATGGGTTCTATTTCCTGGTCCGGGGTGGTATCGTTGATCTTTTAGGTGTGTGTTGTGGGCTTGGAAAAGGTGGTGTCAGCTGTGGGTTGTTCAGGGCAGTCTGTGAACCGCAGCCTCGTTTGGTCCAAGTGCTTTCTGCAAATTTGTCCATTGTCTAGTTTGACTACAAACACCCTACTCCCTTCTTTAGCTATCACCGTGCCCGCGATCTACTTGGGACCATGTCCATAGTTTAGCACATACACAGGGTCATTCAGATCAATTTCCCGTGACACAGTGGCGCGAACATAGTTTACATTTTGTTGCTGCCGCCTGCTCTCTACCTGATCATGCAGGTTGGGGTGAACCAGCGAGAGTCTGATTTTAAGTGTCATTTTCATGAGTAGCTCAGCCTGGGGCACCCCTGTGAGCGAGTGGGGTCTCGTGCGGCAGTGGAGCAGTACTCGGGACAGGCGGGTTTGGAGTGAGCCTTCTGTGACTCGTTTAAGGCTCTGTTGATGGTTTGTACTGCCCGCTCTGCCTGCCTATTGGAGGCTGGTTTAAACGGGGCCGAGGTGACATGTTTGATCCCATTGCGGGTCATGAATTCTTTAAATTCGGCACTGGTGAAACATGGCCCGTTGTCACTGACCAGTATGTCAGGCAGGCCGTGGGTGGCAAACATGGCCCTCAGGCTTTCAATGGTGTCGGTGGCGGTGCTTCCCGACATTATTTCACATTCAATCCATTTTGAAAAAGCATCCACCACCACTAGGAACATTTTACCGAGAAACGGGCCCACATAGTCGACATGGATCCTCGACCATGGTCTGGAGGGCCAGGACCACAAACTTAGTGGTGCCACTCTGGGCGCGTTGCTCAGCTGAACACATAGGCTGCATTGCCGTACACAGGACTCTAAGTCAGAGTCGATACTGGGCCACCACACCTGGGATTTGGCTATCGCTTTCATCGTTACTATACCCGGGTGTGTGCTGTGGAGATCCGAGATGAACGTCTCCCTGCCCTTTTTGGGTAGCACTACACAGTTACCCCACAACAGACAGTCTGCCTGAATGGACAGCTCATCCTTTCGCCGCTGGAATGGCTTGTATTTCAACGGGGATGCTGGCCCAGCTCCCATGCAGTACACAGTTTTTTTACTAGGGACAGCAGAGGATCTTGGCTGGTCCAAGTCCTATTCTGGCGGGCCGTGACAGGTGATTTATCATTTTCAAACGCTTCCATGACCATTAACAAGTCTGCGGGCTGCGCCACCATCAACAAGTTTGCAGGCTGCGCCATTTCCACCCCCGTGGTGGGCAATGGTAGCCAACTGAGTTCTCGGTGCCTGGCCTGTGGCGGATGGTATAGTTATACGCTGATAGCACGAGTGCCCACCTTTGTATGCGGGCTGAGGCATTAGTATTTATCCCCTTGTTTTCAGCGAACAGGGATATGAGGGGCTTGTGATCGGTTTCCAGCTCAAATTTGAGGCCAAACAGGTACTGATGCATTTTCCTTACCCCGAACACACACGCTAATGCCTCTTTCTCAATCATGTTGTAGGCCCTCTCGGCCTGAGACAAGCTCCTGGAGGCAATGTTAGCTTGTTGTAATACACACCCCACTCCGTACGACGACGCATCACATGCTAGCACAAGTCTTTTACACGGGTTATACAATACAAGCAGCTTGTTGGAGCATAAAATGTTTCTGGCTTTCTCAAAAGCAATTACTTGTTTTTTTTTCCCCATACCCAGGTCTCACCTTTACGTAATAACACATGTAGGGGCTCTAAGAGGGTGCTTAATCCCGGTAGGAAGTTACCAAAATAGTTGAGGAGTCCCAGGAACGACCGCAGCTCCGTGACATTCTGTGGCCTGGGCGCGTTCCTGATAGCTTCTGGCTTGGCGTCTGTGGCCAAATGCTGTCCGCCGTGATCTTTCTCCCCAAAAATTCCACTTCTGTTGCCATGAAGACGCATTTCGACCTCTTCAGCCGCAGCCCTGCACGATCCAGTCGCTGGAGGACCTCCTCCAGGTTTTGTAGGTGCTCGACGGTTTCCCAACCCGTGACCAATATGTTGTCCTGAAAAAAGACTGCGTGTGGTACCTACTTGCGTAGGCTCTCCACGTTTCTCTGGAAGATCGCTGCAGCCGACTGAATTCCAAACGGGCATCTGTTGTAGATGAACAGCCTCTTGTGCGTGACAATCCAGAGTGGCAGTTTGTGCACCGTGCCCTTGTAGGTGACCTTGACCATGGCGCTGCCCAGGCCAGTGATGAGCTCTTTGGTGTACGTTCTCAGTTTCGTGTGGATGGGGCTCAGTGCTGGTCTGAGTGCCTTGTTGCATCACATTCTCTCAAATATCTTTTTACTCATGATGGATTGGCTAGCACCAGTGTCCAGTTCCATGGCTACGGGTAAACCATTCAATTTTACATTTAGCATTCTAGGTGGACATTTCGTCGAAAATGTGTGCATCCCGTGTACTTCAGCATCTGCCTCCTCTCTCCGAGGCTCGAAATTGCTTTGATCCACCATGGACCGATCTTCCTCTGCCACGTGGTGGTTAGCAGATTTTGCAGAGCTTGCAGCTCTTCTGCAAGCTTGTTGGAGGTGCCCCATTGTTCCACAGCTCTTGCAAACATACCCTTTGAAGCGGCATGAATAGGCTGAATGGAAACCTCCACAACGCCAACAAGGTGTCAATTGCCTTGCATTCATCCTTTGTTGGGGACTCTGAGTCGTCTGAGTCACCTGATGCCTGCTGGCAGTTGCAGACTCGTGGTTTCTGCCCTGTACAGTTCTGCTCGCAAACACAGTTCCAGTTAATTTATGAACATTTCCAGCACTTGTATGCTGAGAGATTTGTTTGGTGTTATCACTGGTGGACATAAACGCCTGTGCTATCGCAATGGCCTTACTGAGGGTCGGTGTCTCTACAGTCAAACGTTTTCGTAGGATGGTCTCGTGGCCAATGCCCAGTACAAAAAAGTCTCTGAGCATCTGCTCCAGGTAGCCATCAAACTCACATTGTCCTGCACGTTGCCTTAGCTCGGCGACGTAGCTCGCCACTTCCTGACCTTCAGATCGCTGGCACGTGTAGAACCGATACCTCGCCATCAGCACGCTCTCACTCAGGTTAAGATGCTCCCAAACCAGTGTACACAGCTCCTCATATGACTTATCTATGGGTTTCGCCGGAGCCAGAAGATTCTTCATGAGGCTGTAGGTCGGTGCCCCGCAGACCGTGAGGAGGACCGCTCTCCTTTTTGCAGCGCTTCCTTCTCCGTCCAGCTCGTTGGCTACAAAGTACTGGTCTAGCCGTTCGACATAGGCTTCCCAGTCCTCACCCTCCGAGAACTTCTTCAGGATGCCCACAGTTTGCTGCACCTTTGCGTTGGATTCGTATGCTCGTCGCCAGTTATTATGTTCCTAACACAGATGAGACTGCACACAGGGAGGTTAAAGTAACAGTGACCTCAGTCTTTATTAAGACACTCCAGAGTGAGGAACAGGCCTTAGGGGCCGGCTTATATACAGTGCTCCCAAGGGATGCTGCGATCCCTTGGGACTTGAGGAGATGTGCTCCCTGGTGGCGGAACATGGGAGTGCATGCTTTACAGATACACAACAATACCTGTACAGGCTCTTTGAAAGAGCTATCCAATTAGTCCCAGACGCCTGCCATTTCCCCAGAGTTCTACAATTCTTCAAGTATTCATCCAATTCTCTTTTGAAGTTATGTAAGAATAGATTCGCAGAGCTAAGTTAGCAGACGAGTTGAGAACTGTGCTCCAGATTATCTTGGATCGTCCCCTTCTATCATTTATTTTTATCATTTGCTGGCTGTCCTTCAACACCTTGCTGCTTGTAAATTGCTGCCATGTTGTTGTCCATTTCAAATAGATATTATTAATACCAAAGTATGATGTTAAAAAATAAATACCATTTGCTTTAATGTAAGCAGCGTGCTAATAAACTAATCAGTAGGGCCGTTTTCTGTACTGGGACACAAATCCAATGCATTTGTGGATTCAGATAACGGGTTGTATTAATTGTCTCATTTACATCTCCTCAGTAATGATGCTCAGTTTTTTAATGTCTTGCCTCCTTCACTGAGTTCTGTTCAAATCAAATGAGTGAGACAGATTTCTAAAAATGTGTATTAGATAACACATACAATGAGGCTTCAGTAATTATTTGGGATGTTATTTTAAGTAGGAATAGGCGTGCTGGTTTTGCAGACTTGTTTCACGTTTGCAAGCATCATCATCATCATAGGCAGTCCCTCGGAATCGAGGAAGAGTTGCTTCCACTCTTAACATGAGTTCTTAGATGGTTGTACAGTCCAATATGAGAACCACAGTCTCTGTCACAGGTGGGACAGACAGTCATTGAGGGAAGGAGTGGGTGGAACAGGTTTGTTGAACGCTCTTTCCGCTGCCTGCGCTTGATTTCTGCATGCTCTCGGTGACGAGATTCGAGGTGCTCAGCACCCTCCCGGATGCACTTCCTCCACTTAGGGCGGTCTTTGGCCAAGGACTCCCAGGTGCCAGTGGGGGTGTTGCACTTTATCAGGAAGGCTTTGAGTGTGTCTTTGTAGCGTTTCCACTGCCCACCTTTGGCTCGTTTGCCGTGAAGGAGTTCCAAGTAGAGCGCTTGTTTTGGGAGTCTCGTGTCTGGCATGCGGACAATGTGGCCTGCCCAGTGGAGCTGATCAAGCGTGGTCAGTGCTTTAATGTTGGGGATGTTGGCCTGGTCAAGGACTCTAACGTTGGTGCGTCTGTCCTCCCAGAGGATTTGTAGGATCTTGCGGAGACATCATTGGTAGTATTTCTCCAGCGACTTGAGGTGTCTACTGTACATGGTCCATGTCTCTGAGCCATACAGGAGGGCGGATATTACTACAGCCCTGTAGACCATGAGCTTGGTGGCAGTTTTGAGGGCCTGGTCTTCAAACACTCTTTTCCTCAGGCGGCCGAAGGCTGTACTGGCGCACTGGAGGCGATGTTGGATCTCGTCGTCGATGCCTGCTCTTGTTGATAGGAGACTCCCGAGATATGGGAAGTGGTCCACGGTGTCCAGGGCCGTGCCATGGATCTTGATGACTGGGGGACAGTGCTGTGCGGCGAGGACAGACTGGTGGAGGATCTTTGTCTTACTGATGTTTAGCTGATGTAAGGCCCATGCTTTTGTACGCTTCAGTAAATACATCAACTATGTCCTGGAGTTCAGCCTCTGTGTGTGCACAGACGCAGGCTTCATCCGCCTACTGGAGCTCGACGACAGAGGTTGGGGTGGTCTTGGACCTGGCCTGGAGACGGCGAAGGTTGAACAGGTTCCCACTGGTTCTGCAGTTTAATTCCACTCCAGCGGGGAGCTTGTTGACTGTAAGGTGGAGCATGGCAGCGAGGAAGATTGAGTAGAGGATTGGAGCGATGACACAGCCCTGTTTGACCACGGTCCGGACGTGGATTGGGTCTGTGATGGATCCATTGGTAAGGATCACGGCCTGCATGTCGTCGTGGAGCAGGCGGAGGATGGTGATGTACTTTTGGGGGCATCCGAAATGGAGGAGGATGCTCCATAGACCCTCGCGGTTGACAGTGTCAGAGGCCTTTTTAAGGTCGAAGAAGGCCATGTATAAGGGCTGGTGCTGTTCCCGGCATTTTTCCTGCAACTGTTGTGCTGCAAAAATCATGTCCGTTGTGCCCTGTAAGGGACGAAATCCGCACTGCGACTCTGGGAGGAGCTCCTCGGCCACAGGGAGAAGACGGTTGAGGAGGATCTAGCGACGACTTTCCCAGTGGCTGATAACAGGGAGATTCCTCTGTAGTTGCCGCAGTCGGACTTGTCCCCTTTTTTAAAGATGATCACGATCACTGCATCTCTGAGATCTCCCGGCATGCTCTCCTCCCTCCAGATGAGAGAGATGAGATCATGTATTTGCGCCAACAGTGCCTCTCCGCCATACTTCAGCCCGCCTCAGCAGGGATTCCATCCGCTCCCATAGCCTTGTTGTTCTTAAGCTGTCTTATGGCTTTTTCTACCTCGTGCAGTGTTGGGGTTTTACTGAGGTGGTGGCAGGTAGCATGCTGCGGGATGGAGTCGCGAACACTCGAGTCAAAGGCAGAGTCTCAATTGAGGAGATCTTCGAAGTGCGCCTTCCAGCGGGCCCTGACTGCCTCGGTGTCCTTTGCAAGAAGCATTAGCAAGGTAAATGGTTATCTAACCAAAGAGTGAAATAACTAAATAAATTCCATGAGATGCAAAACTGCTGGGAGACTGCAAAAAAGAAGTAAAACAACATTTATAGACCTCCTTCCCTCTCCCACATGTGCGCATACACACACACACACACACACACACACACGCGCACACACACCAATGTTCCCTGTGAGCTGCACTTTGTTCCGAGCAGCCTGTTTCTACAAATGGGCGATCCCCTTAAATTTCTGCGCATGCGCGGTATTTACAATGTAAGCCGGTGAGCGGCCTGCGTGGGATCTTACCCATTACTGCAAGGTCGGAACATTGGCATACACACACACGCACACACCTGCCATATATCACAGACCATAACAACATAGGTGGTTTCATCCTGTCAAGATAACGGAATCTTCCATCAGTTTGAGTTTGTGAAAGTGGAAATTTGATTGCCTGACATGTTCTCATGGTCCTTGACTTTGTTGTCTGTATTGTGTTGTAAAGGTTCTTTAGGTGTTAGAGCCTACAGGCAGTTGGTCAAATGGCAACAGAGCAGATTCTAGAAGATTTAGGTTTGGAGTGTATACAGGTCTCGACATTGAATTCTGTCGCCTAAGCTTGTTCCCGCCCTACTTTTTCAGTTTCACATCAAACAATCTATTAACAGAAAAATGTTTGGCAGCAAGTGCAATGGTCTTGCATTAGTAACTGACAAAATAATTAGATACTATTAGAATCGGCTTTTACCAAAATAGGAGAGAGGGGACAGTGAATTATAGAGCAATGGAGGGAGTTGGGTGATTGTGGAAAGGAGGGGGAATGGGGGAAGCTGAGTTTGCCCAAACAATTAAAATTATATTTTTAAGTATATGCATTAACGGTTAAGAATGTCTAGCGCTTGAATTATTGTGTGAAATGAGGCGAAAGAACAAATTTGCGTTCACATATTATATTATATTATAGATTAAGGAAAGCCAGCACGGATTTGTTAAAGGCAAATCGTGTTTAACCCACATGCATGTTTAACCAAATTGATTGAGTTTTTTGATGAGGTAACAGAGAGGGTTGATGAGGGTAATGCAGTTGACGTAGCTAAAAACATGGATTTCCAAAAGATGTTCGACAAAATGCCACATAATGGGCTTGCCAGCAAAATTGAAGCCCATGGAATAAAAGGGACAGTGGCAGAATGGATATGGAATTGACTGAGTTTTTGGTCACCTGTCCAAATATATCCTCATGTGGCTCGGTGTCAAATGATGTCTGATAACGCTCCTGTGAAGCACCTTGGGACATTTTACTACGTTAAAGGCGCTACATAAATACAAATTTTTGTTTTTGTTGTCAGTAGACTTCAAAAATGAAGACTTCTGACTCTGGGACATCCATTCGAGACAGCAGTGGCCCGGGGAGTGGGGAACTAGGGCTTGAGTTGGGGGCAGGCTACCAGATAGCCAGTGGGGCTCAGAAGATCGGGTGATAGACTGGTGAATAGCCACCCCAGGGCCACAAGTGGGGGAAATGAAAAGCAAGGTAGGGAGATAACAACATCCTGAGAGCCCATGTGGGTGCAGACCAGCAGTGGTCAACAAGTAATTTCTCTGGTAAATGTTTTAGATTTCCAGGTCAATGTTTCAGTCTTTTCACAGTGAAACAGCCTGCAAGTCTCTGGGCTAGATTTTCCATTATTTTTGCATGCATAACGCCCACTTAACGTCCATTTTAACGCTGAAATGACGTATAACACCCATATAGTGTCCATTTAGCCACAAAATGGAAACTGACGCCCATTTCTCGGTCACTTATCGGCGAGCGTTACTTTCCGCATGTGCGTAACGCTGAGAAAAAAATAATACCCACTTTTTTGGGGTGGAATCATCAGAATGGGCGATCCCAATGACCATAATATTGGCCAGCGTTACTTTCGGCACGTAATTAATGCCGAGATTTAATAATACCGCCCGGCCACTGTTTTTTCTCACAAAGATCACATTTGCTGAAACTAACGCCTAGTATATCGCCCATCCTTACTTTCGGCACCTTACACACATCTCGCCCACAATATCGCTTGCCGAAAAAGCCACTGGGTAAGAGTGGAACTAACCGGAATTACTCACAGCGGTATCGACACTATGTTCGAAATCACATGTCGTATCATTTAAGAGGCTGCTTTTAAAGTTAGATGTACTCTGCAGGTCTTTGGAGGTGATGTGAACATCTGAACAAACATCTTTATCATACTGTGGACGATTGGAATTTAATAGGTGTCTTCGTGGGGACATTCATTCTTTGTGACCAATCGGTGGAAAACAGATAGCTATTGGAATGGGGCCTATCTTTTCTCACCCTCTCCTGATGACCATTTACATGCTGCAGACGCGAGATGGCAGAAGGTACGCTCGTTGGCATTATGTGCCCAATGTAAGACGTGAACGACTGATGAGGAAGACCAGATATTACACCCCCCGCAAGTTCAGGGAGAAGCAGTATTACCTCAACGTGCCCGACACCACCTGCCTTCAGAGACTGTGCTTCCACAAAGAAGTTATCACTGAGGTATGCCAACTCATAAGGGCAGATCTGCAGCCTGCCAGCACCATCAGGACCGCACTGTCTGTCGAGGTCATTGTCACCGCAGCACTATCGTTCTACACCTCGGGTTCTCAGCCTCAGCTGGCGACATTTGTGGTATGTCTCAGCATGCCACACATTGCTGCATTAGACAGGTCACTGAAGCCCTGTACGCATGCAGGAGGGACTTGATCAGCTTCCCTATGACCAGGGAAGCACAGAGTGAGGGCTCTAGGATTCTCCAGAATTGCAAACTTCCGCAAGGTGCAGGGAGCAATAGACTGTACGCACATCACAATGTGGGCACCTTTTCAGGATGCTGAGGTTTTCAGGAACCGCAAGGGATTCCACTCCCTGAATGTGCAACTCGTTGTCGACCACCAGCAAATTATTATGGCAGTGAATGCTAAATTTTCAGGCAGCATCCATGATCTCACACCCTGCGTGAGAGCACTGTATCTGATTTGGTTAACAATGAGCCACAAGGTCAATGCTGGATGCTTGGTGACAAAGGATATAGCCTCGCCACCTGGCTGATGACCCCCCTGCGTGACACTCACACCGAAGCCGAGAAGCGATACAACGAGAGCCACAGAGCCACTCGCAATATCGTGGAGAAAACCATTGGAGTGCTTCAGCAGTGCTTTAGATGCCTGGACCACTCAGGAGGCGAGCTCCAATACCACCCTGAGCAGGTAGCTCAATTCATGGTGGTCCACTCCATGCTGCACAACTTGGCTATCAGGAGGGGACAAGAATTGCCAGAAGGGTGTGACGGTCCACCTCAGGAGAGAGAGGAAGAGGAGGACGTGGAGGTGGACACTGACCTAGGGCCACACAATCAGGCTGACGCTGAAGCCCTGCCCCCGTCTTCCTGTAGACCGCATGAAAGGGCCCGTGGTGGCATGATAGCTGCCTGAAAGAACGTTGGTGGTATTTACAAAGCTGACACACTGCTGGGTGTGCAGGTCATACCTCAATGGTGGGCATCACCTTGGTGACAGTTAAAGCTTAATTTGATTGAAATTAAGTGTGATTATACCCTTTGATGTTAAGGAATCACCAGTGTGTAACAGTGCAGCTATCTGAGCCAATGCACAACAAGGTTATGTTAAATAAAAAACATTTAAACCGAACATTAGTCTGAAATCATCAGTAGTTCTGTAAAAACCAACCCTTCCACCCCCCCCACCTCTCCTCAAATGCTTCTCATCCCCTTCCCCTTCCCCTCCTGACTCCAAGCCGCCTGGTCGAGGAGTTCCTCAGGCGCTGCTTCATTGGGTGGGGAGAGGGGGGGGATGACGGCCGAACCGCTGCTTGGACGGATACGGGAGAGGACGGTCCCGAGCTGGAAACATGCTCCGAGCCAGAAGCAACATGTTGGTCCTGGCTCTCGTGTCATTGGCAATAGGGGTGCGGCACCTTGGGGTGCAGTGCGGCGCTCCAGGACCACTGGGAGCCCTCTGCCACCAGTGTTCCTGGCTACCAGCTCCAGGGCCTCCTCCATCCCTTCCATGTTATATATCATTTGTTGGACAAAAACTCAGTGCCAACTATGTTCTGGGTGCTTAGTATGCTTTTTGCGACTAGTGAATCTCCCTTGTGCCTCCCGCAACAGCCAAACAAGCACAGACCTCACCCACACATGCTTTCAGTCCCTCTCTGTTCCCTCTCTCTCTGTCTCCTCTTCTGCGCATGTAATGATGACCCCTGACCTCCTGAATCGCGGGAATCGAGCATTGCCATGCCGTTTGCTAAGGACGCTGACACTTTACGGCAGAAGGTCAGAGAGATTTAACGCTAACGCCCATTTCAGATCGTTTGTGGTAACGTCCAATTTTTAAAATGGAGACTAGGGGCTTTGAAAATAGGCGACAAGCCATTGATCTGAAAACCCATTTTTACCGCCCACGCCGTAAAGACCACCCGTTTTTGGGCGATCTGCACCAAAGTGTAAAATCTAGCCCTATGTCATTAATTCTGGTAAGGTTGTCTCAGTAATATAATGCGTAACTGACCTGACAGGGGAGTAACCATGACCCCAAAGTGGTTCTCCCTGGATCAGGAAGGTGGTTCTCCTATGCTTTTTGGAAATAGGAGGTGGGTGGGGTGGCTTGACCCATCCACCTCCACGGAGGTGTGTGGGGCGCCTGACCCATCCACCTCCATGGCACAAACCTGGTATTGCAGTACTTCCAGGAACGGTGCAGTGGCTCTAGGCCTTTTGGCTAAGAGCATTGGCGCAGAGTGATCCTTGATGTGTGCAAGGTGACCTCTGGCGTTTGTGATTTGACAAAGAATTGGAAAGATTGGCTACGAATTAAAAAAAAATATATATATAATACTATTGTATATAAACTGATAAATTAGAGGAATTGTATAGATTTCCTTACTTTCATTGGGTAACAGTAAAATTAACTGTTGAAGGTAGTAATTCAGGCCTTGGAGGATTTGGAGATTCCTGGAGTGAGAAATGTTAAGTTTGTGTCTTCAGGTCAAAAAATGTTCCTGGAGATGTTGGGTTATGACTGCAAAGATCAAACGATGTTGAATCATTCAGGCAGAGCTCTGGACACTGCAGTTCGAAAGCAGTTAAAAGAGGATGCTTATTGCAGAACGATTCTCCGAGGGAGGAGGCGCTGGAAGCTGTACATGAACATAAAGTTTCTCAGTGTAGCGATCTGAAGGGTGAAATGGAGACTAGCGCTGCATTGTCAGGCAATGGCGTTTAGGGGGGATGCAGTGGATTTCTAGGTACCTTGCTTAGAATTTTCCTCATAGAATCATGGGTAGGCAACAGAAGATCATGATTAAGAAGGCAGAACATTCTGCTGCAATTAGATTGCTATTGATTTGACATCAATTTTGCTTGGGAGGGTAGCAAATCCATACCTTCCAATCACGTGATAAGGTTGTCACAGCACTACCAGTTTGAAATGTTCTTGGCTTCATGGGCCAAAGCTTCTGCAATAAGTAGCATCCAGCTGATTACTTCTGGGAAGGGAAATATCATGAGCTGTTGAAGTACCTCCGCAGTGAAATACTAATCAATTTTACCTCATGGGCCAGAATAAAGCTTTTAAGGATGTTGACTGTAATTATGATCGAATCAACTTCTGATATATAAATCATTTCAAAGATCTCTTCCACATGAAAAATGTCTGGAACAAGATTATAAATATTAAACAGTTACATCTGTTCCAACAACAAAAACGTGCATTTTTATCAAGAGTTGATTCGGTGGGGGGTGGGGGTGGTGCTGTAGGGCTGGAGAAGGTTACAGAGACAGGGAGCAGCACAGCTAAAAAAAACACAAGGATAACAATTTTAAATTTGAAATGTTGAGGGACCTGAAGCCAATGTAGGTCAGTGAGGTTGGGGTGATGAGTGAACTGGACTTGGTGTTATGTATGTATGTAAACCTCACCAATATGTAAGACTTGCCACCAGGGGGCACACCTGTGCGAGACCTAAGGGTCACCTGTGCACCCTGGGCAAGCAGGTATAAAAGGTGATTCACCATGCTGCTTCCTCACTCTGGAGTCTGAATAAAGAGACCAAGGTCACAACAGTTTGAGCTTACAATACAGTCCTGTGGAGTTATTCTGAACATAAGAACATAAGAATTAGGAACAGGAGTAGGCCATCTAGCCCCTCGAGCCTGCTCCGCCACTCAACAAGTTCATGGCTGATCTGGCCGTGGACTCAGCTCCACTTACCCGCCCGCTCCCCATAACCCTTAATTCCCTTATTGGTTAAAAATCTATCTATCTGTGATTTGAATACATTCAATGAGCTAGCCTCAACTGCTTCCTTGGGCAGAGAATTCCACAGATTCACAACCCTCTGGGAGAAGAAATTCCTTCTCAACTCAGTTTTAAATTGGCTCCCCCGTATTTTGAGGCTGTGCCCCCTAGTTCTAGTCTCCCCGACCAGTGGAAACAACCTCTCTGCCTCCATATTGTCTATCCCTTTCATTATTTTAAATGTTTCGATAAGATCACCCCTCATCCTTCTGAACTCCAACGAGTAAAGACCCAGTCTACTCAATCTATCATCATAAGGTAACCCCCTCATCTCCGGAATCAGCCTAGTGAATCGTCTCTGTACCCCCTCCAAAGCTAGTATATCCTTCCTTAAGTAAGGTGACCAAAACTGCACGCAGTACTCCAGGTGCGGCCTCACCAATACCGTGTACAGTTGCAGCAGGACCTCCCTGCTTTTGTACTCCATCCCTCTCGCAATGAAGGCCAACATTCCATTCGCCTTCCTGATTACCTGCTGCACCTGCAAACTAACTTTTTGGGATTCATGCACAAGGACCCCCAGGTCCCTCTGCACCGCAGCATGTTGTAATTTCTCCCCATTCAAATAATATTCCCTTTTACTGTTTTTTTTTCCAAGATGCATGACCTCACATTTTCCGACATTGTATTCCATCTGCCAAACCTTAGCCCATTCGCTTAACCTATCTAAATCTCTTTGCAGCCTCTCTGTGTCCTCTACACAACCCGCTTTCCCACTAATCTTTGTGTCATATGCAAATTTTGTTACACTACACTCTGTCCCCTCTTTCAGGTCATCTATGTATATTGTAAACAGTTGTGGTCCCAGCACCGATCCCTGTGGCACACCACTAACCACTGATTTCCAACCTGAAAAGAACCCATTTATCCCGACTCTCTGCTTTCTGTTAGCCAGCCAATTCTCGATCCATGCTAATACATTTTCTCTGACTCCGCGTACCTTTATCTTCTGCAGTAACCTTTTGTGTGGCACCTTATCGAATGCCTTTTGGAAATCTAAATACACCACATCCATCGGTACACCTCTATCCACCATGCTCATTATATCCTCAAAGAATTCCAGTAAATTAGTTAAACATGATTTCCCCTTCATGAATCCATGTTGCGTCTGCTTGATTGCACTGTTCCTATCTAGATGTCCCGCTATTTCTTCCTTAATGATAGCTTCAAGCATTTTCCCCACTACAGATGTTAAACTAACCGGCCTATAGTTACCTGTCTTTTGTCTACCCCCTTTTTTAAACAGAGGCGTTACATTAGCTGCTTTCCAATCCGCTGGTACTTCCCCAGAGTCCAGAGAATTTTGGTAGATTATAACGAATGCATCTGTTATAACTTCCGCCATCTCTTTTAATACCCTGGGATGCATTTCATCAGGACCAGGGGACTTGTTTACCTTGAGTCCCATTAGCCTGTCCAGCACTACCTCCCTAGTGATAGTAATTGTCTCAAGGTCCTCCCTTCCCACATTCACGTGACCAGGAATTTTTGGCATGGTTTTTGTGTCTTCCACTGTGAAGACCGAAGCAAAATAATTGTTTAAGATCTCAGTCATTTCCACATTTCCCATTATTAAATCCCCCTTCTCATCTTCTAAGGGACCAACATTTACTTTAGTCACTCTCTTCCGTTTTATATATCGGTAAAAGCTTTTACTATCTGTTTTCATGTTTTGCGCAAGTTTACTTTCGTAATCTATCTTTCCTTTCTTTATTGCTTTCTTAGTCATTCTTTGCTGTCGTTTAAAATTTTCCCAATCTTCTAGTTTCCTACTAACCTTGGCCACCTTATACGCATTGGTTTTTAAGTTGATACTTTCCTTTATTTCCTTGGTTATCCACGGCTGGTTATCCCTTCTCTTACCGCCCTTCTTTGTCACTGAATATATTTTTGTTGAGCACTATGAAAGAGCTCCTTAAAAGTCCTCCACTGTTCCTCAATTGGGCCACCGTTTAGTCTGTCTTCCCAGTCTACTTTGGCTAACTCTGCCCTCATCCCACTGTAGTCCCCTTTGTTTAAGCATAGTACGCTCGTTTGAGACACTACTTCCTCAGCCTCAATCTGTATTACAAATTCAACCATACTGTGATCACTCATTCCGAGAGGATCCTTTACTAGGAGATCGTTTATTATTCCTGTCTCATTACACAGGACCAGATCTAAGACAGCTTGCTCCCTTGTAGGTTCTGTAACGTACTGTTCTAAGAAACAATCCCATATGCATTCTATGAATTCCTCCTCCAGGCTACCCCGTGCAATTTGATTTGACCAATCGATATGTAGGTTAAAATCCCCCTTGATTACTGCCGTTCCTTTTTCACATGCCTCTATTATTCCCTTAATTATTGTCTGCCCCACCATGAAGTTATTATTTGGGGGCCTATAAACTACACCCACAAGTGACTTTTTCCCCTTGCTATCTCTAATTTCCACCCACAATGATTCAACATTTTGTTCATTAGAGCCAATATTATCTCTCACAACTGCCCTGATATCATCCTTTATTAACAGAGCTACCTCACCTCATTTCCCTTCTTGTCTATCCTTCCGAATTGTCAGATACCCCTGTATATTTAATTCCCAGTCTTGGCCACCCTGCAGCCACGTTTCTGTAATGGCCTCCAAATCATATCCATTTGTAATGATTTGTGCCGTCAACTCATTTACTTTATTTCGAATGCTGCATGCGTTCAGGTAGAGTGTTTTAATACTAGTTTTTAAACCATGATTTTTAGTTTTGACCCCTCCTGCAGCCCCTTTACATTCAAACATATTGTCCCTTCCCATCACCTTGTGGATTACACTTACCCCAGTGCTACTCTGCTCTGTTGCCTCCTGCCTTTTGCATTCTTTCTTGGGGTCCTGTTCATCTGCGCTCTCACCCACTCTAACTAGCACAGAGCCCTCTCCTGGGTTCCCATCCCCCTGCCAAGCTCGTTTAAAGCCCTCCCAACCGCACAATCAAAACCACCCGCGTTGGTCCCGCCTCTGTGTCTCTGTGAGGTGTAACCTGTCCGACTTGTACAGGTCCCACCTACCCCAGAAGCGGTCCCAATTGTTCAGGAAACTAAAGCTCTCCCTCCTACACCAATGCCCCAGCCACGTATTTATCTGACTAGCCTTCCTATTTCTACCCTCACTAGTACGTGGCATTGGCAATAATCCCGAGATTACCACCTTTGAGGTCCTGGCTTTCAATCTTACTCCTAGCTCCCTAAACTCAGCTTTCAGGACCTCACCCCTCTTTCTACCTATGTCGTTGGTACCAATGTGGACCACAACCACTGGCTGTTCCCCTTCCCTCCCCAGAATGCCCTGCAGTTGCTCAGTGACATCATTGACCCTTGCACCAGGGAGGCAACACACCATCCTGATGTTACTTTTGCTGCCGCAGAGGCGCCTATCTGCTCCCCTAACTATTGAATCCTCTATCACTATAGCCCTTCCCGACTTCCTCCTCCCCACCTGTGCAGCTGAGCCACCCACGGTGCTGTGGACTTGGCCCTGGCTGCACTCCCCAGAGGCCCTCGCCAGTAGGCAGAATAGAGTACCGGTTGGAGAGCGGGATAGCCTCAGGGGACTCCTGCACTACCTGCCTCGCCATACTCTTGTATACGACGGTCACCCATTCCCTATCCTCCTGTACCCTTTTAATCTGTGAGGTGACCAACGCCTGAAACGAGCTATCCACATACCTCTCGTTCTCTCGGATGCTCCTCAGTGCCTCCAGTCCTCGCTTAAGCTCCGAGACTCGGCGCTCGAGTTGGAGGAGCTGGAGACACTTCCTGCACATGTGGTCATCCCCGTTGTGGGAAGCATCCAGGAATTCCCACATGGCACAGGTGTTGCATTCCGTTTGAACGAGCTGCCCTGCCATCCCACTAGTTACCCTTAAATTACCCAGCAAAAACACTGACTCCCACTCCACACACTAAACAGCTTTTTAGTAATTTATCCTCTTATCTATTAGAACACAAAATCAAAGAGATATACTCACCAGCCAATCAGCCAACCACTTACCAGCTTGGCTGTGACGTCACTTTTTGATTTCTTGTCCCTCCTCCCCGCACTGCTCGCTCACCGACTGCCGCTGGGCCTTTGTAGGCCACTGACCCCGGACTGCCGCTGATGCTGCTCCTCCCTGCACTCTGACGTCACCTCTCGATTTCGCACCCCTCTATCTTTGTCTGCAGCTGGTTGGGCTGGTCTCTGGGCCTCCGTCTCCTACTCTCGCACTCCTTATCAGCTGCTCTAGTATCAGCACTGGTAGGAAAAACAAGGCAAAACAGCACCTGCCACCCCCGCTTGCCCGAACTCACCCACTTACCAAACTCACAAATGCCACTCTATGCTGCTGCACTCCGTGCCCTGCATGAACTGCCTCTTTTTAAACTGTACCTAGGTTAGATGACTCACTTCTGGTCAGTCATTTACAGAACTGGTTTTAACTAGCTGCTAATTGCCTCCTACTGGAGAGTTACCTTGTTTTTCTCTGCCTAAACCTGAAAGAATCCCAACTATTTAACTTTTCCCCTTTAAACTAAACTGCTACTTACTTAGAAGCTACTGGCAATTGCCACTAACAATTTACTCCAACCTCCAAATGGTTTAAAGAGAATAACCCTTAAAACTCACCCACTTATCAAACTCACAAATGCCACTCTATGCTGCTTGGTGTGGGATAGGATACATTAAGCAGAATTTTGGATGAGCTGATATATGGAGGGTGGAGGATGGGAAGCCAGCTAAGAGAGCCTTGGAATAGTTGAATCTGGAGGTAACAGAGGAATGGTGAGAGTGGCATAAGCTGATGGACTGAGTAGGGGCAGAGGTGAGTGATGTTATGACAAATTATTTTATTAAACTGCCATTAGTTATTCCAACAAAAAAATATCTTTACACAAAGGAAAATTTATCCCACAGTCATTAACCTAGGTTGCAGGCAACTCTGACTTGTCTTTGTGTTATAGAAGTTTAGTTGAATATCGAGACACCAACATGGCCCCTTGAGGGAGGGAATTTGACCTTTATTAAATATAAATTGTCCCTTCTTAAATGGCCATGCTTGATAATTTCACAAGTTTAAGTTTAACCAGCTAGAAATTGTTTGCAAGTCTATTAAAAAATTATTGCTTGCAGTTGAACAAATGTGAAAAATACAAGATTTGTTCGTGAAGGAATATTACAATTCCTATAGTGTTAGTGAAGGAATATTACAGTTCCTATAGTGTTAGTGAAGGAATATTACAGTTCCTATACTGTTCGTAAAGGAATATTACAGTTCCTATAGTATTAGTGAAGGAATATTACAGTTCCTATAGTGTTAGTGAAGGAATATTACAGTTCCTATAGTGTTAGTGAAGGAATATTACAGTTCCTATACTGTTCGTAAAGGAATATTACAGTTCCTATAGTATTAGTGAAGGAATATTACAGTTCCTATAGTGTTAGTGAAGGAATATTACAGTTCCTATAGTGTTCGTGAAGGAATATTACAGTTCCTATAGTGTTAGTGAAGGAATATTACAGTTCCAATAGTGTTAGTGAAGGAATATTACAGTTCCTATAGTGCTAGTGAAGGAATATTACAGTTCCTATAGTGTTAGTGAAGGAATATTACAGTTCCTATAGTGTTCGTGAAGGAATATTACAGTTCCTATAGTGTTAGTAAAGGAATATTACAGCTCCTATAGTGTTAGTGAAGGAATATTACAGTTCCTATAGTGTTAGTAAAGGAATATTACAGTTCCTATAGTGTTAGTGAAGGAATATTACAGTTCCTATAGTGTTAGTAAAGGAATATTACAGTTCCTATAGTGTTAGTGAAGGAATATTACAGTTCCTATAGTGTTAGTGATGGAATATTACAGTTCCTTTAGTGTTAGTGAAGGAATATTACAGTTCCTATAGTGTTAGTAATAACAACAACAATAACAACTTGCAATTATAAAACATCTTTAACTTAGTAAACCCTCCCAAGACTCTTCACAGGAGCGTAATCAAACAAAATTTGACACCAAGCCACGTAAGGGCGTCTTAAAGGAGGAGAGGGAGGTAGAGAGATGGAGAGGTTTAGGGAGGGAATTCTAGAGCTTAGGTCTGAGGCAGCTAATGGTGGAGCGATTAAAATCGAGGAGGCGCAAGAAGCCAGAATTGGACAAGCGCAGAGATCTCGGAGGACTGTAATGCTGAAGTTCCAGTAGTGTCAGTAAAGTATTACAGTTCCGATAGTGTTAGTTAAGGAATATTATAGTTCCAACAGTATTGGTAACAACAACAACAACTTGCATTGATATAGCTCTTTTAATGTAGAAAAATGTCCCAAGGCGCTGCACAGGAGCGTTATCAAATAAAATTTGTCACCGAGCCACGTAAGGAGGTATTAGGACAGATGACCAAAAGCGTAGTCAAAGAGGTAGTTCTGGGAGTGTCATAAAGGAGGAGACAGAGGTTTAGAGGTGGAAAAATTTAGGGAGATAATTGCTGAGCTTAGGGCCGAGGCAGCTGAAAGCATGGCCAGCAATGGTCAATCGATTTAAATCAGGGACGTACAAGAGGCCAGAATTGGAGGAGTGCAGCAATCTCAAAGAGTTGTTGTGCTGCAGTGTTAGTAAAGGAATATTACAGTTCCAATAATGTTGCAACTGAGATGAGAGCTTCCTGGGACTGGTTTCCCATGTCACTGACTGAGCTCTCTATTGGCATTGTATGAGGAGGACAGGATGATTGTATTGTGCGTCTCCATGGTCTGTGAAAGCCGTACTGTGAGAGAAAAACTTGGCCTGTGAGCCTAAACCCAGCAGTCCTGTCACAAAGAACGGATGAAAATAAAAAATGATAGAAAATACCGTCAACCCTTGGCATTGAATATTCTCTGAGCATTGTAAAACCGAAGCATGTGACTACTATTGGAGCAAAGACAACTAAATAAAATCAGCTACGTAATTGGCATCAGATGCAAAAATGGGGACAAAATGTTCCACATTTCTCACAATATCTTGCCTTGCTCTAAGCTTCAAAATTTTAAAGCATTCTCCTGACCAGTCAAATCTGACTGACACCTTCATTGTCTGTTCTAAGTAGCAAACAGTCCTGTTCACTGAGTCTACTTCCTGGCAGCTCACCTACATACCTGTCACATTTCAAGATTTTTTCACCATTTTTCCACAGAAAGGATTTGAAAAAAAAAAAGTTACTTATAAAGCAAAGTGTACTCTCCCAAGTTTAAGGGCACTCGACTAATTTTAATTTTAATATCCTCAGTACTTCCTTAGGTAAAATCATCTGCTCAACACACAGCATCCTAGTCCGTAAGGCTCAATAGCACCAAACCATCAGCCACTCGGCCCGAATTTTACCGGGCCTCTGACGACGGGCACCATCATTAAGTTCCGGGTTTCCACATTGCGATGCGCATGCATGAAAACCCGGCTCGGCTTGGCAGATTGTACACATCCGCTGCAAAATCACTTTCGCTGGCACAGATTTGGGCTATTTGCCCAACTGCTGCCCAGCGAATACCCACGAAACCCTGGCGTCTAGTAAAAGCAGGCATAAGTCCTTCTTTTACCAGCCTAAGGGTTCAAATAAATGTTAAAATAATTTTTTTTAAATGATTTAAGAATTTACTTACATTTAAAATGTGTTTAGGTCAATTTTTTCCCGATTAAAAATGTTTAATATATTTTACAAAAAATTTAATTTTAATTTTAAATGTTTAATTAAAAGGCATTTTAATTAATTTTGAATCTGTGATCATTTATTTTTATTTCAGTGTTGTGACATTGTATTTATTAGGTGATTTCTATTATGCTGTAATGTCTGTAAGCTTATAATGTTTGTAGCTCCACACTGTGAATGTGGACGTATTGTGTACTGCAACTGCATAGTTAATAATAAACAGAACCAGGCAGATTCCGGAGGCTTCCGAGAGAGTTGCCTGACATGTTAGGAGCTGTGTGTGCTGTGCTCTGTGAATATATCACATTTGGCGGCGAGATGGGATTTTTCGGATGATTTAAAGCTTAAATTTTGTTGGTGAAGGATTCAGCCAGCCGACAGAGAAACTTTGGAAGTTTCTGTCTTTGGAAAAAAGCTACAAAATCCGAGGTAAAATACAGCACATGGTGTGAACAGCTAGAGATTAAAATGGCAGGTGTATTGGGACATTTGGGGGAATATAGACACGGCCAGGAACGTTTTAAAGCATATGTGGATCGGCTAGAAATGTATTTCACTGCAAATAACATAATCGAAGTTCCAGACAATGCAGTCCAGAACTGGGCTGTGTTGGAACGTAAGAGACTGATCTTCTTATCAGAGGCAGGTCCAGCATTGTATGACACACTTGTAAATCTGCTTGTGCCTGACGAGCCAAAGAACACAATGCTTAAAGAGATTTTAATGAAGGTGGAGCAGCACTATAACCCCAAACCATTAGAAATTGTGAAAGCTATCGTTTCGGGATTCGGAATCAAAAGGCGGATGAAAGTATCAGTAATTACATCGTAGCATTAAAAAAGCTATCGATGCACTGTAATTTTGGAAACTTTCAAAACCGAGCATTATGGGATCGTTTTGTTTGTGGGGTGAAAAATGATGCGATCAGAAGGAAGTTATTGACGATGGATGACTTGACTTTTGAGAGTGCTTGTCAGACAGCGAGGTCGCTGGGCATGGCCGAACAATATTCCCGAGAATTAAATAATAATTACGGTCGTCAGTCAACCGAGGTAAATCACCTGCAGGTTCAAAGTAAAAGACGGTGGGGGCCCAAAGTCTCAGAAACTGGAAATTCTAATAGAGCGTCGAAGTCATGCTATATGTGCCTGGGACAACACATTGCTCAAAGTTGTCCATACGTGAAGGCAGAGTGTTTCTTCTGCAGAAAGACTGGGCATCTTGTGAAGGCATGCCGACTGAAGGGTAAACCAGTTTTTAAAGCTATGAGTCCAGCGTTCAAAGCTATGAGTAGAAATCCCAAGAGACTGCATAGTATGGAAGAACAACAACAGGATGAGGAGATGTTAGAATTACACGTCATCAGGAGCATGAGGTTAATGGACAGCGATTCGGAAGCATCAAAGTCCACATAGATGTTGCGGAATTAAAGATACCAATGGAAATTGACATGGGTGCATCCGTGAGTGTAGTACCGGAGTCACTATATCGTGACAAATTATGTGATTTTCAACTAGAGAAATCCAAGATAGAGCTGTGAGGCTACTCGGGAGAGAAAATTCCTATGGTAGGTCGTATCACCGTACCGGTGAAATATAAAGATCAATTTCAGAACTTGCCTCTAATAGTAGTGAAGGGAGACAAGTCTGCCTTACTAGGAAGAAATTGGTTGAGCTCACTGAAGCTGGATTGGAGTAAGATTTTCTGTGTGGAAGTGAGATTTTCATCAACGGATGAGGTTATCAAGAAGTATCCGAAGGTGTTCTGCGAATCGGGCAGTCCAATCCAAGGCTTCAAGGCTAGTGTCAGGGTACAGAAGGATGCTAGATCGGTTTACTACAAGCCACGTTCCATACCATATGCACTAGAGGAGAAAGTTGAGCAAGAACTCAAAAGACTAGAGACTGAGAACATTATTTGTAAGATAGATCGATGTAATTGGGCTACACCCATTGTTGTTGTACCTAAGTCCGATGGTAAGATAAGATTGTGTGATGATTATAAAGTAACCGTAAACCAGGTTCGAGAGGGTAATGTCCCCAAAACATTGCCGAATATAGAAGATTTGTTCACAACACTGACAGGTGGTCAGATCTTCTCAAAACTGGATCTTACGAATGCCTACTTACAGCTTGAACTAGATGAGGAGTCCAAGTCATGTTTGACTATAAATACTCATCTAGGCCTATATCAATTTAATAGGCTACTGTTTGTAGTGTTTTCCGCCCCTGCCATACTCCAAGGGGTGATGAACTAGATTTTGCAAGGTATTGAAGGGATAGTATGTTATTTGGATGAAATACGAATTTCAGCACCAAATTCATAATAACATATTGAATGAAGTCCTCAAATGGGTAGAGAAGCACAGAGTACGAGTGTCTGCTCGTAAGTGTGAGTTATTTAAAAACTTAGTGGAGTACTTAGGGTACAGAGTAGACAAAGATGGTTTACATCCAACCATGGAAAAATTGGATGCAATTAGAAATGCACCCACTCCCAGGAATGTCACTGAACTTCGTTCATTCTTGGGAAGTTCCTACCAAATTTAGCTACAGTATTACATCCACTGAATGAACTATTGAAAAAACAGGTCCATTGGAAGTGGTCAAAAGAATGCGATACAGCATTCAAGGAGTGTAAAAGCAAATTGGTAGAGAGCACCATGTTAGTTCACTATGACATATCTAAGGAGATTAAGCTAGCATGTGATGCTTCTCCGTATGGAGTTGGGGCAGTGATCTCTCATGTATCACGTAATGGGGAGGAGAGACCAATTGCTTTTGCTTCATGCATTCTCAGTGCCAGTGAGAGTAATTATGTGCAAATTAAAAGGGAAGCTTTTGCATTAATTTTTGGAGTCAAGAAGTTTCACAAATACTTGTATGGGCATAAGTTTACCATCGTTATGGACCATAAGCCCCTAACAGCAATCCTCCATCCAAAGTCCCCAGTTCCAACATTAGCTGCAGCCCGAATGCAGAGATGGGCTTTGATTTTGTCAGCAAATACATATGATATTGAATACAGATGATCAGCTGATCACAGTAATGCTGATGCAATGTCTAGATTGCCTTCCCCATCACAAGTTACACCCAATAGGGAAGAAGTGTTTTATTTTTCATACATTGATGAACTGCCAGTCACAGCTGAAGAGATTGGTAGAGCAACCAAACGTGACCCAGTGATGTCAAAGGTATATGATTATATTGCAAATGGATGACCAAACCAGGTAATAGATAAAGATACACATCCATTCTTCATTCGTAGGAATGAATTATCAGTCGATAAAGATTGTATCATGTGGGGTGCAAGAGTGGTTATACCAAATAAATTCAGGTACAAATTATTAGGAGACCTCCATGACCAGCACCTGGGAATGTGCTTAACTAAGAGTTTTGCATGCAGTTATTTATGGTGGCCAGGTCTTGATAAAGATATAGAGTACCTCATGAGTCAGTGTACGACATGTCAATTGGTAAGCAAGCAACCACCACCAGTACCATTACAGCCATGGAAATGGCCTCCCAGGATGTGGCAAAGGCTACATATTGATTTTGCTGAGTTGGAAGGACAACAATTGTTCAGTGTGATTGATAGCCATTCAAAGTGGGTTGAGGTGTTTCCAATGTGGAAAATAACAACAAGTAAAACATTGGACATTTTACGAAAATTATTTTCTTCATTCGGCCTCCCTGAAGAGATTGTTTTGGATAATGGACCACAATTTCGTTCAGAAGAATTTACACAATTCACGAGCAAAAATGGTGTGAAACATACCAAGGTTCCACCATACCATCCTGCTTCGAATGTTGCAGCAGAGCGCACTGTCCAAATTGTAAAACGTGCCCTCATAAAACAAATGTTAGATCCAAATCCAAGGAAACAACAGTTGTCATTGGATCACAAATTGGCTAATTTTTTGATTACATATCAAAATACTCCTCATACAACTACAGGTAGAACACCAGCAGAGTTGTTTCTCAAATGACAGCCACGAACCAGATTTTCATTGTTAAAACCAAATTTGGCACAGTCCGTAGAAGAGACACAATTAAGACAGAAAGAGAATCATGATAGAGGTAGAGTAAAAGAGAGAAGTATGAAATTAAACCAGAAGGTGAGAGTGAAGAACCATCACCATAAATGGTTAAAGTGGTTACCAGGAAGAGTGGTGAAGATATGTGGTCCTCGTACATATTTGGTAAAGATGTTTGATAATGGACAGGTTAGGTTTGTTCATATTGATCATATTTTACCTACAGACATGGAAGGAGTTGAAGGTGGGAATGTGTCATGTTTGTAGCCTTCACATAACTGTAACCTTCATGTAACAACACTGTACACTGTATACACCTGAGAAATGCACACCTTGACCACAGGGGGTGAACTTGAGGGAGACACTCCTCACCTGGTCATCCAGGTATATAAAGGGAGGTCCCACGCAGGGTCAGCACTTCCTGGTCCTGGGAATAAAGGTTCAGGTCTCGTAGTGACCTTGTCTGAGTACATGCCTCGTGTGATTCTATAGTAAGATGTAAGGACACTACATTTGGCGACGAGAAACGGGAATCAACGACCCACGAGGATGGCCACCGGTAGCACAGAGGAATGGCACTGTGTTGGTGAAGACTGGGATGATTTCGTTGAGAGGCTCCAGCAGAGCTTTGTCATGAAGGACTGGCTGAGAGAGGAAGCGGCTGACAAACTGAGGGTGCATCTACTGACCAGCTGTGGATCCAAGACGTATGCGCTGATGAAAGACCTGCTCGCACCCGAGAAGCCGGCGGACAAGTCCTTTGAAGAGCTCAGCACACTGATTGGTGAACACCTCAAACCGGCGAGCAGTATACACATGGCCCAGCACTGGTTCTGTACACACCGGTGTCGGGAGGGACAAAGAATATCGGACTTCGTTGTGGACCTTGGGCGTTTGGCCAGCCTCTGTAAGTTCACAGACGCCTGCAGGGGGGAGATGTTAAGGGATTTCTTCATTGAGGGCATTGGTCATGCCGGGATTTTCAGGAAGCTTATTGAGACCAAGGACTTGACTTTGGAAAGGGCAGTGTTGATAACTCAGACCTTCATGGCAGGGGAAGAGGAGACCAAGATAATTTACGCACACAGCCCTGGTTCCAACATGGCAATGGACCAGGGAGTTAACATTGTAAATGCGACTCAGAACCCCGCAGGCAGGCAAGGGCAATTCGACACCACCCAGGCAGCGACAGACTCTAGGGTGGGCCAGCAACAGAGACAATCGCAGGGGGATCGGCAATTCACGCCATCACAAGAGACATTGCATCCCGGGATGGGACCATTGACATTCAGCAACAGAGTGCTTAGGAGTAATCAAAGAGACAATTAGAGAGGAATGCCTGGTAACAGTTCCTTTGTTCACAACAATCTCAGCTCCTGCTGGAGGTGCGGTGGCAGACATGCTGGGAAAACCTGTAGGTTTCAACAATTTATTTGTAGAACCTGTAACTCCAGTGGACATTTGGCCAGAATGTGCAGAAAACCCACAGTGAGGCTAGTTTACGAGGCAGAGGAACCAGACCAGGGGTCTGCAAGGCAGGTTGATGCTTGGGACAAAGCTATGGACGCTGAAGTCCAGCAGGTTCATGTGGCAGACATCCACAGCCCGTATACTAAAATGCCACCAATGATGATGAAAATTCTATTAAATGGCATCCCGGTACACATGGAGCTGGACACAGGAGCCAGCCAGTCACTTATGAGTATCCAACAATTTGAAAAACTATGGCCACTCAAAGCTAACAGGCCCAAACTAGAACGCATTGACACGCAGTTACGGACGTACACCAGAGAGATCATCCCAGTACTAGGCAGTGCAAACTTGGTGGTCACACACAATGGATCGGAGAACCGGCTGCCACTCTGGATTGTCCCGGGGAATGGTCCCGCGCTCTTGGGGAGGAGCTGGTTAGTCGAGATGAACTGGAAATGAGGTGATGTGCACGCCATTTCATTTGTGGAGTGGAGTTCATGCGCACAGGTCCTACAGAAATTCGAGTCACTTTTTCAACCAGGTGTCGGGACTTTTAAGGGCACCAAAGTAGTGATACACATCACCCCGGATGCCAGACCAGTGTACCACAAAGCCAGAGCCGTGCCGTATGTGATGCGTGAGAAAATTGAGAGTGAGTTGGACAGGCTGCTAAGAGAGGGCATAATTTCGCCTGTTGAATTCAGTGACTGGGCAAACCCCATCGTTCCTGTCCTTAAAGCGGATGGCTCGGTCAGGATTTTGGCGACTACAAGGCCACCATCAACCGAGTGTCACTACAGGACCAATACCCGTTTCCGAGAGCAGAGGATCTTTTTGCCACACTGGCAGATGGCAAGCTGTTCACCAAGTTGGACCTCACTTCAGCCTACATGACTCAGGAACTGGCTGAAGAATCCAAGCTTCAGACCACCATCACTACGCACAAGGGGCTATTCGTTTACAACAGGTGTCCATTTGGCATTCGTTCAGCGGCTGCTATCTTCCAGAGGAACATGGAAAGCCTGCTTAAATCCATTCCTGGAACAATCGTATTCCAAGATGACATGCTAATCACAGGTCGCGACACCGAGGAACACCTCCACAACCTGGAGGAGGTATTATGCCGACTGGACCGGGTAGGCCTGCGACTAAAGAAGTCCAAGTGTGTGTTTTTGGCCCCAGAGGTCGAGTTTTTGGGCAGGAAGGTTGCTGCAGACGGGATCCGGCCTACCGAATCCAAAACGGAGGCGATCTGTCGTGTACCCAGGCCCGGCAACACATCGGAGTTGCGTTCATTTCTGGGACTATTGAACTACTTCGGGAACTTTCTGCCGAACTTAAGCACATTGTTGGAGCCACTACACGTGCTCCTGCGTAAGGGTTGTGAATGGTTTTGGGGGGACTGTCAAGAACGGGCTTTCAATCGGGCACGGAATCTGCTTTGTTCCAACAAGCTGTTGACCTTGTACAACCCCTGTAAGAAACTGGTTTTAACGTGTGATGCATCAGCCTATGGAGTTGGGTGCGTGTTGCAGCAGAGTAATGATGAGGGCCAACTCCAACCTGTGGCTTATGCCTCCAGGTCGCTCTCCCAGCCAGAACGGGGATATGGGATGGTTGAAAAGGAAGCACTCGCATGTGTCTACGGGGTGAAAAAGATGCACCAGTACCTTTTTGGCAGAAGGTTCAAGTTAGAAACGGACCACAAGCCGTTAACATCCCTGTTGTCCGACAGCAAGGCTGTCAATGCCAATGCGTCAGCTCGCATACAGCAGTGGGCCCTCACGCTGGCTGCGTATGACTACACCATACTGCACCGGCCAGGCACCGAAAATTGTGCTGGCGCGCTCAGCAGGCTGCCACTGGCGACCACTGAGGGGGCGTCGGAGCAAAGCACTGAGATGGTCATGGCCGTTGAGGCTTTCGACACCGCAGGCCACCAGATCAAAATCTGGACCAACAGAGATCCCCTCCTATCCCTGATAAAGAAATGTGCCCTGACTGGGGATTGGGCACCCGCACACAGACCGTGCCCCGAGGAGGTCAGACCGTTTCACAGACGGATGGACGAGCTCTCCATCCAAGCTGACTACCTGCTATGGGGCAGCCAGGAAGTCATGCCCCAGAAAGGAAGGGAAGCATTCATCAGGGAACTCCACAGCGAGCACCCAGGCATTGTGCTAATGAAGGCCATTGCCCGGTCACATGTATGGTGGCCGGGAATTGACTCAGACCTGGAACACTGGGTTCGCAGGTGCACGACGTGTGCACAGCTGGGAAATGCCCCCAGGGAGGCCCCACTCAGCCCGTGGCCCTGGCCCACCAGGCCATGGTCACGTATTCATGTAGACTACACGGGCCCGTTCATGGGAAAAATGTTCCTGATTGTTGTCGATGCATACATGAAATGGATTGAGTGCATCGTATTGAATTCGTGCACGACATCCACCACTGTGGAGAGTCTGCGTACGGTCTTTGCAACCCACGGCTTGCTGGACATCCTGGTTAGCGACAACGGCCTGTGCTTCACTAGCTATGAATTCCGGGAGTTCATGTCGGGTAATGGTATCAAACACATCAGGACAGCACCGTTCAAGCCGGCTTCCAATGGCCAGGAGGAACGTGCGGTCCAAATCATAAAACAGGGCATGCTCCGGATTCAAGGACCCTCCCTTCAGTACCGCCTATCGCGCCTCCTGCTGGCCTATAGGTCCCGCCCGTATTTGCTCACGGGAGTCCTGCCCGCGGAACTACTCATGAAATGCACGCTCAAAACGTGGCTGTCCCTCATTCATCCAGCCCTGTCAGATATTGTTGAGGGCAAGCGCCAGTCCCAAATCGAGTGCCATGATCGCAACTCAGTGGGGAGATGCATAGAAATCGATGATCCTGTATCCATTCTCAATCATGCTTTGGGACCCAAGTGGCTTGAGGGTACTGTAATTGGCAAAGAGGGGAATAGGGTCATAGTGGTCAGACTTAACAATGGGCATATGCCGCAAACATCTGGACCAAGTAAAGAAAAGGTTCAGCATGGACACTGAGGAACCTGAGGAAGATCATGAGATGTTACCCACACCACTGCCAGTGAACGAGCAACAAGGACATTCACCAACACGCACAGTCCCTGCGGCCAGCCCGGACAGGCCGGAATCACCTCAGGCGACAGAGACGCATGCCAAGGCTCAACTACCAGAGCCCCAACTGCGGCGCTCCACGAGAGAGCGTTGCCCGCCTGAAAAACTCAATCTTTGACCCAAAGAAGTTGGGGGGAGGTGATGTCATGTTTGTAACCTTCACATAACTGTAACCTTTATGTAACAACACTGTACACACCTGAGAAATACACACCTTGACCACAGGGGGTGAACTTGTGAGAGACACTCCTCACCTGGTCACCCAAGTATATAAAGGGAGGTCCCACGCAGGGTAGCACTTCTTGGTCCTGGGAATAAAGGTTCAGGTCACATAGTGACCTTGTCTGCAGTATATGCCTCGTGTGATTCTATAGTAAGGTGTAAGGACACTACAGAATGATTCAATTATTTCTGACTCATCAGATAGTTTTGATACACCAGTAGCAAATCCTAAATCCAATGTACTGGAAACAAATCCAGGAGAGAATCAGAATGAAAGTCTGAGTCCGAGTCGGGAAAACAAAGAACCTGAAGTTAGAGTGAATTCAAATGAAAATCAAGGAAATTCCGTGGAGGAAAACGTTCCTCAGGATGAGCCTCGAATGAGTTTAGATTCAACACCATGTTTGGAAGGTTCTGTTCAAGAGCGAAGGTATCTTCTTCGAAACAGAAAACAAGTGGTAAAGTTAAATTTGTAAATATGGAAAAAAAATAAGTTTATAACCTGTGTTATGTATAAACATGAAAGTTGTATATGATGTTGTTATAATAACTTCTTCATTAAGGAGGGAGAAGTATAATGTCTGTAAGCTTGTAATGTTTGTAGCTCCACACTGTGGATGTGGACGTATTGTGTACTGCAACTGCATAGTTAATAATAAACAGAACCTGGCAGATTCCAGAGGCTTCTGAGAGAGCTGCCTGCCATGTTAGGAGCTGTGTGTGCTGTGCTCTGTGAATATATCACATATGCTTATGGAGATTCTGTACAATACTGAAGTACAGAAATGCATTGTTCTGTTTATAGTCATGGGGGCCGAAATTCGGGGTCTTGATAAGGCCTGTTACCGCCGAATTGCGGCGGCCAGGCAGTGGAATCGAATGGCTGCCAATTTCTGGTCGAATGGCTGCCACCAGCCAAATTCAGCAGGGGGGTTTTCTGGCGGTCCCTACTTCTGCTCCGCCACTGCCGAGCGGCCGTGAGCCCCCACCTCCCTCAAAATTTAGCCCGAAAAATCTTTTGCCCGCCGAGCGGTGCCCCGACAGCTTTTTCTGTCAGTGCAACTTTCATTCCCTCTGTGAGCCCTGGCTCTGTGGCGGCCATTAAAGGCAAGGACCCAATGCCGCGGCAGCCATTTTATTTTTTTTGCCAGCCGGCCGGACTATTATGCCCTCTGGTTCGGCTGGGCCACCAACAGGCAGGCTGTCACCCTCTCTTGGGTGCCAGGTCGCTGGCCCGGCCAAAACCCTCCCTGGTGACCCAGTGGTGTGGGTAACATCTCATGATCTTAAATAATCGTCGATTCGCTCCCCTTTAAAGGAGGGGAGATACGTGGTGATGCAAACGCGCAGAGACGTCACCATCACTCCGCTGCTGCGTGACAGCGGCGGAGAATCCGTCCCGCCCCTCACCAGCACTTACCGCTGCATCTCCGGCCCCCATTATGACCGACTTCCTGGCCGATTAAAAAAAAAACGACTAAGAGCTGAATATCAACTAAAAGTCGACCTCATCCTACAGTGAAAACACTTAAAAAAACGGTAAGTGCACCAGGTTTCTGGTGGACCTGAATTTTGGCCCCATAGTTTCTATTCTCCCTCCATCAATTGCACTTTAACTCCCAGAGCCGGCAATCAATTCAAATCACTTGAACGGACAAAAACATCCCCTTTTACGATGAAATATCACAGTTTAAAAACCCCTAAAATGTTAAGCCTTATTGAAAGAGGTGTAACTGAGCTTTTAATTGCGTACTGACTACTGAATAACCGTTGTGGCCCTGAAATTATTATAAGTCAAATTTTTCCATTGATATAATTTGGAAATTTTCAATATATTTTTTTAAGTTAGTTTATGATATTTCAGCTCCTATCTTAATCCTATGTATATGTCCCAAACTTTATTTTTCTCTCTGTAAAATTTATTAAAAGTAAATTATAATCTTTACTTCCTGGTTTGCTGTCTGTGAGAATTCTTCAGTGTCATTGACAGCTTAGCCAGCTTGATGACATTACTTTTGCTGGATGCTGATGATTCGCTTGATTTGGCCCCAGATTCAAACTAAGGTCAGGAGAACTGAAATTGATGCCACACAGATCACTAGGTCTTTGTGGACAGCTTTCTTCGAGATTGTTGTATATGCATGCGTGTTTGCTGTGTGAAGTCTGAAACACTGTTATGTAACACTGAATGTACCCTTACACTGTACATATCTTACCTGTACACCAGAGGGTGTTGCTGCTGGAGACCTAAGGGTTATCTGCACACTGCAGGTAACCCAGTATAAAAAGGTGCTCACAGCTTGGTGTCATCACTTGAGGAGCTGCAAATAAAGGACTACAGTCTGCACAGTTTAAGTATCATACCCTGCCTCGTGGAGTCATTACTAAAGGTGCCTACATACACTACAACTGGCGATGAGGATACGAGGTCACAAACTACATGCTCAGCATTTCTAATCTCAGCAACTTTCAGCAATTTACAGAGGGGGAAGATTGGGATGCTTTTGTAGAAAGATTGGAACATTTCTTTATAGCCAACGACCTGGATGAGGACACACCGGCTATACAACTGAACAAGCGCAGGGCCATCCTGCTCAGCAGTTGTGGGCCCACCATCCATTGTCTTGTCAGGGACTTGCTAGCCCCAGCAAAGACAACCACTAAAAGCTATGAGGAACTTGTAACACTTATACAGGAACAACTAAAACCGAAAGAAAGCATCCTCACAGCCAGGCACCAGTTCTACACTTACCGGCGACCCGAGGGCCAAGAAATTGTTAAGTATGCTGCATACCTAAGAAGACTACCGTGTGATTTTGGAGACCATCTTAATGAAGCACTAAGGAACATATTCGTCATTGGAATCAGCCACGAGGGCCTCCTGCACAAGTTGCTCTCGGCTGACATCACGGTCACCCTGCAGAAAGCAATTCAAGTGAGCCAGGCCTACATGGTTTCGGCCGGTGACTCCAGGTGAATACTGACCCAGGACTCTAAACCAGCAAGCGCAGTGCACCGCATGGCTACTTCGAAAGGCAAGAAGGCTGCCCCGAGTCCAGCAACCCTGAGTCCGTCACATGGGGCAAACCGGATGGCCCCAGGCTGGCGTTGTGGAGGAAACCACAGGGCCTACCAGTGCCGCTACAAAGACTATGCATGCAAAGGCTGCAAAGAGAAAGGGCACCTTCAAAGAATGTGCAGAAAAAGCTGTACTCACCACGTCTCTGATGAGTCGGCTGATCACCGTGGCTCCGACATAGATGAAGATGAAGCTGCTTAAACCCTGGAAGAAGAGTATGGAGTTCATACCTGCTCCACTGAAAGTTCTCCATGGACGATGGAAGTAGACATCGACGGGGTCCCAGTTTCCATGGAGATCGACACAGGTGTGAACCAGTCTGTGATGAGCCAAACGACCTTTGAAAAACTTTGGATAAGTCCTGCCAATCAACCAAAACTGTCTCCTGTCCAAGTGCAGCTGCCCACCTACAACAAAGCTAAAATCCAAATCGTTGGCAGCGCAGACGTCCAGGTCTCCTAGGGCGGCGTGTTGAACAAACTCCCACTGTGGATCGTTGTCGGCGATGGTCCCACGCTGCTGGGAAGGAATTGGATGAACCCGGTCCAAATCAGTCGCAGTGATGACGGCCTCTGGGCTCCAGCAATCAACATCGAACATGGATCCATCGCTGCATACAGAGATCCCACTGTCCAGCTCGACTGCACGGTGACAATTCCACAACACCCTGGCAAAATCTCCACGACCGAAAATTCAGCACTCCAAGAGGTGAACATCATCGAAAGAAGTGGATTACCGATGTTCAGGACCAAACCTGTGGAGGAAAAGACCACCACAGCAGGCGTCGTCCGCGTACTGCAGTTCAACGACAGAGATTTGGGTGACCTTGGACCTGGCCTGGAGGCGGTGTAGGTTAAACAGCTTCCCACTGGTTCTGTAGCTTTGTTCCACTCCAGCGGGGAACTTGTTGACAGTGAGGTGGAGCATGGCAGCGAGGAAGATTGAGAAGAGGGTTGGGGCGATGATGCAGCCCTGTTTGACCCCCGTCCGGACGTGGAATGAGTCTGTAATGGATCCGTTGGTAAGGATCATGGCCTGCATGTCGTCGTGGAGTAGGCGAAGGATGTTTAAAATTCTGACGGGTTTGGACAGGTTGGATGCAGGAAGAATGTTCCCAATGTTGGGGAAGTCCAGAACCAGGGGTCACAGTCTAAGGATAAGGGGTAAGCCATTTAGGACCGAGATAAGGAGAAACTTCTTCACCCAGAGAGTGGTGAACCTGTGGAATTCTCTGCCACGGGAAGTGGTTGAGGCCAATTCACTAAATATATTCAAAAGGGAGTTAGATGAAGTCCTTACTACTCGGGGGATCAAGGGGTATGGCGTGAAAGCAGGAAGTGGGTACTGAAGTTTCATGTTCAGCCATGAACTCATTGAATGGCGGTGCAGGCTAGAAGGGCTGAATGGCCTGCTCCTGCACCTATTTTCTATGTTTCTATGTTTCTATGTTGACAAACTTTTGAGGGCATCCAAAATGGAGGACGACGCTCCATTAACCCTCACGGTCGACAGTGTCAAAGGTCTTTGTAAGATCGAAAAAGGCCATGTATAAGGGCTGGCGCTGCTCCCTGCATTTTTCCTGCAGTTGTCGTGCTGCAAAGATCATGTCCGTTGTTCCCCGTAGGGGACGAAATCCGCACTGTGACTCCGGGAGGAGCTCCTCGGCCACAGGGAGAAGACGGTTGAGGAGAACTCTAGTGACAACCTTCCCAGTGGTTGATAGCAGGGAGATTCCCCTGTCGTTGCCGCAGTCGGATTTATTTCCCTTTTTAAAAATGGACACAATCACTGCATCTCTGAGATCTCCCAGCATGCTCTCCTCCCTCCAAATGAGAGGGATGAGGTCATGTATCTGCGCCAACAGCGCATCTCCGCCATATTTTAACGCCTCAGCAGGAATTCCATCCGCACCCATAGCCTTGTTATTCTTGAGCTGTTTTATGGCTTTGCCTACCTTGTGCAACGTTGGAGTTTCACTGAGGTGGTGGCGGGTTACATGCGGGTCGAGAACACTCGAGTCAAAGGCACAGTCTCGATTGAGGAGATCTTCAAAGTGCTCCTCCCAGCGGGGCCTGACAGCCTCGGTGTCCTTAATTAGTGTTTCCCCGTTCTTGGCCAGGAGTGGGGTAGGGCTTTGGGAGTTTGGACCGTAGGTGGCCTTGACTGCAATGAAGAATCCTCACATTTCATGGCTGTCGGCCAGTTGTTGTATCTCCTGTGCTTTCTCCATCCACCACTTGTTCTTTAGGTCCCGGGTTTTTCGTTGGACCTCAGCCTTGAGCCGTCTGTAACATAGCTTTGTAGCTCCCGAGTTGGGTTGTTGCTTGAAGCTCAGAAATGCTCCGCACTTACGATCTATTAGTTCTTGGATCCCCTGATCGTTTTCTGGTTGAGTAGCCAAGTGTCTCTTCACAGGCACTGGTTATGGAGGCCTGGAGGGCAGACCAAGCACTGTGGGCATTGAGCATCTCAGGGTCATCAAGGCACGCCAGATTGGCTGTGAGGCGCTAACTGCATAGGGCTCTCTGAGCTGGGTCTTTAAATGCCCCGGTATTAACTTTTTTGCGACACTGCTTCTGCTATCCCCTCTGCTTTGGGGCTATGTTAATATTGATGATGGATCGGATTAGGTGATGGTCCATCCAGCAGTCGTCAGCTCCTGTCATGGCGTGGGTGATGCGCACATCCTTGAGATCCCTGGCTCGGATGATGACATAGTCCAGCAGGTGCCAGTGTTTGGAGCGAAGGTGTTGCCACAATGCCTTGTATTTGTCCCTCTGGCGGAACAGGGTGTTGGTGATGAGGAGTTCGTGTTCTTCCCCCAACCAAGCAGCAGGCCACCTACCATCAAGCGCGCTACTCAGCGCCGAGCTTGCGGCCAAAATCTCGCCATAGGCAACTAGGCTCATACAGCAGAGCCTGGTCTCCAGTCGTCTTGGACTCCCTTGCCACTGGACCAAGACCTTGCTCGGCTAAGCCCGTGTGGTCGTCGGTGTGCAACGACCACCCCACATTAAAAGAACTCACGCACAGGCATCTTCCACTCATTTAATATGAAGTTCAGGGCCTGGAATGTCAGGATCCTAATGGACAACTCCAACAGCGGCAGGCCGGAACGCCACACTGCCATAGTTGCCCGGGAACTTAGTTGCTTTGACATCGACATCGCAACCCTAAGCGAGACCCGGTGGGCAGGGGAAGGCCAGCTCAAGGAACATGGTGGAGGTTATACCTTTTTCTGGAAAGGAAAACCAAAGGAAGAACGCCGCTTTCACGGAGTCAGCTTTGCCATCAAAAATGAACTGGTCGACCGCTTCAACCCCTGCGGGGTTAACGAACGCCTCATGACCCTTCGCTGTACCCTATCTGTGCTGAGGCCCCAGCTGCTTACATTGTACATTAATGATTTAGACGAGGGGATTAAATGTAGTATCTCCAAATTTGTGGATGACACTAAGTTGGGTGGCAGTGTGAGCTGCGAGGAGGATGCTATGAGGCTGCAGAGTGACTTGGATAGGTTAGGTGAATGGGCAAATGCATGGCAGATGAAGTATAATGTGGATAAATGTGAGGTTATCCACTTTGGTGGTAAAAACAGAGAGACAGACTATTATCTGAATGGTGACAGATTAGGAAAAGGGGAGGTGCAACGAGACCTGGGTGTCATGGTACATCAGTCATTGAAGGTTGGCATGCAGGTACAGCAGGCGGTTAAGAAAGCAAATGGCATGTTGGCCTTCATAGTGAGGAGATTTGAGTACAGGGGCAGGGAGGTGTTGCTACAATTGTACAGGGCCTTGGTGAGGCCACACCTGGAGTATTTTATTTTTTTTTTTTAATTCGTAGCCAATCGTTCCAATTCTTTGTCAAATCACAAACGCCAGAGGTCACCTTGGGCCCATTCAAGGATCACTCTGCGCCAATGCTCTTAGCCAAAAGGCCTAGAGCCACTGCACCGTTCCTGGAAGTACTGCAATACCAGGTTCGTGCCATGGAGGTGGATGGGTCAGGTCCCCCACACACCTCCGTGGAGGTGGATGGGTCAAGCCACCCCACCCACCTCTTATTTCCAAAAAAGCAAGCATATACCTTCCTGATCCAGGGAGAACCACCTTGGGGTTATGGTGGTTACTCCCCTGTCAGATCAGTTCCGCATGATCTTAGCCAAAAGGCCGAGAACACCTGGAGTATTGTGTACAGTTTTGGTCTCCTAACTTGAGGAAGGACATTTTTGCTATTGAGGGAGTGCAGCGAAGATTCACCAGACTGATTCCCGGGATGGCGGGACTGACCTATCAAGAAAGACTGGATCAACTGGGCTTGTATTCACTGGAGTTCAGAAGAATGAGAGGGGATCTCATGGAAACGTTTAAAATTCTGACGGGTTTAGACAGCTTAGATGCAGGAAGAATGTTCCCAATATTGGGGAAGTCCAGAACCAGGGGTCACAGTCTAAGGATAAGGGGTAAGCCATTTAGGACCGAGATGAGGAGGAACTTCTTCACCCAGAGAGTGGTGAACCTGTGGAATTCTCTACCACAGAAAATAGTTGAGGCCAATTCACTAAATATATTCAAAAAGGAGTTAGATGAAGTCCTTACTACTAGAGGGATCAAGGGGTATGGCGAGAAAGCAGGAATGGGGTACTGAAGTTGCATGTTCAGCCATGAACTCATTGAATGGTGGTGCAGGCTAGAAGGGCCGAATGGCCTACTCCTGCACCTATTTTCTATGTTTCTATGTTTCTATGTTTCTATCCCGGAACCAATGCACCACAGTCATCAGTGCATTCGCCCCAACACTCGATGCAACGGATGAGGCTAAAGAGGGTTTTTATTCCAACCTCGAGACATCCCTGTTCCGCATCCCCACGGGCAACAAATTGATCCTGCTAGGTGACTTCAATGCCAGGGTCGGCAAAGATACAGACCTCTGGGGAGGCGTGATTGGCAGAGAGGGAGTAGGGAAATCCAACTCCAACGGCACCCTACTCCTGACAAAATGTCTAGAACACAAACTCTACTCATGCACACATCATGGCATTGTTTAATGACCAGTTCAAAAATATCCAAGTTAGTATCAGTCTAAAAAATATGAAAGTATATAGATTGCAATTTTATACAGTTTGATGCATAAACTAGTTCAAGGATAAAGTGCAAATGACTAGTGGGAGAGGCTTAAATTCAGTTCTGACTGGATTTATTTAAATTAACTCTCTCCTACCATGAATTTTTGAATGCAAGCTCATAACTGTTCAACCCCTTTTAGTCGGTTAAGATTTAAATTTAATATTTGTGTAAAGTCTTGCCACCACCATCCTGCCCAGTCTCCTCTGTTGTTGCTGTTTCATGACGTTGCCTTCCCACCTGATGTTCCACTTGCCCACCAATACCATTGTCCTGATAAGATGCTGTATTTAAAGGGTTACGGGTGATCGAGTTTTATCATTGCGCTGAACGTAAAAATTTTACCAGCGGATTTTAATTTGTATTACAGTAAAACACTCTCCTCTTCTTCAGAAGATACGAAAATAGAATTTGGATTATTGTAATCCTTCAAAACCGCAAAATAATTCTTAATAATCAGATTAATGTGTCTCTTTAAGTCATGCATGAAAGCGTTTCTAAGTATGCACATTGTGCTGCCTACTTGCCCCATTAGTCTGAGAAAATATTTTGATGTTTTTCGTTTTCTTACTACTATCCTGCTAGTTAGTTGCATGCTGCCAGATACGATGGCCCCAAGTTTCCACACGCGGCAAAACAGGCGCCCCTCCGAGCTGGGCGCCCCTCCGAGCTGGGCGCCCCTCCGAGCTGGGCGCCCCTCCGAGCTGGGCGCCTGTTTTTCGCACCGCAAACGGCGCCTGAAAAAAACCACGCTATTCTCGAGCACTTTGCAGCTCGATGTCTGCTTGGCGCGGCGCCCAGGGGGCGGAGCCTACCACTCGCGCCGATTTTGTAAGTAGGAGGGGGCGGGTACAATTTAAATTAGTTTTTTTCGTGCCGGCAACCCTGCGCGTGCGCGTTGGAGCGTTCGCGCACGCGCAGTCTGAAGTAAACATTGGCACTCGGCCATTTTAAAAAGTGTTGCAGAAAAAGTGAACATTTGTTTATTGAACCCTTGCAAAGGCTTGCATTTTAATTTTCTTGATATTTCTGTGTGTGAGGGTGAGGGAGTGAATTCTGTAATTAAAGATAGACTGTGATAAACGGGACACATGCACTTGTTTGAGACTATTCAAATTCTTTGTAGCTGTTCAATTTTAAAAATTTTTTAATAAAACCACATTGCCCTTCCATGATCAGCACTGAGGCTTCTTGCAGCTTTCTCCCCCTGCCGTCCGTCGGTCCCGACGGAAAACGGCTGCCTCAAGTACGGAGGCTTCCTGCAGCTTTCTCCCTCCCTCCCTCCCCCTGCCGTCGGTCGGTCCCGACAGCAAACCGCTGCCTGAAAGGCCTGCCTGAAGCACTTTCACACAGGTAGGAACATGGTTTATTTAATTTTTTCTTTGCTTATAAATTTTTATTCAGGTTGGATTTATTTGTATAATATTTGTATAAGTATAACTAAGGATTTATTGTAGAATTTAATGACTTCCCTTCCCCCCCCCCCCACCTCGTTCCGGACGCCTAATTTGTAATCTGCACCTGATTTTTTAATGTGTAGACAAGGTTTTTTCAAGCCTACAAAAATCTTCACTTGCTCCATTCTAAGTTAGTTTGGAGTACGTTTTCACTGTGGAAACTTTCAAATCAGGCGTCAGTGGCCGGACACGCCCCCTTTTGAAAAAAAAATTCTGTTCAAAAGTGAAATTGTTCTACCTGACTAGAACTGCAGAAAACTTAAATGTGGAGAATTCCGATTTCTAAGATACTCCATTCTCCACCAGTTGCTCCTAAAAATCAGGAGCAAATCATGTGGAAACTTGGGGCCAAGATGTCTCCTGGTTCTGTAATTACAGACTGAAGTTCACAGACTGTTGCACCATTTAATCTGTGCCAAATCGTCAATTCAAATAAGTTTCCTAAGAGTCGTATAGGCCACGCACTTTTTTTGAAAACAAAACGGGCTGCACTGTTTGCATCTTAATGACTTCTCTTGAGCAATGAAACTAACAAAAAATGCTCCAAAAATAGCAATCAGGTTTCTCTGGCATGTAGTTGACACTTGACCACATCGCAATTGTAATTGAATAGTGGGTTAGTGCTGAACCTAGAAAGAATAATGCTTTCTTGCAGACAGATCAAAAAATAATAAATAGCCAACTTCTAAGCAGCGCCAACTCCTATTGCGGGTTACTTTCTTGACAAAGTTTTATTCTTCCTCCAGTTTTGCAGGGTTTCCAAACAGGATGTTGCCATAGTGAACATTTACACCTGATCATCCAGAGGAAGAGAAACTGGTGAGGTGAGGGATGAGAGGTGGAAAAATAGTTGGCCCAAATTAACAAAAATAAGGATTGGAACGTCTTCTGCTATTATCCCTTTACTTTCAATTTCTTTTGATTCACCAGTTTTTTTGTAAAAAAATGATTTTCCTTCTATAATTTTACATACTTTTGATCATGGCTGTTAACTATATTCATTTAGAATTTTTTTTAATTTGGAATTTTCTTCACTTTGGGAGAGGATGGAAATGGTTAGGGTGATGAATTATCTCCCAATCTTCTCATCTCTAGGCCCTGGATTGTAGTCCACCCTCGATTGATGGGGTCAATCATGCTTTCTCATGACTGTAAGAGTTCCAACTGACCTGATTTTCACTAGTCTCAATCTACAGCACAAAATTCTCCCAATTTAAGTCCCAGATGACAATAATGGCAACATCAGTGAGAGACACATAAGGGAGGCTGGTGCAAAAACTAGAAATGTCATATGCTGGTACAGTAGAGTGTGCTCCTTACGATATTGGGATTAAAGGCCACTGACGCAACCTTGTAGGGTAATTTTTTACCCTCTACTCCATGCCTACAAAGATGAGTGGAATGTCATGTCTGATCTTCAGATATTGAGACTATTCTACAGACCAGGAGACCGGTTTTCTTATCCTGCCAGGATTTCTAATGCACATCATTCTGTTGAGTGCTGGGATTGGGCACATAATCCCATTTCCCCACTGGATTATCAATTATGCCAAAACTACCAATCGGCCTGCATTTAGAGGCACACAGAGAAAACTGTACAGTAGTTTATTTGAGCTGGCTAAATTATTATAAATGTTGATGGGCACTTTTGAAATATCTATAAAAATAGACAGATGACTGAACTTCTATGACAAATATGAAAACCAAATATTTAAATAAAGTGTTTAGGGTTATATATGGGTTGCTGAAGAGGGGTGGGAGGAGGCTCGTGCGGAGCATAAACGCCGGCATGGACCAGTTTGGCCCAATGGGTTCTTTCTGTGATGTCGACTCTGTGGCCCCAATATCTATTAGGACGGGATTTCCAAGTGGGGAGGGAGATGTTCTGGTCAGCACACCCAGACGTCTGGTTTTCCCCAAACGCTGTGTTTTAACTCCACAGCGTGTGCGCTTTTTTAAACAGGTTCCCCGTCCAGAAGCCAGCCTGATTGACAGGCTGAGCGCCCTGTTGGGCGGGGAACATTCCAGAAGAGGCCGCAGCCCAGCAGCAGGTAGGTTTCCTGCTGCTCAGGATAAAGATTTCAAGGTGGGATGGGCACAACGTGGTTGGAGGACCCCGGGGCAGGTGGGGGGGGGGGTGGAAATCATGGGGGGTCGGAGAGGGATTGGGGTTGGGGAGGTACGTGAGCGCAGGGTGGGGGGGCTCCGATCGTGGAGGGGCGTTTGTTCATGGGGTGGAGTCCAATCACAGGAGGGGATCTGATCTTGTGGAGGGAAGCAGGTTAGCTTGGGGTCTGGGGGAAGCATTCCTGTTCCTGCTGGCGCACGAACAGCGTAGGATTAGCACTTACCTCCTCCATGCAGCAGTCCTTGACTCCCTTTGGCTGCCGGGTTTCCCGAGGCCTGAGAAACCCAGCTGGCCAGCATTAAAACTGGAGGAGAGATAAAATCTGAGGCATACAGCCTCACTAAAATATTGAAATGAGCGACCCGCCTCCTGGGAGCAGCTTGCTCACCCGTCCCCCATCCTGCCTCTGTTAAGATTGTAAGTGAGCGAGTTCGAGGCAGGTTGCATTCGGGTTTGAGATTTGTAAAATTTTAACGTCCCACTTGACCCAAAACCAGCTAATTTGGAGGGTTAAAATTCCCCCTAACTGTGTAACTCAATGAAGCTTTGTTGCCGTTGTTCATCCTGCAGTTGCTGAACATGATGAAGGGTAATGTTAGAGTAATGTTAGAAACGATGCAGAAAATGGCCAACACATCCAAAGGGTGACCTATTTTAAAGTGACAGTCTGAGCAACTTTGATCAGTTCCACTTTGTGCCTGATGTTCATTCCTGGTTACTAGTTTGTATTTGCACAAAACTTCTGTGGTCAAACTTCTTTTGAGTGCTAGATTTTATTGCATTGAGATTTAGGGAACGTTCAAAATACCTGGAACAGTAAAGCGGTGGTTAATTGATCACATTACTGTCCTGTGTACAGTAGTGATTGAACTGTGACCGAGATGCGGGCCGGAACTTTCCCATTGGAGAGCGTGCGGGTTTGGGGGCGGGTCAGAGGTTAAAAGCACGGAAAGTGACAGCACGTCGGAAACCCGCTGTCATCCCACCGACTTCCGTATTTAACTCAGGTGTGTTTCGAGGTGCCCGACAGGCCCGCTCAGCAGCGGCGGAAAACCTCATTGAGGTACCTAGCTGCTCGTTTACGGACCCTTAACTGCCTTTTTAACATCAGGTTTGGGCTTTAACCTGTCCCTGCGTGGGATTCACGCGCCTTGGGAACCCGGTCAGTGAAGCCCAGTGGCCTTGTGCGAGTTCGTTAAGTGACAGCTGGAAAAAACACAAATACTCACACCTTACACCTGCTTCATTGCCTCAGGGAAAGGAGCTGGCTGACACCATTTTGTGCAGAGATTTCGCTGTCAGGTGTTTGTAAGGTCATTTCTGCAACCTTGGAAGCTGCTCTCACCACATTGCTAGTCACTATCACTACATTGGAGCATTGTGCCTCTGATCTCACTTTAGATCAGCATGGATGCAGCTTATGCTGTCTCTCCTTGGACCTCAGGATCGGATCAAGATGAGCCCCAGCACCAACATCACCAGCCACAACAGTAGCCTTCTTCTCAACAACCTGATGCTCCACAGGAGAGAGAGGGTCAGTGTGGGGGTGAGCACAGGGGTGCACCATGCCGGAGGCAATACCCCAACACAGAGTATATAGGCAGAGGATGAGCTTCCTGGACATGACTGAGCAACAGTGCTTCAGAAGGCTCAGGCTATCGCACCAGGTCATCGCAGACATTTGTAGCTTGCTGGAACAAGACCTGCTGCCCAGAGGACTCGGTGGACACACCTTACCAGTGGCTGTCAAAGTCACACCGCCCTCAACTTCTTCATCTCAGGCTGCTTCCAGGGATCTGCAGCAGACATTTGCAGTATCTGGTAGTCAGCATCACCCAGGTGACCAATGCCATGCTTCACAAGTCGGCCAATTATGTAAAGTTTGCCACTGATGAAGCCGCTGTTACTGAGCGGGCGCTCAGCTTTGCGGCTCTGGTTGGCATCCCACGGGTGCAGGGCATCATCGACTGCACACATGTGGCCATCAGGGCATCCCCACATCACCCAGGAGTTTTTGTCAACCACAAGGGCTTCCACTCCCTCAATGTGCAGCTCATCTGCAACCATAAAATGATCATCATGCATGTGTGCGCCAGGTTCCTTGGCAGCTACCTTGACTCTTTTGTGCTGCGCCAGTCCACCCTCCCTCAGCTCTTCACACCTCCAAACAGACTTACCAGGCTGGCTGCTTGAAGACAAGGGCTATCCACTGAAGACGTGGGTGATGACACCGTTGAGAAGGTCAAGCAATGAGGCCAAGGAAAGAAAGACTTGCATTTTTATAGCGCTATTCATGACCACCAGACGTCGAAAAGCACTTTACAGCCAATGAAGTAGTTTTGAAGTGTAGTCATTGTTGTAATGTAGAAAAACTGTTGTAATAAGGAACATAAGAACATAAGAAATAGGAACAGGAGTAGGACATACGACCCCTCGAGCTTGCTCCGCCATTTAATACGATCATGGCTGATCCGATCATGGACTCGGGTCCACTTCCCTGCCCGCTTCCCATAACCCCTTATTCCCTTATCGGTTAAAAAACTGTCTATCTCTGTCTTAAATTTATTCAATTTCATGCAACAGCACCCCCAGGTCCCACTGTACTGCAGCACTTTGCAATTTTTCTCCATTTAATAATCATTTGCTCTTCAATTTTTTTCTGCCAAAGTGCAAAACCTCACACTTGCCAACATTATACACCAGCTGCCAAATTTTTGCTCACTCACTTAGCCTGTCTATATCCTTTTGTAGGTTTTTTGTGTCCTCCTCACACATTGCTTTTCCTCCCATCTTTGTATCATCAACAAACTTGGGAACGTTACACTTGGTCTCTTCATCCAAGTCGTTAATGTAGCTTGTAAATAGTTGGGGTCCCAGCACTGATCCCTGCGGCACCCCACTAGTTACTGATTGCCAACCCAAGAATGAACCATTTAGCCCAACTCTCTGTTTTCTGTTAGCCAATCCTCTATCCATGCTAATATATTACCCACAACCCCATGAACTTTTATCTTGTGCAGTAACCTTTTATGTGGCACTTTGTCAAATGCCTTCTGGAAGTCCAAATACACCACATCCACTGGTTCCCCTTTCTCCACCCTGTTCGTTACATCCTCAAAGAATTCCAGCAAATTTGTCAAATATGACTTCCCCTTCATAAATCCATGCTGACCGAATTTTGCTTATCGAAATGTCCTGCTACTGCTTCTTTAATAATGGACTACAACATTTTCCCAATCACAGATGTTAGGCTAACTGGTCTATAGTTTCCTGCTTTTTGTCTACCTCCTTTTTTAAATAGGGACGTTACATTTGCAGTTTTCCAATCTGCTGGGACCGCCCCAGAATCCAGGGAATTTTGGTAAATTACAACCAATGCATCCACAATCCCTGCCGCTACTTCTCTTAAGACCCTAGGATGCAAGCCATCAGGTCCAAGGGATTTATCTGCCTTTAGTCCCATTATCTTACTGAGTACCACCTCGTTAGTGATTGTGATTGTGTTAAGTTCCTCCCCCCCCGCCCCCCCCCGCCGCCCCATAGCCTCTTGCCTATCCGCTGTTGGGATATTTTTAGTGTCCTCTACAGTAAAGACTGATACAAAATATTTGTTCAGAGCTTCTGCCATCTCCATGTTCCCCATTACTAGTTCCCCGGTCTCATCCTCTAAGGGACCAACATTTTCTTTAGCCACTCTTTTCCTTTTTATATACCTGTAGAAACTCTTGCTATCTGTTTTTATATTTTGTGTTAGTTTACTTTCATAGTCTATCTTCCCTTTCTTAATCATTTTTTTAGTTGTTCTTTGGGAAGCTTTTAAAAGCCAGCAATCTTCTGTCCTCCCAGTAGTTTTGGCCACTTTGTATGCTCTTGTTTTTAATTGGATACCATCTTTTATTCCTTTAGTTAGCCACAGATGGCTATCTTTTCTTTTACACCCTTTTCTCCTCACTGGAATATATTTTTCTTGAGAGTTATGAAATATTATAATGAGTGTTATAATGACAGCCGCATGTCCACCAGATATGTCATAAAGCAAGCAATCGGTATGATGAAGATGAGCTTCAGATGCCTTGACAGATCTGGAGGAGTCCTTCAGTACGCACCAGCCAGGGTCTCCAGAAACATCATTGTATGCTGTGCGGTGCACAACATTGCACAGCAGTGAGGATTGGAGCTGGAAGAGGACCAAACGCAGAGCGCACAGTCTCTTTGGAGGAGTATGAAGAGGAAAAGGAACAGGTGGAACACGAGGAGGAGGAGCAGAAGGAGGAATCTGAGGTGGAGATGGCACACATTGCTGCCCGGGAGGCCTGGGATGGCCTCATAATGGCCCAATTTACTTAACTTGCTCCAGTGCACCCATATGGCTCCCAGATGCTCTACCAACTTCCCATCCCCATACCCAACATCACAAAGCAGTCCTACAATGATCAAGCCATTCCTGTCGCCCAAACCCCCTTTGTTCGAGGTTAATTAATGTCTCACCATTCACTCCAAGTGACAAAGCCACTTCCCAGGTAGCAGGCAAAAAATGGACAAGATTGGAAATAAATCTATTGTCATCATAAATATAAGTGAAACTTAACATTAACATTTTGTCAAACACCCATGTACATACCCTTGTGCATCTAGGATTGTGTACTTTTTCATTTCCGCATGTTTCTATGAGGTACATTCCCGGTGGCTTCAGCAGAGGTAGAGGCACGCTGCTCACTTCCCTGCTCTGACTGCTTGACACTTTTGGTGAACGTCCTCTGGGTTGTGGAGCCTGTGAGGGCCCCGCCAAAGACTGATCCTTCTGCAACTGTGCAGGGGCAGACTCGGCCATCGAGATCCTAAGGCAGCATGTGGGGATTCTGACTGAGGGGGAGGCAACGGGAGGGAAATGGGAGCGCTTTGAGAAGAGCCCCCACTTCCATGTCCCCTCTCACCATCATCCCTCTCATGGGCCACCCGCACTGCACTGCTAGCAAGGAGCTGCAGAGCACCTTGCTGCACATCAGTGGGGCGATGAATGCCCAAGTCTACATTAGTATCCTTCTTCAAGATGATGTCAATGAGTTTCTGCAATCTGTTGTTCACAGGAAACATGGCCAAACTTTCCATGGAACAGCACATCATCGCCATCGCCTGCGAGATGGTGGTGCTCATGTTGGAGATGGACTCCTCCATTCTCTGTACAGTTGTGTACATTATGGCTGCAAAAGCTGCCAGAGCATCACGCAATTGTTGCTGCTCCTCCAAGATCAGCCTCTTTCTCGATGGCCCCCCCCCCCCCCCCCCCCCCACCACCCGAGGCTCAGCACTTGCATGTAGCTGAGCAGAGCTGGGAGCATCCTGCACCCTCCGGCGAGGACTGTCCACTGCTGTCCCAGTCTCCACCACCTGCTCTTGCTCACTTGTTATACGAGAGACACCAGATTATAATACTACTCTATCTTTCACAGGACTCACCGAGGGTGTATCTGCTCTGGTGTTGGGTGCGCTTGAGTCTGCTGACAATGCACCCTCAGAGACTGGAGCTTCCTCTGAGGAGTCGTCTTCCTCCTCTGGCTGGATAATGGGTGGGGGGTGGGGGGGTTCTTGATAGGCCTGTGGGAGAGCAAAGAGATGAATTAGAAGTCTTATGATGAGGATGTGTAACGTGACCATTATGCACATGATGTCATTTCACTGGTTACTGACATCAGTCACCATATGAGTGACAGCTGTACGCCATGTGGCTGTATGAGATTTAATTCTGTCACCAGGATGTTCCCCCTCTCTCCATCTCCCACCACCAGCAGCTCTATAACTCCAGAGATTTCAAGCACCTTCTCCTCTGCTGGAGTCAAATTGGTGAATATTGGAGGGTCACCTCCAGTTCTCTGCCTCTCCCTATTGCTCTGCGCTCTCCTCCTGCAAGGTGGGAAAGAAGAGAACTTTGCGTGTGAGAGATGGAATGAGTGTAAGGACTGAATGGGCTACATCTAAAGAGGGTGACTGAGGGAGTGGTGTGCCATTGCCAAATGGCCTCTTTCTGTTCTGTTTCTTGCTATGATTGCATTTTGATGAGGATGAGTATCAGTGGTGGTTAGTCAGATAGGGATGTGAGTATGTACCTAGACAGAGAGGGATGGGTGGACCTTGCAAGGTAGGTTGGTGTGAGGAGTGTTGTGCAGGAGCAGGCTTGGGAAGGCAGAGTGATGGGGTTGGGGTGACACACACGTCAGGATGTAGACAAGTATGGCATTGCACTCACCTTTCCTGACCTTATGAGATCATTAAATCTTTTCCAGCATTGGATCCAGGACTGCCTTACGACATCCCTCCTCCATGATCTGTAGCCATGCCCTTTTAGTGTCTCTAGTTGGTCTTTTGTTTCCATCCACAGGAACAGGATATCCCTGCATGCTCTGACTCACTGGACCAGCACATCCAGGGAGGCATCAGAGAATCTTGGTGCAACGTTCTAACTGTGTGTCTCCATGACCCACATACATATCAATGAGATGCAGCAATTTGTAGCTCTCCCAAATACCTTTATCCTTCATCTCTCCTACAACAACCTTCAACTGGGATGTGTGCAAGGCTGCTTTAAATATCCGCACTGAAAACGAGTCATCAATGACATCAGCAGACCCGCTCCATTTAATTGGGCCGGAAAACCCGCATGACTGTTTCAATTGGTGCAATTGAGTTAACGCGCAGTGTCGAAAGCGCTGTTGAAATGTTCGGGATGGTGAACCGTTACAGCCTCGCACATGCCCACCCCAACGATCAGGTAAAGATTCCAGCTGCAATGTCTGCTGTCCTTGTATTGGATGAGTTTGCTCATTATCGCTTGGATTCCATATAGAAACGCACCTCCAGTTAATTGACCATGGAGTAGTAATGATGGATCCAGTGGAAAGATTCGGGTTAAACCATGCCACACTCTCAGGTAATACGATGGGAAAAGATGCCAAGAACCTAAAACAAGAGAACTGTTTTAAAAGAAATGTCTGTGCTTTTTCTGCCTCTTAAGATGCATAATTCATAATCCGGCCAATTACCGCCCCATCCGTCTACTCTCAAACATCAGCAAATTGATGGAAGGTGTCATTGACAGTGCTATCAGGTGCCACTTACTCACCAATAACCTGCTCACCGATGCTCAGTTTGGGTTCCGCCAGGACCACTCGGCTCCAGGCCTCATTACGGCCTTGTTCCAAACATGGACAAAAGAGCTGAATTCCAGAGGTGAGGTGAGAGTGATTGCTCTTGACATTAAGGCAGCATTTGACTGAGTGTGAAAAATAATGAGTCCTTCTTTTAAAAGTCGTATATAAGGAGCTCTGATAAAACTGAAGTCAGTGGGAATCAGGGGGCAAATTCTCCACTGGCTGGAGTCATACCGAGCACAAAGGATGATGGTTGTGGTGGTTGGAGGCTAATCAGCTCTGCAGGAGACCGCCCCAGGACATCGCTGCAGGAGTTCATCAGGGCAGTGTGCTAGTTCCAACCATCCTCAACTGCTTCATCAATCATGTTTCCTCCATCATAAGGTTAGAAGTGGGGATGTTCACTGATGACTGCACAGTGTTCAGTTCCATTCGCTACTCCTCAGATAATGAAGCAGTCCATACTCGCATGAAGCAAGACCTGGACAACATTAAGGTTTGGCTGATAAGTGGCAAGTAACATTCACGCCACACAAATGCCAGGTAATGACTATCTACAACACGACAAAGTCTAAGCACCTTCACATGACATTCAATGGCATTACCATCATGGAATTCCCCACCTTCAACATCCAAAGAGTCACCATTGACCAGAAACTTAACTGGATCAGCTACGTAAATACTGTGGCTACAAGAGCATGTCAGAGGCTGGGTATTCTGTGGCGAGTGCTCCATCGTACAAGTCAGGAGTGTGAGGGAATACCCTCCATTTGCCTGGAGGAGTGCAGCTCCAACAGTACTCAAGAAGCTCGACACCATCCAGGACAAAGCAGCCCGCTTGATTAGCACCCCATCGCCACCTTAAACATTCACTCCCTGCACCACTGGCGTACCATTACTGCAGTGTGTACCATCTACAAGATGCACGGCAGCAACTCGCCAAGGCTTCTTCGGCAGCACCTCCCATACCTGTGATTTCTACCACCTCGAAGGACAAGGGCAGCAGGTGCCTGGGAACACCACCACCTGCAATTTCCCCTCCAAGGCACACAGCATCCTGACTTGGAAATATATCGCCGTTCCTTCATTGTCACTGGGTCAAAATCCTGGAATTCCCTCCCTAACAACACTGTGGGAGTACCTTCATCTCACGGCATGCAGTGGTTCATGAAGACGGCTCACCACCATCTTCTGAAGAGCAATTAGGGATGGGCACTAAATGCTGGCCTTGCCAGCGACGACCACATCTACAAAAAAATTAGAAAATTGTGGTGTACAATAAAAATTCCATGCAAGAATTTTGAAAGGATTACATCTGGCCTAGGTACAATGAGTCAAGTTAAAACTTATACCACATCTAGGATGGGTTTGGATTCACACATTACTGTCAACTCCGAGACAATAAGACCATTGGACACTCGAGCAGCACACACAGCCTCTGACAATATTATCAAATTATCAAATCACAATTTTTTTTCTTGCATAATCAGTAATTACTTATTCACTTATTCAGTTATGCCATTTCCAAATCTGATTATATGCAAGGTATTGGCCATTCTAACCGGTTGTCTACACTGACATTCTCGTTGTGTGTTGTTAACAAAGCCAGGCTAAATCTCGCAGCTCACCAGCAGGGGGGAGTGTTTGCAAAGCTAAAAGCTGAAATGGATTCTGGGTTCGACAATGATTCAGTGGAAGTTTTCTTTGATCATTCTCAAAAATCCAATAAAAGTTTACATATTTGCTGAGTAATTGACACTGAAAGCAACTACATGGACTGTGCTAACATGCTTGTGGGCAACTCAAATGCATGTAAATCCCTGTTGGATACAACGACTGAATTTCCAAGGGTTTGGCATTCTCTTGTAACTCTGGTAGGACTGAATTTGAGCAGAGTTGTAGCAGGAGGTTCTAGACTTCGGCACAGACCATTTGAGTCAAACGGGCTGATTCTGTGCCTTAGATTTGATATAATTCTAAGTAAGTTATACTTTGGAATACTGTCAGTGTTACTGTGTAGGTGAACACTGCAGCCATTTATGCACGACAAGGTACTGAAAACAGCAGTGAGATAAATTATCTATTTTTGGTGCTGTGGAGAGAACAATATTAACCAGGACACTCAGATAACCCTAAATAGAGTTCACCTTAACTGGTAGATGGGGTCTTAGTTAAAAAGCTCATTCAAAAATGGCACCCCTGACAAAGAGTCCCTGGCCAAAGACCACCCTAAGTGGAGGAAGAGCATCTGGGAGGGCGCTGAGCACCTCGAGTCTCATCGCCGAGAGCATGCAGAAATCAAGCGCAGGCAGCGGAAGGAGCGTGCAGCAAACCAGACTCCCCACCCACCCCTTCCTTCAACCACTGTCTGTCCCACCTGTGACAGAGACTGTAATTCCTGTATTGGACTGTACAGTCACCTGAGAACTCACTTTTAGAGTGGAAGCAAGTCTTCCTCAATTTCGAGGGACTGCCTATGACCCTCAGTACTGCGCTGAAGTGTTAACTAGGTTCAAACTCTTAGCGAAACAACTTAATTCAACTTTAAGTTGTAATGCTGCTTGTTTTTGAGAGCTTTAGCAACCAATCAAAATTCAGAGTTGAGTGAGTTTTACCTGTTTTATACACACAAATCTAAGTCTGAGCCTTTTTTTTTATTACAACAGTGACTACACTTCAAAAAGTACTTCATTGGCTTTAAAGCGCTTTGAGACGTCCAGTGGTCGTGAAAGGCGCTATATAAATCCAAGTCTTTCTTTCTTTTACAAGCGAGACATCAGAAAACTCCTGGCGTTTCAATATCTTGGAGACCTGGCTGAACAGATTCAAGTGCCTGTCCCAAGGATCTTTCATTTCCTATTCCTCTCCAACAACATGGTTTTTGTCCAGTCAGGTGGAATTAATTTCTTGTATAAAATGGTAATACGAGAATAGCCTAGTAATAGGATATTTCAGAATGCTTGAAGCCTTTTATGTCTTTGTCACAGTGATGATGGAAAAAACATGATTGACCGAAAGTTTAATGAGATGATACAAAATGATGTCAGCGTGAAACATGTGAGATTCACAAGGCCATGGGGTTATTAAAGACATTGTAAACCAGACACTGGAGATTCAGGCAGCTATTAATATAATATTAAACACCATCCTATTCTATTATACAGCATTATGTTTGCAGAAAATTAGAAAACATAGCTTAATTCATTAGTACATTTTTCAACTGTAGAAAATGGAATTCAATACAGCTTAAGTTCAGCAATATAATTGGATAGATCAATGTTTTCTAAACCAGGATGCTGCCTCCAAGATGGGATATTGTTAGTGTAGAAAAGCTGGACAAATTTGAAAAATTAACTTTTAAAATGTTTTCTCTTTGACTTCCATTGTGTGTTGAAATTTGCTGATGGAGAGTGAAGTGTAGGTATGCACTGTGTGAGAGTGCGTGTTTTGGCTGCACTAATGTGGACTCTGGGTAGAGTGACAGTGGAACAGAAGAGATCAGATTATGCTGGGGTGCAAGAGCCAGAACTTCAATCACTGCTGCATTCATTCTTTATATCACACAGTATCAGCGTATAAGACCCAACAGCTCATATTTAACATGTGAAAAACTTTAATCTGTTGCGTGAGCTGGACCGATGGGAGACTTTACTGAATAAACCTGATTTATTTCCCATTGCCTGAGGTATACAGTAATTTGACCCCCTATCAGAGAGAATCTGACTGTGAGATGGCTTGCACTATATCCAGTGATTTTTATCTGCAATATAAGGAGCGCATTGTTCATCCCAAGTACGCTGCCTCCCAAATAATTTTGCACATAAGGTCATGTTTCAGCTGATGGGCAGCACAGACCTGACTGTAGAGGTGTCAGTTGCACTCAGTCTGAGCAGTACTGTTTGGGAGAGCTTGGATTGTAACAGACACCCAATTATAGCCGATTGAAGCCACTTTGAAACGGTAAACCACAGCGCAGCTAAAACACATCTCTGAAGACTGATGAACAATCGCCAAGCTCACACACCTACTACAACAACAACTTGCATTAATATAACACCTTTAACATCGTAAAAAGCGTCCCAAGGTGCTTCACGAGCATTATCAGACAAAATTGGACACCGAGCCACATCATGAGATATTAGGACAGGTGACCAAAAGCTTGATCAAAGAGGTAAGTTTTAAGGAGCCTCTTAAAGGAGGGGAGGTTGAAAGGTTTAGGGAGGAATTGTAGTACTTGGGGCCTGGACAGTTGAAGGCAGGGTCGCCAATGGTGGGGTGATGGAAATCAGGGATGCACAGGTGACCAGAATTGGAGGAGCGCAGATATCTTGGACAGTTGTAAAGTTGGAGGAAGCTACAGAAATAGGGAGGACTGAGGACATGAAGGGATTTGTACACAAGGATGAGAATTTTAAGTTTGAGGTGTTGCTGAACCGGGAGCCTAATTAGGTCAGCGAGCACAGGGATGATGGGTGAATGGGACTTGGTGCGAGTTAGGATACGGGCAGCAGAGTTACACCGACACTACCTTTGGTGCTGAAATCTCCTCCTGTCCACCACTGCCCGCCTGCCTTCCGTTTCCTGCCTCGACCGCAGTCTTGTCCGACAAAATTCCAAACTTTCAGACTCAAACGAGGAGGTGCCAGCTCCAAATGCTGAAGCACACAGGGCTGAGGTGGCAGACATGAAAAATCCCTGTCACGAACGCACACAGATCCTGTGTCTTGGAAGTTTCAGACCCAATCCCATGGATGCTGCAAAGGAACACATGCAGCCTCAGAAAACCCCTCATAAAAACAGGACATTTCAAACTCACACACGCAGCCAGTGTAATAGACACATAGCCATACAACCGTGTATTAACCCCTACAACTATGACAGAATTAGTACAATTAGGATGAGACCAGTGGCTGAAGGTAGTGACAGGCAGGACTTGATAATGGTCTGTATGAAGTGATGGGAAGGAATGTTAACAAATGGGCATGGTGCCAGGTCGTCTGATATTGGACAGGGGGTGAAAAGCATGAATGGAGCTAGTTCTGGAATATATAAGGAAGAGATGAGAAAACGAAGGCTGTGTCTGACGGTCGGGGTTACTCGTGTCAAAAGAGCAATGAACAGAGATGGATGTTATTGTACAGACGTGCTGAGGGAACATCACTCGACGTGCTGATGCCAGAGGCAGAACGTGTTCACATTTTATTGTAGATAGGACGCAGTGATGTAATGCCATCGTGTTAAAGGAATGTCATTTTCCCTGTAAAGATATGATGCATCTAGATTCCTGAGGGACTTCTACTGGTCTTATAGAGCGACAAAAGGGATGATGGGCCGAATTGAAATGGTAATGACAGAAGTTAGAAAAAGGTTAGTCTAGATAGGGCGTGAATGGCGGAATAATGACCAGCTGCCATTGGAGACAAAGAGGAAAAAAAACATAAGATCGGGAGGAGGGAAGGGAGCCAGAAATGGGCAGAGGTTATCTGAAATTGTTGAATTCAATGTTGAGTCCAGAAAGCTGTAAAGTGCCTAAACGAAAGATGAGGTGCTGTTCCTCGAGCTTGCGTTGAGCTTCATTGGAACAGTGTAGGAGGCCGAGGACAGAGATGTTTTGAGAGTGGAGTGGAGAATTAAAGTGACGGGGACCGGAAGCTCAGGGTCACACTTACGGACTGAACGGAGGTGCTCCGCAAAGCGGTCACCCAATCTGCGTTTGGTCTCCTCAATATAGAGGAGACCACATCGTGAGCAGAATATACAGTATACTAAATTGAAAGAAGTCCAAGTAAATCGCTGTTTCACCTGGAAGGAGTATTTGGGGCCTTGGATAGTGGGAAAGGAGGAGGTAAAAGGGCAGGTGTTGCATCTCCTGCACTTGCACGGGAAGGTGCCGTGGGAAGGGGAGGGGGTGAAGGGGTGACTGCGGGTGAAGGGGGTGTCACGGAGGGAGCGGTCCCTTCGGAATGCTGAGGGGGGGAGGGGAGGGGACGATGTGATTGATGGTGGGAATCACACTTGAGGTGGCGGAAATGACGGAGGATGATCCGCTGAGCGTGGAGGCTGGTGGGGTGAAAGGTGAGGACAAGGGGAACCCTGTCGTGGTTCTGAGAGAGAGGGGAAGGGGTGAGAGCTGAGGTGCGGGAAATAGAACGGACACGGTCGAGGGCCATGTTAACCGCGGCAGAGGGGAATCCTCGGTTGAGGAAAAAGGAAGACGTGTCAGAGGCACTAGTGTGAAAGGTGGCGTTGTCAGAGCAGATGCGACGGAGACGGAGAAACTGGGAGAATGGAATGGAGTTTTTACAGAATGCGGGGTGAGAGCAAGTGTACGATTACTTTAGGTATCAGTCTCATGGGCACTGCGCATAATTGGTTGCATTAATGATTTGATGAATAAAGAATATTAATCAGATGTCTCAATAATTCTGAGTCCTTGAACGTATTACGGGTAAGGATAAAGGTTCCTATAAACCCAAAGGCTGGCAGCTCCACTTCCGATTACTCCACCGTACACACCCGCAATAGCTGACACCCAAAATCCTTTTCACCAAATCTCAGAGGCTGTGGTGCATCACAACAGATCACTGTCGGCCTCTCAGAAATAACCCATTAGCAAGTACGCATTGCATACATATTGCACACATATGGACACATGCTTTCCAGCATAAGCTCTACCAAATTACCAAGAAAAAACATACCACAATTCATTCAAAATAACTTTTAATTTAAACACACCTTCATTTTTCTTTTCGCAAAGAACTTCGAGCCAAGTTAGGTGGCAAAACTTCTCCCATGCTTCATCTCTACAATAGAACTTCACTATTCAATTGCACACACAATCACGATCCAAAATCTAATTAAAGCGCATTACTTCATTACCAACACCACAAATAACTTTCAAGCAGCACAATCTGGAGCAATCACAGTTGCCAAGTCCATGATGTCAGCCTCAGTTCTATTTCTCCAAACCTCACCCTCTCCATCTTTAACATCTCTTGCAATCACTCACATCAACTCCACAACCAGCTCACACCTCTAACTCACTTCACCCTCCTCAAAATTTAACGAAACCTCAACCAAATTGGAGTCAGCAGCACTAACATGTACACATTTACCACTCTTTGAAGGTGGCGGGACAAGTTGAAAAGACACTTTACAACCTTCTGGACTCAACATCGAGTTCAACAATTTCAGAGCATAAACCCTGCCCATCTTTGGCTCCCTTCCCCCCCAATCTTATGTTTTTTTTTGGAGTAACTATTTGTACATTCTGCACAGAAGCGAGAATTAGGACAAATATCACCGACTCTGCCCTCTCCCTTCTCCCCTCTACCCCAGCGCAATTCCTACTAACCCTTTTCTGCGCATGTGTCCAACACCACGTTGCCTCCACTGAGCAGCCGAACGCATCCGCCAAGCCCCGAGGGCCCCGAGCCGCTCACAGCGCCGGGGAGAGAGAGAGAGCTTGTGGGGGGCAGAGAGAGCTAGTGGGGGGCAGAGAGAGCTTGAGGGGGGGGGGCAGAGAGAGAGAGAGCTTGAGGGGGGCAGAGAGAGAAAGAGCTTGTGGGGGGCAGAGAGAGCTTGAGGGGGGCAGAGAGAGAGCTTGAGGGGGGCAGAGAGAGAGAGAGAAAGCTTGAGGGGGGCAGAGAGAGCTTGAGGGGGGCAGAGAGAGAGAGAGAGCTTGCGGGGGGGAGAGAGAGCTTGTGGGGGGCAGAGAGAGCTTGAGGGGGAGAGTGAGAGTTTGGGAGGGGGAGAGAGGGGTTGGCGGGGGGCTCTCCGCTTCCTCCCCAAGCTCTCTCTCCTCCCAAGCTCTCTCTCCATGCCCCCCCAAGCTCTCCCTCCCCCCCCAAGCTCTCTCTTCCCCCCCCCAAGGTTTCTTTCCCCCCAAGTTCTCCCTCCACCCCAAGCTCTCCCTCCACTCCCCCCAAGCTCTCTCCCCCCCCAAGCTCTCTCCCCCCCCCCCAAGCTCTCTCTCCCCCACCCAAGCTCTCTCTCTCCCCCAAGTTCTCCCTCCACCCCCCCCCAAGCTCTCTCTCCATGCCCCCCCAAGCTCTCCCTCCCCCCCAAGGTCTCTTTCCCCCCAAGTTCTTCCTCCACCCCAAGCTCTCCCTCCACCCCCCCAAGCTCTCTTCCCCCCCCCCAAGCTCTCTCTCCCCCCCCCAAGCTCTCTCTCTCCCCCAAGCTCTCCCTCCACCCCCCCCCAAGCTCTCTCTCCCTCCCCCCCAAGCTCTCTCTTCCCCCCCCCCAAGGTTTCTTTCCCCCCAAGTTCTTCCTCCACCCCAAGCTCTCCCTCCACCCCCCCCCAAGCTCTCTCTCCCCCCCCAAGCTCTCTCTCCCCCCCAAACTCTCTCTCCATCCCCCCAAGCTCTCTATCCACTATCCCCGCCCCCCCCAAAGCTCTCTCTCCACCCCTCAAGCTCTCTCTCCCCCCTCAAGATCTCTCTCCACCCTTCAAGCTCTCTCTCTCACCTCCCCAAACTCTCTCTTCACCCTTCAAGCTCTCTCTCCCTCTCTCTCTCTCTCTCTCTCACCTCCCCAAGCTTTCGAAGGGGAGAGAGGGAACTCAGAGAAGATGGATCACCTTCCTCCTACCCTCTGGTGCGTGCAAGCTCGTTGCGTATGTTACAAGGGACATCGTTGGGGTGGATGAAATCCAGAAATCACGACACTGCCACTATTCCCTTCATACTCAATAAACATGTTAACAATCTGCACACAATGCCCCATCTATTGGGGTGGGTAAGGGTCTTCAGCTGGGGGAGGGATGCACTTACGCTGGGGTAAGGGACTTCGACTGGAACTTGGTGGCTTTTGGGGAGACCTATCCTCTGTAGCTTCTGAAGTCAAAGTGGATCGAATTACAAATTGGAAAGTCAGTCAGAACCTGGGCTGGCCGGCTCCTGTTACACATTCCAGAGGAACTTCAGGGTGTGGCTTATCCTCCAAGGGGACCAATCAGCAATAGGTCTGGAGAGCCAATCAGAGAAATGGCTGCATTTCAGTTAGTACAAATGGATGCATCCTTTTTTTTTCTCTTTGGCTCCAATGGCAGCTGTCATTATTCCGCCATTCACACCCTACCCAGATTAACCTTTTTCTAACTTCTGTCATTACCATTTTAATTCAGCCCGTCATCCCTATTGTCTCTCTAATCTCTCCTGCCTTCCACCCTATCACAGACCTTCCCCTTTGTTCTTTCTTCCCCTCCCCCTTTCAGTGCTTCTTAAGAACCTGTTCTTTTTGAACATTCGCCAGATCTGAGGCAGTGTCATCGACCCGAAACATTAACTCTGTTTTTCTCTCCACAGATGCTGCCTGACCCGCTGAGATTTCCAGCATTTTCTGTTTTTATTTCAGATTCCAGCATCCGCAGTGTTTTTCTTTTGATAAGGCTGTTTTTTTTTAAAAAAGCATACTGATCTTTGGCTTTCTAAGTAAGAGGCATTGAGTATAAAAGCAAGGAAGTTATGCTAAACTTTATAAATCACTGGTTAGGCCTCAGCTGGAATATTGTGGCCAATTCAGGGCACCACACTGTAGGGAGGTTGTCAAGGCCTTGGAGAGAGTGCAGAGTAGAATGGTATCAGGGAGGGACTCCAGGTATGTAGAGGGACTAGAAACATAGAAACATAGAAACATAGAAAATAGGTGCAGGAGTAGGCCATTTGGCCCTTCGAGCCTGCACCACATTCAATAGGATCATGGCTGATCATTCCCTCAGTACCCCTTTCCTGCTTTCTCCCCATATCCCTTGATCCCTTTAGCCGTAAGGGCCATACCTAACTCCCTCTTGAATATATCCAATGAACTGGCATCAACAACTCTCTGCAGTAGGGAATTCAACAGGTTAACAACTCTCTGAGTGAAGAAGTTTCTCCTCAGCTCAGTTCTAAATGGCCTACCCCTTATCCTAAGACTGTGTCCCCTGGTTCTGGACTTCCCCAACATCAGGAACATTCTTCCCGCATCGAACCTGTCCAGTCCCGTCAGAATCTTATATGTTTCTATGAGATCCCCTCTCATCCTTCGAAACTCCAATGTATAAAGGCCCAGTTGATCCAGTCTCTCCTCATATGTCAGTCCAGCCATCCCGGGAATCAGTCTGGTGAACCTTCGCTGCACTCCCTCAATAGCAAGAACGTCCTTCCTCAGATTAGGAGACCAAAACTGAACACAATATTCCAGGTGAGGCCTCACTAAGGCCCTGTACAATTGCAGTAAGACCTCCCTGCTCCTATACTAAAATCCCCTAGCTATGAAGGCCAACATACCATTTGCCTTCTTCACCGCCTGCTGTACCTGCATGTCAACTTTCAATAACTGATGAACCATGACACCCAGGTCTCACTGCACCTCCCCTTTTCCCAATCTGCCGCCATTCAGATAATATTCTGCCTTTGTGTTTTTGCCTCCAAAGTGGATAACCACACAATTATCCACATTGTACTGCATCTGCCATGCATTTGCCCACTCACCTAACCTTTCCAAGTCATCCTGCAGCCTCTTAGCATCCTCCTCACAGCTCACACTGTCACCCAGCTTAGTGTCATCTGCAAACTTGGAGATATTACACTCAATTCCTTCATCTAAATCATTGATGTATATTGTAAATAGCTGGGGTCCCAGCACTGAGTCCTGCGGCACCCCACTAGTCACTGCCTGCCATTCTGAAAAGGACCTGTTTATCCCGACTCTCTGCTTCCTGTCTGCCAACCAGTTTTCTATCCACGTCAGTACATTACCCCCAATACCATGATTTTGCACGCTAATCTCTTGTGTGGGACCTTGTCAAAAGCCTTTTGAAAGTCCAAATACACCACATCCACTGGTTCTCCCTTATCCACTCTACTAGTTAAATCCTCAAACAATTCCAGAAGATTTGTCAAGTATGATTTCCCTTTCATAAATCCATGCTGACTTGGATCGATCCTGTCACTGCTTTCCAAATGCACTGCTATTTCATCCTTAATAATTGATTCCAACATTTTCCCCACTACTGATGTCAGGCTAACCGGTCTATAATTACCTGTTTTCTCTCTCCCTCCTCTTTTAAAAAGTGGTGTTACATTAGCTACCCATAGGAACTGATCCAGAGTTGATAGACTGTTGGAAAATGATCACCCATGCATCCACTATGACCAAGCCATTCCTTTCATACTGACCCCTATTGCTGGAGGTAACGTTATGTCTCACCATTCCAAGACAGAAATGGACATGACCAGAAATTAGTGAAAATAAATAGTTTTATGTGACATAACAGTAACGGAAGATGAACAAAAACACTTCTTTAAACACGCCTATGCTCACCCTTGTGCATCTACTTATGAGTTATCTTTCTCTTTCGTGTGCTTCTACGATGTGCAACTCTTGTAGTTTCAGCAGAGGTTGAGGCAGGCTGCTCACTTCCCTGTTGCAACTGCATAAATACTCTTGGCGGATGTCCTCTGGGTTTTGGAGCCTATGAGGGCCCCGCCAAAGTCTGCTCCTCCTGTGACTGTGCAGGGGCAGACTCGGCCATCGCTGTCCGGGGAGCCATCTTGAGCTCTGACTGAGGGCGTGGCAATGGGGGAGAAGTAAGAGTGCTTTGAGATGAGCCTTCACTTGCGCTCTCACCACCATCCCTCTCATAGAAAAGCTGGGAGTATTCTCCTTTGAGTAGAGAAAGATAGGGGAAGATTTAATAGAGGTTTGTAAAATATAACTTGACTCAAAGCTCTCATGAAAGTAGATGGAGAGAAATAGTTTCCAGTGGCAGGAGGGTCAGTAACCGGGGGACACAGATTTAAGCTAATTAGGAAAAGGACCAGAGGGAGATGAGCAACTTGGGGTGAATGTGTTGGAATTAGAAACACACATATGGGCATACTTGCCAGCACGATCTGTTTCAGATTACCAAGAATTGGTGATCTCTGAAGAGGCCACATTTTACTTTGGGGAAGAAATCGCACTGCAGTAAATAAAATGTAAGTTTTTCTAAAACATTCAATGAAACTGTTTTGTTTTAGAATTGTGACGCATTAGTGTATAATGTGTCTAACAAACCGAGTGAGCAATTTTCATTCGACTTCCTTTGATTTGTAGATTGCGTTCAACAGCCCATTGTGAGCCACGGCCTGCTACTACCATGAATGTGTTTAATTTTGTCTTCTGACATGTGCACAATAGGTCACCAAAGACAGCTATTTCTGTGCACTATTTCATTTCATGTGTGTTAATAATTGATCACTTTTTTTCCTATAATAAGCAAATGTATTTTTTAGCCAGGATACTAACACTATAGTATTAAATGTCCTATTGTATTTTCTTTATTATCTGACATCAATTCAGTGAAATTGTAGTCTCCAAAATTCTAACACGGCTTTATTGCGTGAAAGTGTAATCCTTGCAGCCGATCTACTGTGGCTATACTGGTTTCTGCAATCAGACTGTGCAAGGATTTGTTCAGGTCACTTTACACCGGATGTGGAATTTATACTTTGATCCAGTTATACTGGTCTTAGTATAACTAATATATGTAAATCATCCCAGAATCCATTGAGGAACATTGGCCTCAAAATTCGGTCGCCCCTGATAATGGGCGGGCAGGGGGTCGGGCCATGCACAGCACGCGTGTTCACGTGGTCCCAGACAACATGTCAACTTTGTGCTGGGACTCATCAAAATGATTCAGGCATGCAGCCAGCGCTTCCGTGCTGCAGCAGGAGGGCGACGGCTGCGAAGCCAGGCCGCTGTTTGCAGTGCGGGCAGGCACAGCAGGAGGGGCGAAGGAGCGGCAAGAGTTTGTAGAGGGAAGTGACTGGAGCCCAGGAAGGGCGAGAGTTCGGGGCCCAGAAGAGGTGATGGTTCACGGGGCAGCACGGGCCAGCCCACACTGCGATATGCGTGCGCACTTGGTCCGTGCAGCAGAGCTGGTCTCCAGTCGTCTTAGGTGATCCTTGCCACTGGACCAAGACCTAGTTCTATCAAACCCGTGTGGTGGCTGGTGTGCAACGGCCACCACACGTTAAAAAAATCCACGCGCAGGCATCTTCCGCCCTTCATGATGTAGTTCGGGATCTGGAATATTAGGTCTTTCATTGAAACACCTGTGAACTCATCCTTTTTTGGCGTGGAAGCAAGTCATCCTCGTTTCGAGGGGCTGCCTATGATGATGATGGTGATTATTTGACTTCATGCCTGTTTTGGGGAGTCCTGATAGCAGGCGACTCTGACACCACTTAAAGGCAGCAAGCACCTCTTAAAGGAGAGGTGCACTCCAGCTGCAGCCAAGAGGGAACGGTGGCAAGACCTGCAGATTGAGTGCCCCAGGTTTTCCGATGAAGCTTTGGTTCAGGCAGTGGACAGTAGGAGGAAGGTCCTGTTTCCCCCCCACATCAGGGGGCAGAAAGCCCACCAAGCAATACCTCCGCCACAAGAGGTTGTAGAGGAGGTCAATGCCAGGAGCTTAGCTCTCAGGACATGGCTGGACACCTATAGAGCAGTCCGATTAAATATGGTGGGTGACGTACTTCTGGTTCGTACACCGGCAGCCATATTGGATGCTTAGGCACCAGTTTTGCGCCTCAAAATGGGCACGGCACCATGGAATTTCTGGGCCGTCATCTCTATACAATGTCGGTTGTTTCCTGGAAGACAAACGAATTTACTTGGTGATTATGTGGAATGAAAACTGTTATGAAATTTGTGATTACAAATCATTTGGAAATTCACTTATTGGTCTGTGGCACAGGCAGCACTCAGTGCCAGTCTAAAAGCCAAATAAAACGTGCACACCGTTATGGGTGATGATACATTATTGGTGCACTGTTAGTTATGAGACAGACCTTCATAACTCACTGTGACATTTGTAAATAATGGGTCTTATACCATCATTAAAAGAGAAACTGTAGTACAATGTTACCATTCGGTGAACTTATAGATTTTCTTCTCCCTGGAGAAAGTATGTCTGTATACACTTCCTCAGTGTGTTTATTGGAGTGAGCTACAAAAGATGACAGGTTTATTGCTGCAATGATATCACTCAGAATTTCAGTCCGTTCTGATGAAGATTACATTTGAAACATGAACCAGCCTTTTCACTTTACAGAAACTGATGGCTCTGCCGTGCATTTTCTGTTTTTTGTTTCAGATTTCTAGTGCTTTCTAGCAGTCGTGGAATAACCTAGAATCAGTAACGTGATCTTGAATTATATTACTCATTCATTGATTTGCTTCTGATATTTATTATATCTGATCTCCACTGTGCTGCAGCACAAACCATCAAATTCAATTGCTAAGCGAGGTGGAAAAGTAATGGTGACAGTCTTATCATGGTATCTGTCAAAAGATGAAAAACAAGCATTAGTGCCAATAATTTTAAGAGCGCTAGAGACAGGGAAATGCCTTGTGAAAGGGAGCAGTGTCTGACTAAGTATTGCCTAGCAACCATTGGAGTTGACACAATAACCTCCCATAGAAAAATGGAACAACACAAAAGCTTCTTTGTTTCTCTAGTTCAAGTTTTGCAGTGTCGCTATGAATTACGTAGCAATTCTTTTAAACTAAAGGAACTTTTTTTTCAACTCTGCATTTGTACTGGCTAGCTTACAGTTTTCTTGATCCCAGAAATAGTTTAGAATGCCTTAGGCTACTACCAATAGCAACAGCGTCTTTGTGACGTCCACTCGATTGCTAGAATGACAGGCATGCAGTAATGGCTGGACTAGTGCGGCAACTTGACCAGACATTTTTATTCAGTGAATCTGGAACCCTGACAATACAGATATGTTTAGAGTTGAATGATTTAATTTCATCAGTTGCAAAATGTGGAGGGTACAGCAACTCACTTTCCCCAACCAGTATCTCCTCAAAGAGAATCTCACGGGAGTTCTACCAAAGGAACACCCGCCTCGCGACCTGAGACAATGAAGTAGAGTTTTTTCAGCCTAATTCGCCTGAAATCGGCCAAATCAGCGCAAAAGATCAAGGAATTTCAAGCGCAAATTATGCCCGGTGCAAATCGAGTTTCAGCAATCCTTTGCGCTGCTTTAAAAGTTTTTAACTATTAAGGGCTCAATTCTCACTACCATTGGACGCCGTTTTTTTTGGAGCAATCGTGAATTTGCATCTTTCCTCAAAGTTTGTACGTTGGTGGCGACTGTCAGCACCGGATATCTTGTACTTCAGATTTTTTTGCGCAGATCTGGGTGAAAACTGATTCCGCGCCGTTTTTGGCCGTTTAACCAATTTTTCAGGGGGGCGCACAGCGGCCTTAAGTACCGATCAGAAAAAACCTACCTTAACTTAAGGAAATCGTCGCTGAGTATTCTTCTGAGTTTTTGGAGCGAGGGAAGAAGGCAATTTAAAACATAAATTCATGCTGATTTTTGCAGAGGGAACTCGGAAAATAACTCGGAAAGTAAATTTTTCCCACAGAATGTTTTTGAGAATGGGCAAATTGCAACGCCACCCCACCACAGAATCTCTGCCCACGGGGCTCCAGGCACAGGTCGGAGGAGTGCCGGCTGGCCGGCGGTAGGATCGCTCCCTCGGCCGGACACAAGCACAGGAGCTCAGTGCTTGGATTGCAAACCCCGCACCTCACCCCGCCCCCCCCCCCCCCCCGGGCTTCTTTCCAAGCTGACGCCGATCTCCTGTGTTTCTGTCCGGCCGAGGGAGCGATCCTGCCGACCGGCATCGGAGACGGCGCTACAGTTTTGTGCACGGCAGCAAATATTGGAATTTCAGCACAAGCTATAATTAAAATGTCGTAAATCACTGTGCATCACATCTCCATAGAGACAGAGCTTAGTGTTGAGCATGCGCAGACCAGGGTGTCGTCCTTTCTATTCCGGCATCGCCCAGCAAAGGTGTGAGTGCTTCATTAAGTGCTGTCTCACAATAACAAGAATAACAAAAGATACAATAATAATTATGGGTGCAACTCTGAGTATGCCTCATGTCATAAGGTTAATTTGCATGCATCATCCTAGGCAGTCCCTCGGAATCAAGGAAGATTTGTTTCCACTCCTGAAGTGAGTTCTTTGGTGGCTGAACAATCCAATACGAGAGCCACAGACTCTGTCACAGGTGGAACAGATAGTCGTTGAGGGAAGGGGTAGGTGGGACTGGTTTGCCGCACGCTCATTCCGCTGCCTGCACTTGATTTCTGCATGCTCTCGGCGTTGAGACTCGAAGTGCACAGTGCCCTCTCAGATGCACTTTCTCCGCTTAGGGCATTCTTTGGCCAGGGACCCCCAGGTGTCAGTGGCGATGTCGCACTTTATCAGGGAGGCTTTGAGGGTGTCCTTGTAACGTTTCCGCTGCCCACCTTTGGCTCGTTTGCCGTGAAGGAGCTCCGCATAAAGCACTTGCTTTGGGAGTCTCGTGTCTGGCATGCGAACTATGTGGCCTGCCCAGCGGAGCTGATCAAGTGTGGTCAGTGCTGGGGGGCAGTGCTGTGTGGCGAGAACAGGCTGGTGGAGGACCTTTGTCTTATGGATGTTTAGCATAGGGCCCATGCTTTCATATGTCTCAGTAAGTACGTCGACTATATCCTGGAGTTCAGCCTCAGAATGTGCGATTTGCAGGGCTTACCCTCTCTCGGTAACCTGGGCCCAGCTTCCACATTGGTGATTGATCTTCTCTTGCGAGATTGAATCATATCAGTGATCCTCTGTTCCATGGCTGTTAGTTGCAGCTTACTTGGCGCACCTCCTCCAGTTTTTGATCTTTCTCGGTTGATCTGTGACGCCTTTTTCTGCAAAGATGAAAATAGAACATTATAAGAGAAGGTCCTTCTGCTGTGGTGGCCACACACACACACACACACATATTAGTCACATTTACAAATGTAATTGCAGTGCATAAATAAAAATATTACTTACAGTAACTGCTCGGCCAAGGTCCTGCCACTTCTTTCTGACCTGCATACCGCTTCTCGGGGTCATGGCCACTGCATTAAACTCTTCTGCAACTTGGTCCCAAAGTATTGCTCATAGAGAGGGTTTCAGTTTCTTTTGTCCCATTCTTCCTTTGTTCTCAAGCACATCCCAGCTCCTCTCAATGATGTCTACCAGGGGCTCAATTTCTTCTGCTAGAAGTCTCTTGGCCCCTCCCCTTTTCCTTGTCCTTCTCCTTCTCCTTCCCTTGGATCCTTCGCTTGCAGCTAAAATTTAAATGTCCTGATCCAGCTCGATCAGCAGCAGTTCTCACAAGCTGCTGATCGAGACCAGGAAGTTCACTGTGGATGTGCGGGCACACCCGTCATGTGGAAAAAGTGATTTTTTTTTCAGGCGCATGCTCGGAGACTTTTTGGCACACACTTGAAGCTCCACCCGTAGTCTTAACTTCAGGTACCGCAGCGCCAAAATGAAAGTTTACTTTGATGAAAGGTGAAACTTTTTTTTCCGACACAATTGGGCACAAAAAAATCATCCGTTAATCCTCCTGGGCGCCAAAAATCGGCAAAGAGGAAAATTGAGCCCTAAATATTTTAATTTACTGACATCAATTTGTATTTATATAGCATCTTTAACTTAGTAAAATGTCCCGAGACACTTCACAGGAGATTTCTTTTTTAAAATTGACACCAAGCCACAAAAGGAGAAATTAGGGCAGATGACCAGAAGCTTGGTCAAAGAAGTAGGTTTTAATGAGCCTCTTAAAGGAGGATAGAGAGGCGGAAAGGTTTAGGGAGGGAATTCAAGAGCTTAGGGCCTTGGCAGCTGAAGGCCAATTGTGGAGCGATTAAAATCGGGGATGCTCAAGAGTGAAGAATTAGAGGAGCACAGATAAGAAACTGACTAATGTACACCAATTAAACTAGTAAATGTTTCTTAAAGTTATTGTTAGTTATTTAAAATCAGGTTACTCTCAGGTGGGGAACTAGACAATCTTAAAAATGATTATTTTTTGTGATAAACCCATTTCCGCCTCTCTATCCTCCTTTAAGAGGCTCATTAAAACCTACTTCTTTGACCAAGCTTCTGGTCATCTGCCCTAATTTCTCCTTTTGTGGCTTGGTGTCAATTTTAAAAAAGAAATCTCCTGTGAAGTGCCTCGGGACATTTTACTAAGTTAAAGATGCTATAAAACTGCGGTCGGCTACCACTCTTAAATACATCTTGAAATATTTTTTAATACAAGAAAAAAAGCAATTACGTTCTAAAACATGGCCTGATTGCATGGGTTCGTGGAAGATTTTGCGTTTGGTAATATGCAAATGAGTTTGAGCCAAAACTTGAACAAAAAATTCAGTTTGGGAAACTCGCGCAATTTTGCGCACAATTTGAACCTGGATTGACGATTGCGCCCAAAGCAGAACATTTAACGGGGGCTTTACTCGTTCGCCAGCGGATTAAGCTGAATGCTATTGCCAGGCGGTGTCAAGTTAGAGGAAGGACTCTTGGCCATCTCGGCCCACGGCTGAGGAGAGGCCGAAGACGTTTGGGGAGGAGGGCTTACCCCACGGGTTTACAGGCACCAACACTCAGACCTCCAGCTCTCTGAGGAGCAGTGTGTGAGCAGGCTGCGCTTCTGAAAGGAAGTGCTGACAGAGATATGCCATCTCCCACAGGCAGACCCATGCCTGGAACGCTCTGAGGGCAGCCTTCAATACTCCCCTCAACAGGTATCTGAATTCATTGTGGTGTGCTACATGTTGCACAACTTGGCCATTGCATACCAGGAGGAGGAAGAGGAGGACGACGACAAAGATGAGTCTGGTGAGGCCCCCATTGGATAGCCACACCATCCACGGGGGAGGCAGCATGGACATGCTGCCGGACCAACATTTGCACGTCCTAAATGGAGGAAACTGAGGGATGGAGCTAATATTGGACACGCTATGTGTTCCCATAAAATAACATCTCCAGTGAATGTTGGAATGACGAACAAGACACCAATGGTAAATGATGAGTCATAAATTGTACTGCAACAAACTCACAAAAACTCCCCCCACCAAAATAAAACCATACAATATGCAACATTATGTTGCAGGGCACTAAACAACAACAAAACTTCTTTACCGCCGCAAGTTTCAGCTCGGGCGCACAAAGTCCGTTGTGTAACGCTTGACTTAACACCAACACTCCTCTGACTTACATTTTCATCAAAACCTGCAGTCGAAGGGGCAAACTATTTTCAGGCGCTAACTTTAACGCACCACCGCAATTAACGCCCCGAAATCCAAAAAGCCCAAAATCCAGCCCAGAAGCTGTGAAGAGAAGAGGCAGGTTGACATTTTGGGGCTGCACCCTTCATTCCTGTTTTATTGAAGGTGCTATTCAATATCACCATTTACAATAAGCCTAGGGATCTTGGAATAAATATTAGAAATACAATACAAAAAAGTAGAAACAAATTAATCAAAACAGTGAACGCGTTGAATGGTGCTCAGTTATAGAATCTTTCGGTAAATATTTACTGATATAAATCGTGAAATCAAGATCTTTTATTTGTTTTTTTTGTTTAGCCAACTTAAATTAATCTAATTTGATTAACGTTACAAACAATGGCCACGATTTCTCCACATGCGGCAGGATCAATGCGGCCAGGGTTCCTGGCTTATTGAAAGCCAGCTTCCGACTCGAGCCGCTCTCTCCCGAAGCTTCCGATGATTGGGCTTCCTGGCCAATTAAGAGGAAGCCGGTCTGATGGCGTCATTTGATGACGTGTCATCAGCTGGTTTCCTTAAAGGGACCATGCCCACATAATTTTCAGAGTTCTTCTGTCATTGTTATGCAGCATTGAGGTGCTGCAGACACTGACGAGCACTATATAAAGGTGCATGGCTGCACACAGTCTCTGCCATGACTCCGCCCAGATGCTTATGGAGGGAGTCACAACATGCAGGAAGGTCCTCTTACCTTCCCATGGGCGGAAGGGACCTCCCCAGGACACCAACGCAGCCTGGTTGCATATTGCACAGGAGGGCACAAGCAGGGACATCATCAGGAGGACCTGGCTGCAGTGATGCAAGCCTTTCAATGATCTCAGCAGATCATAAAATGTTACTGCAAAGCCACACTCAATCCTCATCCTGCTGTGCCACTCATCACATCCCCATCACTCTGCCTTCCCTACCCAACCCCTGCACATCCTTACTCACATCAACTTACCTTGCACTTTCACCCATCTCTCTCTCTATCTACATTATCAATTCCCCATTTCACTCGACACCCCTCACACTCACCCTCATCCTAGTCCAATTATAGCAACTAACAACACTCAAGGGTAGGCACTTGGGTCCTTTAAAATGTTCATGTATAGTTAATGTTGATGTGTTGTCAAACATTGACATTTTTATTTTCAGCACTTTGCGTTCTTGGACAGATTTATGGACACCTTTGGAAGTAGTTTAGTGAGTTGTAGTGAATGGTGAGACATAAGGGTATCCCCCACAATGGTGATGAGTGTTAAAGGAATGGGTTGGACATTGCAGGGGTGCTTTATGGAGCTGGTGTGGGGTGGTGCCAACCTGGTGCATCATGTGGCAGTCAGGGTGCACAGTGTGAAGTGAAGCAAATGGTGAGGCCATCACTGGCCTTCCAGGCAGCAATGTGCTCGGGTGCTGATGCCCTGTGTCCTGTGCAGCATCGAGTGATTGCGGAGAAAGTTGGTGTTGCTGTTGGTGATGCTGGTGTGTTTAGTGATGTTGGTCTTGGGGCTGATCATGGTGGGATTCTAAGGACCAAGGTGAGATATTTTCAAGGGCACCAATTCTGCTGAATAGATGGCAGGTGAGGTTGAAATGACAGAAGCGATCTGTCAATGGTGAGAGAGGTTGCTATCTGAGGTTGAAACCCGAGGCACAGTAAACCTGTCAAAAAGTTGGTAAAATTGGAAGTACCTGCTCTTAACCATCTTAACTACCATTTAAGTACCTTTTTAATTATGTAAATTACCTGTCCCACAGCTTGCTGTCAGGTCTGCTATCCGAACGCAGATCTGACAGTTCAGAAACTGACATGGAGGCGGGTTTGGAGCGGGATCCCGACCCGCTGTCAATCAGGGCCATATTGACAGCGGGCCCGCCTCCAAACCCACACTCACAGGGCTGGGAAGATTTCGGTCAATAATTCTAAGTAACTCTGAGGAGATTACATTTATTTGAGTCAATATTAACTGCACACATTCTGTGTTCCACCAAAATGTTACATCAACATTCTTGAAACAACAAACGCATTACTGATTTCACGCCGTGTCACTGTCTATAGTGTTAAAAAGCCCATGCACTCCACAGTGTATCCTGAGATTGAAATGCTGATGTCCATGGTATAAGGTTTTAAACCGTGAAAGTGTTTGGGGTCTACCAATAAAAGGAAATGTGAAAAGATCAAAACTGCATAGATAATGTGAGAGGTTGACAAATCATAGACATTACATGATAGCAGGTGGACATTCAGTTACTTGCGTTCATCCTAAACTACAGTCGTCTCCTCTAATCCCGTTCCACGGCATTGTTTTATAGTTCAGCTATTTGGATACCAATCCAATTGCATTTTAAGTGATGCTATTTTCTCTGCTTCTATAGCCACTTGTAGTAAAAGCTTCTGGATTCGAAGACTAACTCAAATGAATGCAATCCCTATGCTTATCCCAGAGGTGCAGATGAATTCATTTGAAACTAGATGTTAATGGTTTCCATGTGCTTACATATTCAATTAAGATTAATCATAGTCAGGTTCGAATGCTTTAAGCAATTTTTACAACATTATAGAGCTCTGTGATAAAACTGAATAATTTATTTGCTTGCCAATTTTCTCTCCTCCTGAAAGTATTGGCTTGTTGATAGGATTTAGTTCCATGGGATGTCTTGCCTAAATGACTGTTATTTATGTATGAGCCCTAACAGTCGGTATCAGGAGCCTATTCACTCATACAGTTCATCACAAGCAAATCAGCAGGAATTATTTCGTTAGATTCCTAAAATGTGCTGCTGTCTGACTCCTACATTCAGGAAGTATTCTGTGCTTGGATAAAGGTTTCTGTTTAATTAGAGTGAATGACAAGGGATTTGGTTCATTAGAATTCGATAAAATGTAGGTAAAAGGGAAGTAGAATGGTTCATTTGATCAGGATGGTGCCTGAATTTTTCATGAGATAAATATTACTTCAAAGATGTTTACCCTTTAAAGGAAAAGCCAAATCAACCTACAGTTTTATCCTTGTTCAAGCAATAAATCAAGCTTCTTAATCTGATGTTGGAGATTTTCTGTTGGCATCCATTTCTCTGGCAAGGAGGACATTGCTTGATGCAACTGTGTCCTGCAGACTGGGAGATGTCTCCTGAAAGATCCAGGGGCAAAACAGTTGCCATTTTGACAGCCACTGGCAAAGCCCTGGTCCAGGAGACAGCGAGTGCTGCTGCAATAGTCTATCTGTTGAAGCACAGCCTCCTGATGCACTGCTCCTCAGAGATATCCAAGAAATTGACGCTGTGGGCTGGCTAAGGTCTTCTACAAGTAGCTCCTCTCATTGCTGTCTTTTAACGGGCTCTCCTGCGTCCTGGCTGTTGGTTACACCCTGCATTTATTTTTCTAAAACTGCCTCCTTTAATCAGTTGGTATGTTGATGCACCCACACTGCTGTGAACACAGGATGCTATTGGCTCCCAGGCATACAGGCATTTGTACTATGACCACTAGCGACAGAAAGACCCGTACGCCTCACATCAGCAGCATTCTTATAATATAACAGCACCTCAGTACTAACATTGAAACTGTCAAAGAAGGAGAAATCACTATTCTTATGTTCAAACATTCAGTTTGTGTGGGTGACTCGCGTTTCTTCGTGTGACGCAAGTTAATGATTAATGTTTTCATATTGGTTTTATTAAAACTGTTTCTTTGCGTTTTATTATTTATCTGATTTTCATGAATCAAAGCAATGAGATTTTCTTTGCTTTCACTTCCCTTCCTATTTGCTAAACCTGATTTAGAACCATTGATCAGTGATAACAAACACTTCACTTTGCATGTTTAAGTCCACAGTTTAGCTACTTTTGCCATATTTTTCATACAATAACTGAGTACAATCATCTAAAACTCTCTTCTTCCAAGGCAAATTCCCCAGTATTACTATGTGCAACTTACAAATGCACAATGTTGATAAGAAAATAACCCCAATAATTTTAGGAGGAAGATCTAGTGGAAGATTCATAATTTGCTTTTCTATTGACGTGTATGGTGATTTAAGCTATTCTTAAAGGCGTAGAATACAACTAATTGGACCAACCCTGCCCCTGTCTACCTGTCAAAATATTAATTCAACTTGTACAACAATGATTTTCTTAAAGCAGAAAAACAGGCAACCCAGAGCAGGTGCCCGTGATAGTGAGCATTTGTACTGGTAGTGCCTCCACCAGCAATAGCAGTGTTAATGAGCATTGCTTATTCAGCAGTACAACTGCAGTGAATACTTAAATCTGATTTACATAGATTCTCAACATGTCACCAAAATCTATTCCAATATATGCGCCAAGAAGGGTTGAGTAGCACAAATTAAGGAAAGGTATCTTCTTACCTTTTCCATATTTTGATGGGTGTAGTCTCAATGCACACTCAAAGTGGAAAATTGTCATCTCCTCTATATTGTTGATTGTGAGGAAGAAAATCCTGATGTTTCTTGTCATAGTCACAAGATGTGTGGGGTCATTTTCCAAGCTTGCACTTCTGCAGGTAACCTGGCCCACTGGCAGTGCATTATCGGAAAACCACGGGCCCATTTCATCACCACAATACTTCAGGGTAGTCATTATCTATTTGCACACAAGTTAAAGGATTCTCATAACAAAAACTGAAAATGCTGGAAATACGGCAGATTTGGCTGAATCTGTGAAGGAAACAGACAAGTTAACATTTTCAGGTGCAGACCTCTTTTGGGAAAACATTAATTAGTTTCTTTCCCAAAATTAACTCGGCCAAGGAGAAAAGGCAAAACTTTATGTACATGTCCATCAATATTTTTCATTTTCTTTTCTTGCAGAAAGAATATTCTTTGCAATCCAAGTCACACAGTGAAAATAGAAAACATATACTGAATGGCTCGGGTAAGCTCTCATTCTAAGTTACACGCTCTAAGTCAAGCCAGAACAAAAACATGCACATGCAGATTTCAAGTTAGAAAATGTAATCAAATTAGATTACGTTTAATGAAAAATATCCAGATTAAAACACACTAGAGCTGGACTGTTTGGCTGAAGGGTATACTTGCTAAGATTCATTGAGGATCCCATGAAGTCAATGCATATCTTCATTATAGTGTATTAAACCACCAATAATCAGGAGGCTGTGTGAATAACTGAACAATTGGTATGCAAGTTAAAACAGTATGAACCACACAACTAAAAAGCAAATACTACATTTAGGTGTGGAATTTGCTCGGAGGTGCTCCTGCTCAGGAGCCGTAACTTCACCAGAAATGCGGTGGTAATGTAGTTTACCAGCACAATGGGGGTCTGCTCCACATTTCCGCTGAAATTTTTGGTGGAGAGGGTGCACCTCTAAGGGAATTCCAGGCCTAAAATAGATTTCACATGAAACTTCAATCTATACTCAATTTACCCTCGACTGCGAGACTTAACCTTGTCCTATTTTCAAACATGCAGGAAGGGCCTCTGTTAATGTTTGAGCAAACAGTGGCATTCAAAACTTTTGAGTATGTAATGCCGTCTTTATATTGGCTCTGAAATTGCGGTCGGCGGCATAGCTAAGGAATAAATCCACACTTACCGAATGCAAGGCCCCCTTTAAAAACTTGCGTTGTTTTGCTGCGGATTTGTGCGCAGCGCAGTGGCCCACCGATCCCAGGGGCGTACCGTGTGCATGAGCATACCTGGGATCATGTGTGGTGCGCACCAATCACGAAACATAAATCTCTGATGTCATAATGCTTCAGGCGATGTAAATATCCTGTATGTGTGTCTAGGTTTCTTGTATGTAAAAGTTTCACTGCAGGAAAATTGCATTTCATTAATAGTTTGTTAAATTGATTCAAATCGTGAAAGCTTCAGGGAATAGTCAGCTATGTCACGGCATTTCAAACAGTTAACCGAAAAACTAGACACTTGGGTGCGAAATTTGGTAGCGCCCCATTTGGGGCACTAACTTTTAAAAGTTTAGCGCCTCTGGAAGGAAGGGGGGCAGGAAATGAGGCGCTAATGACCTCAGTGGGGCGCTGCAGGCGTGCTAATTATAGAGCGCTACCCAATTTCAGGTGACTTGTATTCAGCAATCATCCTTCAATCCTTCACACTGGTTGATTCCAGCTCTTAAATGGGAGGTACTATCCAGCTGCACCTGCTCATTTTCAGGATTGTTGCACTTGAGTCAGATTTCTAAGCAACTGAGAACACTTTGAGGAATGGCTGGTGCAAATCCCGCTGCAAGGGAGAGGGCCACGCATTTCAACAATGTGGCATTGGGACATTAGCGGGGGCAGTAGAGAGAAAGAGGGAATCGCTGTTCCCCGCATCTGGAAAAAGGCCATCGCCACAGGTCTTCATGGCGATGTGGCGAGAAGCAGCCGACGAGTTGTCTTCTTGCTATCAGCCACTGGGAAAGTAGTCACTAGAGTCCTCCTCAACTGTCTTCTCCCTGTGGCCAAGGAGCTTCTCCCGGAGTCGCAGTGCGAATTTTGTCCTTACGGGGCACAATGAACATGATTTTTGCAGCACAACAGCACCAGCCCTTACACATGGCCTTCTTTGACCTTACAAAGGCCTTTGACACTGTCAACCGTAAGGGTCTATGGAGCAGCCTCCTCCATTTCGGATGCCCCCAAAAGTTCGTCAACATCCTCTGCCTGCTCCATGACGACATGCAGACCATGATCCTTACCAACGGATCCATTACAGACCCAATCCACGTCCGGACCGGGGTCAAACAGGTCTGCGTCATCGCCTCAACTCTCTTCTCAATCTTCCTCGCTGCCATGCTGCACCTCACAGTCAACAAGCTCCCCGCTGGAGTGGAACTAAACTGCAGAACCAGTGGGAATCTGTTCAACCTTCGCCATCTGCAGGCCAGATCCAAGACCACGCCAATTCTTTGTTGTCGAGCTACAGTACGCGGACGATGCCTGCGTCTGCGCACACACAGAGGCTGAACTCCAGGACATAGTCGACGTATTTACTGAGGCGTACAAAAGCATGGGCCTTACGCTAAACATTCGTAAGATGAAGGTCCTCCACTAGCCTGTCTTCGCCGCACAGCACTGCCCCCCAGTCATCAAGATCCATAGCGCAGCCCTGGACAAGGTGGACCATTTCCCATATCTCGGGAGCCTCTTATCAACAAGAGCAGGCATTGACGATGAGATTCAACACCGCCTCCAGTACACCAGTGCAGCCTTCAGCCGCCTGAGGAAAAGAGTGTTCGAAGACCAGGCCCTCAAATCTGCCACCAAGCTCATGGTCTACAGGGCTGTAGTAATACCCGCCCTCCTGTATGGCTCAGAGACATGGACCATGTACAGTAGACACATCAAGTCATTGGAGAAATACCACCAACGATGTCTCCGCAAGATCCTACAAATCCCCTGGGAGGACAGACACACCAACATTAACATCCTCGACCAGGCCAACATCCCCAGCATTGAAGCACTGACCACACTTGATCAGCTCTGCTGGGCAGGTTACATTGTCCGCATGCCAGACACGACACTCCCAAAGCAAGCGCTCTACTTGGAACTCCTTCACGGCAAACGAGCCAAAGGTGGGCAGAGGAAACGTTACAAGGACACCCTCAAAGCCTCCCTGATAAAATGCAACATCCCCACTGACATCTGGGAGTCCCTGGCCAAAGAACGCCCTAGGTTGAGGAATTGCATCTGGAAGGGCGCTGAGCACCTCGAGTCTCATCACTGAGAGCATGCAGAAATCAAGCACAGCCACGGAAAGAGCGTGTGGCAAACCTGTCCCACCCTCCCTTACTATCAACGACTATGTGTCCCACCTGTGACAGAGACTGTGGCTCTCATATTGGACTGTTCAGCCACCTAAGGACTCATCTTAAGAGTGGAAGCAAGTCTTCCTCGATTCCAAGGGACTACCTATGATGATGATGATAAAGGGGAGCCAGTGGATGTCGTTTATTTGGATTTCCAGAAGGCATTCAATAAGGTGCCAAGTAAAAAGATACTGCACAAGTTAAGAGCTCAAGGGGTTGAGGGTATTAAATTAGCATGGATAGAGGATTGGCTAATTACCAAAAAACAGAGTCGGGATAAATGGGTCATTTTCAGGTTGGCAAACTGTAACTAGTGGGGTGCCACAGGGATCAGTGCTGGGCCTCAACTATTTACAATCCATATTAATGACTTGGATGAAGGGACCTAGTGTAATGTAGCCAAATTTAGTGGTGATACAAAGATAGGTGGGAAAGCAAGTTCGGAGGAGGACACAAAGAATCTACAAAGGGATATAGATAGGCTAAGTGAGTGGGCAAAAATTTGGCAGATGGAGTATAATGTGGGAAAATGTGAGGTTATCCACTTTGGTAGGAAAAATAAGAAAGCAAATTATTATTTAAATGGGGAGAGATTACAAAATGCTACGGTACAGAGGGATCTGGGGGTCCCTGTACATGAAACACAAAAGATTAGCATGCAGATACAGCAAGTAATTAGGAAGGTAAATGGAATGTTGGCATTTATTGCAAGGGGGATGGAGTATAAAAGTAGGGAAGTCCTGCTACAACTGTACAGGGCGTTGGTGAGACCACACCTGGAGAACTGCGTACAGTTTTGGTCTCCTTATTTAAGGAGGGATATACTTGCAGTGGAAGCTGTTCAGAGAAGGCTCACGAGGTTGATTCCTGAAATGAAGGGGTTGTCTTATGAAGAAAGGTTGAGCAGGTTGGGCCTATACTCATTGGAGTTTAGAAGAATGAGAGGTGATCTTATTGAAACGTATAAGATTCTGAGGGGGCTTGACAGGGTAGATGCAGAGAGGATGTTTCCCCTCATGGGGGAATCTGGAAATAGGGGACATAGTTTCAGAATAAGGGGTCGCCCATTTAAAATGGAAATGAGGAGAAATTTCTTCTCTCAGGGAGTCACGAATCTTTGGAATTCTCTACCCCAGAGAGCTGTGGAGGCTGGGTCATTGAATATATTTAAGGTGGTGATAGACAGATTTTTGAGTCAAGGCTTATGGGGAGCAGGCACGGAAGTGGAGTTGAGGCCAAGACTAGATTAGCCATGATCTTATTGAATGGTGGAGCGGGCTCAAGGGTCAAACGGCCTACTCCTGCTCCTATTTCTTATGTTCTTAACTTTGATTGAAGTTTTCAGGATATTAAGGGGAACAGATAGGATAGATAGAGTGAAACTATTTCCGCTAGTTGAGGAGTCTAGGACTAGGGACAAAGTCTAAAACTTAGAGCCAGACCTTTCAAGAGTGAAACTAGGAAACACTTCTACTTACAAAGGGTGGTAGAAGTTTGGGACTCTCTACCACAAAAGACAATTGATGCTAAATCAATTATTAATTTTAAATTGGAGTTTGATAGCTTTTTGTTAACCAAAGGTATTAAGGGATATGGGCCAAAGGCGGGTATATCCAGTTAGGTCGCTGATCAGCCATGATCTCATTGAATGGCGGAACAGGCTAGAGGGGCTGAATGGCCTACTCCTGTTCCTAAGTTCCTATGAAGGAATTGCGATATATATCCAAGTCAGGATGCTGCGAGACTTGGAGGGGAACTTGGAAAATAATGCCGTTCCCATGCACCTGCTGCCTTTGTCATTTTAAGTGGTGGAGGTCTCAGGTTTGGGAGGTGTTGCTGAAGCAGCCTTGGCAAGTTGCTATAGTATATACTGTAGCCATTGTACACAATGGTGGAGGGGTGGGTATTTAGGCTAGTGGATGAGGTTCTGATTTCACAAACTGCCTTGCCCTGGGTAGTGTTGAGCTTCTTAATAATGTTGCAGCTGCACCCATTCAGGCAAGTGGAGAATATTCCATCACATTCCTGAATTTTGCCTTGTAGATTTTGGAGAGGCTTTGGAGAGTCAGGAGGTGAGCCACTCACCACAGAATATCCAGCCTCTGACCTGCTCTAGTAGCCACGGTGTTTATGTGATTGGTCCAGTTAAGTTTTTGAGAGAACCCAGCAAATCTGCCACCCCAGTCTGAGGTGAAAGGCAAAGTGTCAGTATTCTTATCTTGTTAATTTTCATGAGGTCATAAAATGCCTTTTTCATCTGTTCTCACCATTCCATGATGTATGGCTGTGGGAAACTCACTTGACTAGTTCCACCTAGACATTTCATACTCTGCTCTGCATTGCAGGGTGCCCTCTATTCCAGAGCAGGAATTCTTCTTTTGTTGCATCTCCTGGAATTACAACTCCAGAGTAGCATCCTGAAAAGGAACAGTCCTGCTCCTGTCCTTCCTTACTGTAAACCCTGAACTATCAGCAAAACTTCCAATTTGGCAATGTGCAGCTGTGTTTAAGGTGTGAGCAGCGACTCTTTAAGAACCACTGACTTGCTGGATATCCCACCCTGTGCATTCCAATCTGTTAATTATTAAAATGACTGCAGCTTTCCATGCTATTTATACACATAGTGTTCTCACTGGTACTGTTATGGCACCCCATAATCAGCCCCGTCATTTCCTGAGTTAAAGTTTATGAAAAGTATAAGCTTCAGCTTTCATGCTGTATTACCATATAATCCTAAAAGTTACAATCAAGACTTTGTGAATAGTTTCCAAGTTTTATAAATAACAATATCGATAAGTTTAGGTTACTGAGAATGTTTCTTTTCTCATTTGCCTAGTATCCATAAGTGAGTAACTAATTAAAATAAATAACTTGTATCTCACAGCAGAGTGACCATCACTTCTAACTTTAGAAAAGATGCGGCTTTTTGCGTTACTGAGGAAAGTCTATTTTCAAACAAAACACATTTTAAGATGTAAATGAGATCATGAGCATTAGTCATTTAAAAAATGACCAAACAACTTCAGTGATCTCTTCTGAATTTAGTAAAGGCAGTACCATTTTTATTAAATAAGTTAGAAAAAATATATATTAAGTTTCCAAAGCAATGTCAACACGAATGAAAGCCGTGTGTGTGCACCAAATAACCTGTTGGGTGTAACTGCCTTAGGAACACTTGTAATATTCTTTTATATGGGTTCTGATGTATGTTTATTCCCACGTACATATGGTTGTAGGTACGTTGTCCCGGAGCTTACACGGAATTATATTATTTCAATTGATCTGGCAGTACAAATATGAAAGCATTGATACTAACAGCAGGTGCAGGAGGTGGGGGTGCAGTTTATAAGTCCATCATTCACATTGCCTGATCAGAACCATTTTAACTATTTAAACTATCAAAAGTATTTTTGTGTTTAAAAAAAATACATCTGCATTTTCATGTTCATCTGCCCACTCTGGGTATCCCCACACCATGAGGGATGAGCAGGTGACCTACTCCCAATTGACACACAATAGTGGCCCTGGATGACTTGCCTTCAGTTTTACCTGATGCCCTGTCCAGAAGGTCCTATTCCACTCGCTACCATCACCTTTATGGCCTGGCCAGGGACGGATTAACGGTGCCTCGGGCCCTGGGTGGTACCCCGGCCATGGGCCCCCACTCCCATTCACATTCTGCAGTAAATGATACTGTGATGTCACTCATTTAATATTTGATTATATTTCCAAACAATCAGACCAATACCTTGATGAAACCCTGTATAAACAATAAACAACAACGCTTTAATTTTTTTAAATCCTTACATTTTGAAACTAAATTGACAATGACAACAATTTAGAACAAGGCAGTGCAATTTTTTTGGGAGACCATCATTTATTATTTGCATTTCATTTTGTCTACAGAGGCAACTACAAGTATAACATTACATTGGTCTTTTTCTAGATTTTTGTCGGCTAAACTCATCAATGATTTTGAGAAGTCAAGTCCTCTCAGTACTTCGCTCTCGATGTTCATGATTGAAAGACTATTAAGTCGATCTTGTCCCATTTGGTACCTGACCTCATCCTTGATGCGTTTTAGTTTCAAGAGGGACTGCTCACCACTGCAATTTTATACCATCATCGACAGATTTATCCAAAGAGCTGTTTCAATGTTAGAAAAGGTTTGGGTGAAGGCGTGTGTGAAGAGGAATTGGTACACTCTCAGCTCTGCTGACTTAGTTTGTTTAACACAAATTGAGGTTTGAAGCTCCGTTGAGGATGCCAGCAAGCTAGAAAACTGGATGAATTCACTTTCAATCATAGGTTCCAGATCTTTGGGAAAGGAGCGGGCAAGATTTGCTGCAGCTTGTTTAATACAAAATAATGACAAAAACTTTATTAGATAATTCTACAAACATTAGTGTTGGATGAGACCATGTCATTTCAGTACAACACGCTGGGCCAGAAGTGTTGTCTAGTGCCACCGTGCCAGGCACTGCAGGCGTCTAGAGTCTGTTTACATCAAGTGGAGAATACCATGCGCCTGAGCCCTCGCGGCTTCGCCCTGCTCTTGCTACGTCACTTATGTCAATACTGTTTACCCTTACCCTTAATCCAACCCTGTATGGCCCCACACTAGGCTTGGGCCCCGGGCGACCGCCCCATCCACCACCCCCCTCACTCTTTAATCCGTCCCTGGACCTGGCTGAGATTGGCTATTCAAATGTGGGGATCGTTAAAATATTTTTTTTTGATGATTGCCTTTAATAAATTACTGCATTTTTTTAAGGTTGGTGAATTGGTTAAAAAAACAATTTCCTTCCGCATTTAACCTGAAATGGCCGAAATTTTACCTGGTCTTTGTGGATCCTGAGATGTGTGCACATCATGTCAGTGATGCCATCGCACTAATTTGTATGATGTGCACGTTGCATGTCGCATACATTTGTCATCACATGATGGCATCACTAACGTGCTTTGTGTGCATGTTGGGATGACCTGGAAGTGAATCTGCTCTAACTGTAGAATTCAAGATCAATTGATCATACTTGGATAAATCAACTCTCCGATGTTTTACTGTATATTTTTATTCAGAGTCTGTGAAAATACTGATGGATCCAATGCATAAGCACACTGATCGTTTTGTGTGTGCTGCCAAATATTAAAGCATGATGTAAAATGGATGTGCAAAACAAAACATTTTCAGTTGACACCATCCAAGATTCCTGAAGAACAAACCGTGCCAAACATAGTTTCATGCAAGCATAGACTTGCCAGAACTGCCACTGAAGCCCATAAGAGTCGTACTAGGAAGTGTGTATGTAATGGTGGATTGTCATTTAGTTTACCTGTGCCTTTTTGTTAGTCACTTTTTGGTTTTCTTCAGTGTTAATGATGTCCCAAATTTACCTGTGTCATTTTGGTTTCCAATTTTTCCCTCCTGAATTTCTTTCTGCTTTTGATACCAAATGTGGAAACTGAAACACACAAAAATATCCGGGTTTGTAAAAATAAAAAAAACTTTAATGATCCTTATCTATGTCTGACTTAGGAGCGTTTAATACTGACCGTGGATACCTGATGAGCACAGAAAATGTGTTTTTAAAATTGACAAAACTCGTGAGTTAATGCTAGCATGGGAGGTGTGCTTCAAACACTCCCTTAAATTCATCACAATGATAGCTCTATCACTCTGCTGCTTACACAAAGCACGGGAGAAGAGTCATCTGGCTTATCTCCATGCTCGTAAAAGTCAATCGAATTTGAACATGAGAAAATATCTAATTCCCTCGTGCCCCCTCTGTAAAGTCCTTACACAATACCACAAATTCACACGAGGCACATTCCATGGACAAGGTCACTCTATGACCTGAACCTTTATTCACGGGACCAAGAAGTGATGACCCTGTGTGGGACCTCCCTTTATATACCTGGGTGACCAGGTGAGGAGTGTCTCCCACAAGTTCGCCCCCTGTGGTCAAGGTGTGCATTTCTTATGCATATACAGTATTGCAGTGTTGTTACATAAAGGTTACATACATGACATCACCTCCCCTTCAACATCTTATTGGGATCATAGGTTAAGTCTCTCGGGTGGTCTGCGCTCTCTCATGGAACGCCGCAGTTGAGGCTCTGGTTGTTGAGCCTTGATATGCATCTCTGTCAACTGTGGTGATTCCGGCCTGTCCGGGCTGACCGCAGGGACTGTGCATGCTGCAGAATGTTCTTGTTGCTCGTTCACTGGCGGTGGTGTGAATACCATCTCATGATCTTCCTCAGGTTCCTCAGTGTCCATGCTGAACCTTTTTTTTACTTGGTCCAGATGCTTGCGGCATATCTGCCCATTGTTAAGTTTAACCACTATGACCCTATTCCCCTCTTTGTCTATTACAGTACCCTTGAGCCATTTGGGCCGCAAAGCGTTATTGAGAACAAATACGGGATCATCAATTTCTATACAACTCCCCCTTGAATTTCGGTCATGGTACTCGTTTTGGGACTGGCGCTTGCCCTCAACAATGTCGGACAGGGCTGGATGAATGAGGGACAGCCGGGTTTTGAGTGTTTGTTTCAAGAGTAGCTCCGAGGGCGGGACCCCCGTGAGCGAGTGCGGTCGGGACCTATAGGCCAGCAGCAGGCGGGATAGGCGGCATTGAAGGGAGGGTCCTTGAATCCTGAGCATGCTTTGCTTTATGATTTGGACCGCATGTTCCACCTGGCCATTGGAGACTGGCTTGAACGGTGCTGACCTGACATGGTTAATGCCATTACCCGACATGAACTCCCGGAATTCGTAGCTTGTGAAACATGGGCCATTATCGCTAATAAGGATGTCCGCCAAGCCGTGGGTCGCAAAGACTGCGCGCAGTCTCTCCACAGTGGTGGATGTCGTGCACAAATTCAAAATGATGCACTCGATCCATTTCGAGTACGCATCAACCACAATGAGAAATATTTTTCCCATGAACGGGCCCACGTAGTCGACGTGAATACGTGACCATGGCCTGGTGGGCCAGGGCCACGGGCTGAGCGGGGTTTCCCTGGGGGCATTACCCAGCTGGGCACACGTCGTGCACCTGCGAACACAGTGTTCCAGGTCTGAATCAATTCCCGACCACCACACAAGTGATCGGGCAATGGCCTTCATCAGCACGATGCCTGGGTGCTCGCTGTGGAGTTCCCTGATGAATGCCTCCCTGCCCTTCTGGGGCATGACTACTCAGCTGCCCCATGTAGGCAGTCGGCTTGGATGGAGAGCTCATTCATCCATCTGTGAAATGGTCTGACCTCCTCAGGGCATGCTCCATGTGCGGGCGCCCAATCCCCAGTCAGTGCACATTTCTTGATCAAGGATAGGAGGGGATCTATGTTGATCCATACTTTGATCTGGTGGGCTGTGATGGGGGAGCCTGTGCTGTCAAAGGCATCGACAGCCATGACCATCTCAGCTCTTTGCTCCGCTGCCCCCTCAGTGATGGCCAGTGGAAGCCTGCTGAGCGCGTCAGCATAATTTTCAGTGCCGGGCTGGTGCCAGATGGTGTAGACATACGCAGCGAGCGTGAGAGCCCATCGCTGTATGCGAGCTGATGCATTGGCATTGATGGCCTTGCTGTCAGACAGCAGGGATGTTAAGACTTGTGGTCCATTTCTAATTCGAACCTCCTGCCAAAAAGGTACTTTTTCACGCCATAGACACATGCGAGTGCTTCCTTCTCAGCCATCCCATAACCCCGTTCAGCTTGAGAGAGCGACCTGGAGGCATAAGCCACAGGTGGTAGTTGGCCCTCAGCGTTACCCTGCTGCAACACGCACCCAACCCCATAGGACGATGCATCACATGCCAGAACCAATTTCTTACGGGGGTCGTACAGGGTCAACAACTTATTTGAACAAAGTAGGTTCCGTGCCCGATTGAAAGCCCGTTCCTGACAGTCCCCCCAAAACCAATCACAACCCTTACGCAGGAGTACGTGTAGCGGCTCCAACAATGTGCTTAAGTTCAGCAGAAAGTTCCCGAAATAGCTCAAGAGTCCCAGGAATGAACGCAACTCCGATGTATTGCAGGGCCTGGGCGCTCGTCGAATCGCCTCTGTTTTGGATTCGGTGGACCGAATCCCATCTGCAGCAACCCTCCTGCCCAGAAACTCGACCTCGGGAGCCAACACCACACACTTAGACTTCTTGAGTCGCAGGCCTACCCGGTCCAGTCGGCGTAGCACCTCCTCCAGGTTGTGGAGGTGTTCCTCGGTGTCATGATCCGTGATGAGGATGTCGTCCTGAAATACGATTGTTCCAGGAATGGATTTAAGCAGGCTTTCCATGTTTTGTTGAAAAATCGCAGCTGCTGATCGAATGCCAAACGGGCACCTGTTGTAAACAAACAGTCCCTTGTGCGTGGTGATGGTGGTCAGTAGTTTATATTCGTCGGACAGTTCTTGTGTCATGTAGGCTGAAGTGAGGTCCGACTTGGTGAACAGCTTGCCGCCTGCCAGCGTGGCAAAAAGGTCTTCCGCTCTCGGGAGCGGGTATTGGTCTTGTAGGGACACCCGGTTGATAGTGGCCTTGTAGTCGCTACAGATCCTGACAGAACCATCTGCTTTTAGGAGGGGAACGATGGGGCTCGCCCAGTCGCTGAATTCAATGGGCGAGATGATGCTCTCTCTCAGCAACCGGTCCAACTCGCTCTCAATTTTCTCCCGCATCACATACGGCACAGCTCTGGCTTTGTGGTGCACTGGTCTGGTGTCCGGGGTGATGTGTATCACTACTTTGGTACCTTTGAACATCCCGACGCCAGGTTGAAATCGTGACTCAAATTGCTCTAGGACCTGTGAGCATGAACTTCGCTCCACAGATGACATGGCGTGCACATTGCCCCATTTCCAGTTCATCTCAGCTAACCAGCTCCTCCCCAACAGTGCGGGATCATTGCCTGGGACAATCTAGAGCAGCAGCCGGTTCACCGATCCATTGTGTGTGACCGCCAACATTGCACTGCCTAGCACTGGAATGATTTCTTTGGTGTACGTCCGTAATTGCATCTCAATGCGTTCTAGTTTGGGTCTGCTGGCTTTGAGTGGCCACAGCTTTTCGAATTGTTGAACACTCATGAGTGACTGGCTGGCCCCCGTGTCCAGCTACATGCGTACAGGGATGCTGTTTAATAGGACTTTCATCATCATAGGTGGCGTTTTGGTATATGAGCTATGAATGTTTGCCACATGAACCCGCTGAATTTCAACGTCCATTGATTTGCCCCAAGCGTCATCCTGCCTCGCAGACCCCTCATCTGGTTCATCCGCCTCGTATATTAGCCTGGTTACAGGCTTTCTGCACATTCTGGCTAAATGGCCACTGAGGTTACAATTTCTGCAGACGAACTGTTGAAACCTGCAAGTCCTGGCAGCATGTCTGCCCCCACAGCCCTAGCATTTTTTTTATTTCAAAATATACTTTATTCATATAAAAATTTGTGCAGTACATTCAAAAGCAGTTCAGTACATTTAGCTGCGGTCAGCAATCCCATACACTACATTTGGGTGCTGACGGCAGTTCCGTTCGATGCATTTCCTTGCTTTTCAGTTCAAGTACAATTCGGTACAATACGGGATACATTGTAGTACATTCAACAAATTACATTACATGTGTCACTATACAGTACACGGAATGGGTGACGGTACATTTACATTTTTCTTTTCAACGTGCATTACAAAACAGACCTTGCATTGTACATGGCACTACATAGGTGTTACAGATCATGGTGCTCCATGTACACAAAAAAGAAGTTACAAGTACAGCCCGAGGGGAGTTTTGTACTGATTCCTGCTCCCGGGTTTACCGTGCCACACTTCTAGCATGAACTGAGATTCCCATTGTTGTGAACAAAAGGGCTGTTACAAGGCATTCCTCGCTGATTGTCCCTTTGACTGCTCTTGAGCACCCTATTAGAGGGTGTCAATAGCCCCATCCCAGGCCGCATTGTCCACTGGGGGGGCGTAAATGTCCGTTCAGCCTGCCATTGTCTCTGTTGGAGACTTACTCTTGGGTCTATTGCTGCCTGGGGTGTGTCAAACTGCCTTTGCCTGCCTGCGGGGCTCTGTGTCGCGTTTATGATATTGACTCCCTGATCCATCGGAGGCAGAATTGCGCGCGTATATTATCTTGGTTTTCTCCTCCCCCGCCATAAAAGTCTGAGCCATCAACGCCGCCGCTTCCAAGGTCAAGTCCTTGGTCTCAATTAGCTTTCTGAAAATCCCAGCATGACCGATGCCCTCAATAAAGAAATCCCTTAGCACCTCCCCCTGCAGGCGTCTGTGAACTTACAGAGGCTGGCCAAGCGCCAGAGATCCACAACGAAATCCGATATGCTCTGTCCTTCCCGACGTCGGTGTGTATAGAATCTGTGTCGGGCCATGTGTACACTGCTCACCGGTTTGAGGTGCTCACCGATTAGTTTGCTGAGCTCTTCGAAGGTTTTGTCCGCCGGCTTCTCGGGTGCGAGCAGGTCTTTCATGAGCACGTAAGTCTTAGGTCCACAGCTGGTCAGCAGATGAGCCCTTCGCTGCATCTCCCAGCCAGTCCTTCATGACAAAACTCTGCTCACCAACACAGTATCGTTCCTCTGTGCTACCGGTGGCCATTCTCGTGGGTCGTTGATTCCCGTTTCTCGTCGCCAATGTAAAGTCCTTACACAATACCACAAATCCACACGAGGCACATTCTATGGACAAGGTCACTCCATGACCTGAACCTTTATTCACAGGACCAAGAAGTGATGACCCTGCGTGGGACCTTCTTTATATACCTGGGTGACCAGGTGAGGAGTGTCTCCCACAAGTTCACCCCCTGTGGTCAAGGTGTGCATTTCTTATGTATATACAGTGGTGTTACATAAAGGTTACATACATGACACCCTCAGAGAGCATCAAATACTTCCACAGTTTGAGTTGTTTTCTGGGCAGATTCCATTCTTGCAATCTGCTATTCCAACTGAGCTTGGGCCACAAGACTTCTGTTTCTTATTAGAAGCAAAAGCAGGTTCCTCCCATAACAGATTGCCTAAGCCATCTCCCATAGGATGTCATAGCAATGCAGTTAAATTCTAAAAAAAGAATTCCTGAATCATTTCCAGAACAGCAGATCTAAATAAGGAGGATATTAAAGTTGCCATCCAACTGACCGTGGAATTCTTTGAGGCTGTAACAAACATGATGGATAAAGAGGAAGCAGTGGATGTGGTGTATTTGGACTTCCAGAAGGCATTTGACAAGGTGCCACATAAAAGGTTACTGCACAAGATAAAAGTTCACGGGGTTGGGTATAATATATTAGCATGGATAGAGGATTGGCTAACTTACAGCTTACAGAAAATAGAGAGTAGGGATAAATGGTTCATTCTTGGATTGGCAATCAGTAACTAGTGGGGTGCCGCAGGGCTGGGACTCCAAATATTTACAATCTATTAACGACTTGGATGAAGGGACCGAGTGTAATGTAGCCAAGTTTGCTGATGATACAAAGATAGGAGGAAAAGCAATGTGTGAGGAGGACACACAAAACCTGCAAAAGGACATAGACAGGCTAAGTGAGAGGGCAAACAAATTGGCAGATGGAGTATAATGTTGGAAAGTGTGAGGTCATGCACTTTGGCAGAAAAAAATCGAAGAGCAAGTTATTATTTAAATGGAGAAAAATTGCAAAGTGCTGCAGTACAGCGGGACTTGGGGGTACTTGTGCATGAAACACAAAAGGATGGTATGCAGGTACAGCAACTGATCAGGAAGGCCAGTGGAATCTTGGCCTTTATTGCAAAGGAGATGGAATATAAAAGCAGGGAAGTCTTGCTACAGTTATACAGGTTATTGGTGAAGCCACACCTGGAATACTGCGTACAGTTTTGGTTTCCATATTTGAGAAAGGATATTCTTGCTTTGGAGGCAATTCCGAGAGGGTTCACTAGGTTGATTCCGGAGGTGAGGAGATTGACTTATGAGGAAAGGTGGAGGAGGTTGGGCCTCTAATCATTGGAATTCAGAAGAATGAGAGGTGATCTTATCGAAACGTATAAGATTATGAGGGGGCTTGACAAGGTGGATGCAGAGAGGATGTTTCCACTGATTGGGGAGACTAGAACTAGAGGGCATAATCTTAGAATAAGGGGCCACCCATTTAAAACTGAGTTGAGGAGGAATTTCTTCTCTCAGTGGATTGTAAATCTGTGGAATTCGCTGCTTCAGAGAGCTGTGGAAGCTGGGTCATTGAATAAATTTAAGACAGAAATAGACAGTTTCTTAACCGATAAGGGAATAAGGGGTTATGGGGAGCAGGCAGGGAAGTGGACCTGAGTCCATGATCAGATCAGCCATGATCGTATTAAATGGCGGAGCAGGCTCGAGGGGCCATATGACCTACTCCTGCTCCTATTTCTTATGTTCTTACGTTCAACACCCACAGAATACATGTCCCCAGCACATGGTCAGTGAATTGTTCCAACATCAATCACTTGTAATTCTATAGAGCCTGTAATATAGAAAATTCCAACCGTACATAATAGAGGAATTGGAAGAGAAAAATATAGATCGCAGGAGATAAGGACACAACGCCATAGTGGCAGAATTAGGAGAGATGAAAAACTTGGTTGAAAAGATGGTTTTTGAGAACGTTTTTAAAAGGTGGAGAGAGAAGTGGCAAGGTGTAAGGGTTTAGGAATAGAGCTGCAGAGTTCAGGGGTAAAGGCTCCGCCACTAAGATTGCTGGCTCAATTTTCCTGAATGCCATTTTTTGATGTATTTCATGCTTTTTTTTTGGGCCCCAACTACTCCAAAAAATTTATTTGCAAGTTTCCCCATTCTAATTTTTTTAATTGGCGCTGCGCAATTTTCGGAGGGTGGAGCCTAATGCCTGTGCTGAAAAACCGATACCCCCATTCTGTGCATGCGCAAAAAAAAAGACGTTTTTTACGTGACTGTTATGGGCGCGCATGACCAGTACAGCTCCTGGTCTGCATTCGGCCATTTTTAAAGAGCTAGTTGTGTGTGAGAACTTTGAGTGCTGTGTGAGAACTTTAGTGGAAAAATCGGAGCTGCAATATGCAACATAGCTCAAGGACCAAGAATTTCTCACAGGAGGAAGTGGAGGCACTGGTTACTGTAACTGAGGCCAGATGGCATGAGCTGGACATCAGCAGAGGTCACATAAAAGTTTCACCAAGAGGAATGAAGAAACGCGGGAACAGACTTGCAGAAAATTACTGTGCAATAGTGACCACCCCAAGGTCTGGAGGCCTGTGCAAAACGAAATGGCAGGACCTTGGTCAAGTAGTTAGTGTAAGTAATATTTTCATTTATTCACTGGAATTGCAATTGTAAATGTGACCATCTGTATGTCCCAGCCAGCATAAAGACACCCTCTCTAAAAAGTTATATTTTCATCTTTGCAGAGGAAGGTGGCCCACAACAAAAGGGAAAGAACTCGAACAGGAGGAGACGCGGAAAATTTACATTCACTGACACCTTTGGAAGACAGTGTCGCTGCTTTGATGGGTCCTGCCTGGAGAAAAGCAACCTTCGGTTGAGGCAATGTGCTATCATTCCTCGTGGTCCTTCAAATCAGCCTGCTGCCTGCACTGTGTGAGCCTACTCATGCCACCCACCCTGCCCCCTCCTCTGCTGCTAACCAGTTGTCTGTTCTGTTATATTCTGCAGAACTTGAGGCCGCCCGAAGCTGATGCAGAAGAAGATTTAGACGCGGACGAGCCTGAAGAGAACATCTTCCAATCCCACCTTCCAGACCAAGAGCATGGGGGTGGGGGGTGAGGGGAAAGGGGCAGGGGGCAGGGATGGATGAAGCCCCCACTGTTATACACACTCTGGAGGAGGTGCAGGTGCCGCCCATTGAGGTGTCAGGCCCTTTCCTGAGTGGTACGAGTGTTGGGACATTCCGTGGTTTCTCACAGTCCGAGGCTGGGGATTCCAGTGGGATGCAGCAAGGCACACCCAGGGCCCCAACGTCCGAGGCTGCGGGTCCCAGTGGGATGCAGCGAGGTACACCCAGGGCCCCACCGTCCGAGGCTGCGGGTCCCAGTGGGATGCACTGAGGTACACCCAGGGTGAGGAGGGGAAGGAGAGCTTGACAGCGCTCTCCTGAGGTGCAGGATCTAGCAGATGTGGGTCAAATGTTGGCAATGAGTGCGGAGAACATTGACCTTACGTGATCACTCCTGGACACCATCAGTGGGGTGGGTGATGAGGTATCGGGACTGTCGGGCGAAGTAACAACACTCACAAGAAATGAGAACATTTTCTGTGCTCATGAGGGAGGGAATATCACAGGCAGCTGATACACTGTCGGTGAACATGAGGGAGGGAATGTTGCAGGTAGTTGAGACAATGTCGGGTCACATGAGGGATGGAATGTCGGACTTAGCTGCTGCAATTGATGGAATCAACTGCCACTCCCACTCCAGTCGCCAGACCAGCCTCTGAAGAGGCCCAAGCCGGGCCTTCCACATTACCGCCTCCTCACCTCACCCCATCAAGAAGTGCCATTACCGAGATGTTCGAAAGAATAAGCTTGGTACCAACCCAAGAAATGCTGCACCACCGCCTGCGAACAGGGGTGGAGTCACCAAGACCAAGCGCAGTGGGTGGTCTTAGAATAAGGTGAAGGAGAGATGGGTGCAGCTGTTGTTGCTGTTATTATTGTTGTTACTGTTGTAACTGTTCTCAAATTAAAAGTTTTTTGTAAATTATGTAAATTTAAAAGTTTAAAAGTTTGTAAGTGATCTTAAAGTTTGTAAATGATCTTAACTGAAAACTTTAAAGTTTGATGCAAGATTATTTTTTATTAAAGTTAAGTTCAAACAAGTGTTAAACTTTTGAATAAAATAGATTTTAAATTATAACTGAATCATTTCCATTATTTGTTCCTTTACCAACACAACTTTTTCAAGTAAAGAACAATCATTTGCATTATTTGTTCCATTACCACAACATAACATTACGGAACAGGTCCAAACAGTAAACATGGTCCCTTTGGAATAGTTGTCACTGAGCCTTCAGGCAGCAAAGCGTTTACGGATGAGCTGCTGGCGCAAGGCTCGAGCAATCGCTAAAGGGGCATAATGGCCAGCCCTCCTCTGCTGTCGTGCTCCGGGTTCAGGTAGTTGCATGGCTTCCTCGGTCTCCTCCTCCTCATCATCTGCATTTTCCTCCTCATCATCATCAACCACTCTCACCTCAGGTTGGTCTTCTACTACCAGGTGCTGCTGCCTCATGATGGCTAAGTTATGCAGCATGCAGCACACAACAGTGAACTGACCGACAATCTCAGGGGAGTATTGCAAGTAGCCTCCGGAATGATCCAGGCATCAGAAACACTGCTTCAAGATGCTAATGGTCCTCTCTATTATGCCGCGCATTGCAATGTGTGACATGTTGTATTCCCAATCAACTTCCGTCCAGGTTACGTGTAGGGGCGTCATGAGCCAGGTGGCGAGGCCGTACCCTTTGTCTCCCAGCAGCCAGCGCTGCCCTTCTGGCTGCTGCTGAAACATGGTATTTATAAGGCTCTCTTGTATGATGAACGCATCATGGGTGCTCCCAGGGTATCTCGCATCAACTGACATGATGCGATGCATGTCCTCACAGACGAGCTGCACATTAATGGAGTGGAAGCCTTTTCTGTTCCTGTACATCTCGGAATCCTCCAAAGGTGCTTGCAAGGCGATGTGGGTACAATCAATGCAACACTTTACCTTTGGGAAGCCAGCAATCCTGGAGAAGCCCACAGCCCTGTTACGGTTTGCCTGGGCGGTCATGGGGAACTTTATGCAGTCATTCCTCTGGGCATATAGTGCAGCAGTCACCTGCCGAATGCAGATATGTGTTGCATGTTGAGAAATGGCACACACATTCCAGTTGTGGCCTGGAATGATCCAGATGCATAAAATAAAAGTGTAATGTATGTACATAAGGTCTGCCCACCACCAGGGGGCACTACTGTCGGAGGTCCTAGGGTCATAGGTATACGCGTGCTGGGCCCACTATATAACCTGAACTTCACCTTTGTATCTTCACTTCTGGAAGCCATTAAAGACTGACCAGGTTACACCTAGTCACTGGCTCACAGTACGGAGTTCATTGTATCATTTCATACACCACAACTCGTGGCGACGAAAATACGAACCCATGTAAAAGTATGGCGAGCACAGCACGATCGAATACTGTTGGAATTCTCAAGAGATTCAATGAGGGAGAGGATTGGGGAGATTTCACAGATCGTCTTGATCAGTATTTCATGGCAAACGACCTAAACAAAGACAAGGATGCAGAGAAGCACAGGGCAGTTCTTCTCGCCGTCTGTAGCCCCACAATCTATGCACTCATCAAGAATCTGCTTTCACCCACTCTTCCTACAGAAAAGGATTACAAAGAACTGTGTGCTCTAGTTCGGGAACACCTTCAACCCACGGAAGGAATCCTCATATCCAGATATTGCTTCTATACACACGTTCGTCCAGAAGGCCAGGATGTAGCAGCATTTGTTGCTGACCTGAGACGTCTTGTAGGGCCTTGCAAATTTGGGCCTGCGTTGGAAGACATGCTGCGTGACTTTTTCATGATCGGGGTCAACCATGAGGCGATCTGAAGTAAGCTGCTGGCTGCAGAGACGCCGGACCTCAGCAAGGTCATCACCATCGGCCAGGCTTGCATGTCCATGCAGAAAAGCACAAAGCAGATATCGCGACAAAACAGGAACTCCACGGTAAGTGGTGTGTACAAAAATTGTATCGACGGCCGGCAGAGCTGCACATGGCAGGGCCGACTTGACTGCGTCTGCAAGGCCGGGAACCGCTCAAAGCCCACCATCGAGGGCCGACTCGACTGCGTATGCGAGAATGGGAACCGCTCAAAGTTCGCCATCGAGGGCCTACTCGACTGCGTATGCGAGAATGGGAGCCGCTCAAAGTTCGCCATCGAGGGCCTACTCGACTGCGTATGCGAGAATGGGAACCGCTCAAAGTTCACCATCGAGAGCCTATTCGACTGCGTATGCAAGACCAGGAGCCGCTCAAAGTTCACCATCGAGGGCCTACTCGACTGCGTATGCGAGACCAGGAGCCGCTCAAAGTTCACCATCGAGGGCCTACTCGACTGCGTATGCAAGAATGGGAGCCGCTCAAAGTTCACCATCGAGGGCCTACTCGACTGCGTATGCAAGAATGGGAACCGCTCAAAGTTCGCCATCGAGGGCCTACTCGACTGCGTATGCGAGACCAGGAGCCGCTCAAAGTTCGCCATCGAGGGCCTACTCGACTGCGTATGCGAGAATGGGAACCGCTCAAAGTTCGCCATCGAGGGCCTACTCGACTACGTATGCGAGACCAGGAGCCGCTCAAAGTTCGCCATCGAGGGCCTACTCGACTGCGTATGCGAGACCAGGAGCCGCTCAAAGTTCGCCATCGAGGGCCTATTCGACTGCGTATGCGAGACCAGGAGCCGCTCAAAGTTCGCCATCGAGGGCCTATTCGACTGCGTATGCAAGAACGGGAGCCGCTCAAAGCCCGCCATCGGGCGCAAATCCGAGCTCAACGTGTTGGCTTTGCAGGGGCAATCACCGACCCCACCAGTGCCACTTCAGGCAGTATGTATGCAGAGGGTGTGCGAAGATGGGGCATCTTCAGCGGACGTGTCCACAGCAGAGAAAGCGAGCTGCGACACACCACGTGGATGATGATCAATTCAGCATGGATCTGACGATGCAGCCCGAGACATTTGAGAGCTCCGAGGAGGAAGTGTATAGCGTACGTGCGTTCCTAACAAAGAGCCAACCGATAATGATGGAGGTAAAATTGAACGGAGTGCTGGTATCCATGGAATTAGACACAGGTTCGAGTCAATCGATAATGAGCCAGAGGACTTTCAAAAAGCTGTGGGAGACCAAGGCAGAGAGACCCAAGCTGAGTCCGATAAATGTGAAGTTGCGTACCTACACCAAAGAGCTCATACCAGTGATTGGTAGTGCAGCAATAAGAGTATCGTACGAGGGAGTGGTTCATGACCTACCGTTATGGATTATCCCGGGAAATGGCCCATCGTTATTCGCCAGGAGTTGGCTCGAGAAAATAAAATGGAAATGGTACGAAATCAAACCTTTGTCATCAGTGGATGATGATTTGTGTGCTCAAGTGCTGAGAAAATTTCCCTGACTGTTTGAACCGGGAATTGGCAGCTTCAAGGGAGCCAAGGTGCAGACTCACCTAGGTCCAGACGCAAGGCCCATCCATCACAAAACCAGGGCGGTCCCGCACACGAGCTCAAATTGGATAGGCTACAACGCGAGGGGGTTATCTCACCGATTGAACTTAATGAATGGGCCAGTCCCATTGTTCCGGTGTTAAAGAACGACGGCACGGTCAGGATTTGTGGACATTACAAGGTCATGATCAACCAAGTTTCGAAACAAGATCAGTACTATTATGTATGGAGAAAGAGTCAGCCTGAACACTGTGAGCTCAAAGTAAAGTGTGACCGTAGTCTTTTATTGCAGGTCTCCAGAGTGCCTCTCCAACCTGTGAGGCCTCCTTAAATACCTGTGCTCCCAAGGGATTATGGGAACCCTTGGGACTCCAGGGGATGATCCCTCTGGTGGCTGTACAGAGTATATACAAGTTTACATATATAACAAGTACCCGCTACCGAAAGCTGATGACCTGTTTGCAACACTAGCCGGGGAAAAATCATTCACCAAATTAGATCTAACGTTGGTCTACATGACACAGGAACTGGTTGAATCATCAAAGAAACTTACATGCATCAACACGCACAAAGGACTGTTTATTTACAAAAGGTGCCCTTTTGGCATCCATTCGGCAGCAGTCATATTTCAGAGAAACATGGAGAGCCTATTGAAATCCGTCCCCGGGACTGTGGTATTCCAAGATGACATCCTAGTCACAGGTTGTGACACCGCCGAGCACCTGCACAATCTGGAAGAGGTTCTGCATCGTTTGGACAAAGTGGGACTCAGGCTGAAACATTCGACGTGCGTTTTCATGGCACCAGAGGTCGAATTCCTTGGACGAACGATTGCTGCAGACGGAATCAGGCCTACAGACGCGAAAACAGAGGCCATCAAAAATGCGCCCAGGCCCCAGAATGTGATGGAGCTGCGTTCGTTCCGGGGTCATCTCAACTACTTTGGCAATTTCTTACCCAAATCGAGCACAGTATTAGAGCCTTTGCACAAGCTGCTCAGGAAAGGAGACGACTGGCTGTGGGATGAACTTCAAGACAGAGCCTTTGAGAAGGCTAGAAATCTGTTGTGTTCCCACAAACTACTGGTACTGTATGAACCATGTAAGCATCTAGTTTTGACCTGTGATGCGTCGTCCCATGGGGTCGGCTGCATACTCCAGCAAGCCAATGAGTCAGGCAAACTACAACCAGTTGCATACGCGTCTCGAAGCCTGTCCAAGGCGGAACGAGCCTACAGCATGGTAGAAAAAAAGGCTTTAGCATGGGAGAGGCATTAATGGGGCAGTAAGGCCTTTCCGACCGGTGGCACGAGGATGGGCCGAAACGGGTTTCTGCCCCACCCATGTTGCCGCCCCATCGGGCACGTGGTAACCCCTTACTGCCCAGCGGTGACACCTTTCCGCCCTGCGAGGGAAATTGCCCCACGGGGGAAGAGCTGCTGCCGCTCGGTGCCACCGACAGCTTTTCCCGGTGAGAAGCTGCCAATGGCTGGGCGGCGTGTCCGCCCTTAAAGGGGAGGGCGCACTGCTGCGGCCATCATTTTATTTTAATTGTGGGCGACTCTGAGGTCGGCCCGACAATAGTGGCCACGGGTTCGGCCGGGCCGTCAGCAGGCAGCTCAGTACCCCCTCTTGGGTGCCGGGTCATTGGCCTGGCCGAAACCCTCCCTGGTGACCCCTTTAACTGGAGGGGGGGGGGGGCGTTGCTATGCGTTAGCCATCGCGCTGACGTCATCAGCGTCTCTGCCCACCTTCGGCCCAGCTCCCAAAGCACTTCCACCCCTTAACCGCCCCAAACACCGCCCGAACAAATTAAAACATTTAAAGAGGCCAATTTCCCGCTATTCTTCGCCCCATGGCTTGGGGCGGTGAATAATCATTTAATTCGAATTGTGCGCCCCGTTTGGAGCCGAGGGCAATTTCAGCCCCATAGAATCTTGCGGCACAGAAGACCATTCGCCTGCCGTGCCTGTGCCGGCTCTTTGAAAGAGCTGTCCAATTTTTTTCCATAACCCTGCAAATTACATGTCCAATTGCCTTTTAAAAGTTCCTATGGAATCTGATTCCACCACCTTATAAAATAGTGTGTTCTAGATCTTAAACCCCTCTGTGTGAAAACATGTCTCCTCATTTCCCCTGCAGTTTTTTTGCCAATTATTTTAAATCTATGACCTTTGCTTACCGACCCACATGCCCGAGGAATTAGTTTCTCCCCACATGCTCTATCAAAAGCTCTCATCATTTTGAATACTTTGATTAGGTCTCCTCTTAACTTTCTCTGCTCTAAGGAAAACAATCCCAGCAGCTCCAGTTTCTCCACATAACTGAACTCCCTTATCCCTGATAGCATGCTGATAAATTTCCTCTGTACCCTCTCCAGGGTCTTGACATCCTTCCTAAAGTGTGGTGCCCAGAATTGTACACAATACTCCAGCTGAGGCCTAACCAGAGATTTGTAAAGGTTTAGCATGTCTTCCTTGTTTTTGTATTTAAAGCGTCTATTTACAAAGCCAAGTATCCCATATGCCTTCTTACCATGCCCTGCCATCTTCAAAGATTTGTGAATAGGCACCCCCAGGTCCCTCTGTTTTTGCACCCCCTCAAAATAGTACCATTTAGATTATATTTACTCTCAATGTTGTTTCTCCCAAAGTGCATCAATTCACACTTATCCACATTAAATTGCATCTGCCATGTGTCTGCCCATTTCACCAGTCTGTCCATGTCCTCCTGAAGTCTATTACTATCCTGCTCACTATTTACTACATTGCCAAGTTTTGTATCATCCGCAAGCTTCAAAACTACTCCCTATACCCAAGTCCAAATCATTTATAGATAACAAGAAAAAGCATTGGTCCTAATACTGACCCCTGGGGAGCCCCATGGCATACTTCTCTCCAGTCAGTAAAACATCCTTTCACTGTTACTCTCTGCCTCCTATCCCTTAGCCAATTTCATACCCAAGTTACCACCGTCCCTTTAACCCATATGCTTCTATTTTCCGAATATTTTTGTTAGGAGGTACTTTGTCAAATGCCTTTTGAAAGTCTATATATAAAACATCTACTGCACAACCATCATCAATCCTCTCTGTTACTTCATCAAAGAATTCAGTCAGATTAATCAGACATGATTTCCCTTTATCAAATCTGTAAAGTCCTTACTCAATGGCACAAAACCCTCACAAGACACATTCCATGGACAAGGTCACTCTATGACCTGAACCTTTATTCACAGGACCAAGAAGTGATGACCCTGCGTGGGACCTCCCTTTATATACCTGGATGACCAGGTGAGGAGTGTCTCCCACAAGTTCACCCCCTGTGGTCAAGGTGTGCATTGCTTAAGTATGTACAGTATTGCAGTGGTGTTACATAGAGGTTACAAACATGACATCACCTCCACCCCCCCAAAGTCTTATTGGGATCATAGGTTAAGTCTTTCAGGTGGTCTACGCTCCCTCGTGGAGCGCTGCAGTTGGGGCTCTGGTTGTTGAGCCTTGGCGTGAGTGTCTGTCACCTGTGGTGATTCCGGCCTGTCCGGGCTGACCGCAGGGACTGTGCCTGCTGTTGAATGTTCTTGTTGCTCGTTCACTGGCGGTGGTGTGAGCACCATCTCATGATCTTCCTCGGGTTCCTCAGTGTCTATGCTGAACCTTTTTTTACTTGGTCCAGATGCTTGCGGCATATCTGCCCATTGTTAAGTTTAACCACGATGATCCTGTACCCCTTTTGTCTATTACAGTACCCTCAAGCCATTTGGGCCCCACGGCGTGATTGAGGACAAATACGGGGTCATTTATTTCTATACATCGCCCCCTTGAATTTCGGTCATGGTACTTGTTTTGGGACTGGCGCTTGCCCTCAACTATGTCGGTCAGGACTGGGTGAATGAGGGACAACCGAGTTTTGAGTGTTCGTTTCATAAGTAGCTCAACGGGCGGGACCCCCGTGAGCGAGTGCAGTCGGGACCTATAGGTCAGCAGGCGGCATTGCAGGGAGGGTCCTTGAATCCTGAGCATGCCTTCTTTAATGATTTGGACCGCACGTTCCGTCTGGCCATTGGAGGCCGGCTTGAACGGTGCTGTTCTGACATGGTTGATGCCATTGCCTGACATGAACTCCCGGATTCGTAGCTCCTGAAACATGGGCCATTATCGCTAACAAGGATGTCCGGCAAGCCGTGTGTTCCAAAGACCGCACGTAGACTCTCCACGGTGGTGGATGTCGTGCACGAATTCAAAATGATGCACTCGATCCATTTCGAGTACGCATCTACCACAATGAGAAACATTTTTCCCATGAACGGGCCCGCGTAGTCTACATGAATACGTGACCATGGCCTGGTGGGCCAGGGCTACGGGCTGAGCGGGGCCTCCCTGGGGGCATTACCCAGCTGGGCACACGTCATGCACCTGCGAACACAGTGTTTCAGGTCTGAATCAATTCCCGGCCACCAAACATGTGACCGGGCAATGCCTGGATGCTCACTGTGGAGTTCCCTGATGAATGCCTCCCTGCCCCTCTGGAGCATGACTACCCGGCTGCCCCATAGTAGGCAGTCGGCTTGGATGGAGAGCTCATCCATCCGTCTGTGAAACGGTCTGACCTCCTCAGGGCATGCTCCGTGTGCGGGCGCCCAATCCCCCGTCAGGACACATTTCTTAATCAGAGATAGGAGGGGATCTCTGTTTGTCCAGATTTTGATCTGGCGGGCTGTGATGGGGGAGCTTGTGCTGTCAAAGGCATCAACAGCCATGACCATCTCAGCGCTTTGTTCCGCTGCCCCCTCGGTGGTGGCCAGTGGAAGCCTGCTGAGCGCGTCAGCGCAATTTTCGGTGCCAGGCCGGTGCCGGATGGAGTAGTCATAAGCAGCCAGCGTGAGAGCCCATCACTGTATGCAGCCTGACATGTTGGCATTGACAGCCTTGCTGTCTGACAACAGGGATGTTAACGGCTTGTGGTCTGTTTGTAATTCGAAACTCCTGCCAAAAAGGTACTGATGCATTTTTTTTACACGATAGACACACGCGAGTGCCTCCTTCTCAACCATCCCATATCCCCGTTCTGCTTGAGAGAGCGACCTGGAAGCATAAGCCACAGGTTGTAGTTGGCCCTCAGCATTACTCTGCTGCAACACACACCCAACCCCATAGGACGATGCATCACATGTCAGAACCAATTTCTTACAGGGGTCGTACAGGGTCAATAACTTATTTGAACAAAATAGGTTCCGCGCCCGATTGAAAGCCCGTTCTTGATAGTCCCCCCAAACCAATCACAACCCTTACGCAGGAGCACTTGAAGCGGCTCCAACAATGTGCTTAAGTTTGGCAGAAAGTTCCCGAAATAGTTCAAGAGTCCCAGAAATGAACGCAACTCCGATGTGTTGCCGGGCCTGGGCGCTCGTCGAATCGCCTCTGTTTTGGATTCGTTGGGCCGACTCCCATCTGCAGCAACCCTTCTGCCCAGGAACTCAACCTCAGGAGCCAAAAACACACATTTAGACTTCTTGAGTCGCAGGCCTACCCGGTCCAGTCAGCGTAGCACCTCGCCAGGTTGTGGAGGTGTTCCTCGGTGTCACGACCCGTGAAGAGGATGTCGTCCTGAAATACGATTGTTCCAGGAATGGATTTAAGGAGGTTTTCCATGTTTCTTTGAAAAATAGCGGCCGCTGATCGAATGCCAAACGGGCACCTATTGTAAACAAACAGTCCCTTGTGCGTAGTGATGGTGGTCAGTAGTTTAGATTCGTCAGCCAGTTCTTGGGTCATGTAGGCTGAAGTGAGATCCAACTTGGTAAACAGCTTGCCGCCTGCCAGTGTGGCGAAAAGATCCTCCGCTCTCGGGAGCGGGTATTGGTCTTGTAGGGACACCCGGTTATAGTGGCCTTGTAGTCGCCACAGATCCTGACAGAACCATCCGCTTTTAGGACGGGAACAATGGGGCTCGCCCAGTCGCTGAATTCAATGGGCGAGATGATGCCTTCTCTCAGCAACCGGTCCAACTCGCTCTCAATTTTCTCCCACATCACATACGGCACCGCTCTGGCTTTGTGGTGCACTGGTCTGGCGTCCGGGGCGATGCATATCACCACTTTTGTACCTTTGAACATCCCGACGCCAGGTTGGAATAGTGACTCAAATTGTTGTAGGACTTGTGAGCACGAACTTCGCTCCACAGATGACATTGCGTGCACATCCCCCCATTTCCAGTTCATCTCAGCTAACCAGCTCCTTCCCAACAGTGCGGGACCATTGCCCGGGACAATCCAGAGCGGCAGCCGGTTCACTGATCCATTGTGTGTGACTGCCAACATTGCACTGCCTAGTACTGGAATGATTTCTTCGGTATACGTCCGTAATTGCGTCTCAACGCGTTCTAGTTTGGGTCTGCTGGCTTTTGAGTTGCCATAGCTTTTCGAATTGTTGAACGCTCATGAGTGACTGGCTGGCCCCCGTGTCCAGCTCCATGTGTACAGGGATACCGTTTAATAAAACCTTCATCACCATGGGTGGTGTTTTTGGTATATGAGCTGTGAATGTTTGCCACACGAACCTGCTGAACTTCAGCGTCCATTGATTTGCCCCAAGAGTCATCCTGCATCACAGACCCCTCTTCTGGTCCATCCGCCTTGTAAATTAGCCTGGTTACAGGCTTCCTGCACATTTGAGCTAAATGGCCACTGAGGTTGCAATTTCTGCAAATTGTTGAAACCTGCAAATCCTGGCAGAGTGTTTGCCCCCACACCTCCAGCATGAGCTGAGATTCCCATTGTTGTGAACAAAGGAGCTATGACCCGGCATTCCTCGCTGATTGTCCCTTTGACTGTCCTTGAGTACCCTGTTAGTGGGTGTCAATGGCTCCATCCTGGACCGCATTGTCCACTTTGTCCGCATTGTGATGCGTAAATGTCCGTTCAGCCTGCCATTGTCTCTGTTGAAAACCTACTCTGGGGTCTATTGCTGCCTGGGGTGTGTCGAACTGCCCTTTCCTGCCTGCGGGGCTCTGAGTCACGTTTATGATATTGACTCCCTGATCCCCCGTCGCGTTGGAGGCAGAATTGCGCGCGTATATTATTTTGGTTTCCTCCTCCCCCGCTATGAAAGTCTGAGCCGTCAACACCGCCGCTTCCAAAGTCAAGTCCTTGGTCTCAATTAACTTTCGGAAAATCCCCGCATGACCGATGCCTTCAATAAAGAAGTCCCTTAACATCCCCTCCCCCCCCCCCCACCACCGCCCCCCTGCAGGCGTCTGTGAACTTACAGAGGCTGGCCAAGCGCCGGAGGTCCGCAACGAAGTCCGGTATGCTCTGTCCTTCACGGCGTCAGTGGGTATAGAATCTGTGTTGGGCCATGTGTATGCTACTCGCCGGTTTGAGGTGCTCACCGATTAGTTTGCTAAGCTCTTCAAAGGTTTTGTCCGCCGGCTTTTCGGATGCTAGTAGGTCCTTCATGAGCCGTTAGTCTTAGGTCCGCAGCTGGTTAGCAGATGGGCCCTTCGCTTGTCGGCCGCTGCATCTCCCAGCCATTCTTTCATGACAAAGCTTTGCTGGAGCCTCTCAATGAAATCGTCCCAGTCCTCACCAACACAGTACCGTTCCTCTGTGCTACCGGTGGCCATTCACGTGGGTCGTTGATTCCCGTTTCTCGTCGCCAATGTAAAGTCCTTACTCAATGGCACAAAACCCACACGAGGCACATTCTATGGACAAGATCACTCTATGACCTGAACCTTTATTCACAGGACCAAGAAGTAATGACCCTGCGTGGGACCTCCCTTTATATACCTGGATGACCAGGTAAGGAGTGTCTCACACAAGTTCACCCCCTGTGGTCAAGGTGTGCATTGCTTAAGTATGTACAGTATTGCAGTGGTGTTACATAGAGGTTACATACATGAAGAAATGCATGCTGGCTGTCCCTTATTAACCCATACTTCTCCAAGTGAGAATTAATTTTGCCCTTAACAATTGTTTCTAGTAGTTTTCCCACCACTGGTGTTAGACTGGTGCTAGATAGGCCTATTGTTACCAGGTTTATCCCACTCCTCTTTTTTGAACAAAGGTATAACATTTGCGATCCTCCAGTCCTTTGGCACCACTCCAATACCCAAGGAAGATTGTGGTTAGAGCTTCTTCTATCAGCACCGTACCTTCCCTCGGCGATCTAGGTTGCATCCCATCTGGACCAGGTGATTGTTAACTTTGAGTGATGCCAACCTATCTAGCATCTCCTTTGGATATGTTTTTATCCTATCCAATATCTCTACTCCTCCTCCTCTACTCCGACATTAACTTCATCCTCTTCTTTTGTGAAGACAGATGCAAAGTACACATTCAATACCTCAGTCATGCCCTCCGCCTCCACAGAAAGATTTCCTTTTTGGCCTTAACCAGCACCACCTTTCCTTTAACTATCCTTTTAATTTTTATATGTTTATAAAAGATTTTATGTTTTTTTTAATGTTATCTGCTAATCTTTTCTCATACTCTTTGCCTTTCTTATATCCTTTTTCAATTTCCCTCTGCACCCTCTGGAAACTGTGTGGTTTTCGATTATATTCTCTACCGAAGTTTCATGAGAGAATTTTTATTGCCTTTGCCCTTTCCCGTTGATGCTTCGATATCCATTGGCAGCACCACTTCTGAGTCGCGTTACGTTTGCTTCAGCGTATTTGAATCATTTTTGCCACAAATTGAGGTGTACATCTGTCCCGGGTTGATCAAGGAACACAACCACCTAACTTGTGGCGTTTGTCGCCAATATCCCCATTGCTGCGAGTAACAACAGACCTTGTAATATTTTATCAGGATAGCCTAGTACAAGATTCTGGTTTCGCCGTTAAACTTCCTAAGCACAATGACCAAGTTTTAAAGAGACAGCCACTAAATCAAAGCTTAAACAAAAATACATCACTGTTGTCACAGAAACTGAAAACAGAGTTTCTCGTGTTCCCTGAGAGAAAGCCATAGAAGCATGTTGCCTGAGATATCAATCTACATTCTCTGACTGGAGAATGAAGGCTCTTTACATCGAATCTTAGAATGATCCAACACAGAGGGAGGCCATTCAGCCCATCATGTCTGTGCCGGCTCTTTGAAAGAATTATCCGATTAGTCCCACTGCACTACTCTTTCCCCATAGCCCTATAAATAATCCCCCTTTAAGTATTTATCAATTCCCTTTTGAAGTTTATTTTTGAATCTGCATCAATGGAAAGTCATATTAAAGAAAAAAGGAGTGAAAAAAAGACTTGCATTTATATAGCGCCTTTCACGGTCCCCAGATATCTCAAAGTGCTTGGAGGAGAAATATAATCCATCGTGCTCAACAGAACCTGAGCAGGTTCTAATAAAGAAGACAGATGTACAGGTTTGGCCTGCCTGACACTCCTGAAAAGTTAACTAGCTAATGAGCTCATAAGACATAAGGATATGACAAACCCAAATGAGTTTCTATTGGCAAAGCACACCCTAAAAGATTACGAAATAGTAAAACATAAGATAAGCAGCAAATGTTAAGTGTGAAATGTACATAATAAACAGAACACTCCTGATGCCCTCCCCCAGCCACTGCCCGAATAAAGAAAAACGGGAAGAAATGCAAAGTCAGCCAGACATTTCCTGGCCCAGACTCGGCGCTGTGTGGGCAGTGAGTGTCCGAACTGAGAGGCATGAGGCCATCTCGAAGCTGGGCCCCGGGCATCGCCTACATATTCAGGATGAGATGCCGGTTGGTGCCTGCTTCGCCTCCACTAGCAGTTCTCGCCACAAGAAACCAAGAATTTCAGTCCGCCGGCAGCAGCCCTCAGGTAAGTTCTGGTGAGGCTGGATCGGGCGATGGGGTGGGGTTGTCATGGGGACCAATTGCCACGACTGCCCCTCCTGGCTCCACAGAAAATTTAATTGCAAGAAAACGACACCTAGTATTTACCTTTTGTTGGCGGCTGAAGGGGCGGCTGAAGAATCCTGGGCGGGGCTGGCCCGACCCCTGCTCCAATCAGCGGGTCAAATTTTACACAGGGGTCCTTCAGCAGGCATCATTAATATATTTAAGGGTTCAGTGTGTGCCCGGGATGCCTAAAGAATGGTCACCACTAATTTAGCAGCGGGATCACCGCCTATGTAGATTGGGCACAAGCCGTCCCACTGTTAAATTGATATGTTTTGTGCCCAAAAATGGGCATAGCACACACCACTTTCTACCCTACTGTGTTCATCTAGCTCAATGTGATCTGTTTAGTAGCCATTAAATACTGGCAGTCATCAGTCCACAAGTATAAAGTGCCAGATGACCATCCAAAATAGAGAAGCAAAGAAAAGTTGACAAGCTGATAATTAGCATTCATTTATGAACACACAAAAATTAAAGAGAGTGCATATTGCTGCCACTTGTCGCTTGATTACTACATTCAATCTTACCTCAGCAATAGCAGACAAGTGGTGTGCAGCTGAAACTGAAGCCCCGTTTGCAGCCAACAGCAGAGGAATCTGAGGTTATTAGCAGGGTGACTGAACTGTGAAATGAGGGGATATTGGGACCGAAATTCACCCCCGCCGGAAATAAGCGCCCGCACTTATCGTGTTTCAGCTGTTTTCACCGCTGTGGTGGATGCAGTGGCCTCTTGCGCAAAATTCAGCTCTCTGTCTTTTTTTTTCCAGTGGGGAAGAGGTCGGTCATAATGGGGGCGGAGTGGGGGGGGAGGGGGGTGCAGGTGGGCACGGAGCGTCCGACAAACTGGGGGCAGAAGTGGGGGGGGCGGCGGGCGGAGTGTCCGCCGCTGTCAGTCATCAGCATGGCGCTGATGATGTCATCACGCTGACGCGTCATCACATCTCTCCCCTTCACTTAAAGGGGTGAGCCACTGTCAGCTCAGCGATTCTTTTACTTCAGTCCACTGGGCCACCAGGGAGGGTTTCAGCCAGGCCAGCAGCCTGGCATCCAAGAGGGGATACCAAGCTGCCTGTTGGCGGCCCGGCCGAACCCGGGGGGCATAATTGTCAGGCCGACCTGGCAGTTGGCCAACACAAAAAATAAGGTGGCGGTCGCGGCAGTGTGCCCTCCCCTTTAATGGTGGTCATACAGTGCACCCACAGGGGCTGTCAGGGGCACTGAGCGCGGCTGCAAGATTTTTTAAGGTAAATTTTGCTTCGGGGCAGGAGATCAGCGGTGCATGTTTTGATGACGCACTTAGGAGGGTTTGGCAGCAGCGGGGCAGAAGTGGGGACCGCCAGAAAAAGCACCGAGGTGAATTTCGCGAGTGGCGGCCATTCAGCACCGTCGTGTGGCCGTCACTTTCCGACACTAACGGGCCTTAGTGGGAGGCTGAATTTCGGCCCCATTGATTTTCATCTTTTCAAAATATGATGGCTTAATTTTCTTTTTACTCTTCCAATGAGCCATATAATCAAATATTGCAATTCAGATAAACTAGTGTGTTTGGGAGGCCACACCTGGAATACTGCGTACAGTTTTGGTTTTCATATTTACAAAAGGATATATTTGCTTTGGAGGCGGTTCAGAGTAAGTTCACTAGGTTGATTCCGGGGATGAGGGGGTTGCCTTATGAGGATAGGTTGACGAGGTTGTGCCTCTACTCATTGGAATTCAGAAGATTGAGAGGTGATCTTATCGAAATGTATAAGATTATGAGGGGGCTTGACAAGGTGGATGCAGGGAGGATATTTCCACATAGGGGAGACTAGAACTAGGAGGCAGAATAAGGGGCTGCCTATTTAAAACTGAGATGAGGAGGAATTTCTTCTCTCAGAGGGTTGTAAATCTGTGGAATTCGCTGCCTCAGAGAGCTGTGGAAGCTGGGACATTGGATAAATATAAGACAGAGATAGGCAGTTTCTTAACCGATAAGGGATTAAAGGGTTATGGGGAGCAGGCAGGGAAGTGGACTCGAGTCCATGACCGGATCAGCCATGATCGTATTAAATGGCAGAGCAGGCTCGAGGGGTCGTATGGCCTACTCCTGCTCCTATTTCTTATGTTCTTATGTTCTAGCTGTGAGAATGTGCAGTAACAACCTAGGTGGGCAGCAGCACTATCGTTCTGCAGAGAACCCAAATTGCCTTGTGTCTGTAATACATTTTTCTCTCCTTTGTTTCATCCTCTCCTCAGCTGCTTCTTTGCATCCTATCATTTTTTCCTCTCTTCCTAATGTAAGTTATTTAACCCCTTTCTTCTGCTTGTCTGCCTTCTAACCTCCTGCTCCTTTTTTATTTTCTCTCCTGTTTGTATCTAAATTCTTCAGCGATTTGAAGAATGGGTGTCCCAAAGAAGGAGGTGGCTGAATGATACCTCCTCTGCCCCCAGTAAAGTGCTGGACTTCAGATTTCTGCAGTGCAATTTCTCAGTCTGAAGGGGGAGATGTGTGATTGAACTTCCAGGTCTCCAGAGAGAAAGAAGAAAACAATTTCTTCCAAGATGCTGGCAGCAATCCAATAGAGACCAAATTCAGAGGCCAAGTTTTAAAATGATGGAAGGTTACAGATTCAGTCACGCCAATGTGTCTGTAACATCACAGAAAGCTTCAAACATCTCTCTTTAAAGTCATATGTTTTAAGTATTTTCTTATTTGTTTCAAATTACTTTAATGAATGACAGGACATCTGAAGGAAAATATGTTAATTCAAGAAAGGGGGACAGGCTGTCCCCTGTGGGTTAACAGATTAACCTTCAGGAAAGTAGACCTTGGTTCTTCAACCTTCACAATGCTTCCTTTTACAAAAGATATTCTTTCTGAACTGAAATGGTGCAAGGTTTCACTCCCATTGCTATCAGTATTACGAAATCCTAAAGAAGCCTTTGGGCTGCCTGGAGCTGACAACAGGGGTGGCCGGAGCCGTTCAGTAAATGAGTCACGTGACTGATTATTCCAGTTCTGCCTGCACACTTGAAAAGACTTAAAGCATTGGAAAGAGGGCTGAGTGAGTCCATGCGAGCAGAGAACCACAAAGCATGTAACTTCTCAGATTAATTGGTTTGAGGAGAGGAACGGAGCAGATTATCCAGCAAGAAAACACTGCTCAAAGTCACAGAAAATGTGGAACCAGACAAGGGTTTCAGCTGGATTGCCCCGGGGAGTGTTGGTTAAATCAGGTAAGTGTATACATGTATGCGAATGTAGATGAGGATTTGAAAGTTTAAATCTGTCTTAAATAATAAGAAAGCGCCAGGATTCACTGAATATTACTTTTCTTCCTGATCCAGCTTTTGAAGATAAGCAATTAAATAAAAATGTATTTTTTTGACTGAACTTTAAATAATTGTTTGAACATTAAGGTTCAGGAATAGAACTCAAATATTTGTTAAAGTAACTGGTTTAACCTGTACTGTGGCATGCCACTTTATGGTCCAAATTACTTTGCAATATGTTATATAAAAAAAGAAATGGTTTGGATATTTGTACGGTGAAAGTTTTGAGTGTTTATTTCGAGACTTGAAAGGAGAAACTTGTCTTTTTGTTGCCTTATTAAGCTTTAGATGAAAGCGACTGCACTCATTCCTCCTCTCCAGTAGATACTTTGAACCAAAGTTCCTGCTGGCAGCGTTCTAAGTCAAGGCAGCACCTTACAGTTAGTGTTGTTTGCTCTGAGGCTGAATTACACGGGAAACAAGTCCGAACGTTGATTTGTGTCTGTGCAGAGGGACAGCTTCTGCTGTACTTGTTGGGCAGACTGTGTACATAAAGAATCAAGCTGCTCTTCAGTAACCATGGCAACCTCTTGGTGCATAAGCATTTTTCAGAAAAATTGCACTAATAAGGAATTGAAATGTGTGTCTTCCTTGTTTATGACAATCAGATTTTTTCGGAATAAAATATAATTGAATTATTATTAATGTTTACACTTATTGGAAATATTTTAATGCAAATATGAGCATAAAAAGGCTCAACTTTAGAAAGTTTGATTTTTGTGTTAACACAGCGACTGAATAATACTGAATTAAAGAATGCATATTCATGAGATGTAATCTGCTTTTAATTTCATTGAAATGGAAAGGTTCACATGGCGTATTATTCCCTATAGTTTTTCTGAGCCAAACTTTGAGTGTACTTTGATAGGAAGCATTATTGAATGAAAATGTAAATGAAGCTCGGGAAGAGTCAATATTTAGCATTTTCACTTGTTGTGGAGCTAACATGAGTTTGGTTAACGATCATATCCAATCTGTTCTACGTTTTGACAAGTTGTAAGTATTCTGGGATGAGAGAAAACCCGTCAGATTTTCTTAAATATTCACCTCTTTGCTCAAAGGATCCTTGGCAATGACAGGAATCTATGGCGAAAGCCAGCTAGTTGCTATGGTAATCTGTGTTTTTTCTGTGTTCTCCGAGACTAAAATCCCTTTCAGCTGTCATATATGTGTAATGTCAATTCAACCACATGACTGATTTTGGTTTGAAAACGTTAGAGGTTGTGACCTGGAATTTCCTGTGGGGGCGCAACCCGGAAATTGCAGTCGAAATTCTGCTCATTCCCAAACCTATCTACCATTGTCAAATTGCACTCAAATTTCCTGCAGATCTCATTAGCATGTGCCCGAACATAAAAATGGGCATAAATCAATGTAAGCAATCAGGGAAAGCACCAAACTCGCACTATATATTCTTTCTTTAAGTATGAAGATTAAAGTTTCAACTCATTCAACCATCTTTCATGCACTTTAGGCACAGCAGGAGATTGCAAGCGGGGACACCTTTCATTATTAATGTGACATTTACACTGCCATAAAGAAGCATTCACCAAAACAGAAAATAAGAACAGATCTTAGTGAGGATAATTTTTTTTCAATGATCAAAAAAATTGCAAAGAAAACACCAGAAAAATGACTGTTTCCCTGCTGTGCCTGAAAATCTGGTCATTAAAGGAGAGCTTCTGAGCAAGTGCAATTGCAGAAACTGGTCTATGAGGCTTTGTAACTTGGGGACAGTGCCATCATTATGGGTGGAGTTGCATTCAGGCGGAGGGATCGATAGACGATTGTAAAGGTTTGAGGAGATTTGGGCGTATTGTTCTTGCGCGCATAATTCCCTTATGCCCAAAATTCCATGATTGTTTAGTCCACGTAATTGCTTTGTCCCCGACTGCGCATGTCTCTGTCCAGAAAATATCAGGCCGAAATCCTCGTGCCCACACAATGTGGATCATTTTGCGAATGAGACGAAACATTGCTGTGAGCAATTAAAATAAGATAACATTAAGCAAAAAAGTTAGTGTACCTGGAAATAAGTGAATAAGCTTGATGCTGCCACAGAATAGTGGCAGACACATAGCTGCCAAGTCTTCTGTTTCCAGCTGGGCATTACAGATATTAAACTTAAACCCTGATGAAGAACTAAATCTTCAGCGAAACTATCCTCAACCTGCATAATGCCAGCCTCAATTCACATCTCAGAGAACTCCTGGAAGAAGACGGTGTCCCTCCATACCCTTACAATTGCCTTATGGACACTGCTGTATTTTTGTTGCCATGTAATCCTCCTCCATGTCTTCACAGGATACCTTAGACACCTGAAAGATGAGACCTGGGTGAATTGGGTGAGGCGTGATAGCTCTCATCATTGGCATGTAACAGTATGTGTCAAAGGCCTTTGTAAGGTCGAAGAAAGCCATGTATAAGGGCTGGCGCTGCTCCCTGCATTTTTCTGCTGCTGTCGCGCTGCAAAAATCATGCCCGTTGTGCCCCAGAGGGGATGAAATCCGCACTACGACTCTGGGAGGAGCTCCTCGGCCACAGGGAGAAGACGGTTGAGGAGGACTCTAGCGATGACTTTCCCAGTGGCTGATAGCAGGGAGATTCCTCTGTAGTTGCCGCAGTTGGACTTATCCCCTTTTTTAAAGATGGTCACGATCACTCCATCTCTAAGATCTCCCGGCATGCTCTCCTCCCTCCAGATGAGAGAGATGAGGTTGTGTATTCGCACCAGCAGTGCCTCTCCGCCATACTTCAGTGCCTCAGCAGGGATTCCATCCGTTCCCGTAGCCTTGTTGTTTTTTAGCTGTCTTATGGCCTTTTCTACCTCATGCAGTGTTGGGGTCTCACTGAGGTGGTGGCACATAGCATGCTGCGGAATGGCATCGAGAACACTCGAGTCAAAGGCAGAGTCTCAACAGCCTTTGACACTATCAACTGCGAGAGTCTATGGAGCGTCCTCCTCCATTTCGGATGCCCCCAAAAGTACGTCACCATACTCCGCCTGCTCCACGATAACATGCAGGCTGTGATCCTTACCAACGGATCCATCATAGACCCAATTCATGTCTGGACCAGGGTCAAGCAGGGCTGCTTCATCGCCCCAACCCTCTTCTCAATCTTCCTCGCTGCCATGCTCCACCTCACAGTTGATAAGCTCCCCGCTGGAGTGGGGCTAAACTACAGAACCAGTGGGAAGTTGTTCAACCTTCGCCGTCTCCAGGCCAGGTCCAAGACCACTCCAGCCTCTGTCGTCGAGCTACAGTATGCGGATGACGCCTGCATCTGTGCACACACAGAGGCTGAACTCCAGGACATAGTCGACGTATTGACCGAGGCGTATGAAAGCATGGGCCTTATGATAAACATTAGTAAGACAAAGGTCCTCCACAAGTCTGTCCTCACCGCACAGCACTGCCCCCAAAACATCAAGATCCACGACATGGCCCTGGACAACGTGGACCACTTCCCCTATCTCGGGAGCCTCCTATCAACAAGAGCAGGCATTGATGATGAGATCCAACACCGCCTCCAGTGCGCCAGTGCAGCCTTTGGCCATCTGAGGAAAAGAGTGTTTGAAGATCAGTCCCTCAAAACGGTCACCAAACTCATGGTCTACAGGACCGTTGCAATACCCGCCCTCCTGTATGGCTCAGAGACGTGGACCATGTACAGTAGACACCTTAAGTCGCTGGAGAAATACCACCAGCGATGTCTCCGCAAGATCCTGCACATCCCCTGGGAGGACAGACGCACAAACATTAGCGTCCTTGTCCAGGCCAACATCTCCAGCATTGAAGCACTGACCACACTTGATCAGCTCCGCTGGGCAGGTCACATAGTTTGCATGCAAGACACGAGACTCCCAAAGCAAGCGCTCTACTCGGAACTCGTCCACAGCAAACGAGCCAAAGGTGAGCAGAGGACACGTTACAAGGACATCCTCAAAGCCTCCCTGATGAAGTGCAACATCCCCACTGACACCTGGGAGTCCTTGGCCATAGACCGCCCTAAGTGGAGGGAGTGCATTCGTGAGGGCGCTGAGCTCCTCGAGTATCGTCGCCGAGAGCATGCAGAAATCAAGCACAGGCAGTGGAAGGAGCATGCGGCAAACCAGGCTCCCTAACCACCCTTTCCCTCAACGATTATCTGTCCCACCTGTGACAGAAACTGTGGTTCTCTTAGTTTAAACGGTTGTGCTCTTAGGATACACTATCACATGATTTCTGCTTCTGTCCAGACCTGTGCCCTATTGTCTGGAAATCCCGGGACTACAATAGTCTAGATTGGACTGTCAGTCCCACCAGAGCTGTTTTTTTGCCTGCTTAGCCTTCTTCTCATGGACTAAGGGATCCCTGTAGTGCCTAAGCTAGCGTAGTACTCATTTAAATGCAACAATCACATGCATGCTCTTCTACACATGCGCACATCCACACACACACACACCCCACACACCACTAAAAGTGCCTGCTGATGTAGATCTTGTCCCTAATGATTAATGCTGTCCAGAATTTAGTCTTCGTGCTTTGTTGACCTTTACACTACATCTGCACAAAGAATCACTTTTGACTAGCACAGCATTGAGTTACAGTTGAGGCTCTGAATAACACTACATTAAGGCATTTGATCATGTTCCATATGTGAGGGTTTTAAAGAAGCTGAAGGATTATGGAATTAATGGCAAGGTAATGAGCTGGTTAGAAATGTGGTTTGGTAATTGAAAATAGAATGTGATGATAAAATGGAAAAGCTCTGTGACTGGCATTGTCTAAGTCCCTATTGTTCATCAACGGTATAAGGGGAGACATTTCCCTGAATAGTGCAAACTTTGCTGATTACTCTAAGCTATGTATCTAGGTAACAAGTTTAAGGGGGTTTGGTAGCATTTAAAGGCATCCAACTCTCGTGAGTGAATGGAATCAAAATGACAGACAGTTTCCAATGTTAAGCCAGTGAACTATACAGACCAGGAGAATTCCAGCTTCAGTTCAGACTGGAAGTCCACATGTGTGGACATAGTGAGAAGAGTATTGCGTTCTCAACTGTGATACACTTTATAGTAGAATAGCTTGACAACACTCGCTGTCTAGGCTAACACATAAACAATGGTCACTTTGGCTGAGGTACTGAAGATTGTCTGGCACTCATGAAATCCTACGTGAGCAAGAAAATTTAAAGGGGCATAATCAAGACGTTAAAATATTGAGAAGCGCACACTAGTTAACTTGGACCATGCATGCAGAAATAGAGGGGGCAATCAAAATATTACCCAAGGCTCCAGCAAGGCTGGAGATTAGAAAACAATCTTTCTCTCCTACAGAGCCACATGGGAATATGATGTTGTGGCAATAACTGAAAACTTGCTCAAAAAAGGGCAGGATTGAGTATTAAATAGTCCTTGGTTATAAGGTGTTCAGGAAAGATAGGTGTTATGTTTTCAGTACGACCTCACAAACACACAGGCTCTAAGATGGCTGATAACTTCAGGAAGCCGCCAGGTGTCCTGACCGCCAGGTGTAAACAAAAATGGATGCAATGCCACACTAGTCTACTGGGTGGAGCTATATATATTACACTTCTCCCTCCTTAATGAAGAAGTAATTATAATAAACAATCATCATACATAACTTGCATGGTTATGTATGATGATTGTTTGTTATAATTACTGAAACAATAAGGGGTTTTGGGGAGCAGGCGGGGAAGTGGAGCTGAGTCCATGATCAGATCAGCCTTGATCTTATTGAATGGCGGAGCAGGCTTGAGGGGCCGTATGGCCTATTCCTGTTCCTATTGCTTATGTTCTTATGTTCTTATACATAACAAAAGATATGGACTTATTTTGCCATATTTACAAATTAAGCTTAACCACTTGTTTTCTGTTTCGAAGAGGATACCTTCACTTTTGAACAGAACCTTCCAAACATGGTGGTGAACTTAGACTCATTCGAAGCGGATCCTGAAGAAAGTTTTCCTCCAAGGATGCCCTTGATTTATATTTTAACTCTCTACAGCTTCAGACTGTTTGTCTGCCTGTCTATGACTCAGACTTAAATTCTGACTTTCTCTTGGATTTGTTTCTAGTACATTTGATATAGGATATAGTACTGGTACTTTATTTGTATCAAAACTATCTGATGAGTCAGAAATAATCGAATCATTCCCACCTTCAATTCCTTCCACGTCTGTAGGTAAAATATGATCAATGTGAACAAACCTAGCCTGTCCATGATCAAACATCTTGACCAAATATGTACGAGGACCACATATCTTCACCACTCATCCTAGTAACCACTTTAACCATTTATGGTGATGGTTCTTCACTCTCACCTTCTGATTTAATTTCACACTTCTCTCTTTTACTCTACCTCTATTATGATTCTCTTTCTGTCTTAATTTGTTTCTCTTCTATGAACTGTGCCAAGTTTAGTTTTAACAATGAGAATCTGGTTTGTGGCTGTTGTTTGAGAAACAACTCTGCTGATGTTCTACCAGTAGTTGTATGAGGAGTTTTAAGATATGTAATTAAAAAATGAGCCAATTTGTGATCCAATGACAATGGATTTGAATCCAACATCTGTTTGATGTGGGGACATTTTACAACTTGTACTGTGCGCTCTGCTGCATCATTTGAAGCAGGATGGTATGGTGGAACCTTGATATGTTTCATACCATTTTTGCTCGCGAACTGTGCAAATACTTCTGAACAAAATTGTGGTCCATTATCAGAAACAATTTCTTCTGGGAGGCCAAATGAAGAAAATAATCTTCGCAAAATGTCTAATGACTTACTTGTTGTTATTTTCTGCATTGGAAACACCTCGGCCCACTTCGAATGGCTATCAATCACAATGAACAATTGTTGTCCTTCTAGCTCAGCAAAATCGATATGTAACTTTTGCCACACCCTGGGAGGCCATTTCCATGACTATAATGGTACTGGTGGTGGTTTCTTGCTTACTGATTGACATGTTGTACACTGACTAACGATGTACTCTATGGGCTAGATTTTACACTTTTGTGCACATCGCCCAAAAATGGGTGTTATTTCCGGCGTGGACAGTAAAAATGGGTTTTCAGATCGTCGGCTTCTCGCCCATTCTCAAAGCACCTAGTCTCCATTTTTTAAATTGGGCGTTACTGCGAGCGATATGAAATGGGTGGTAGCATTAAATCTCACTGACCTTCTGCCGTAAAGTGTCGCCGTCCTTAGCAACGGCATGGCAATGCTCAATTCCCGCGATTCAGGAGGTCAAGGGTCATTGTGACATGCACAAAAGAGGAGACAGAGAGAGAGGGAGCTGAGAGGGATTGAAAGCGTGTGTGGCTGTGGTGTGTGCTTGTTTGGCTATTCTGGGAGGCACAAGGGAGATTCACCAGCAGCAAAAAGCCTACTAAACACCAAGAACATAGAGGGCTCCCAGTGGTCCTGCAGCGCAGCACTGCATCCCAAAGTGCCGCACCCCCATTGCCAACCACACGAGAGCCAGGAGCAACATCTTGCTTCCGGCTCGGAGCACGTTCCCATCTCTGGACCATCCTCTCCCGTATCCGTCCAAGCAGTGGTACAGCCGTCATCCCCCCCCCTCCCCAATGAAGCATTGCCTGAGGAGCTCTTCTGCCAGGCGGCTTGGAGTCAGGAGGGGCAGGAGTACAGGTGGGGAGAAGCGGGGGGGAAGGGTTGTTTTTTTACAGAAATACTGATGATTTCAGACAACTGCTCGGTTTAAATGTTTTTTATTTAACAAAATATTTTTCCGCATTGGCTCAGATAACTGCACCGTTACACACTGGTGATTCCTTAACATCAAAGGGTATAATTAAACTTAACTTCAATAAACTTAAAATTTAACTGTCGCCAAGGTGATGCCCACCATTGATGTATGACCTGCACACCCAGCAGTCTGTCAGCCTTGTAAATAACACCAACGTTCTTTCAGGCAAAGCGATCATTGATGAGCTCTTGCAGCTATCATGCCACCACGGGCCTTTTCATGCGGTCTACAGGGGTGGGGGGATCATGGCTTCAGTGTCAGCCTGATTGTGTGGGCCGATGTCAGCATCCGCCTTCTCGTCCTCCTCTTCCTCTCTCTGGTGAGGTGGACTGTCAGACTCCTCAGGCAATTCTTGCCCCCTCCTGATAGCCAAGTTGTGCAACATGGAGCACACCACCACGAATTGAGCTACCTACTTAGGATGGTATTAGAGCTCGTCTCCCGAGTGGTCCAGGCATCTAAAGTGCTGCTTAAGCACTCCAATGGTTTTCTCCACGATATTGCGAGTGACTCTGTGGCTCTCGTTGTATTGCCTCTCGGCTTCGGTGTGAGTGTCACGCAGGGGGGTCATCAGCCAGGTGGCAAGGCCATATCCTTTGTCACCAAGCATCCAGCATTGCCCTTGTGACTGATTGTTAAACAAGTCAGATACAGTGCTCTCAGGCTGGATGTGAGCATTATGGATGCTGCCCGGAAATTGAGCATTCACTGCCAGTATAATTTGCTGGTGGTCGACAACGAGTTGGGCATTCAAGGAGTGGAATCCCTTGCGGTTCCTGAAAACCTCAGCATCCTGAAAAGGTGCCCGCATCGCGATGTGCGTACAGTCTATTGCTCCCTGCACCTTTGGGAAGTTTGCAATTCTGGAGAATCCTAGAGCCCTCTCACTCTGTGCCTCCCTGGTCATAGGGAAGCTGATCAAGTCCCTCCTGCGTGCATACAGGGCTTCAGTGACCTGTCTAATGCAGCGATGTGTGGCATGCTGAGACAGACCACAAATGTCGCCAGCTGAAGCCTGAAAAGAACCCGACGTGTAGAACGACAGTGCCGCGGTGACTTTGACCTCGACGGACAGTGCAGTACTGATGGTGCTGGCAGGCTGCAGATCTCTCCTTATCAGCTGGCATACCTCAGTGATAACCTCTTTGTGGAAGTGCAGTCTCCGAAGGCAGGTGGTGTCGAGCAAGTCGAGGTAAGAATGCTTCTCCCTGTACTTGCGGGGGGTGTAATGTCTGGTCCTCCTCATCAGTCTGGCATGTCTTATATTGGGCACATAATGCTGTGGAGCGTACCTTCGTCCATCTCGAGTCTGCAGCATGTAATTGTTCATCAAGAGAGGGTGAGAAAGGACAGGCCCCATTGCAATATCTCTGTTTTCCACCGATTGGTCACAAACAATGAATGTCCCGACAAAGACACCTATTAAATTCCAATCGATCATAGTATGGTCAAGATGTATGTACAGATGTTCACATGAACTCCAACGATCTCCAGAGTACATTCGAACTCACCTGAGGTTGAAACACAGCAGCCTTTTGAATGAATCGACCTGCGATTTTAAAAATGGCAGCCACACCGCTGGCTTTAGTTCAGAACAGTTCCACTTTTTCCGGGCGGTCTTTTGGGTGTGCGATACTGTAGGCGATATGTGTGCGAGGTGGTGAAAGTGACGCTGGGCGATCACATGGCCGCTAGTTTCGGCAAATGTGCTGTTAATGACAAAAAAAAAATAGCCGGGCGGTATTATTGAATCTCGGCATTAATTCCGTGTGGAAAGTAAGGCTGGGCGATATTATGGGCATTGATTTCGCCCATTCTGGTGATTCCACCCAAAAAAAGTGGCCGGGCGGTATTATTTTTTCCTGGCATTACGCACATGGGGAAAGTAACGCTCACCGATAAGTTTCCGAAAAATGCCCGTCAGTTTCCATTTTGTGGCTAAATGGGCGATATATGGGCGTTATACATCATTTCAGCGGTAAAATGGACATTAAGTGGGCGTTAAGCATGCAAAAAACGAGGAAACTCTAGCCTAGATTTTTATCTAGACCTGGCCACCATAAGTTACTGCGTGCAAAACTCTTGGTCAAGCACATTCACAGATGCTGGTCATGAAGATCTCCTAATAATTTGGACCTGAATTTATTTGGTATAACCACTCTTGCACCCCACATGATACAATCTTTATCGACTGATAATTCATTCCTACGAATGAAGAATGGATGGATATCTTTGTCTGTTAACTGGTTTGGCCAGCTATTTGTGATGTAATCATACACCTTTGACATATCTGGTTCACGTTTGGTTGCTCTGCCAATCTCTTCAGCTATGACTGGCAGTTCATCAATGTATGAAAAATAGAACACTTCTTCACTATTGGGTGTAACTTGTGATGAGGAAGGCAATCTAGACAGAGCATCAGCATTACTGTGATCAGCTGATCATCTGTATTCAAAATCATATGTATACGCTGACAAAATCAAAGCCCATCCTTGTATTCGGGCTGCAGCTAATGTTGGAACTGGGGGCTTTGGATGGTGGATTGCTGTCAGGGGCTTACGGTCCGTAACAATGGTAAATTTACGACCATACAAATATTTGTAGAAACTCTTGATTCCAAAAATTAATGCCAAAACTTCCCTTTCAATTTGCACATAGTTACGCTCACTGGCACTGAGAGTGATTGAAGCAAAAGCACGTGATCTCTCCTCCCCGCTATATGGTACATGAGAGATCACTGCCCCAACTCCATACGGAGAGACATCACCTGCTCCTTAGATACGTCATAGTGAACTAACATGATGCTCTCTACCAATTGGCTTTTACACTCCTTGAATGATGTGTTGCATTCTTCTGACCACTTCCAATGGACCTGTTTTTTCAATAGTTCATTCAGTGGATGTAACACTGTAGCCACATTTGGTAGCAAGTTCCCATATTAGTTCAAAAGACTCAAAAATGATTGAAGTTCAGTGACATTCTTGGGAGTGGATGCATTTCTGATTGCATCCAGCTTTCCCTTGGTTGGAAGTAAACCATCTTTGTCTACTCTGTGTCCTAAGTACTCCACTGAGTTTTGAAATAACTCACATTTGTGAGCAGTCACTCGTACTCTGCTTCTCTAGTCGTTTGAAGACTTCATTCAATATGTTATTATGAATTTGCCTGTTTGGTGCTGAAATTAGTATGTCATCTAAATAACATATTACCCCTTCAATACCTAGCAAAATCTGGTTCATCACCCCTTGGAATATAGCAGGGGTGGAAAACACTCCAAATGATAGCCTATTAAATTGATATAGGCCTAGATGAGTATTGATAGTCAAACATGATTTGGACTCCTCATCTAGTTCAAGTTGTAAGTAGGCATTCGTAAGATCAAACTTTGAGAAGATCTGACCACCTGTCAGTGTTGTGAACAAATCTCCTACATTAGGCAATATATTGGGGAGATTATCCTCTAGAACCTCGTTTAGCGTTATTTTATAATCACCACACAACCTTACCTTACCATCGGATTTAGGTACAACAACAATGGGTATAGCCCAATTACATAGATCTATCTTAGAGATAATGTTCTCAGTCTCCAGTCTTTTGAGTTCTTGCTCAACTTTCTCCTTGAGTGCATATGGTACGGGACGTGGCTTGCAGTAAACTGGTCTACTGTCCTTCTGTACCCTGACACTCGTCTTGAAGCCTTGGATCAGACTACTTGTTTTGCAGAACACCTTTGGATACTTCTTGATGATATCATCCTTTGATGCAAATCTCGATTCAACACAAAAAATCTCACTCCAATCCAGCTTCAGTGATCCCAATCAATTTCTTCTTCGTAAGGCAGGCTTGTCTCCTGCCACTACTAAGAGAGGCAAGCTCTGAAATTGATCCTTGTATTTCACCGGTACGGTGATATGACCTAACACAGGACTGTTCTCTCCCGAGTAGCCTCGCAGCTCTACCTTAGATTTCTCCAATGGGAAATCACGCAATTTGCCGAGATATAGCGACTCCGGTACTATACTCACGGATGCACCAGTGTCGATTTCCATGGGTATCTTGGTTCCTGCAACGTCTACATGGATGATACTTTTCGAATCGCTGTTAGTTACCTTCATGCTCCTGATGTGTAGCTCTAAAACCTCCTCGTCCTGTTGTTTTTCTTCCATGCTATGTAGTCTCTGGGGATTTCTACTCATAGCTTTGAAAGTTGGTTTATTCTTCAGTCGGCATGCCTTCGCAAGATGCCCAGTTTTCCTACAGAAGAAACACTACCTTCACATATAGACAACTTTGAGCAATGTGTTGTCCCAGGCACCGATAGCATGATTTCAATGCTCTGTTACCATTGCCAGTTGCTGAGACCTTGGGACCCAACTGCCTTTTACTTTTAATCTGCAGGCGATTCACCTCGGTAGTCTGATGACTGGAAATGGTACGAAATTCTCGGGAATATTTGTCGGCCATGTCCATTGGCATAGCTGTCTGACAAGCTAAATCAAAAGTCAAGTTAGGAGTTGTCAATAACTTTCTTCATTTTCAGTCCCACAAACAAAGCGGTCACGTAATGCTCGGTCCTGAAACTTTCTGAAATTACAGTGAATAGATAGCTTTTTTAATGCTACAATGATACTTTCTTCAGTTAACTGATCTTGTATTTTGAAACAATAACTTTCAGCAATTTCCAGGGACTCAGGACTTGTAGTGCTGTTCTAACTTCGTTTAAATCTGCTTAAGTGATGTGTCCTTTGGCTTGACAGGCACAAGCACAGGGTTTCATACACCTTGGGCCCTGCTTCAGTTAAGAAAATAGCCCGTTTTCTTTCCAACACCACCGGTTATGGTTTTCATCATCGGGACTTCGATGATACTATTTGCGGTGAAAACCATTTCTAGCGGGTCCACATACGCTCCAAAACTTTCACGGTCACGTTGAAATTCCCCCAAGCGCCCTATTATTCCCATAGGTGCGGCTATCTGGGCTCTGACAGTTCAGCCAGTTGTGCTTTTAATTTACTTTGGATTTTTAGCTGTTAATCAAAACAGAGAAGCTCTCAAAGTCTCTCTGTCAGTTGGCTGAATCGTCCAGCAACAATAATTTCAGCTAGATTATCCAATTATCCCATTCTCCATCGCCAATGTTATGTTTTCTGTATGACCTCACAAACACACAGGCTCTAAAATGGCTGATAATTTCAGGAAGCCGTCAGGTGACCTGACCTGTTTATTCTTGTAAACAGCAATGGCTGCAATGACTCAGTAGTCCACTGGGTGGAGCTATATATATTACAATAGGGAAGGAAAGATAGGAGGTGGTGTGGCAGTATTGGTTAAGGAGAATGTTACAGTGCTGGAGAGGGAGGATGTCCTGGAGAGGTCAAGGACAGAATCCATATGGCTAGATGAAGAAGTAACAGAGGTGCCTTTACACTACTAGGTGTATTCTATAGACCACCAAATAGTAGGAAAGATATGGAGGAGCAAATTTGCAGAGAAATTACAGAGGTGCAAGAACTATAGAGTAGTGATAATATCAACTATCATGATATAGATTTGGATCGTAATAGTGTTAAGGGCAGAGAAGGGGAGGAATTTCTGAAGTGTGTTCAGGAGAACTTTCTTGAGCAGTATGTTTCTGGTCCGACGTGGGAGGAGGCATTTCTGGATCTGGTGTCAGTAGGTGAACATTTAGGGAACAGTGATCCTAGTATCACAAGGTTTAGATTAGCTATGGAAAAGGACAGGGAGCAATCTAGAGTAAAAATGTTTAACTGGGGGAAGGCCAATTTCAATGGGATGAGAATGGATCTGGCCTAGGTAAACTGGAATCAAAGATTGGCAGGGAAAACTGCAATGGAACAAGGGGCTGCCTTTAAAGAGGAAATAGTTCAGGTACAGTTGCAGTACATTTCCACTAGGGGGAAAGGTAGGGCAACTAAAATCAGGGCTCCCTGGATAATAAAATAGAGAGAGAATATGATGAAGTAGAAAACGGGCACGTATGACAGATGTCAGGTTGCAAATACATCCAAGAATTAGGCTGCCTATAGAAAGGTCAGAGGAGGTGAAGAGGAAAATGAGGGGCAAAGAGAGGGTATGAGAATAGAACGACCGCCAACATAAAAGGTAATCCAAAAGTCTTCTGTAAGCCTATAAATAGTAATGAGGAGGGGTGGAGCTGATGAGGGACCCAAAAAGAGACCCATGCATGGAGGCAGAGGGCATGGCTGAGGTACTAAACGAGTACTTTGCATCTGTCTTCACTAAGGAAGAGGATGCTGCCACAGACATAGTGAAGAAGGAGGTAATGGTGACACTTGATAGGATAAAAATTGATAAAAAGGTATTAGAAATTAGGTATTGGCTGTACTTAAAGTAGATCGATCACCATGAGCGGATGGGATGCATCCTAGGGAATTGAGGGTGGAAATCGCAGTGGTACTGGCCATAATATTCCAATCCTGCATAGATACGGGGGTGGTGCCAGAGCACTGGAGAATTGTAAATGTTACATCATTGTTCAAAAAAGGTGTAACGATAAACCCAGTAACTACAGGCCAGTAGTTTAACCTTGGTAGTGGGGAAGCTTTTAGAAACAGTGATCAGGGACAAAATTAACAGTCACTTGGATAGGGGTGGATTAATTAAAGAAAGCCAGCACGGATTTGTTAAAGGCAAATCGTGTTTGATCAACTTGATCAAGTTTTTTGATGAGGTAACAGAGAGGGTTGATGAGGGCAGTGCAGTTGACATGTTGTATATGGATTTCCAAAAGGCATTTGACAAAGTGCCACATAATAGACTTGCCAGCAAAGTTGAAGCCCATGGAATAAAAGAACAGTGACAGCATGAATAAGAAATTGGCGAAGTGACAGGAAACAGAGAGTAGTGGTGAACGGTTGTTTTTCGGACTGGAGGAAGGTGTTCCCCAAGGTTTGGTACTAGGACCACTGCTTTTCTTGATATATATTAATGACTTGGATGTGGGTGTACAGGGCACAATTTCAAAAGTTGCAGGTGACACAAAACTTGGAAGTACAGTGAACAGTGAGGAGGAGAGTGATAGACTTCGGGAAGACATAGACAGGCTGGTGAAATGGGCGGACATGTGACAGATGAAATTTTACGCAGAAAAGTGCGAAGTGATACTTTTTGGTAGAAAGAATGAGGAGAGGAAATATAAACTAAAGGGTACAATCCTAAAGGGGGTGCATGAACAGAGAGACCTGGGGGTATATGTGCACAAATCATTGAAGGTGGCAGGGCAGGTTGAGAAAGCGGTTAAAAAAACATATGGGATCCTGGGCTTCATGAATAGCGATATTAAATACAAAAGCAAGGAAATTATGGTGAACTTGTATAAAACACTGGTTTGGCCTCAACTGGAGTATTGTGTCCAATTCTGGGCACCACACCTTGGGAAGGATGTGAAGGCCTTGGAGAGGGTGCAGAAAAGATTGACGAATATGATTCCAGTAATGAGGGACTTCAGTTACATGGATAGACTAGAGAAGCTGGGGTTGTTCTCCTTAGAGCAGAGAAGATTGAGAGGAGATTTGACAGAGGTGTTCAAAATCATGAGGGGTCTGGACAGAGTAGATAGAGAGAAACTGTTCCCATTGGTGGAAGGGTCGCGAACCAGAGGATACAGATTTAAGGTGATTGGCAAACAAACCAAAGACGACATAAGAAAAAACTTTTTTACACAGCGAGTGGCTAGGATCTGGAATGCACTGCCTGAAAGGGTGGTGGAGGCAGACTCAGTCATTGCTTTTAAATGGGAGTTGGATAAGTACCTAAAAGAACATTTTTTGCAGGGCTATGGGGAAAGGGTGGGGGAGTGGGACTAGCTTAAGTACTCTTGCAGAGAGTCACACGGGCTCGACGGGTTGAATGGCCTACTTCCAATCTTTAACCATTCTATGATACTCATATGTGGGACAGTCAACCAGTTCCTGCAAAAGAAAAGTAGATAAAGATCTGAAAACCTGCAGACTGTTGATGCTGACATAAATGGCAGGATCTGCCCACCAATGATCTATGGGACTGATCCCGCCCACGTTCCTGGGGTCTGGAGAAGCTCCCCTAATTTAAATCAGACAGACAGGCACCTGTGCCACTTGAACAACTGTCTGTCAAGAGGCTAGAAATGCTGGCAGAGGGCTATTGGAATTTTATTGGCAATTTAATCTTTACTTTGCTTTTAAACTGTTCAAAACACAACTGAGCGGAGGGGCTTTGTAAATTCCAAAATGACGATTTGATGCTGATGAGTTAGAGGTGCACTAAAGCGGGGTGATTCTATTTGAGGCTTGTAAAGGCATAGGTCTCAGCTGCAGCAAGGGAGGTTGCCACACAAGTCAATGCTGTCACCCAGTTCCATCCAACCTGGCTGAAAGTGTGCTGGTATCAGGAGCAAAGCAAAATCTTTGACCTCCCCTTCCACAGGTGTCCGTGGCTTCAGCACTTGAAATGAAACAAGGGTTAGCTTTTAGTGTAAAGGGAGAGCAGAGAGACGGAGAAATGACTGGTGAAATCATCTGCAGCTGGTCATGCAGAGCTTGTAGGGTGAGTTACCAGGCACCACGACCATAACTCTGCCCCTGCCCGTCTGTGACAGCCAGCACGCTTACTGCGAGATGGGGAGAGGGTGTGCAGGCGGGCTCGGCCTCCTCTGCTGACAATATGCTGTCTGGCGTTTTAGGTGACTGTAGTGTTTTTGCTTCATGGGTTCTTTGCTTAAGCATTCATAGCAACACATTGCTATTAGGAACTATTAGTTGGCTTATTAACAAAGGTTTAACAATCACACTACACATTACCAGTTCATCCACCAGGCTCACAACCGCATGCCTCCTCATGGATCCCCTAAACCCAACTGACTGGGGTTTTATTGAGTCTTGTGAACATCATATGACTGGCTAAGCCACTCATAGTTGAGCAGCTCTACAACTATGTTAGATGAAAGCATCAATCAATTGCCCCCTTATTAGATGGGGCACTAAAACTGACAAGTTTACAAATTAAATTTTGACCATCAACTTAATTCAAATTAAAATTTGGTTGCCGGGTGTTGAGCAGCTCTACAAACCTGTGAGCATACTCACAGGCACATACATTACAGCAACCTTATCCTGTAAGATAGAAAGGAGTGTGTTAGTGACAGTCTTGTGAGGTATTTAGCGAATGTCCCTGTCATGGTCAAATGGCTGGTATGCAGTGTGTCCGATGTAAGGTGTGGGGCAGTGAGGGTTGGAATAGTGATAAGTGTGTGAATCTGAGGAGCAAGAGGTATAGTGAAGAGTGGTTCAGTGATTATAGGAGAGTGAAAGGAAGTGGGGGATGGGGAGTCTTGTGATTAGTGAGGTGGAGGTGTGAACAAAGAGTAAGAGAGCAGTATTGTTACCTTCACAACACTGGTGAGGCCATTGAACTTTCGGCAGTGCAGCCTGGGAGCTAAGATCTTGGCATTGTCCTCATCTGTGGTATCTTCCCACTGGTAGCGGCAATGTTGCCTAAAGGGCTTATTGCCCCCTGAAGGTATGAGGATGTCCTTCCTCCTGTCCACTGTCTACATCTGAGCCTCCAAGGCACCATCAGGAAACCTTGGTGCTCTCTCAGTACTTGCTGCAGCAATTTCGGTGTACAGAACTGTCTCCCTGTTGTCTGCAGCCTCTCCCTTTTAAGAGGTGCTGGCTACCTTTAAATGGCGTCAGAGACACCGATATCAGGGCCACAAACAGGCTGGCTGCATGCCTGACATGATAATGAGCAGGCAGCTCGAATATTACATGCTGATGGAACGACTCTCTAACAGGCACGTGCAATGCATGCCCACGTCCGGGCTCAATCACATTTCTTGGCCAATGAGTTTTTAAATGGATGAATGTGAAAAAGCCGAGGCAAACATTTTTGGAATAAAATTAAATTGTATCAAAAAACATCTTCAGTTGATTTTCCTGAACTGCAGAAAGTGACAAAACTTCATTCAAATGATTTTTTTTCCATTGAAAGTGTACTGATGTTGCTATAATTGGAAGTACGATGAACAGCAGTGGGATGTGATATAAACGTCTGTCCTTGTGAGGCTTCACCATTCATAAGTACTTCACTCAGCTTCATATTTCACTGCTGGCTATGACACTTCCTCCACGCACTAAAGACTGAGCAGTTAAAGTAATTAAAGGGGCACTGCCTCGATGAAAATGTGTTTGGTAGACTTGTTTACAAACCATAACACAATGCGATAAATTGCTTTGAAACACACCATTGTGTTACTTGCACATGAAATCGCCCTCGTGAAAATGGTGCATCACTCTTTGGTTCTTCTCCCTTCCTTCGAAAAATGTTTGCTAATACTTTCCATGACCCCCTTAAAAGCAACTCTCAGTAACTCAGTGGCCCAGAATTTTTGGTCGGAAGCTGCCCGCGGGCAGATTCCTCCGACCGCAAAAATTTCAATGAAAGTATCTGGTGGTTCAGGAGGTTTGGAGACTTGCGATCCTGGGGCTCTACGCGAAGGCCTTCACACGGATACATGTATCCCAGGAGCATTTGGATTTCGTATGCATCACTGGGATCATGTGGGCCGGCCCAACCTATCAGAGTTGGGGGATCCCCATTCATACTTAGGGTAATTCCGTATATACGAACCACCTTATGAATGGGAATACCCCCAAAAACACAGAAACATTGAAAATAACAAAAATACTCATATATTGCAAATTAATAAAAATTTAATTTAATTAATTATTTAAAACAAAAATGTAATCTGTTGAAAAATAAATTTACATATTTTAAAGGGTCTAAAAATAATCTTACCTTATTTAATAGGATTTTAAATGATAAATTATTTTTTTAATGTATTTTTCTGCACTTTAAAAGTCTTACGCTGATAGAAGCTGGCCTTATGCCTGCTTTTTATTTGTCATAAGAATTTGAAAGACATTCACTGGGCAGGACATTCGCTTGTGGAGGCCCTGAACTTGAGGAAAGGTAACTTCGATGGTATGAGACGTGAATTGGCTAGAATAGACTGGCGAATGATACTTAAAGGGTTGACGGTGGATAGGCAATGGCAAACATTTAAAGATCATATGGATGAACTTCAGCAATTGTACATCCCTGTCTGGAGTAAAAATAAAACGGGGAAGGAGGCTCAACCGTGGCTAACAAGGGAAATTAAGGATAATGTTAAATCCAAGGAAGAGGCATATAAATTGGCCAGAAAAAGCAGCAAATCTGAGGACTGGGAGAAACTTAGAATTCAGCAGAGGAGGACAAAGGGTTTAATTAAGAGGGGGAAAATGGAGTACGAGAAGGAGCTTGCTGGGAACATAAAAACTGACTGCAAAAGCTTCTATACATATGTGAAGAGAAAAAGATTAGTGAAGACAAACGTAGGTCCCTTGCAGTTGGATTCAGGTGAATTTATAATGGGGAACAAAGAAATGGCAGACCAATTGAATAAATACTTTGGTTCTGTCTTCACGAAGGAAGACACAAATAACTTTCCGGAAGTACTAGGGGACTGAGGGTCTAGTGAGAAGGAGGAACTGAAGGATATCCTTATTAGGCAGGAAATTGTGTTCGGGAAATTGATGGGATTGAAGGCCGATAAATCCCTGGGGCCTGATAGTCTGCATCCCAGAGTGCTTAAGGAAGTGGCCCTAGAAATAGTGGATACATTGGTGATCATTTTCCAACAGGTTATCGACTCTGGATCAGTTCCTATGGACTGGATTGTAGCTAATGTAACACACTTTTCAAAACGGGAGGGAGAGAGAAAGCGGGTAATTATAGACCGGTTAGCCTGACATCAGTAGTGGGGAAAATGTTGGAAGCAATTATTAAGGATGAAATGGTAGCACATTTGGAAAACAGTGACAGGATCGGTCCAAGTCAGCATGGATTTATGAAAGGGAAATCATGCTTGACAAATCTGCTGGAATTTTTTGAGGATGTAACTAGTAGAGTGGACAAGGGAGAACCAGTGAATGTGGTGTTTTTGGACTTTCAAAAGGGTTTTGACAAGGTCCCACACAAGAGATTGGTGTGCAAAATCAAAGCACATGGTATTGGGGGTAATGTACTGGTGTGGATAGAGAACTAGTTGGCAGACAGGAAACAGAGAGTCGGGATAAACGAGTCCTTTTCAGAATAGCAGGCAGTGACTAGTGGAGTGCTGCAGGGCTCAGTGCTGGGACTCCAGCTCTTTACAATATACATCAATGATTTGGATGAAGGAATTGAGTGTAATATTTCCAAGTTTGCAGATGACGCTAAGCTGGGTGGCGGTGTGAGCTGTGAGGAGGACGCTAAGAGGCTGCAGAGTGACTTGGACAGGTTAGGTGAGTGGGCAAATGCATGGCAGATGCAGTATAATGTGGATAAATGTGAGGTTATCCACTTTGGGGGCAAAAATGCGAAGGCAGAATATTATCTGAATGGCGACAGATTAGGAAAAGGGGAGGTGCAACGAGACCTGGGTGTCATGGTTCATCAGTCATTGAAAGTTGACATGCAGGTATACAGCAGGTAGTGAAGAAGGCAAATTGTATGTTGGCCTTCATAGCTAGGGGATTTGAGTATAGGAGCAGGGAGGTCTTACTGCAGTTGTACAGGGCCTTGGTGAGGCCTCACCTGGAATATTGTGTTCAGTTTTGGTCTCCTAATCTGAGGAAGGACGTTCTTGCTATTGAGGGAGTGCAGCGAAGGTTCACCAGACTGATTCCCGGGATGGCTGGACTGACATATGAGGAGAAACTGGATCAACTGGGCCTTTATACACTGAAGTTTAGAAGGATGAGAGGGGATCTCGTAGAAACATATAAGATTCTGACGGGATGGGACAGGTTAGATGCGGGTAGAATGTTCCCGATGTTGGGGAAGTCCAGAACCAGGGGACAAAGTCTTAGGATAAGGGGTAGGCCATTTAGGACTGAGATGAGGAGAAACTTCTTCACTCAGAGAGTTGTTAACCTGTGGAATTCCCTGCCGCAGAGAGTTGTTGATGCAAGTTCATTGGATATATTCAAGAGGGAGTTAGATATGGCCCTTACGGCTAAAGGGATCAAGGGGTATGGAGAGAAAGTAGGAAAGAGGTACTGAGGGAATGATCAGCCATGATCTTATTGAATGGTGGTGCAGGCTCGAAGGGCCGAATGCACCTATTTTCTATGTTTCTATGTTTAGTTTCGGAAGCGTGCGATCTGTTAAAAGTGCCAGATTTAGGCGCATGTACTTCGCATACCTAAACTCGGAACTTGCGGGGACCCCACGGGTACATGTGCACCTCGGAGGGGCCCATGAGGAGTGCGATTTCAGGCCCAATCTAATCATAGAGTCGTGTGCAGGAGCCGGAGTAAATGCAATGATTTGTGAGTATTCAGTTGTTCGCTGGATAACGTCCTAATCAATCAACTATTTGAGAGTCAGTTTACCCTGTAGTAGTTACACAGATTAAAGCCACTACATTGTTTTGTTTGGCTGCTTTGCTGATTGAAAGATATGTAACAAAGGTGAGGTTTAGGACTGATTATTTCCACCTACTCCACGTGGATTATTTGGTTTCTGAAGCTGATATATAATTAGCTGCAACAATACCCAAGAAGCTCGACACCATCCAGGACAAAGCAGTCTGTTTTCTCGGCAGTCTGCTTGATCGGCAACCCGTTTAAAACATCCACTCCTTCCACCACAGGCGCACGTGTCTGCAGTGTGTACTATTTACAGGATCAAGAAGCCTCCTTGATAAAATGCAACATCCCCACCGACACCTGAGAGTCCCTGGCCAAAGGCCGCCCTAAGTGATGGAAGAGCACCTCGAGTCTGGTCGGCGAGAGCATGCAGAAAACAAGCGCAGGCAGCGGAAGGAATGTGCAGCAAACCAGACACCCCATCCACCCTTTCCTCCAACGACTGTCTGTCCCACCTGTGACAGAATCTGTAATTCCTGTATTGGACTGTTCAGTCACCTAAGAACTCAATTTTAGAGTGGAAGCCAGTCTTCCTCGATTTCGAGGGACTGCCTATGATGATTACAGGATGCACTGCAGAAAGTCACCCAGGCCTCTTCGATGAAGGAATGATAATATTTGTCCTAGTTGGGATGGTGTGTGACTTGGAGGAGAACTTGGAGATGATGGTGTTCCCACGCAACCTACTACCCTTGTCCTTCTCGGTGATGGAGGTTGCAGATTTGGGAAGTGCTGCCATAGAGTGTACATTGACTTTTAAAATGAGAGTTTGATTTAACTTAAACTTGCCAAGGATGTATTGTTTTCTATTAACTGAATAATCACAACCATTGCATTTACTCCCGCATATGCACACAACTCTATGATTAGATTTATTACGTCCTTACACTCTTCTGCAAATCAACACGAGGCACATACTGGAGACAAGGTCACTCTGTGACCTGTACCTTTATTCACAGGACCAAGGAGTGCTGACCCTGCATGGGACCTCCCTTTATATACCTGGATGACCAGGTGAGGAATGTCTCCCACAAGTTCACCCCCTGTGGTCAAGGTGTGCATTTCTTAGGTGTATACAGTGTACATTGTTGTTACATGAAGGTTACAGTTACATGAAGGTTACATACATGACATCACCTCCCCCCCAACGTCTTTGGGTCAAAGATTGAGTCTTTCAGGCGGTCGACGCTCTCTCGTGGAGCGCCGCAGTTGGGGCTCTGGTTGTTGAGCCTTGGCATGCGTCTTTGTCACCTGTGGTGATTCCGGCTCGTCCGGGCTGGCCGCAGGGACTGTACATGCTGCTGAAGGTTCTTGTTGCTCTTTCACTGGCAGTGGTGTGGGCAGCATCTCATGATTTTCCTCAGGTTCCTCAGTGTCCATGCTTAACTTTTTTTTTACTTGGTCCAGATGCTTGCGGCATATCTGTCCATTGTTAAGTCTGAACACGATGACCCTATTCCCCTCTTTACCAATTACCGTACCCTCAAGCCACTTGGGCCCCAAAGCGTGATTAAGAACAAATACAGGGTCATCAATTTCTATACATCTCCCCTTTGAGTTACGGTCATGGCACTCATTTTGGGACTGGCGCTTGCCCTCAACAATGTCTGACAGGACTGGATGAATGAGGGACAGCTGAGTTTTAAGTGTACATTTCATGAGTATTTCCTTGGGCAGGACTCCCGTGAGTGAATGCGGTCGGGACCTATAGGCCAGTAGGAGGCGCGATAGGCGGCATTGAAGGGAGGGTCCTTGAATCCGGAGCATGCCTTGTTTTATGATTTGGGCCGCACATTCTGCCTGGCCATTGGAAGCCGGCTTGAACGGTGCTGTCCTGACATGTTTGATGCCATTACCCGACATGAACTCCCGGAATTCATAGCTAGTGAAGCATGGGCCGTTGTCGCTAACCAGGATGTCTGGCAAGCTGTGGGTCGCAAAAACCGCACGCAGTCTCTCCACTGTGGTGGATGTCGTGCACGAATTCAATATGATGCACTCGATCCATTTTGAGTACGCATCAACAACAATGAGGAACATTTTCCCATGAACGGGCCCGCATAGTCTACGTGAATACGTGACCATGGCTTGGTGGGCCAGGGCCACGGGCTGAGTGGGGTCTCCCTGGGGGCATTGCCCAGCTGGGCACACATCGTGCACCTGCGAACACAGTGTTCCAGGTCTGAATCAATTCCCAGCCACCATACATGTGACCAGGCAATGGCCTTCATTAGCACGATGCCTGGGTGCTCGCTGTGGAGTTCCCTGATGAATGCTTCCCTTCCCTTCTGGGGCATGACTACCCGGCTGCCCCATAGTAGGCAGTCGGCTTGGATGGAGAGTTCATCCATCCGTCTGTGAAACGGTCTGACCTCTTCAGGGCATGCTCCGTGTGCGGGCGCCCAATCTCCAATAAGGACACATTTCTTAATCAAGGATAGGAGGGGATCTCTGTTTGTCCATGTTTTGATCTGGTGGGCTGTGATGGGGGAGCCTGCGCTGTCGAAAGCATCGACAGCCATGACCATCTCAGCGCTTTGCTCCGCTGCCCCCTCAGTGGTGGTCAGTGGAAGCCTGCTGAGCACGTCAGCGCAATTTTCGGTGCCTGGCCGGTGTCGTATGGTGTAGTCATAAGCAGCCAGCGTGAGAGCCCATCGCTATATGCGAGCTGACGCATTGGCATTGACAGCTTTGCTGTTGGATAACAGGGATGTTAACGGCTTGTGGTCCGTTTCTAACTCGAACCTTCTGCCAAAAAGGTACTGGTGCATCTTTTTCACCCCGTAGATACATGCGAGTGTTTTCTTTTCAACCATCCCATATCCCCTTTCTGCTTGGGAGAGCGACCTGGAAGTATAAGCCACACAGGTTGGAGTTGGCCCTCATCATTACTCTGCTGCAACTCGCACCCAACCCCATAGGATGATGCATCACATGTCAAAACCAATTTCTTACAGGGGTTGTACAGAGTCAACAGCTTGTTAGAACAAAGCAGGTTCCACGCCCGATTGAAAGCCCGTTCCTGATAGTCCCCCCAAAACCAATCGCAACCCTTACTCAGGAGCACGTGTAGCGGCTCCAACAATGTGCTTAAGTTCGGCAGAAAGTTCCCGAAATAGTTCAATAGTCCCAGAAATGAACGCAACTCCGATGTGTTGCCGGGCCTGGGCGCACGACGGATCGCCTCCGTTTTGGATTCGGTAGGCCGGATCCCGTCTGCAGCCACCCTCCTGCCCAAAAACTTGACCTCTGGGGCCAAAAACACATACTTAGACTTCTTTAGTCGCAGGCCTACCCGGTCCAGTCGGCATAGCACCTCCTCCAGGTTGTGGAGGTGTTCCTCAGTGTCTCGACCCATGATAAGGATGTTGTCCTGAAATACGATTGTTCCAGGGATGGATTTGAGCAGGCTTTCCATGTTCCTTTGAAAGATAGCGGCTGCTGAACGAATGCCAAACGGACACCTGTTGCAAACAAACAGCCCCTTGTGCGTGGTGATGGTGGTCAGTAGCTTGGATTCTTCGGCCAGTTCCTGGGTCACGTAGGCTGAAGTGAGGTCCAACTTGGTGAAAAGCTTGACACCTGCCAGCGTGGCAAAAAGATCCTCCGCTCTCAGAAGCGGGTATTGGTCTTGTAGTGACACTTGGTTGATGGTGGCCTTGTAGTCGCCACAAATCCTGACCGAGCCATCCGTTTTTAGGACAGGGACGATGGGGCTTGCCCAATCGCTGAATTCAACAGGCGAAATTATGCCCTCTCTTAGCAACCTGTCCAACTCACTCTCAATTTTCTCTCGCATGACATATGGCACAGCTCTGGCTTTGTGGTGCACTGGTGTGGCGTCCGGGGTGATGCGTATCACTACTTTGGTACCTTTGAAAGTACTGACACCAATTTGAAATAGTGACTCAAACTTTTGTAGGACCTGTGAGCATGAACTTCGCTCCACAGATCAAATGGCGTGCACATTCCCCCATTTCCAGTTCATCTCGGCTAGCCAGCTCCTCCCCAAAAGCGCGGGACCATTTCCCGGGACAATCCAGAGTGGCAGCCAGTTCTCTGATCCATTATGTGTGACCATCAACATTGCACTGCCTGGCACTGGAATGATCTCTTTGGTGTATGTCCGTAATTGCATGTCAATGCGTTCTAGTTTGGGTCTGCTAGCTCTGAGTGGCCATAGTTTCTCGAATTGTTGGACACTCACAAGTGACTGGCTGGCTCCTGTGTCCAGCTCCATGCGTACCGGGATGCCGTTTAACAGTACTCTCATCATCATAGGTGGCGTCTTTGTGTATGAGCTGTGGATGTTTGCCACCTGAACCCTCTGAACTTCAGCATCCATTGCTGTGTCCAAAGCATAACCCTGCCTTGCAGATCCGCTTTGTAAACCAGCCTCGCTGCAGGCTTCCTGCACATTCTGGCCAAATGTCCACTGAAGTTACAATTTCTGCAGATAAATTGTTGAAAGCTGCAGGTTTTCGCAGCATGTTTGCCCCCGCACCTCCAGCATGAGCTGAGATTGTTGTGAACAAAAGAGCTGTTACCAGGCATTCCTCTCTGATTGTCTCTTTGATTACTCTTGAGCACTCTGTTAGTGGGTGTCAATGGCCCCATCCCGGGAAGTATTGTCCCTTGTGATGGTGTAATTGTCCGTTCGGCCTGCCATTGTCTCTGTTGAGGACTCACCCTAGAGTCTGTTACTGCCTGGTTGGTGTCAAATTGCCTTTGCCTGCCTGCGGGGTTCTGAATTGCATTTACCATGTTAACTCCCTGCTCCATCGCCACGTTGGGAGCAGAGTTGCGCGCGTATATGATCTCGGTTTCCTCCTCCCCCGCCATGAAGGTTTGAGCCATCAACGCCGCTGCTTCCAAGGTCAAGTCCTTGGTCTCAATTAGCTTTCTGAAAATCCCGGCATGACCAATGCCCTCAATGAAGAAATCCCCCAACATCTCCCCCCAGCAGGTGTCTGTGAACTTACAGAGGCTGGCCAAGCGCCGAAGGTCCACAGCAAAGTCCGGTATGCTCTGTCCTTCCAGACGTCAGTGCGTATAGAAACAGTGTCGGGCCATGTGTATACTGCTCGCTGGTTTGAGGTGCTCACCGATCAGTTTGCTGAGCTCCTCAAAGGTCTTGTCCGCCGGCTTCTTGGGTGCGAGCAGGTCTTTCATCAGCGCGTACGTCTTAGGTCCACAGCTGGTCAGTAGATGTGCCCTTCGCTTGTCAGCCACTGCCGCTCCCAGCCAGTCCTTCGTGACAAAACTCTGCTGGAGCCTCTCAACGAAATCATCCCAGTCCTCACCAACACAGTACCATTCCTCTGTGCTACCGGTGGCCATTCTCGTGAGTTGTTGATTCCCAATTCTCGTTGCCAAATGTTACGTCCTGCAAATCAACACAATGCACATACTGGAGACAAGATCACTCTGTGACCTGTACCTTTATTCACAGGACCAAGGAATGCTGACCCTGCGTGGGACCTCCCTTTATATACCTGGATGACCAGGTGAGGAGTGTCTCCCACAAGTTCACCCCCTGTGGTCAAGGTGTGCATTTCTTAGGTGTATACAGTGTACAGTGTTGTTACATGAAGGTTACAGTTACATGAAGGTTACATACATGACAAGATTAACTTCCTGTTAAGAGGAACAACGCTTCTTCTGAGTGAGCACAAGGCTGTAACTTGGTCAAAGGTGAGTCACCTGATCATGAATGTCCTTAAAAGACACATTGACGATCTCGGCGCAAAACCGCCAAGTATCGGTATATCTCACTTTGAAAAATTAGATTGGCTACAGAGGAAAAATGTAAATACATGTTTAAAATTACCACTTTAAAGAAAGATTAGTATGGCAAGCACAGAAAAGTTGAGAAAAGCAAAACAGATTCTTATACCAAGAATGTTTTGATACAACAGAAAAAAGGGTTTTAAAAATGTATAAAATTCTACAGATTTCAAAGGAACAAATACATTTTCAAGAATAAAGGTGTTTAATTCATACAATCCAAAAATCCTTCCAAAAACCTTCTATAAATTGTCTATGTTTTGAAAATTAATAGTACCTGTTCTAGACCCACTTTTCTATGAGGATCCAACAAGTGCGGAACACCGATTTAATCTCACACTCTTCTCCTTCTCCCCCAAAACTTGGGTTGTAAGGAATGCAGGAACAGGAATAACGGTCTCGCTAGCCTGTTCAGCCATTCAATTAGATCATGACATCCTAACTCCATCCACCTGCCTTGTCTCCATATCCTTGTATACCCTTGGCGAGCAAAAATCTAGCAATTTTCAGCTAGCATCCGCTGCTTTTTTGTGGAAGGGGGTTCCACACTTCTACCACCCTTAGTGTGAAGCAGTGTTTCCTAACTTCTCTCCTGAATGGCCTGGCTCTGATTTTAAGATTATGTCCCCTTGTCCCAGACTCTCCCAACAACAGACAAAGTTTCTCTCTATCTGCCATATCAATTCCTTTCAAAATCCTACAAACCTCAATCAAATCACCCCTTAATCTTCCACATTCCAGAGAATACAAGCCTCCTTTATGTAATCTCTCCTCATAATTTAACCCTTGCAGCTGTATTAATGTTCTGGTGAATCTACGCTGCACTACCTTCCAAGGCCAATATAGATGGGGTGCCCAGAACTCTACACAGTATGATCTAAACAGGGACTGGTATACCTGTAGCAAACTTCCTGCCCTTTGTATTTGAGCCCTCTAGATATAAGGGCTAACTTTGCATTAGCCTTTTTGATTACTTTTGGTACCTGACATGTTAGTGATCAGTGTACCTGGACCACACATTCTCTTTGGACCTTCACTGTTCCTAGCTTTTCACCATTTAAAAGAATATTTGAATCTATCCTTTTTATGGTCCAAAATGGATGAGCTTATCAACTCCCTGATGATTTCCAAGTCTCTTGAGGGTGCAGGGACAGAACCAAAGTGAGTTAGACTTTTTTTTAAAACACTGTTCTCGATCAGGCCAACATCCCCAGCATCGAAGCACTGACCACACTCGACCAGCTCCGTTGGGCAGGCCACATTGTCCACATGCCCAACACAAGACTCCCAAAGCAAGCACACTACTCAGAACTCCTACATGGCAAGCGAGCCCCAGGTGGGCAGAGGAAACGTTACAAGGACAGCCTCCTTGATAAAGTGCAACATCCCCACCGGCACCTGGGAATCCCTGACCAAAGACCGCTCTAATTGGAGGAAGAGCATCTGGTAGGTCACTGAGCACCTCGAGTCTCGTCGCCGAGAGCATTCAGAAAACAAGCACAGGCAGTGGAAGGAGCGTGCGGTAAACCAGACTCCCCAACCACCCTTTCCTTCAACCACTGTCTGTCCCACCTGTGACAAAGACTGTAATTCCTGTACAGCCACCTGAGAACTCACTTTAAGAGTGGAAGCAAATCTTCCTCGATTTCGAGGGACTGCCTATGATGATGATGATGGTTTAAATACTTTTAATAAAACAATATTATTATTGTTTTAATACTATACGAGTGTTTTAATGCTATTAAGTAGAACTCGAAGGAAAAGTGCAACAATGGGATTGAGTAAATAAAGAAATTAGGTGATGGATCACTATTACTGACTTAAAAAGCCTCTGAAAAGACGGATTTTTGTTTTGATTGTACAGGGTACCATGTTTTGTAACGATTAAAGTGAAACTGTGTCATTCCAGCAACATAATGGCCCAGAAATCCCGGCTGGCTGCTTCCCGTGAGCGATCGGGTAAAAAACTTAAAAAAGAAGCGCACTTACCTGAAGCTGCTGTGCCCACACAAGTTCCGGTCCTGAGGCCTCCGCCGACTGCGCGTCGCAGAGCGTGCAAATCAGGACATGCGCAGGCCTGGAGCTGCAGTCACATGGCTCTGGGCAGCCAATCAGGTAAAGTATGTTCTCATTCATAATAATGGGAACTCCGTAAGTTGAGAACCCCCCCCCCCCACCCCCCCACCAACACTCAAAACATTAATAAAAAATAGGGCTACACTACATATTTAACATTAATTTAACTGAAAGTTATCTATGTATTAATAAAAATATATATTTTTGATTTTTAAAAAAAAGTTTTTTTAATTATGCTTTAAAATAAATTTAACGTAGTGGGCAGGGTTTTTAAATTTAAAATGTGTTTTTTTAATTTTAGTTTTTATGTTTTAAGTGTGTTTTAAAACTCTTATTCCTGTAAAAGTAGGCTATGCGCCTGCTTTTATCAGGCGCAAGAGTTTTTAGGATATTTGCTGGGCAAGATATGGGTAAATATCGCAATCTTTCCCATGCGAATGTCCTGGCTGCCGAGATACGGAGGATCTGTCAAGCTGGAGCTTGACAGATCAGAAAAGCCGATATTTCAGCGCATGCGCATTGTGCGCTGAAAACCGGCATTTGTGATGCCTTCCCGGATCTGTACACAGTCCGTACGGACCCAGGAGGCCGGAATTTCTGCCCCAATGATAGAGTTTACCATTGCAGTGTAAGTGATTTATGTTGTTAGGAAACACATTCATTAAATCCGAGGCACAGTTATCCTTGTGCACATAGAGGCATTCTTGGCATTGTATAAAGCACAGTAATGAGAATGTTGAAACATTAGCTGGGGAAGGAAGGTGGGTCTGTGTTCTATGTGAGAACTAATAATATAACTTAAATAAGTAAACACCATCATAGTGCTTGTGAAATCCAATGCGGAGTTGTACTTTAAACTGTTGACATTCAAGAGATACACAGCGTCACAGGTTTGATCTGTGAGGCTGTCCTCCTGATCCTAACAAAGCACTGATACAAAGGAAACTTCAACGGCTGAAAAATGCAAAGTATTAGTTTAGAGTTTGAAGGTAAGTGACTGCAATAACAACACCGAAACTGCTGTTTATTTTCCATCTTAACTGGGCTCCCAAGTTTGCTTCACAGAATCACGCATTTATTTACATAAGTAAAGCATTGCATATTATAATCAAATAGAAGGCAGGATCTAGGCTACAGGTACAGAATTGCCTCTCTCTGCGTTATGCAGTGGACATTGTCAGAGAATTACCAGCGAGTTGAAAATCAGAGGTTCAAATTGTAAAAGAAATACATAATTTTGAGAGGAAAGCAAGGGCTTTCTATTTATTGTGTTGTGATTGGTATCCGTTTCGGGTTCTGTTTATCAAAAGGACTGTGCAAACAAATCATTTTATGCTATTTTTCTTCAGTATGAAATCTATTTGTGTCACGCAAGCTATTTTCAAAGCCACACAAACCCCTCTCTGGGCTGAACCCTTAGTTGAAAATCAGAGGTTCAAATTGTAAAAGAAATACATAATTTTGAGAGGAAAGCAAGGGCTTTCTATTTATTGTTTTAGACTGCAGACCTATGCTGTTGCCGTTGCAAATTTGTGCAGAATGCAGCAGACAATCACAGTCCAGGAGAGAATCTGGGCTGTACTGCAGAAAGCCCCTAGACCTGTCTAGGCAGCAAAAGCATTGTTTAAGCAGTCTGCTCAAGGATCGCTGTAGTGGTCCCATGGCTCTATGCCAGTCATAAAGAGGATAGCCCTTTCCGCAAGCAGTCAGCCTCTGACTTGCTGAGCTGGGTCAAAGAGTGCGGGGATAGTGGGCGACTGGGCATCATGACTTCTACCATGATGGTAGAAACCGGCCACAGACCTACATGATGCCCTGGTGGTGATCACTCACCAACTCAGCTTTAATGGAGTGGAAATATTCCAGATCCCCATTCATTCATACCCATTTATTGTTCTCCCTTAAATGGAATGTGTGCTTGGGGAGTGGGGTTATAAACAAACTTTTGAAAGCAATCAAAGCTTCTTTCTGATGCTTTTGTGCCATAATATTCCAGCTACAAAGCAGCAACAGAATTTTACACGCCAATTTTAGTTAATGTAATGAGAATCAGCAAAGGCTAATCGACACTTTGAGGGGCAGGGGGATTTTAAACCTACCCTTTGGTAGAAACTGGCTGTGGGGGCGGTTAAAATACCTAGGGTTACTTACTCGCCAGAAAGCCACCTAGATCCCGCCAATTTGGATTTTAACCATCTGCCCAAAGCCAACGGGGTCCTAATTCACATATGCAAACCAGGTTCTGATGAGGTCATCGGGGCCCCGATAGCGATTTGACTTGAGCGAAAAAGCATCACGATCTTCCTGTCAGGCGAAGATCTGCATGCAGAGGATCGGGAAGATGCAGAATCCGTCCAGCAAAGTTTTTTTACTACTTTTGTGTGGCCAAAGGACAGTTCCTCCTGGTCCCACCAGGAAAGTTTAGGCCTACCCTTCCCCGGACTCTTTCCCCCTCTTCCACACTTGGCTATGCTGGCAGGTGTCCAACGGCTCCCTGATTTTCCAGAGCCCGACATCTGCTTCCCACCCACTTCTTACCCTTTTGGTGGATCGATGGCATCTTACTGAGGCCCAATGGTTAAAATGGCCATGGCCTCATGCTGTGATGGTCGGGCAGGAAATGAACTGAAATCTGCATTTTCCTACCGGAAAACTGCTGGCAACTAAAATTCCCCCGCGCCCCTCCCTCTCCCCCACCCCCCCCCCCGCCCCCCGACCCATAATTTAGCAAAGATAAAAATGAACATTTATGCAAAAGACTTGGGTAATAGTTAGCAGCAATAACGATTGAACTGGAGAAGGGGACTTGGCTGTTATTATCGCAATACATACTCATTTAATTGTTGATGTCTCTTTAATGGAGTCAAACTCTGATTACCTGAAGTAAGTTCTTGCTGATGTCCAAGCAAGACATGAATAAAACTTCCTCGTTGTTGGAGCACCTTGTTGGAGAATTCCTGTATATAATAAGCCATTTGAGATAAGTAAATATTTGATATCAATCAAATAAATTGAAAGTTAGCTAAAGGAACTATTTTCTGCAGTAAAACAAAATGTGTGTGTGTGTGTAGGTAGATATAGATTACTATCTATCTGTATGCATGGATATATGATATAGACAAGGGGGTCAAAATTACCCTCAGTGAGAAATTGGAGAGGGCAGTTCGATTTAAGCAGAGATTTACAACCCGGTGGGAGTCGCAGGGAAGAACTGGAAAATTCGGCTCTTTCACTCTGTCACCGCCTCGCAGCACTATGGGGCGCTGTTTGAGGTAGTGTATGGGCGGGTTCAGGTCAGGAGCGGGGCGGTGTCAATCACTTAAAGGGGAGAGACGCTGTGAGACCGACGTGGCGCCCATTGGGCCACCAGAGAGGTGTTCGGCCGGCACCCAAGAGGGGGTGCTGAGCTACCTGTTGCCGGCCCGGCCAAACCAGCGGCCGCCATTGTCGAGCCGACTCAGGAGTCCCGCGGGGCAACTCCCCCTGCAGGGTGGAAAAGGGCCGCCGCCAGGCGGTAAGGGCTCAGCGCCGGGCGGTAAGAGGTCGGCGCATGGCCGACAAGGGCTTGGTGCGCCGGGCGGGGCAGAAACACAGGGCGTGGCGGAAACCCGTTCCCGCTGCCCCCGGCCAGAGGGCAATTGCATATGGGCCGGAAAGGGTTTACTGCCCCATTAACGGGTCTTAAAGAAGAGGGCAATTCCCCCCCCCCACCCCCAAGATGTTTTGAAGAGGGAAACAAAAGTGTGAGTCAAAATCCCCCTTGCTCACCCCATGGCTTAACCCAGAACTGTCAGTTCTCAATTTAAACTGAGAAGTGCTGAGAAGTGAATAGATTGTCTTCATTGTTTGGCTACCCAGAGCAGTATTGATTTATTGAATGTTCTTTAGATGAGGTGCTGTCTCTGGGCCACCTGTGAAAGTGCTGGGTCAACATAAAAATATTACGTATTGCTGAAATTAGGTGCTGAATTAAACCTCTCTCAGTTTAATTATGAAACACATTATACTGGAAGAAATTTGGCTTTTTTTTTCTCTCGGGAACGGATCAAATAATGTTGTATCCATTCTGTATGATTTGCTGTAACAATCCAAACATGTCTCAAGAGACATCCTCAGTATAGTTAGCAAATCAATGTTGATCTTTCTCTGTATATCATGATCAGTCTTTGGATTTATTGACTTAGATTTTCCTGCTCAAGTTACACTGGCTCACAGGTGGACTTTGGTGGTAAATGTGACTCGAATCGCTCCAGCAACTCCCCATTCACCCCCGCCATTTCCAGGATTTCACAACGGAAGTGATGCAGGACGTATTATATTTCTGCCCATATATGGGCGGGGTTAATGTAATGATATGCAAATGACAGAAATACATCATCTGATTTATTTCCTATTACATGTGATACCAGGGAGGCCTGTTCATCCTGGGCATCCAGTATTGCTGTGATGGCAAAGGGTCCTTTATAAAATGTAAATTCCCCCAAAAACCATAAAATTGATCATTAAGTAGTTGATGATATAGGCTTCGGCGACAATGTTTCAAAAATCTTTTACAACAGCAGTCCTGAGGTAGTGGGTAACATTACGCTGTGATGGGCCACTGAGGTCTACTGCCAATCTAACTGCCATTGCAGAGGGACTACTTGGCAGAGGCCGAGTCTGAGGCAGAGGCAGAGTCTGCCTAAATTATGTGAATGACCCGGAGACCAGAAGATTATCCAGAGTCATGGGCGCACCGATACCAAAAATGGAATCTAAGTTTGTAAAGTGGAATATCTCGGCTATTCAGACTGATGAGAACTGTTTTACACTATCAACAAGGACAAGAACGGCAACTGAATTTGGGAGATGGCTTGGATCATTCCTAAGCTGCAGTCGCGCCATGAGTGGCATTATTTAGAGCTATTTCGAAACATCTTGGTCCATTACTGACTGCATTTGTTTTTCTGCCTTAATAGTTGGCAAGATGGCAACGTGTGTTTCAGATCATGTATTTTCAGAAATATTGCACAAAATAATGTTTGTGTGCCAAAAGCAAAAGCAAGTATGTTTTCCTCATGGTATAAACTATAAAAACACAGCAGTGCAGAAACTTCAGGAAATCTGTTTGTTTTTGTAAATGTCTACAGACCACCGAATAGTGGAAGGGAGGTGGAGGAAGGAATATGCAGACAAATTAGGGAAACGAGTACAAAACATAGAATAATAATCATGGGGGATTTCAATTACCCTGATATTAATTGGACAGAAGAGGTAGGTAAAGGGTTAAGGGAATGGAGTTCCTACAATGTGTACAGGACTCCTTTCTAACCCAATATCGAAAAAGCCCAACAAGGGAGGATTCGCTATCGGATCTAGTAATGGGGAATGAACCAGAATAGATAAGAGAAGTAAAAGTAGGGGAACATCTAGGCAATAGTGACCACAATATAATATGCTTTAAGGTAATAATTGAGAAGGACATAAGTATGATGAAGACCAGGGTAATAGATTGGAGAAAAGCTGATTTCAAGGGGCTGAGAATAGAACTTGGGAAATAAAATGGACATCAATATTGGCAAATTATGACTTAGAACAGCAATGGGAAACATTTAAAATGGTGTTCAACAGAGTACAGGAAAAATATATTCCACTTAAAAAAATAAGCACAAAATGGGGATGCTAGGATTTATGCTACATGCTCAGAACATTCAAAACTAAGAGTATAGGATCATTTCTAATTGAAAATGATACGACTGTAATAAGAGACATTCTTCCTGTTGTATGCAGCATGCAGCCAATAGTGTAACGACTGTTAAGTGATGATTTAACACGTTTATAGTTACAGATTTTTAAATGTTTTTGTTGCTTAAGGCATGAAGGAAAAATTGAGGGTAAGGAAAGAAGCTTACATTAAGTACATGGACAGCAGAGGAGAGCATGATAAGTGAGAATATGAAGAGATTAGGAGAGAAGTCAAAAAAACAATTGGTAAGTCAAAGAGGAACTGTAAAATTAAATTATCAAGGAACATAAAACAAAATAGTAAAATATTTCATAGATGCATAAATAAAAAAGGAAGGTTGGGATGGGAATCGGGTCACTAAGGAATGGACAGGATAATACCACAGGCAATAATAAGAGAGAGAGCAGAAATATTAAGTAATTACTTTGCTTTAGTATTTACTAGGGAGATAGAACAGATGGACATGAAATTATATCATGAAATTAGTAATGAAATAACTGCATCTAAAATAAAAGGAGGAGATATATTAAACAAACTAATCAAACTCAAAGAGGAAAAAAACCCTGGTCCGGATGGATTACATCCATGCATTTTAAAAGAATCTAGGGAAGAGATAGCAGAAGCATTACTACACATACTTAAAAATTTGTTAAAAAAGGTGTAGTGCCAGAGAACTGGTGGATGGCTAATGTAATACCTATATTTAAGAAAGGAGATAGAACATGTGCAGGGAACTATAGACCAGTCAGCTTAACATCGGTGGTAGGAAAAATAATGGATTCCCTACTAAAAGAGAAAATAGAATGCAAAAATATAACAAAAGAGGTAACAGAGAGTAGACAAGGGTAATGCAGTGGATGTAATGTATCTAGATTTTCAAAAGGCCTTTGATAAGGTACCATATAATAGACTAATGAATAAGGTCAGAGAATGTGGAGTCAGGGAACAAGTAGCAGAATGGATAGCTAGCTGGCTTCAAGACAGAAAGCAGAGAGTAGGGGTGAGAGGTAGCTATTCACAGTGGCAGTAGGTAAGTAATGTTGTTCCACAAGGAGCAATGCTGGGCCCACTGTTGCTCACAAGTTATAGTTAGACTTTGGAATCAAAAACACAATTTCTAAATTTACGGATGATACCAAATTGGGGATGATGGTCAATACTGAGGAGGATGCAACAAATTACAGGAAGACATTAATAAGCTTGCAGAATGGGCATATAATTAGCAAATGAATTTCAACACAAGATAAATGTGAGGTGTTACATTTTAGTAGGAAGAATAGGGAGGTTACATTACTTGGAGGGTGAGAGTCTAGGTGGGGTAGGGGAACAAAGGGATTTCAGAGTACAAATACACAAATCATGAAAAGTAGCAACACAGGTTAGCAAGGCCATAAACAATCAAACCAAGCACTAGGGTTTATTTCTAGAGAGATAGAATTGAAAAATAAGGAAATTATGCTAAACTTGTATCGAATCTTGGTTAGACTACACTTTGAGTACTGCGTGGAATTCTGGTCGCCATATTCTAGAAAGGATATAGCGGCATTGGTGAGAGTGCAGAGAAGATTTACAAGGATGATACCAGAAATGCGAGGGTATACATATCAGGAAAGGATGAATAGGCTGGGTCTCTTTTCTCTTGAAAAAAGAAGGCTGAGGGGTGACCTAATAGAGGTCTTTAAAATTGATAGAGTGGATACAGAGAGAATGTTTCCACTTGTGGGGAAGAGCATAACTAGGGGCCATCAATATAAGATAACCAACAAATCAAATTGGGTAAACAAGTTTCTTCTGAATTCCCTGAGGGTGGCGAGAATGTGGAACTTGCTACCACAGGGAGTAGTTGAGGCAAATAGTATAGATGCATTTAAGGGGCGGCTAGATAAGCATACGATGGAGGAGGGAATAGAGGGTTATTCTGACAGATTTAGATGAAGAAAAACAGGAGGAGGCTCAAGTGGAGCGTAAACGCCGACATGGACTGGTTGGGCCAATGGCCTCTTTCTGTGCCGTATAGCCTATGTAATCCTATGTATAAAAAATAACAATGCACATCTTGAAGGCTCCACAATTCTTTAAAGGACAGACGTCAGGATCCCTTCTTTAAGGGATTCCATGTCGTGAGCTGCTTCAACAATAGCAATATTAGCGGAAAGCAATTTGGTCATCAGCACACATGCCAACCATCATCTTTTAAAACTGACGATCAGCTTTTCAATGTTTTACTAGAAAAATCAGTATTTTTATCTGGCATTGGAAAATTCTAAATCATCGTTGCTGCTAACTATGCTTATGTGTACTGCAATAAAACTTGCATTTATACAGCGCCTTTCACAACCACTGGACATCCCAATGCGCTTTATAACCACTGAAGTACTTTTTCTTTGAAGAATAGTCACTGTTGTAATGTAGGCAACGTGGTAGCCAATTTGCCCACAGCACGTTCCCACAAACAAACAGCAATGCGATCATATGCTTCCTGCATCCCAAAAGAGGCTGGTTGAATACATAATGTGGATCAGTCTCTTGACATTAATGCCTTGGGTAGAGGACATGATATAAACATAGAAACATAGAAACATAGAAAATAGGTGCAGGAGTAGGCCATTCGGCCCTTCGAGCCTGCACCACCATTGAATAAGATCATGGCTGATCATTCACCTCAGTACCCCTTTCCTGCTTTCTCTCCGTACTCTTGATCCCTTTAACCATAAGAGCCATATCTAACTCCCTCTGGAACTGATCCAGAGTCGAAAATGATCACCAATGCATCCATTATTTCTATGGCCACTTCCTTAAGTACTCTGGGGTGCAGACTATCAGGCCCCGGGGATTTATCGGCCTTCAATCCCATCAATTTCCCTAACACAATTTCCCGCCTAATAAGGATATCCTTCAGTTCCTCCTTCTCACTAGACCCTCGGTCCCCTAGTACTTCCAGAATACATGCCAACCTCGAAAACTAGCAAAAGCTGGCCAACAAAAATGGAAACATCTGTTGACTGTCATCTGCGCCCACCCCTTCTCCACCGTTGTGTTGTACAGTAGTGTTTCTTCCTGCTTCTACATGTCTATAAGTTCTAAGATGCTAGTATAGGGTTGAGCACTTGATGCGAGTGCAAATGGTGAAGCTGGATGCTCAGGTGTTACGTGCTGCTGTGGGCCCGACTGCATCCCACTGCTTTCTGTCCCATCATCTGTAAACAGAGCAGAGATACATTTACCAGTGCTTTAGTGCAGTTTGCCAATTCACCATTGCCTTTGTATGTAATGAAGTAAAAGACTGATTGAGTAATTAGCTGCTCTAGATATGAAGAGAAGACGTGATACATTTGGCACATACCAGGGTATGCAACTCTTCGACAGGATTATGTTCTCTGTCTCCATATCAATGTAGACCAACATGCTCTGTTCAAAGGTTGTCAGGGGCTTAGTTGTGTTGCTACTCACCAATGCACCACATTTCTCTGTCAAAATGACATGAATAAACATTACATTAATGTACCGTTACATTATACACAAATGTAATGAGATCTGTTTTAAAATTAAAAACTTCACTGTGATATCTTTATACAATTATCTGTGTCACCTTAGATTAAGGTGTTGCAAACGTAATTATTATCAGATTGAAAAATGTGAATGTTTCTGAGGTCCACATACGGGAGTGGACGGGAGTGATTCTGAACATGAGGAATTGTCTTCTGCAGACCTGTGAATTTGCAATATCCTTACTAGTGGTATACATCTGTTCTGTATTCTGTGTATAGTAGCTTTAACATAATCCACATTTCTTTCCATGTCATTTCCTTCTAACTGTGTTGTCTAATCCACCTCTTATTTCCTCAAAATCTGCCTTATCATAGTTAAATCGTGTTGTTTCTTGTCGGATACAATTGCTGTCAGTTTAACACTTATTTTGCTGCCATGCTTTTTCTGTCACACTTTATTCTCTAGCCCTTTTTTCTACCTTGTTCTGATTGTCTAATTTTCCCTGCCACATTTAGTTATTAATTTATGATAATTTAGAATTTATCAAAGCTTCCTGTAGGTGATATATAAATGTTCCTATCGCAAGCAAATTTCTCCCCTCTAATGGATGGCATGCAAATGTATTCATTGTAATTCACTCATATATTCATTTATTACAGCAGAAGGCTGACCAAACGAACCAATCAGATCACTTAAAAATATTTTATTTTTTGTCCAACACTTTTTCTCAATAATGGAAATTTCAGATTTCCAAACATGAGGTTTTAAACAAAATTAAAACATCAATAATTACATATTTCACAATAACACGATTGAATTTACCACAGACCTGCAGTTTAGTAAAAGTTTTATTTCAAGGTCTCAGCCTCCCTCTCACTCCTGGGATTGCAATTGGTAGTTTTCCCTCCACAAGAATGTTTATGCCCACAATTCCCTAGGTGCAGCAGTCTGAGCATGTGCAGAGTGAAGAATTTCCCAGCATACAAGTGTACAACTTGAAACAATCCCTCCTGCAGCAACAGGAATTTATTTTTCTAGATTATTTAATAAACAGCTGTATAATAAATTTAAAAGCTTTACTCAAATAAAGTTTCACATTCAAACTATCATCAACTATTTCATTTTTACTTCAGAGAAACATCCTCTGTGCTAGCACCTAGAAACATAGAAACATCGAAAATAGGTGCAGGAGTAGGCCATTCGGCCCTTCGAGCCTGCATCACCATTCAATAAGATCATGGCTGATCATTCCCTCAGTACCCCTTTCCTGCTTTCTCTCCATACCCCTTGATCCCTTTAGCCATAAGAGCCATATCTAACTCCCTCTTGAATATATCCAATGAACTGGCATCAACAACTCTCTGCGGCAGGGAATTCCACAGGTTAACAACTCTCTGAGTGAAGAAGTTCCTCCTCATCTCAGTCCTAAATGGCCTACAGCTTATCCTAAGATTGTGTCCCCTGGTTCTGGACTTCCCCAACATCGGGAACATTCTTCCCGCATCGAACCTGTTCAATCTCGTCAGAATCTTATATGTTTCTATGAGATCCCCTCTCATCCTTCTAAACTCCAGTGTATAAAGGCCCAGTTGATCCAGTCTCTCCTCATATATCAGTCCAGCCATCCCTGGAATCAGTCTGGTGAACCTTTGCTGCACTCCCTCAATGACAAGAACGTCCTTTCTCAGATTAGGAGACCAAAACTGAACACAATATTCCAGGTGAGGCCACACCAAGGCCCTGTACAACTGCAGTAAGACCTCCCTGCTCTGAAACTCAAATCCCGTCGCTATGAAGGGCAACATGCCATTTCCCTTCTTCACCGCCTGCTGTACCTGCATGCCAACTTTCAATGACTGATGAACCATGACACCTAGGTCTCGTTGCACCTCCCCTTTTCCTAATCTGCCGCCATTCAGATAATATTCTGCCTTCGTGTTTTTGCCACCAAAGTGGATAACCTCATTTATCCACATTATACTGCATTTGCCATGCATTTGCCCATTCACCTAACCTGACCAAATCACCCTGCAGCCTCTTAGCGTCCTCCTCACAGCTCACACCACCACTCAGTTTATTGTCATCTGCAAACTTGGAGATATTATACTCAATTCCTTCATCCAAATCATTAATATATATTGAAAAGAGCTGGGGTCCCAGCACTGAGCCCTGCGGCACTCCACTAGTCACTGCCTCCCATTCCGAAAAGGACCGGTTTATCCCGACTCTCTGCTTCCTGTCTGCCAACCAATTCTCTATCCACGCCAGTTCATTACCCCCAATACCATGTGCTTTGATTTTGCACACCAATCTCTTATATGGGACCTTGTCAAAGGCCTTTTGAAAGTCCAAATACACCACACCACATCCACTGGTTCTTCCTTATCCACTCTGCTAGTTACATCCTCAAAAAATTCCAGAAGATTTGTCAAGCATGCTGACTTGGACCGATCAAATGCGCTGCTATTTCATCCTTAATAATTGATTCCAACATTTTCCCCACTACCGATGTCAGGCTAACCGGTCTATAATTACCCGTTTTCTCTCTCCCTCCCTTTTTAAAAAGTGGTGTTACATTAGCTACCCTCCAGTCCATAGGAACTGATCCAGAGTCGATAGACTGTTGGAAAATGATCACCAATGCATCCACTATTTCTAGGGCCACTTCCTTAAGACCATCAGGCCCCGGGGATTTATCGGCCTTCAATCCCATCAATTTCCCCAACACAATTTCCCGCATAATAAGGATATCCTTCAATTCTTCCTTCTCACTACATCCTCGGTCCCCTAGTATTTCCGGAAGGTTATTTGTGTCTTCCTTCATGAAGACAGAACCAAAATATTTGTTCAGTTGGTCTGCCATTTCTTTGTTCCCCATTATAAATTCACCTGAGTCTGACTGCAAGGGACCTACATTTGTCTTCACTAATCTTTTTCTCTTCACATATCTAAAGAAGCTTTTGCAGTCAGTTTTTATGTTCCCGGCAAGCTTCCTCTCGTACCCTATTTTCCCCCTCCTAATTAAACCCTTTGTCCTCCTCTGCTGTATTCTAAATTTTTCCCAGTCCTCAGGTTTGCTGCTTTTTCTGGCCAATTTATATGCCTCTTCCTTGGATCTAACACTATCCTTAATTTCCCTTGTAAGCCACAGTTGAGCCACCTTCCCAGTTTTATTTTTACTCCAGACAGGGATGTACAATTGTTGAAGTTCATCCATGTGATCTATAAATGTTTGCCATTGCCTATCCACCGTCAACCCTTTAAGTATCCTTTGCCAGTCTATTCTAGCCAATTCACGCCTCATACCGTCAAAGTTAGCCTTCCTTAAGTTCAGGGTCTTAGTCTCTGAATTAACTCTGTCACTCTCCATCTTAATAAAGAATTCTACCATATTATGGTCACTCTTCCCCAAGGGGCCTCGCACAACAAGATTGCTAATTAGTCCCTTCTCATTGCACATCACCCAGACTAGGATGGCCAGTTCTTGCGTTGGTTCCTCGACATATTGGTCAAGAAAACCATCCCTAATACACTCCAGGAAATCCTCCTCCACCGCATTGCTACCAGTTTGGTTAGCCCAATCTATATGTAAATGAAAGTCGCCCATGATAACTGCTGTACCTTTATTGCACACATCCCTTATTTCTTGTTTGATACTGTCCCCAACCTCACTACTACTGTTTGGTGGCCTGTACACAACTCCCACCATCGTTTTCTGCCCTTTGGTATTCCGTAGCTCCACCCATTCCACATCATCCAAGCCAATGTCCCTCCTTACTATTGCATTAATTTCCTCTTTAACCAGCAACGCCACCACACCTCTTTTTGCTTTTTGTCTATCCTTCCTAAATGTTGAATACCCCTGGATGTTGAGTTCCCAGCCTTGGTTACCCTGGAGCCATGTCTCCGTGATGCCAATTACATCATATCCATTAACTGCTATCTGCGCAGTTAATTTGTCCACCTTATTCCGAATACTCCTCGCATTGAGGCACAGAGCCTTCAGGCTTGTCTTTTTAACACACTTTGCCCATTTAGACTTTTGCTGTAATGTGGCCCTTTTTGTTTTTTGCCTTGGGTTTCTCTGCCCTCCACTTTTACTATTCTCCTTTCTATCTTTTGCCTCTGTCTCCCTTTTATTTCCCTCTGTCTCCCTGCATCGGTTCCCGTCCCCCTGCCATATTAGTTTAACTCCTCCCCAACAGCACTAGCAAACACTCCCCCGAGGACATTGGTTCCGGTCCTGCCCAGGTGCAGACCGCCCGCTTTGTACTGGTCCCATCTCCCCCAGAACTGGTTCCAATGCCCCAGGAATTTGAATCCCTCCCTTCTGAACCACTGCTCAAGCCACGTATTCATCTGAGCTATCCTGCGATTCCTACTCTGACTAGCACGTGGCACTGGTGAGATTACTACTTTTGAGGTCCTACTTTTTAATTTAGCTCCTAGCTCCCTAAATTCGTCTCGTAGAACCTCATCCCATTTTTTACCTATATTGTTGGTACCTATATGCACCACGACAACTGGCTGTTCACCCTCCCTTTTCAGAATGTCCTGCACCCACTCCGAGACATCCTTGACCCTTGCACCAGGGAGGCAACATACCATCCTGGAGTCTCGGTTGCGGCCACAGAAACGCCTATCTATTCCCCTTACAATTGAATCCCCTATCACTATAGCTCTCCCACTCTGTGCAGCAGAGCCACCCATGATGCCATGAACTTGGCTGCTGCTGCCTTCCCCTGATGAGTCATCCCCCTCAACAGTACCCAAAGTGGGGTATCTGTTTTGCAGGGGGATGACCACAGGGGACCTCTGCACTACCTTCCTTGCACTGCTCTTGCTTTTGGTCACCCATTTACTATCTGGCTGTGTACCCTTTGCCTGCGGTGTGACCAACTCGCTAAACATGCTATTCACGTTATTCTCAGCATCGTGGATGCTCCAGAGTGAATCCACCCACAGCTCCAGTGCTGCAATGCGGTCTGTCAGGAAGCATCCCTGACTTCCCACATAGTACAGGAGGAGCATAACACGCATCCGAGCTCTCCTGCCATGACTTAACCCTTAAATAAACTTAATTGGGCAATAACAATGCTGGAGGTTACTTACTGATAAAGAAAAAGAAAAACTACTTACCAATCACCAGCCAATCACTTACCCCCTTGGCTGTGACATCACCTTTCGATTTCTTTCTACTTCTTTTTTGCCTCCCTGCTGCAGCTGCACCGGCTGGCCTTGAGTCGGCCACCTCGATCTCCCCGCTCTCCCTCCTCGACGAACGCTGCTCGAACTCCCGAGCCTCCCGACTCCTGGGCCTTTAGTCGGCCGCCTCGATCTCCCCACTCTCCCTCCTCGACGAACGATGCTCGAACTCCCGAGCCTCCCGACTCCTGGGCCTTTAGTAGGCCGCCTCGATCTCCCCGCTCCGCCTCCTCGACGAACTACTGCCCATAAATCCTGCCCTTTGCAGTTGAGTGGGAAAGCACAACGTAATTTCTTATAAAAGCAGTAAATACTGGAAATACTCAGCAGGTCAGGCAGCATCTGTGGAGAGAGAATCAAAGTTAATTCCACATGATGACCACAGATGCTGCCTGACCTGCTGAGTATTGCCAGAATTTTCTGTTTTTATTTCAGATCTCCAGTATCTGCAGTAATTTGCTTTTGCCAGAGTAAGTTATTTATTTTGCTATTTAAATCTGACAACATCATAAAGCATTAATTTGAGGAATTTTATCTGAGGAATAATTTGGATAATTGGCAGCGAGATGGGTTGACCCAGGTCGCTGTTTGGAGCATGGGTAGGAGCATCGGGGGCCCTGGTACAGCAGAGGAGTGGAAAGGTCATGGCGGACTTGCCACGAGTGATCGGGGCGGAGGAGTGATGAGGGCTCGTGGCTGAGATTTGATGGGTGATCATGACGGAGGTTCGGCGAATATTTGGTGCGGAGGTGTGGCGGGAGATCGTGGCGGAGGTGCGGCGAGTGTTTTTGTGGTGGAGGAGCGGTGAGGAATCGTGGCGGAGGTGCGGTGAATGTTTGTGCCGGAGGAAGGGTGAGAGATTGTGGTGGACGTGCGGCGAATGAGGGTATGGGGCCCAGAAGAGCCGAGGGCCCAGGGGCAGCACGGGCTAGCCCACACTGCGATATGTATGTGCACTAGGTCCATGCAGCAGGGCAGGTCTCCAGTCGTCTTGGTTAACCCTTTCCACTAGATAAAGGCCTAGCTCTGTCAAGCCCGTGTGGTGGCTGTTGTGCAACAGTCACCACACGTTAAAAAAATCCACGCACGGACATCTTCTACCCCCTCAATTGGAGTTCAGGTCTGGAACATCAGGTCCTTCATTGAAACATCTGTGAACTCATGTGGAAGCAAGTTATCCTCATTCGAGGGATCACCTATGATGACGATGACGGGCTATCAGAGAATGCCAGAAACGAGCTGCAAAATTAATTTTAGAAGGTGTAAAGTATATGATTGTGGCAACTATATTTTTGTTTATATTTAGAAATTATTGTTTACAGAAAATGTATTTTGGATTTCTCAGTTCAAATTGTAGGCCTGGTTTTCACCCACCACACCCAGCAGGAAGGGTGTAAGCAGAGGGTTAAGATGGCGTGTGGGTTCATGCTGCATTCCCAACGCATTCCCACCCCGACCTTCACTTGTCTGACTTTAGGCATAGGAGTTCGGACTGCCCTAGAGGGCCTAATTTAAATGTCAAAGCCGCGCCCCGAAGACATCCTTGAGACGCGCACGCCATTTTAACTGCGGACCCAACTAAGGACTGCACAATCTCAAACACGCCAACAAAAGCAAACAGGAAGCCGTGGGAGATTTTCTTGTAGTATTATAGAAAAACTTTGTATACGCTCAGACTTCTGTATGTCACACTTTATCGAGTGATCGTGTAAAACGGGTGTTGTCGATTCAGCCGCCCGTTATACAAATCTCCCGATTTTCATTTCCATTAACTTCAGTTGTCAAATTACTCCCTAGTTGTCTATCAGACATCAGACTGTCTAATGCAAAGTGTACATTAGCCATGAGGGGAATAAGTACAGAGGAATGCAATTGGAATGTACAAATCAACTCTCCAAGAACAGAAAATACAAAGGGTAGGCCACCAGTCCAGATATTTCATTATTACAGGCTTGGGCCGCACCTTCAGTGTACAACTCTTTTGGAGTAAACAATATTAAACATTAAATTGTGCCCCCCAATCTGGGGGACACTCCAAACATTTCCCAAAGCCCTTTTTTTTTTGTAGTTTTGTAGTTTTTTTTGTGTTTTTTTTGGCCTCTAAAACCATAATTTACAAGTGCCCCCTATAAAAGGGGAGGGGGACACTATAACCTGGCAATTAAAACAAATTCAAATTTAAAACATATAAAATCAAATTAAAATTTGGTTGCCGGGGGTGACGATGCACTCCAGTCCCTCCGGCGCCCACCTCTCGCGGAAGGCCACGAGCGTACCGGTGGACACCGCGTGCTCCCCTTCAGTGTACAGGACTTCCACCCACCAGGAAGATGTTGCCTTGATTGCAGCCAATTAGCACAATTATGATGGGCCCCTGTTTCTACTGAGATATTTACCTGGAGGGCATGTGGAGCACTGCTGCCGCAGGCCTCCATGGGCAACCACAGCATTCCATTGACAGTAGTCACTCCCAGCCAGGGGAAACATCCTCCCCGCATCCAGTCTATCCAACCCAGTCACAATTTTATACCTTTCAATGAGATCCCCTCTCATTCTTCTAAACTCGAGTGAATACAGGCCTAGAAAATCTGAGGAACATCAAAATGGGGACATAAAAATGGGCCAGAACTTTGGGTGAGAACTTTCATTGTAACTTGCACCAATTAATTGGTGCCTTCCAATTCTTTTCAAGATATCACGAAACGGATTCAAGTGCCCCTGGCCTTCAGCTTTACTCTGGCGCAAATGACGAAACATACATCAAACCGTGTGTTTTTTCTCATTTGCATATTGTTTCAATCTGCCTGCCCATGTATGGAAGAATTGAAAATCATCTGTCACTTCTGGCAGAAACATAGAAACATAGAAAATAGGAGCAGTAGTAGGCCATTCGGCCCTTCCAGTCTGCACTGCCATTCAATATGATCATGGCTGATCCTCTATCTCAACACCATATTCCCGCTTTTTCCCCCATACCCCTTGATGCCTTTTGTTTCTAGAAATCGATCTATCTCCCTCTTAAATATATTCAGTGACTTGGCCTCCACAGCCTTCTGTGATAGAGAATTCCACAGGTTCACCAGCCTCTGAGTGAAAAAATGTCTCCTCATCTCGGTCCTAAATTTCCTACCCCGTATCCTGAGACTGTGACCCCTTGTTCTAGACTTCCCAGCCATGGGAAACATCCTCCCCACATCCAGTCTACCCAACCCAGTCAGAATTTTATACGTTTCAATGAGATCCCCTCTCATTCTTCTAAACTCGAGTGAATACAGGCCTAGAAAATCTGAGGAACATCAAAATATGAACATAAAAATGGGCCAGAACTTTAGGTGAGCTCTTTCATCGTAACTTGCACCAATTAATTAGTACCTTCCAACTGTTATGAAATGGGTCATTATCTCCAGCAAACTATTATGCAGGAAAGGCCAAATAGAATTTACAATGTACAATTGTAAGCACTATAAAGATGTACTACTAGTAGTCTCTTCATTTCTAAGCATCTGTACATTTGGAAGCTTGTTGGATTGACAGGTTTTTTTGCTGACAATATTAATATATTCACCTTCTCTTCTTTAGCCTCCATGTACTCGGAAAGACGCAGCAGTCCCTCAGAGTTCAGCAGTCTCATGGCGGAGCCTGATTATTTTGATAACAACCCTGATCTTATCAGGCCCAAGAAGCTCCTTAATCCAGTCAAAGCCTCCAGAAGTCACCAAGAACTTCATAGAGAACTTCTCATGAACCAGCAGCGGTGAGGAAACTGACACTCATATTACCTTCTTGTGGCTCCGCACTGCATTTTATTAAATGATATTCAAATGATGAGCCATGTAGATTTACAGATGCAATGGGACATAGGTTAGACAATTTATTATAAATAATAAAACCAGAAAATGCTGGAAATACTCAGCATGTCAGGTAGCATCTGTGGAAAGAGAAACAGAGTTAATGTTTCAGGTCGATGACCCTTTGTCAGAACTGGAAAAACTTTCAGATGTAACAGGTTTTTAAGCAAGGGTAGGGGCAGGGAAAGGGGGGAGGGGAGGAAAGAACAAAAGGGAAGGTCTGTGATAGGGTGGAAGACAGGAGAGATTAAGAGACAAAAGGGAAGATGGTGCAAGGCAAAAGGAGACGGTAATGCGACAAGTTAAGAAACAAAAGACGAGTCTAGATGGGGGTAAATGGAAATGACAGAATCATCATCAGCTCCCACTCTGATCTCTCCGTCCTCGGCCTCTTACATTGTACCAATGAAGCTCAACGTAAGCTCAAGGAACAGCACCTCATCTTTTGTTTAGGCACTTGATAACCTTCTGGACTCAACATTGAGTTTAACAATTTCAGACCGTAACCCCTGCCTCTATTTTTTTTCTTTTTTTCTGTTTTTTTCTCTTTCCCAAGGCAGCAGTTGGTATGCGACCATGCTCAGCACATCATGATGGTAAATGTCCAGTATCCTGTTAGCAGTCATAATGCTTTTATTCTGCGCCAGTCCACTGTTCCCTCAGCCTTGGAGCCACCAACACAAACCAAAGGGTGGCTACTGGGCGACAAGGGCTATCCCTTGACCACCTAGCTCATGACTCTGCTTTGCAACCCAACCACAGATGGCCAGCATGTTTACAATGAGAGCCAAGCTGCCGCACGTAACATCATAGAGACGACCATTGGGGTGCTGAAGCAATATTTCCACTGCCTGGACCACTGTGGAGCATGTGTCCCGATTCATCGTGGTCTGTTGTATCCTCCACAAACTGGCCATCGTGAGGGCACAGCCCTTGCCATCAGAGATATGGCTCAGGAGAAAGAGGAGGAGGAGGAGGAAGCAGGAGAAAGGAGGTATCCCGGATAGCCCCTTTCTGGCCCTGTTCAAATCATCCACCTGCGATAGAAGTGAACAAAACCCCAATTTCCCATTCAGCATTAGTCCAACACCTTACCTTTTTCTGTTACTGACCATCACAATGCTCTTGACCACAATGCTGAAACAAAAACCACCACAAAGCAAACATTCTAATCCAACTTTATCCATCCAATATTACTTCAAGAAATCAACTAATCACTCTTGCGCATTCCCTCAGTGACTTTCTTGCATGTGCCTTTGACAGTCCTAGTGTTCCTACACAGTGCTACCCCAGTGGCTGATGGAAGGCTGCTGACTTTGTGTGGGAGACTGCAGATGGCCTTGCAGAACGACCTTGAGGAACTCTAGGCCTAGTAGACCCGGCTTTGGACTGCACCACCTCAGCATGGTGGCAGCATTTTGGGCTGGCTGGCTGATGGGCAACAGCAAGGGCACTGGCAGAGTGGCAGTGGTGGGAGGACAAATGCTGTCACCCTGAGAGAGGAGAGCAGGGTTGTCCTCCATGGATCAATTGCCATTCCCCAAGGGCAATGCCTCAACGATTCTAGTAATATGATAGAGTACAGACTGCTGTGACATCCTGCAAGCCCCTTTCAACACTGGTCGACCCAGCCATGATGGCTGCAGTCTGTGCTTGCATAACTTCAGTCTGAGCTTCCATTGCAGCACTCAGATGTTGGGTGGCTTCTGCTTGTGCTGAAATGCAAGCTGAGACTTTGGTCATCAGGTGCGGCATGATGGTTGCGTTCACAAGTCTGTTAATGGATTCTCCCACCCCTTCCACGCTGGAAAGGATAGGCTTCAAGCTCTGCCAAAAGCTTTATGCAAGGTTGGAGCTGGACTCCTTCCTGTGGAGTGCACATCCTGTGGAGGAAGTCCTGGACGCTTCACGTAGCCTGGACGACCACGTGTGTAGGAGGTGTCCCCAGCTGCAGAAACTTGAGCTCCGCGTTTCGGAGCTTGAGCGGCGGCTGGAGTCAATGCGGTGCATCCGCGAGACTGAGAATTTCGTGGATAGCACGTTTCTAGAGATGGTCACCCCACAGCTAAAGAGTGTGCAGGCAGGGAGGAAGTGGGTGACCACCGGACAGAAAAGGAGGACCAGGCAGATAGTGCAGGAGTCCCCTGAATGCATCTCGCTCTCCAACCGCTATTCTGTTCTGAGTACTGGTGAGGGCGACGGTGCTACTGGGGTGTGCAGCCGCAGCCAAGTCCACGGCACCACGGGTGGCTCAGCTGTACAGCAGGGGAGGAAGAAGAGCAATAGTGGTAGGGGTTCGATAGTCAGTGACTCCAGGATGGTATGTTGCCTCCCTGGTGCCAGGGTCAAGGATGTCACCGAGCGAGTGCAAGACATTCTGGGGATAGAGGATGAACAGCCAGAGGTCGTGGTCCATATCGGTACCAATGACATAGGTAGAAAGAGGGATGAGGTCCTGCAGGCAGAGTTTAGGGAGCTAGGAGAGAGATTAAAAAGCAGAATCTCAAAGGTAGTGATCTCCAGATTATTCCCAGTGCCATGAGCTAGTGAGTACAGAAATAGGAGGATAGAGCAGATGAAATCGTGGCTGGAGAGATGGTGCAGGCGGGAGGGCTTTAGATTCCTGAGGCATTGGGACTGTTTCTGGGGGAGGTGAGACCTGTACAAACCGGACAGGTTGCATCTCAAACAGAGCCGGGACCAGTATTCTCACGGGAGGGTTTGCTAGTGGTGTTGGGGAGGGTTTAAATTAGCTTGGCAGGGGGATGGGACCTGGAGAATAGATTCAGTGGGGAGAGAAGCAAATCTGGAATTGGGCGGCAGAAAAGTAGAAAGTGAATTTGGAAGACAGAGGAAAGAAGGGCTGGGAAATAGGCAACAAGGGAGTTTGGCACCACTAAATGGTATATACATCAATGCAAGGAGTATAGGGAATAAGGCAGATAAGCTGAGAACACAGATGGACACTTGGCAGTACCATATTATAGCCATTAGTGAGACATGGCTGAAAGAAGGACAGGTATGGCAGCTCAATATTCCTGGTTACAGGGTTTTCAGAAGGGATAGAGGGATGGGGGGGAAAAGGAGGGGTGGTCGCAGTATTAATTAAAGAAACAATTACAACTGTGAGAAGGAATGATATGTTAGGGGGGTCATCAAAAGAGGCCATATGGGTTGAATTGAAGAACAAAAAAGGGGCAATCACACTGCTGGGAGAGTACTATAGACCCCAAAACAGTGAGAGGGAGATAGAAGAACAAATATGTGGGCAAATTGCTGCGAAGTGCAAAAATTATAGAGCTGTAATAGTGGGGGATTTCAACTACCCTAATATTAACTGGGAAAAAAGGTAGTGTGAATGGTACAGAGGGTGCGGAATTCCGAAAATGCTTTCAGGAGAATTTCTTTAGCCAGTATGTAACAAGCCCAACAAGGGAGGGGGTGGTTCTGGATTTGGTTTGGGGGAATGAAGAGGGGCAGGTGGAAGGGATATCAGTGAGAGAGCATTTTGGTGCTAGTGATCATAATTCAGTAAGATTTAGGATCGTTATGGAAAAGGACAACGTTGGACCAGAAAAAAAAGTTCTCAATTGGGGTAAAGCCAATTTTGCTGAGCTGAAATGGAATTTGGCCAAGGTGGACTGGAATTGGCTACTTGATGGTAAATCAGTGTCAGAGCAGTGGGAGGCATTCAAGGAGGAGATCCTGAGGGTACAGAGCAAGTATGTTCCCTTAAAGAAAAAGGGTGGGACTAACAAATCTAGAGTCTCCTGGATCTCAAGTGACATATCTGGTAAGATAAAGAAAAATCGGGAAGCTTATGACAGATTCCAAAAACTTAACACTGCAAAAACTCTAAAGGAGTGTAAGAAGTGCAGGGGTACAATTAAAAAAGCTATCAGGGAAGCAAATAGAGAGCATGAAAGAATGTTGGCAAGCAAAATCAGGGAAAACCCAAAGATATTTTATAAATATAATGGCCCTGAAATTCCGGACACCAGGCCGATCCGTGGCAGGGTCGTCCAGAAACCGGAAAATGTTCCGATATCCGGACTCCCCCCGCCTCGGCGGACCAACTTCGCCCCAGAAAAAGAGAAAAAAGATGCGCACTTACCTGTTGCTGCTGCGCCCGTTGGAACTTCCGAGCCTGAGGCCTCCCGTGACTGCGCATCGCAGCGCGTGCACGTGGGGACGCGCACAGGCCGGGAGCTGGACACAGCAGCCAATCAGGTGTAGTATAGATTCTCATTCATAGTACAGGTTCGACCTCCAAAATCTGGAGTTCCGGAATCCAGAATGTTCCAGAATCCGGACACCAGGCCGATCCGTGGCGGGGTCGTCCGGAAACCGGAAAATGTTCCGATATCCGGACTCCCCCCGCCTCGGCGGACCGACTTTGCCCCAGCGCCCCTTCCTCCCCTTTACCTCGGCTGCTCGATCCCACCTACCTCGGGCCAGACAAGGAACTCTTCCACGGTGGCGGGGCCCACCCGAACATCTCCACAGCAACGGGGTCTGCCCGAACATCTCCACGTGGATGGGGCCCACCCGAACATCTCCACGTGGACGGGGCCCACCCGAACATCTCCACAGCAGCGGGGCCCCTGCCCGAACATCTCCACGTGGACGGGGCCCCGCCCGAACATCTCCACGTGGACGGGGCCCACCCGAACATCTCCACAGCAGCGGGGCCCCTGCCCGAACATCTCCACGTGGACGGGGCCCACCCGAACATCTCCACAGCAGCGGGGCCCCGCCCGAACATCTCCACGTGGACGGGGCCCCGCCCGAACATCTCCACGTGGACGGGGCCCCGCCCGAACATCTCCACAGCAGCGGGGCCCCGCCCGAACATCTCCACGTGGACGGGGCCCCGCCCGAACATCTCCACGTGGACGGGGCCCACCCGAACATCTCCACAGCAGCGGGGCCCCGCCCGAACATCTCCACGTGGACGGGGCCCCGCCCGAACATCTCCACGTGGACGGGGCCCCGCCCGAACATCTCCACGTGGACGGGGCCCACCCGAACATCTCCACAGCAGCGGGGCCTCGCCCGAACATCTCCACGTCGATGAGCACCCCCCTCTCCACACCCCTCCCCCCCACCGTCCCCCTCCCCCTTTCTGACGTTCCGAAATCCGGAAATACCCGAACCTGGGCTCGGGTGTTTCCGAATTTGTGACGTCAGACAGACGTTCCAAAATCCGGCAAAACGCTAAATCCGGAAAGGCCTCAGTCCCGAGGGTTCCAGATTCGAAACGCTGCACCTGTAATAGAAGTTCCGTAAGTCCGGAGCTCCTATTACTATGAATGAGAAAAAAAACCCGCCCCCCCAAATACCCAAAACACAATAAAAAATAGAAAATAAACTACATATTTAACATTCATTTAAATTAAAGTTGTTATAAAAAAAAATATTTTCCCAACTTTTTTTAAAGTTTTTTTAATTAAGCCTTAAAATAAACTTACCATAGTGGGGAGGGTTTTTAACAATAAAATGTGTTTTTATAACTTTATTTTTAAATGTTTCTGTGTATTTTTAAACACTTGCGCCTGTAAAAGTAGGCTATACATCTGCTTTTGCAGGCGCAAGATTTTAAAGGACATTTGCTGGGCAAGATATTCGCAAATATCGTAAACCTTGCCCTGCAAGTGTCCTCGCTCCCGATATGCGCGAGATCTGTCAAGCCAGAAACTTGACAGATCGAAAAAGCCAGTTTTCAGTGCATGCGCATTGCGTGCTGAAACCCGGCTTTTCCGATGCCTTCCCGGGTCCGTAGAAACTTCATACGGACCCGGGACATCGGAATTTCAGGGACATTAAGAGCAAGAGGATAACTAGAGAAAGAGTGGGGCCTATTAGAGACCACAAAGGAAATCTGTGTGTGGAGGCAGAAGATGTGGGTATGAATCTAAATTAATACTTTGCATGTGTTTTCACAAAAGAGAGGGGCGGTGCAGACATTGCAATGAGGAGGAGTGTGAAATATTCGACGAGATAAACATAGTGAGAGAGGATGTATTAAGGGGCTTAGCAGCTTTAAAAGTGGATAAATCCCCAGGCTCAGGTGAAATGTATCCCAGGCTTTTAAGAGATGCAAAAGAGGAAATAGCAGAGGCTCTGACCATCATTTTAGCTCAGAGGCAGGAAGCAAAGGGTAATGGTTGATGAGTGGTTTTGTGACTGGAAGGCTGTATACAGCAAGGCTCAGTGCTGGGTCCCTTACTTTTTGTGGTATATATCAATGACTTGGACTTGAATGTTGGGGGTATGACTAAGAAATTTGCAGATCACACTAAAATAGGCTCTGTGGTTGATAATGAAGAAGAAAGCTGCAGATTGCAGGAAGATATCAATGTACCGGTCAGGTGGGCAGAACAGTGGCAAATGGAATTCAATCCAGATAAGTGTGAGTTAATCCATTTGGGGAGGTCTAACATGGCAAAGGAATACACATTAAATGGTAAGACACTGAAAAGTGTAGAGGAACAAAGGGACCTTGGAGTGCAGGTCCACAGATCCCTGAAGGTAGCAGGCCAGAGAGATAAGGTGGTTAAGAATGCATTTGGAATACTTGTCTTTATTAGTCGTGGCATGGAATACAAGAGCAAGGAGGTTATGCTTGAACCGTATAAAACACTGGTTAGGCCACAGCTGGAGTACTGTGTGCAGTTCTGGTCACCACATTACAGGAAAGATGTGATTGTACTGGAAAGTGTGCAGAGGAGATTTACCAGAATGTTGCCTGGACTGGAGAATTTTGACTATGAGGAAAGATTGGAGATGCTGGGTCTGCTTTCTTTGGAACAGAGGAGGCTGAGGAGGGACCTGATTGAAGAGTATAAAATTATGAGGGGCCTGGACAGAGTGGATAGGAAGGACCTGTTTCCCTTGGCAGAGGAGTTAACAACCAGGGGCCATAGATTTAAAGTAATTGGAGGGTGGTTTAGAGAAGATATGAGGGGAAATGCTTTCACCCAGAGGGTGGTGGGGATCTGGAACTCACTGCCTGAGGGGTGGTAGAGGCAGAAAGCGTCACCACATTTAAAAAATACTTGGATGTGCACTTAAAGTGCCATAACCTACAGGGCAGCGGACCAAGAGCTGGAAAGTGGAATTAGGCTGGATAGCTCTTGGTCGATCGGCACGGACACAATGGGCTGAAATGGCCTCCTTCTGTGCTGTAAATTTCTATGATTCTATGTTCCTTGGGATTGCATTCAGGCTTTCTGGCAATATACTAAGCATTTCATTGTGTATACCCCTCAGCAATTTTCTGCGGGCCTCCCCATTAAAATCTTCATCTGAATCCTGTGCAGCAGAACTCGTGTGCGACCTCGCCCCCCTGGGGAGCTGGCACCTAAGCTATCCTTTCCCCCTGTCCTGGCTACAACCTACTTGTGCACAGTCACTCACCACGTGCAGAACCCACCTCTAAGCTCACCTCTATAATCCTTGCAGTGCCAGTATCTGAGCTGGTGCCTGGGAGTGGGGAATCGAGTGGTGGTGTTTCTACTTCTTCTTCTTCTTCACTCTCCTCTCCCTCTTCCTATTGACCCGCTGGCTGGGCAGGCTGGATTTCTTGGGTATCTGAAATGGGAAAGGCACAAGGGTAGGGTTGTGGTGAGGGGAGAAAGGAAAGCAAGAGGTGCATGCTTACACCATGTGCAGATTGTAAATCAAGAGATTTGGGATGAGGGGCAAGTGGGATGTGAGAAAGAGAATAACATATGAGGATGCTGGCATTTTCTATTCTTTCTGTCCTGTCACTGGCCACAGGCTCAGCCTTGCCCCTGCCAAGAATGGCCGGCACCGTCTCTTCCAAGGAAGAGAGATGATGCAGGCGAGCCTGTCCCCGCCAGGTAAGGTCATCTGGCACCAGTTGTGTGCGCCACCTGTTTCCTGTAAGAGAAAGGGAAGTGTGTCAGTAAGTGTGGTGCAATGTCTTTGGGCAATGTGCCTGTCATGATTGAATAGCTGACTGTGTTCAAGCTGTGAGATGTGGGCAGCAGTGGTACGTATGTGCGGGCGAGATGAAACTATGAATGTGCAGTATGAGCTGTCTTTGGTAGAGATTATTGGTAGGTGATTGATGGGAGGGTGGTACGTTGAGCAATGTGTGAGGCTAGTGGTGCAGATGCTGGGCTATGGCATTTGAAGATGAATTCACTGACCTTGACCATTCTTGAGAGGCCATTAAACTTCTTCCTGCACAGAGTCCAGATCCTCGGGGTAACACTGCTGGCATTTACCACAGTGGCTTCTGCTCCCACTATAATTTTGTCTGTTGCCTGGAGGGCCTCCTGGCCCTTTGTGAAAAGACGACATCTCTCCTGAAGTTGACCTCCTGGACCAAGGCCTCCACTGCTGCATCCAAGAACCTTAGAGCCCTTTCTCTGACCTGTTGAGCCATTACTCAGTCTCCTTCATTATAACACTTGCCTCCACAACCAGTTCCAGCAACTGTTTCAGATAGAAGGCACCTCCCCTTTAAGATGTGCAGACTGCCTTTAAGAAGTGGAGGCAAGCTTTAATTGGAGCTAGCCTCGCACGAACTTGGGCCCGGCTGAACACTACAATCATGTGCTGCCTGCAGTCCTCCGAACGGGTGCGGGTTGCTATCACATTGCGATCCATGCGCCTGTTTTCGGGAATACTGAATTTCTAGGCCATAGAATGTACAATGAAATGATTCAGATTGCACATTTTCCCAGTTGTGAACAGAACTGTAAGAGCTTTTTGAATAAGGAAAGGTCATTCGTGCTGAGACATCTCTGGTGATTTGTCAATGACCTTAATTCTAGCTGGCAGGGTGGGGTTGAATGCTTGTTGCTAAAAATCCTTTTAGAACTAAAAATTACTGCATTCTAAATGTGAGAGATTTTTTAGCTGCACGCTGCAAGTGGGTGTTTTCAATAGAAATGGATATTCTAAGTAAGATTTGTTAGCCGGATTAGGAAGATTCAACTCCCAACAGATCAAGACTGAGATGGGAAGTGGAATCAGATTGAGATAGATGGCATAGACAGTTTGGAATATGGAGCCAAGGCAGGCCAATAGAGTTGAGGTCGAAGATCAGCCATGATCTCATTGAATGGCAGAACAGGCTCAAGGGGCTGAATGGTCTACTCTTGTTCCGATGTTCCTATGCTTTACTGCCCTTATGATCCAATAATTGATTCATTTCAACTCTCATTTCTCTGCTCTCCCTTTCTATCCTGAATGTCAGCGTAGAGTAATACAGGTGTTACTGAGTGCTCTCTGGTACATTACCCATGGCTATTCAAGCAGATAGTAAGTGTGAGTCTTGGAGACATCACAGCCTAGCCCTATCCTGTCTGCTGAGGCTGACATTTTGGTAAAGCAGGATTGGCTGGTAGACGGCTTTCAGCTCCAACATTTCAGTATCCCGGCAGCAGTATTCTCCCGAAGCACCAGCTCACTCCACCTACATGGTCCAATTTTCACCAAGGTGCTAAGTCCTATATCTCAACTGTGTCACTTCAGGAGGCAGTTTGCAGAAGCGAGGCACTTCTCTAGGAGAAGGTGGAAAATTAGAAAGAGGGACATTTCCACGCCAAGCCACACTTCTTTGCCGGACTCCACCTTCGCCACAGTTAATGTTAGCTTGAAGAGACAAGGCCAGAAAAGTGCCAAGAAAACTGAGGAATTTTCCCTCAAATAAAAAAAATGAATAAATATCCGAGCATCACTGAGCAAGAGAGATGTATCAGTGCTTGTTCATTTTCCAGAGAATTCACTGGTCCTACAGTTAAGATCCGTACATATCAATATACAGACTTTTTTATATGATCATATTTATTCTGTTTAACTGCAAATCTGCTTGATAGACAGATTTGTTCCCACTACAGGATAATACAAAACCTGCTTTGTGGTTGGATACATTAAGCCACAGAGTGGCTGGGTTTTGAAGATGATATGATCTATGAGTGGAGTGGAATTCCCCACTGCTGCAATGTCTAGACCATGGCACTATCAAAATTCTGTAAAGATAAGAAAACAATCCGCCACCCTCGTCTGGAGAGAAATGTCCTTTTTGACCAGAGACGCACTTTTAATCAGACAGTGAAATAGCAGATGCTTAAATGTCTGAGTTACTAACACAGACCTTGTCTGATTTAGGACCCTGCTTCATTGTCTGCCAAAACCATTATCATCATCATAGGCAGTCCCTCGGAATCGAGGAAGACTTGCTTCCACTCTTAAAATGAGTCCTTAGGTGGCTGTACAGTCCAATATGGGAGCCACAGTCCCTGCCTGTCACAGGTGGGACAAATAGTCATTGAGGTTAAGGGGTGGGTGGGACAGGTTTGCCGCACGCTCTTTACGCTGCCCGCGCTTGATTTCTGCATGCTCTCAGCGATGAGACTCAAGGTGCTTAGCACCCTCCCGGATGTACTTCCTCCACTTAGGACGGTCTTTGGCCAGGGATTCCCAGGTGTCAGTGGGGTTGTTGCATTTTATCAGGGAGGCTTTGAGGGTGTCCTTGTAACGTTTCCTCTGCCCACCTTTGGCTCATTTGCCGTGAAGGAGTTCCGAGTAGAGCGCTTGCTTTGGGAGCCTCGTGTCTGGCATGCCCATCTCATTCGTTACTGATTTAGTTTGTAATCTATGAGTTGGTTGTATGGGCACCACATAGACTCTATACAACAAAACACCAGGGTATGTGTAGTCTTCAGAGGCAAGTGGAGATAAGATTGGCAATTCAAAATGACTCATAGATTGGGCATTCAAAGTTTATTTTGGATCAAGTTGCTACAAAGTTATTTGTTTCCCACTATTTTAAGGAGTGGAGGAAGATTGAAAGTTTTTTTATTGTTTTAAAAGTCCTGGTCGTTCTTAAAATGTGATTTTTTTTTTGCTGGAATGTGTGCTTTGTATTTTCACCTTGCTGATCCATCCCTCTTACCATTGAGTTTTGGCTTTGTGATTAATAGGAACTCAGGGAAAAGAGTAAAGTTGCACAAGCCCTTGTGTTTGTGACGTCTACCTGTGCAGAATAAACTTCAGCAGTTCCACAGAGGGTGGGAGGGAAACCTTATTTTTAACAGTCGGATTCTTCAACTCCTGACAGAACATCAGGAAAAACAGACCTTGTAAATAGCACAGGTCACTGCATTTTAGACGTCTTGGTGAAACATCTGGTACACTGGTAATACAATACACCTTTGACTTTCACTAAATACTGCTAAGGAGCTTTGTCATGATATGACTCGTGAGCTAGCAAGCACTGCCAGATCAAAAACATTCAGTTAGACCCTGTGTAACTGTGATTGGCTAATGAGGAGGGAGGGGGCCAAACCATCTCTGTGTTGAGTTTAGTCACTGCCTTGTTTTTCCTTGGTATTTCTAATTGTTACTCTCAGTATACCACTAAATCCCCCCAAGGCAGGTCAGTTACGGTATCCTCTGCCACTCCCCACACAAGAATGCTATCGATCGTTCCACTTCATGCACCTCTTCTGTCGCAGCTGACTATCGCTAGCTGCCCCCCCCCCCCCTCGTCGACTCCTGGCTAGGCACCGTCAACACTGGGTAAATTCAGAGGTGTTAAATACATAAAAATCAGACCGCTTGTAGGGGATTTGTTCTTTAATCCAACTCCACTGTCCGATTGCTGCTGATGTGGCTGCTGCATGTTCTGCCATCTGATTGCTTAATCTATCCGAAATCGCAGGGGAAAGATTAACATTGGCTGCAATATAGAACCCGCCAGTGCAAAGTCCTGCCAAGTAAAGTAAACTTTCAATTTGAAGAACAAACTCTGGGGTTACTCAGTGAGTTTAGTCATTCAGTAGCTCTGCCACAGAGACCAGGAAAGTTCCACATTGAACGCTTGGTCTGTGCTGAGTTAGTTAATCTCTGGCAGGGTCCAAGTGGGTATGTTACAATTCTGCCTCTGATTAGAGGGGGAAATAAGGCAAGTTCCGGGCTCCTGAACCCCATCCAGTGATCCCCCCCCCCACCCCCCCCCCCACCCAAAATGCTTTGTGTGCATTGGATGAGAACAGGGTTGGAAACCGCTGTGGTGCTCCTGCAGTCAAATAACCTATCAATATTTATTGCCGCCTTTAATATGACAAGTGAAACTTTGCATTTGAAATTTGATATCGCTTGTTTATTTTGTGATGTATTCTGCATGGTTGGGGCGATTTAATCCCTTTTCTTTATTTATCTGAGTGAGAACACAGGAGCACAGAAAAGGTTAACTTAGAGAAAGGAAAACTAGGAAGGATTATACCATCATGTTCGAAAAATGCCAGCTGAAATTTAATGCGGACAAGACTGAAGTACTGCACATTGGTAAATAAAATGGGTGGCGCACGTATCCATGAATGGGACTGAAATAGCTATGGATAAAGCTGGAAGAGACCTAAGAACTGTAGTAGTCTCAATGTTCAAATGTCCAACCAATCCAGAGCAGCAATCAATAAGGCCAATAGGATATTGAATTATAAAGGCAAAACAGTAGAACACAAGTCAGGGCAAGCATGATCAAATGGCGGAAGGGTCGAGAACCAGAGGACACAGATTAAAGGTGATTGGTAAAGGAACCAAAGGCGACATGAGAAAAAACATTTTTTACACAGCAAGTGGTTAAGATCTGGAATGCACTGCCTGAAAGGGTGGTGGAGGCAGAATCAATGATATCTTTCAAAAGGGAGTTGGATAAATATCTGAAGGAAAAAAATTTGCAGGGCTAGGGGGAAAGGGCAGGGGAGGGGGACCAGCTGAGAGTCGGCACAGGTTCGATGGGCTGAATTACCTTCTTCCGTGCTGTAACCAATATTAGGGGCTGAAATTGATGGCCTTACCGCCCACTGCCGCCGATATTCCTCCTCGAGATGTGCCCAGTGCCAATTTCCATTTGGGCTGGAGCGGGCAGGAGGGGAGAACCGCCGGTAGCCTCCCGCTGACGTCAGCGGGCGGCCAAGTGGTGCAACTGACCTCCCGCCCGCCGAGATGCCAGATTGGTGTGGGCGGGAGTCGGCGCCAGAACGGGGGTGGACCGCTGTGTGGAGGCTGGTCTGTCCCCAACGGTGAGTGTGAAGAGCTGAAAAAAACAGTTAGTAAACAATTTTAATATTTTTTCTTTGCAGTGACTTACCTTGATGGGGTCCCCTGAAAGTCTTCCGCTGTTTTTTTTTTAATGCTTTTTATTTGCAGCTCTTCGGCCCTCAGTGGGCCCGACTCCATCCTCGGTGGCACTTGGGCAGCAAGCACCTTCGCTGCCGAGAATGAGACTCCCGCCCACTGCCGCTCAGACGGACAGCGTAAGTCCCTCTTTTGCCGCCGGGCAATCTTTTTGCCAAAAGACCCCACCCAGTGTACCATACCTCGGCGGCCATCAGCGGTCCTTTGGGCGGCCTTGGGCAGCCCTTGCCCTTCCCCAATTTCAGCCCCTATGATTCTATGATTCTAAATGGTACAGAGCTCTCATCAGCCCACACCTTGAGTAGTGTGTCCAGTTCTGGATACCAAGAGAGACATTCAAGCGCTGGACATGTGGCTGGTCCCTAGTGTCAGAGGTCCGAGTGTCAGAGGTCCGAGTGTCAGAGGTCTTAGTGTCAGAGGTCCGAGTGTCAGAGGTCCTAGTGTCAGAGGTCCTAGTGTCAGAAGTCCGAGTGTCAGAGGTCCTAGTGTCAGAGGTCCTAGTGTCAGAAGTCCGAGTGTCAGAGGTCCTAGTGTCAGAGGTCCTAGTGTCAGAGGTCCTAATGTCAGAGGTCCTAGTGTCAGAGGTCCTAGTGTCAGAGGTCCTAGTGTCAGAGGTCCTAATGTCAGAGGTCCTAGTGTCAGAGGTCCTAATGTCAGAGGTCCTAGTGTCAGAGGTCCTAGTGTAAGAGGTCCGAGTGTCAGAGGTCTAATCTATTAGGAAGGCTGGAAAAATTGGTGCTTTTCAGCCTTGATAGAAAGAGATGAGATTTTTATGGAGGTATGTAAGATATTAAACAATATGGAAATCCAGAAAATTAGATTGCAAGAGCAGAACAAGGGGACTTGGGTTCAAACTGGTAAAGGACAAATTTCGAACCGATATCAGAAAGTTTTTCACACAAAGAGTGATCAATACATGGAATGGACTCCAGATAGAATACTGTCAGCAAAAACCCTGGATTTATTTAAGAAACAATTAGATGCTGCAGTGGAAGGTCTTCAAGGTGTTTTGCATGGATGGACTGAATGGCCTTCCTCATCCATTACTATTGTATGGCTATGTGTCAGCTGTGGCTCAGTGCGTAGCACACTCGCCTCTGAGTCAGAAGATTGTGGTTTCAGAGACTTGAGCACATAAATCTAGGCTGACGCTCCAGTGCAGCGCTGACGGAGTGCTGTACTGTCGGAGGTGTCGTCTTTGGGATGAGACATTAAACCAAGATGCTCTCTCAGATGGACGTAAAAGATCCTGATGTCCTGGCTAATATTTATCCCTTAATCATCATAACAAAAAAACAGATTATCTGGTAATTATCACATTGCTGGTTTTGGGAGCTTGCTGTGCGCAAATTTGCTGCCGCGTCTCCTACATTACAACAGTGACTACACTCCAAAAGTACTTCATTGGCTGTAAAGCGCTTTGAGATGTCCGGTGGTCGTGAAAGGCGCTATATAAATCCAAGTTTTTCTTTCTTTTATGTGATCATATGAGTAAGCGAGGGAGGTTTAAATAGCAAATGGTTAATTTAGACATGGTATATTATGCAAGATCTTTAGTAGCAATAAGTCCTGTTTCAGAGATGTTTAGTGAAAGATGCAATTTAATTCCATTTTAGCATAAGTTTGGAATATTTGGTACTCAATATAAAAATCCACCCTCAAGCCCAATGGAACAGTCTGCTTATTTCAGAGTCTGCTAGATTGACTTTCTCTGAAAGATACAATAATTTGCATTAATTTTATTCATAATACTGTGCTGTGTATCTCTAAATATGCAGGACGGATTTGTAAGACAGATTTTTAATATCTGTGATCTTTGGTGTACTCTGAAAATGTGCCACTTTTCGTAAGTCTACTTATTTAATAATGTGTCCTACTCAGTGAGATCACTTCAGTCGTGAATAACAATTGTTTTTTAATTATGCTCCTCAGATTCCTATAACAAATTCTGTGTGTGTGAGGGAGAAAGCGAGAGAGCGCAGGGTAGTCCAGCCCTAGGCCCCAGGCCCCACATCGCCCCTGATCCCAGCCCTCAAACCCCTTCTAACTCAGTGGTTTGAATTTTGTAGGCCTGGAAGTTTTGAAAGAGCTGTTTTTAGAACTGCTGGTGGATAAATCCTAAATCAGAACACCAAGATCTGTTGGTATCAACAACTTGGTATTCATGCAAATAATGGGAACATTGATTTATACTTTATATGTGCCCCTGAAGCTCCATGGTACACATCTATACAGCCATAAAGTCAAAAACCTTGGCATAGAGGAAGGAATGGTAACAAGTGCAGTGACACAACATAGAGCATACATATGAATAACAGCCACTTTGGCAAGTTACTGGAGTGTGTACTGCTTCCATGGAACAGTATCCCTATAAAGAGTCGATATCTACGGGATGGGAGAGGAGGGAAAAGAAAACTGATGAGAAGAGAAATTAAAATAAACTTTGGCACCTAACCATTCACATTTTAGTAATTGTCAGCTGTTTTTGTTTTACAGTATCAGCCGTGGTTCAGTGGGTAGCACTCTCGCCTCTGAGTCAGAAGGCTGTGGGTTCAAGTCCCACTCCAGAGATTTGAGCACAAGTATCTAGACTGACATTTCAGTGCAGTGCTGAGAGAGTGTTGCACTGATGAGAGGTGCCGTCTTTCGGATGAGACGTTAAACCGAGGCCCTGTCTGCTCTCTCAGGTGGACGTAAAAGATCCCATGGCACTATTTTGAAGAAAAGCAGGGGAGTTAACTCCGGTGTCCTGGCCAATTCTTATCTCTTGATCAATATAACAAAAACAAATTGTCTGGTCATAATCACATTGCTGTTTGTGGGAGCTTGCTGTGCGCAAGTTGGCTGCTGCGTTTCCTGCATTACAACAGTGACTACATTCCAAAAGTACTTCATTCGCTGTAAAGCGCTTTGAGACTTCCGGTGCTCGTGAAAGGCACTATATAAATGCAAGTCATTCTTTTTTGATGATTAAACTCATACTGACGATGGAAGGACAGAGGGCAGTGTTCCATGCTGTATTTGAGAGAAGCCTGCCTTTCCTAACTCCACAAAAAGAATCTAGCAATTCAAATGTGTTTTCCTCATGCACCACTATGCAAATAGAAGCAATACTTCAGTGCTACATAAACATGCTGTGATTATTTTGTGCCTCTTTCTATCCTCTTCAAATGTAACTAGCTCCCCATAAACGGAACCTGACCCTCCCAGTTCACTGTTTTCCTCCAGCTCTAATCTTAATGATCTTAGTAAGGACGCACCCTCCATTGAACTGTTCTGTTCAACCGTCTAATCAACATTATAATCCCCACAGTTCTTTTAATTCTCTATTTTCCGAAGTCAAATAACACATAATGATATTCTTGCCATTATCCTTGAGCTTTTAGAGTGCAAGTTTGAAAAGCACGACGCTTCAAGAAAATCATCTGTTTAAAAGATGAAGTTATTGGTGCCTTTCTGTTTCGCAATAAACAAATACAGCTGCAGTACTATCCCTGTCCTGGTGGTGGCAGCTTTGAGCTACGTATATCAGTTTTCAGCAGTACCAATAGCAGGAAATTGGTCATAAAGAATCGTAAAAGTTACAGCACAGAAGGAGACCATTAGTCCCATTGCACATGTGCCAGGGTTACATCTTCAACTGGAGCTATCTACTCTAATCCCATTTCCCTTCCTTTTTCTTGTATCTTTTTATATTTTTCCTTTTCAAATACTTAGCAATTCCTTTTTAAATGATGTTATAGTCTCTGCCTCATTGTCTTTTGTGGCAAATACCTGATTTTATGGCCCAACTTACCAATTCACCAACCAGTGGAAATATACTTTCACTTTTTTCCCTCTCAAAATCTTTTATATTTTTGAAAACCTCAGATTCTACCACTTAATCTTATCTGATCTCGTGGGAAGGGAGGACCTTGAGACAATCACTATCACTAGGGTGGTAGTGCTGGACAGGCTAATGGGACTCAAGGTAGACAAGTCCCCTGGTCCTGATGAAATGCATCCCAGGGTATTAAAAGAGATGGCGGAAGTTATAACAGATGCATTCGTTATAATCTACCAAAATTCTCTGGACACTGGGGAGGTACCAGCAGATTGGCAAGCAACTAATGTAACGCCTCTGTTTAAAAAAGGGGGCAGACAAAAGGCAGGTAACTATAGGCTGGTTAGTTTAACATCTGTAATGGGGAAAATGCTTGAAGCTATCATTAAGGAAGAAATAGCGGGACATCTAGATAGAAATAGTGCAATCAAGTAGACGCAACATGGATTCATGAAGGGGAAATCATGTTTAACTAATTTACTGGAATTCTTTGAGGATATAACGAGCATGGTGGATAGAGGTGTACCGATGGATGTGGTGTATTTAGATTTTCAAAAGGCATTCGATAAGGTGCCACACAAAAGGTTATTGCAGAAGATAAAGGTACGTGGAGTCAGTGGAAATGTATTAGCATGGATCGAGAATTGGCTGGCTAACAGAAAGCAGAGAGTCGGGATAAATGGGTCCTTTTCAGGTTGGAAATCTGTGGTTAGTGGTGTGCCACAGGGATCGGTGCTGGGACCACAACTGTTTACAATATACATAGATGACCTGGAAGAGGGGACATAGTGGAGTGCAACAAAATTTTCAGATGACACAAAGATTAGTGGGAAAGCGGGTTGTGTAGAGGACACAGAGAGGCTGCAAAGAGATTTAGATAGGTTAAGCGAATGGGCTAAGGTTTGGCAGATGGAATACAATGTCGGAAATTGTGAGGTCATCCACCTTGGGAAAAAAAACAGTAAAAGGGAATATTATTTGAATGGGGAGAAATTACAACATGCTGTGGTGCAGAGGGACCTGGGGGTCCTTGTGCATGAATCCCAAAAGGTTAGTTTGCAGGTGCAGCAGGTAATCAGGAAGGCGAATGGAATGTTGGCCTTCATTGCGAGAGGGATGGAGTACAAAAGCAGGGAGGTCCTGCTGCAACTGTACACGGTATTGGTGAGGCCGCACCTGGAGTACTGCGTGCAGTTTTGGTCACCTCACTTAAGGAAGAATATACTAGCTTTGGAGCGGGTACAGAGACGATTCACGAGGCTGATTCCGGAGATGATGGGGTTACCTTATGATGATAGATTGAGTAGACTGGGTCTTTACTCGTTGGAGTTCAGAAGGATGAGGGGTGATCTTATCGAAACATTTAAAATAATGAAAGGGATAGACAAGATAGAGGCAGAGAGGTTGTTTCCATTGGTGGGGGAGACTAGAACTAGGGGGCACAGCCTCAAAATACGGAGGAGCCAATTTAAAACCGAGTTGAGAAGGAATTTCTTCTCCCAGAGGGTTGTGAATCTGTGGAATTCTCTGCCCAAGGAAGCAGTTGAGGCTAGCTCATTGAATGTATTCAAATCACAGATAGATAGATTTTTAACCAATAAGGTAATTAAGGGTTATGGGGAGCGGGCGGGTAAGTGGAGCTGAGTCCACGGCCAGATCAGCCATGATCTTGTTGAATGGCGGAGCAGGCTCGAGTGGCTAGATGGCCTACTCCTGTTCCTAATTCTTATGTTCTTATGTCCTCCATCTCACTGCAGCCTTTGACATCGTGGTACACAGCATCCTCTTTCAACATGCTCCTCCATCGTCCCGCTGAGTGGGACTACCCTCACTTGGCTCCACTCTGACCTATTCAATCATAGCCACTGCGTCTCCAGCAATGGCTACTCTTCCTGAGCGACCCCCCCCCCCCACCCCCGCACTCAGTTACCTCTGGAGTCCCCCAAGGATTTATCCTTGGCCCCCTCCTCTTCCTCATCTGCATGCTGCCTTTTGGTGACGATACCCACAGACATGGGGTCAGTTTCCACATGTACACTGATGACACCCAGCTCTCCCTCTCTAACCCTCTCTCTTTCGCCTCCACTGCTAGGCTCAGATGAGCTGCAGTTTCCTCCAGTTAAACAATGGGAGTACGGAAGCCATTGATTCCAGCCCCAACTACACACTCTGTACCCTCCCCAGCCATTGTCTCAGGCTGAACCAGACTGTTCACAGTCCCGGCATCCCATTCGACCCCAAATTGACTTCAGACCCCATATATTCTCCATCAAATAGACCACCTACTTTTATCTCCATAACATCACCTGCCCCTGCCTCCGCCCATCTGCTGCTGAAGCCCTCATCCATGCCTTTGTCACTCCCAGACTTGACTATTCTGATAGACTCTCGCTTGTTGGAGATAGTCATTGTCTGGCACTTGTTTGATGCACATGTTACTTGCCACTTATCAGTCCAAGCCTGAATGTTGTCCAGGTCTTCTTGTATGCGGGCATGGACTCCTTCATTTTCTGAGGAGTTGCGAATGGCACTGAACACTGCAGTCATCCCCACTTCTGACCTTATGATGGAGAGAAGGTCATTGATGAAGCAGCTGAAGATAGTTGGGCCTAGGACACTGCCCTGAGGAACTCCTGCAGTGATGTCCTAGGGTCCTGATGATTGACCTCCAACCACTACAACCATCTTCCTTTGTGCTAGGTATGACTCCAGCCAATGGAGATTTTTCCCCTGATTCCCATTGACTTCAGTTTTACTGGGACTCCTTGATGCCACACTCAGTCAAATGCTGCCTTGATGTCAAGGGCAGTCACTCTCACCTCACCTCTGAAATTCAGCTCTTTTGTCCATGTTTGGACCAAAGCTATAATGAGGTCTGGAGCCGAGTGGTCCTGGCAGAACCCAAACTGGGCATCGGTGAGCAGGTTATTGGTGAGTAAGTGCCGCTTGATAGCATTGTTGATGACACCTTCCATCACTTTGCTGATGATTGAGAGTAGACTGATGGGGCGGTAATTGGCCGGATTGGATTTATCCTGCTTTTTGTGCACAGGACATACCTGGACAGTTTCCCACATTGTCGGGTAGATGCCAGTGTTGTAGCTGTACTGGAACAGCTTGACTAGAGGCGTGGCTAGTTCTGGAGCATGTCTTCAGCATGACAGCTGGGATGTTGTGGGGGCCCATAGCCTTTGCTGTATCCAGTGCGCTCAGATGTTTCTTGATTTCACGTGGAGTGAATCGAATTGGCTTCTGTGATGATGGGGACCTCAGGAGGAAATCGATATGGATCATCCACTCGGCACTTCTGGCTGAAGATGGTTGCAAATGCTTCAGCCTTGTCTTTTTCACTCACGTGCTAAGCTCCGCCATCATTGAAGATGTGGATATTCATGGAGCCGCCACCTCCCGTTAGTTATTTAATGGTCCACTGCCATTCATGACTGGATGTGGCAGGACTACAGAGCTTTGATCTGATCCGTTGATTTTGGGATCGCTTAGCCCTGTCTATAATATACTGCTTCCGCTCATCCATACCTCTGCTGTTAGTATCCTATCCAGAAGCAGATTTCATCCCTGCTCGTGGTGATCTACATTGGCCCCCTGCCTACCAGCAACTCCTATGTAAACTTCTAATTTGTGTGTTTAAATCCTTTTATGGATTCGCCCCTTCCTATTTCTGTAACCTCCTCCAAGCATGCAACTCCGCGCCCCGCATGAATTCTCGGTTACACTGACTGCCCTTTCATTCATCCCCCATCCCTCTGACCCTCCATTGATGGCCGTGCCTTTAGCCATCTAGGTACTGCCTCAGGCCTCGGGCAGTACTCCGGCCATGGGCCCCCTACTCCCATTCACATCCTGCAGTAAATGACATTAGTGAGCTAAGTCACAGGGCACTATACTGAGTATGCATCAGGTCAAGGTCAGGTCAGGTCAACATCTCGGGTTATGTTCTCATTGATACTACGATGGCACTCATTTAATATTTTATTATGTTTCCAAACAATCAAACCAACATCTTGATGAAACTCTGTATAAACAGTAAACAACAACACTCTAATTTTAAAAGATCCTTACATTTTGAAACTAAATTGACAATGACAACAATTTAGAACAAGGCAGCGCAATTTTTTTGGAAGACCATCATTTGTCATTTGCATTTCATTTTCTTCACAGAGGCAACTACAAGTATAACATTCCATTGGTCTTTTCCTAGATTTTTGTCGGCTAAACACGTCAATGATTTCGAAAAGTCAAGTCCTCTCAGTTATCATCATCATCATCATCATCATCATAGGCCGTCCCTCGGAATCAAGGAACACTTGCTTCCACTCTTAAAATGAGTCCTTAGGTGGCTGAACAGTCCAATACGAGAGTCACAGTTCCTGTCACAGGTGGGACAGATAGTCGTTGAGGGTAAGGGAGGGTGGGACTGGTTTGCCGCACGCTCTTTCCACTGCCTACACTTGATTCCTACATGCTCTCGGCGCCTGCCGTCCAAGTGCCGCCGGGGATGAAATCGGGCCCAAGGAGGGTCGAAGTGGTAAAATAAAAATCACCTACAAAAAAAACCCCACATCTGCCGACCTTCAGGGGACCCCATCCAGGTAAGTGCCTGTAAAGAAATAATTTTAAAACATTCCACTTACCTTTTTTACAGGACCATGACACTCACCATTCAGGACAGAGCAGCCTCCACGCAACAGTCCATCGCTGTCCTGCCGCCATTCTGCCGCCGACTCCCGCCCGCATGAATATGGGAGCTCAGCGAGCGGGAGCTCAGTTGCGCGACTCGGCTGTCCGCTGCCATCGGCAGGCGCTTCCCGGCGGCTCTTCCCTCCCGCCTGCTTCAGGCCACGTCGAAAGTGGCACTGTGTGCGGTTCGAGCAGAGGAATGTCAGCGGCAGTGGATCGCCATCGGCGGCAGTGAGCGGTATGTTCATCAATTTCGGCCCCAATATGACCATCCACACAACCAGTGCCTGCTTGTCTAGTGCACATCACTATCACGGCTTCTCTATGTTGGCGGCTGTTTTCGTGAGATGTAATCCTCTCACCTCCATGCTTCCAGTCATTAAACCCATGAGTAAAGAGGCACCTGTTCATGCTGTGACCTTGCAAGCAAAGCAATATATTCTACCATTTGAAGGTGAATATCAAAGCCATGTTCGCTCCACAAGTTCCACTGTCAGTGGGTGCACACGTGTGAAGAAGGACTTCGAGCAGTATCGGCGACATCCTTGGCATGAATCACGCTGGCGTTTTGGAAATCTTTATCACAGCTTCGGAAGTCCTCACTACCTTTTGCAATCCAATGGCTTTGCATGTTTTCTGAGATATTGTCTCCCCACAGCCCAATGTCACTCGTAAGTTGCGCCTCTTTCAGCTCAGTTTGCGGCAGTTGGTTTTCATCTTCTTCAACTTCTTCAACTTTGGAGCTCCAACTTGGCCATCTCCAGGTCCGCTGCCTCTAGTGGTTTCGTTGTTGGAGTTGATTGCACAGCGTCATCTTGGCCTTCATCTTCATGATCTTGAGTTTTTAGTTTAAGCAGTTTAGCTACTTCTCGTCTCTTTTGCTCCTCGCATAGCTGGTGCTCTTTCCATTTTTTCGACCCCGATTTGTGTGTAGAATGCATCTCCAGAAAAAGGGCATCTAGAGTCTGTTTACACCAAGTCGAGAATAACATTCGCCTGAGCCCTTGCGGCTTCGCTCCGCTCTTGCTACATCACTTATGTCAATACTGTTTACCCTTACCCTTAATCCGACCCTGTATGGGCCCCACTCTAGGCTTGGGCCCCGGGCGACCACCCCCCCCCCAACACCGCCACTCCTTAAACCGTCCCTGTGTCTAGGTCCCGTGTTCTGGATTCCCTCCCTCCCTAAACCCTCCCTCTTCTCTTGTAAGACCCTTCTTAAAACCCACTACTTTGACCAAGCTGTTGGTCACCCCTCCTAATATTTCCTTCTTTGCTTCAATGTCCGTTTTTTCTTATTACACCTCTGTGAAGCATCTTGGGACAATTCTCTATGTTAAAGGTGCTATATAAAAACATTAATTGTCAAGCCTTTTTTCATAACTGTAATCTATTATTCCCTGATAGTATTCCAGTGAGTCTTTGCCGTACCTTTTGCTGAACTCAAAACGATGTATTTTGTACCTGTTGATCTCACATGGGATTGCTTGTGAACAATTTTTCTTTTGACAATTAAACTGCCTCTGCTATTTTTCTCCCTCCACAGTTCTTTGTCTTCCCCTCTTTATCTCTCCACCTCCCATACACATCAAATGTATTTTCAGCATCTGCCTGTCTCCAACTCTCACCCTTTTTCTCTCCCTCTCTCTCGTTCTGTAAATTTTTCTGTAAACTATTTTCCTTCAGCCCCTGTTCTCACACTGTGTATATTTTTCTCACTGATTTATTCAGTTATTACCTTTGACCTTCTCACAAGAATGCAGTGGGACACGAGGCCTAGTGTGGACTTCACTGTATCTCCATCTTGAGCCAAATATTCTTTGTGTGGCTGTCATAGTGGATTCAGAACCCTGAACCCAACCATTTCTGGTACGCGACTGGACCTCCGGGGGAGAAGGGGTTTGTGCGTCACTAAGCAGACACAAGAGGGGGAACTAGAAGTTTTTTTTTATTGGAACAGAGATTGTGGTGCACTTTTCCTGCAATAAATAATCAGTGTTTATGACGACAAACATGACAGAGCTCAGGCCAGGAGGAAGCTGGTGCTGGAAGCCAGGGACTGAGGCTATGGCTGAGGAAGCCCATTCATTACTTGCCAACAATAAACTGACGTCTGCTGCCATCTACTGAACAAAACAAATCCAACAGTACCTGTTGTAACAAAAGTGAAGCATTTTAAAATCAATAATGGATCTGGACTTGGCTTCTTTCTTTCTCTAACTATGGGGTTAAAAGCCAGATTAAAATGATCTGGCTTATTATGATACAGTGGCCCCAGAATATTGCCATTGGTCTAGGTTTTGTGTTGCTCTATTGGAGTGTGTCTCGACTGGCTCAGTGTCCCCCCGCACCCCCCCCCCCCGCCCCCTCGACCACAGAACTGTGCCCCCACCCCAGTCAGAGGGACATGGTGATTGGTCAGCAACAAAACACCAGGTACCACTTAATATTCAGGGACTTAGTGGCCGATCCAGTTTACTTTTCAGTTTACTGAGCAGTGTGATAATTAAGCCTGTCACTACCGTAAATCTACAGTATGTCATTGCTCCTCCTCTCTTATCCATTTACTGGTTAATAAATCGCAAACCTCAGCGAGGCTGATCCCCAAATTGGGGTGCCAATTCGACCATTGTGCTGTTGATAAACTCAATGAAAAAGTAACTGCAGATCCCTCTGCTGGCAGATACACAACACTCTGGCAGGCCATATATTTCAGGCTGCCAACTACGAACCAAGTTTATTAAAAAATAAACTCCTTTCGAGCAGGTAAGGTTGAGAGGAGATTTGATAGAGGTGTTCAAAATCATGAGGGGTCTAGACAGAGTAGATAGAGAGAAACTGTTCCCATTGGTGGAAGGGTCGCGAACCAGAAGACACAGATTTAAGGTGATTGGCAAACGAACCAAAGGCGTCATAAGAAAAATCTTGTTTATACAGCGTGTGGTTAGGATCTGGAATTCACTGCCTGAAAGGGTGGTGGAGGCAGATTCAATTGTGGCTTTCAAAAGGGAATCGTATAAGCACCTGAAGGAAAAAAATTTGCAGGGCTACAGGGAAAGGGTGGAGAGTGGGACAAGCTGAAGTGCTCTTGCAGAGAGCAGGCACGGGTTTGATGAGCCGAATGGCCTCCTTCTGTGCTGTAACCATTCTATGGGCCCAATTTTGGCCATGAATTGCATCAATTTTTTTGGAGTAAGTTGTTTGTTCTGGCATGAGTCAAAAAATGCCATTTTCCCCCCAAAATTTGCTCCAGAGTAAGTCAGTTAGGTATGATTTTTTTTAGTTCCGTTTTCTTTTCAAAAGGGGGCGTTCCCAGACACTTAACGTCAGTTTTGGCCATTTATGCCACTTTAGCCAGCAAAATCTTACTCCAAATCCACTTAGGTCAGCGTATGTGGCCAGCTCTGAAAAACCTTGCGGGCAGTTAAGAAATCGGCGCAGGTTAGTACATTTAAAGCACCAAGACTTACAAAGCACTAAACAAAACACAAAAAGTAATAAGCAATCAATCAATAACAAATAAAAAATAGAAGTCCTACCTTTATACATGAATCAAGTTTTTTTTTTAAAGTTCTGCCCCCCCCCCCAGAAACCACTCTTTCTTCCCCCCCCCCAAAACTCTCCTCCCGCCCACCCCCCTCCCCCAAATCAAAACTCTCAAGCACAACCATCAATGAATAAAGAATAAAACTGAAGTCCTAGCTCAGCCCGGGAACTCAGCGGGTGGGCCGGGGATAGGGTGCGGTGAGATCAGGGCGTCCCTTCGGCCTGGGATAGGGGCTGTGAGCATCGGGTTCTGCTCACAGCCTGCAGGACACGCTGGGAGGGCAGGAGCATGCGCGCAGACTTCATTGCGCATGCGCGCAGGTGCCGGCACAGTTTTTGGCGCTGGCCTGTTGCTCCGCCCCCCACTTCAGAATGCACGCCACGCTGGGTCTCCGGGGACTCGGAAGAGCAGCCAGGATGGGGCGACTTTTTTCCGGCGTCGTTTCCAGCGCGCGAAAAAAGGGGTTGGGCAAAATTGAGCCCTATGATTCTAAAATTACCAGGTGCAAAATTCAAATAACATCAGAAAAATGAATAGTGGTCTAACTTAACTTACACAATTTGTATTAAAAATAATAAGTGTTTCAAAACTTCTCTGAACTTGGAATAAGGTCTTAAGAAACTCTTGTATGTAAACTCGAACAATGTTTCCATTTGCCTCAGCTTGTCAGCTGCATGACAAAGCAGGTATTCATTAAACAAACGTTGATCTGGGAACTTTAATAATACTTGCTCACAAACAGACTGAGACAAAGGCGGGTCTAACATGATATCTTCACAATAGACAAAGTTGCAATCAACACAGAAACTATACTGCAACACATGCGAGATCCTTCTGGGAAGCGTATGATTTAATTTCAACCAAGGAAAGATATTGCAGATGCTGGAAATCCTGAATAAAAATAGAAAATGCTGGAAATACTCGGCGGCAATGTTCCCTTTAAGCTGAGCGGCCGCGTGGCTCTTGGGACCTCCCGCGCAGCCAGCTCACGGATTGTCAATAGGGAAAACCGCGTATGACAGTATTTTGAATGGGCCGCACGGCCCCTTAATGGCTACCCACCCCCCAAAAAAAATAAGAGTGAACATTGCTTAGCAGATCAGGCAGCATCTGTGGAGAGTTAAGATTTTGGGTCCTTCGTCAGAACCAGCAAAAGTTAGAGATGTAACAGGTTGTAAGCAAGTACAGAGACGGGGGAGGGGAGGAAAGAACAAAAGGATCTGTGGTCAGGTGGAAGACAGGACAAAAGGGATGATGGTGCAGGGTTACAGGTGATAATGGGACAGGTAAAGAAACTAAAGATGGATCCAGAGGAGGTGTGAATAGTTCAGGGTGACTATTTGTACTAGTTTTTTGTGTATCCTTCTGCGCACGTGCGCATTGGACTCCGCCCCCTTTTTGAGCACGGGCCCTCGATTCGGTCGCGCATGTGCAGTGCGATGTACGAGGAGGTCGGAAGTGGGAGCCAAACCACGAGCTGTATGGAGTCCGCTGCCGCTGGAGCTGGATTTGCTTCTAGCTTTTGCATTATTTGGAACATTCGAGGTAGTGGGAAAGAGAGAGAGAGCGATGGGGGGTTGGAGAGAGAGAGATGGGGTGTTGGAGAGAGAGAGAGATGGAGTGTTGGAGAGAGAAAGGAGGGGGAGCTGTTTTTTGGCACATGTGCATCGCACGCCGAAAACCGGTTTTAGCGATACCTTCCCTGGTCTATACACACTCCATACAGACCTGGGGAGGCTGGGATTTCAGGGCCATCAAATTCTTAAGGGGCTTGACAGGGTTAATGCTGAGAAGATGTTCCCCCTTACTGGGTCGATCATTTAGGACTGAGATGAGGAGAAATTTCTTCACAAAGCACAAATTGGGTCTGTGACCTTTTTAATCTAACTACTTAGTACCACCACTCTTGTAATTGAAGAGAAAACACCAAGATCTGTAAGACTCCTATTAAAATGATCAGCTGTGATTGCCCTGATGGTATAATAGCCTGTCAACAATTACTGTCTAGCTTATACATGAAGGAAGACAACTTGAGCGAAATAACCCCATGGTGGCCTGCATCTACAGAATAATAACTCAGTAACAATTTATGCCTTCAAAAGAGGAGGGACGATTGGAAAAATGTATTGGCCGGAAAACTTATGTCCAGACATTTTACTGATACTCGTGGTGAAAAGAGAGAGAGTTGGGGTTTTTTATATGTACTGCAAAGGATCAATCACAGAGCCAGAAAATATTTGGTGATATGAATGTGTCCGTCAAATTTTGGATATCCTTTGTTTCATGTGCATGCATCAAAACCAATTATGTCAACAAATCTCATCATAATTATAATAATCATATGTAACACAAAATACACATTTAAATCAAAGTGGGTGCACGACAGTTAGCAATCAGCAATGTTTGTGCCATCAAAATATGGCACGCTGTGACTCCAAACTATTAAATATTAATACCTTTATATTTGATGATTTCAATACCAAGCTTTATGTTCTAGTTATACAGGCTAAGTTGCCAGTTAATTGCTATTATAAGGAGTTATGAGTTACCACAGTCTCCCAGAGATTTGCTCAGATGTCTTAATGAGTCAATTAGGATTTTTCCGGAGTTTTTCCTGAATTGCCGCAGTTTTTTAGTTCTGTATTTTTACACCTCCATAGTATGGGGATGCCTCACTGGTGTATGTGTTGCACTGTTTCTGGATGGGGGTCAACTGATGGACTTTTCATGCACTTTCTTTCATATATTTGTAATCCAGATGTGAACTATTTATAATTTCGAAGAAGAGCAGGGGAATTCTCCTCTCAATCAGCATCACTAAAAAACAGATTATCTGGTCATTATCACGTTGCTGTTTGTGGGAGCTTGCTGTGCGCAAATTGGCTGCCTTGTTTCCTACATTACAACAGTGACTACACGTCAAAAGGTACTTCATTGGCTCTAAAGCACTTTGGGATGTCCGGTGGTCATGAAAGGTGCTATATAAATGCAAGTCTTTCTTATTTTTTTCAATTTAAACATTTATAATACACTAATGTTACTATATACATTGTGGTCTTCTTATTTGGGCATCACCTTTCTATGACTCACAGTCACACCTGCCACTTGTAGACTAGTGGAGCATCACCAGTTTCAGATCCCCATACCTGTATCTCCAGCATCACTAATACACTGTGGGGGAAAGTTGCTTTGACTTGCCATGGGCAAAGCCACAGGAGATGCATGAGTTATAAATAATATTTATTTGTACTTTTCTTGCAGAGGTGTGGGCGTTGAGAACAAGCCAGAGTTACAGCGAGTGCTGGAATACAGGCGGAGGGATCAGCAGATTCGACAAAGACGGGAGGAAGAAGAAGCACAGAAAATGAAATCTCCTTTTGAACTTCAGCTCCAGAAAAGACAACAAAGACTAGAGCAGGTTTGAATGAGCAGATGTTCTGGGGCACTCCTCATGGTTCTTATATTAATAGTTGTTCTCACATGCTCCCTCTCAAGTCTCTTTGGTCAAAGTTAGATCATGTGACCACTTTTCGTCCGCTGGAAGGCTGGGTCAGTCTTAATAGAAGAGGAACAAATGAATGTGACTTTACTGTGGGTCAAATTAATTTGCCTTAGACTTACCTCAAAGCATCTAACATGCCTAGTAACATATTGCATACTATGTTAATGGGATTGAATTGAATGTAAAAACAAATCTGCAGTTTGTAACTGCTTAAAACAAGCCAGATGGACCACAGTGTTTTTATTCAGTTACCCGCAAACATGCTCAAAAATGTTTTTTTCTACCTAGCAGGCTCTCCTAGCTCAGGTCTTTGCAATCTGCTCTCTCTCCAAATTCTGATTCTGTCTCTGTCGTCCTCTCCACAGCATCTCCTCTACCATCACCACAATACAAGAGAATGCGAGAGAGATAGAATCACAGAATCATAGAAATTTACCGCACGGAAGGAGGCCATTTCAGCCCATCGTGTCCGCGCCGGCCGACCAAGAGCTATCCAGCCTAATCCCACTTTCCAGCTCTTGGTCCATGCCTTGTAGGTTAGGGCACTTTAAATACACATCCAAGTATATTTTTAAATGTGGTGAGGGTTTCTGCCTCTACCACCCTTTCAGGCAGTGAGTTCCAGACCCCCACGACCCTCTGGGTGCCCCCCATATCTCCTCTAAACCGCCCCCCCCAATTACTTTAAATCTGTGTCCCCTGGTCGTTGACCCCTCTGCCAAGGGAGACAGGTCCTTCCTATCCACTCTATCCAGGCCCCTTATAATTTTATACACCTCAATCAGGTCTCCCCTCAGCCTCCTCTGTTCCAAAGAAAACAGACCCAGCATCTCCAATCTTTCCTCATAGCCAAAATTCTCCAGTCCAGGCAACATTCTTGTAAATCTCCTTTGCACCCATTCCAATGCAATCACATCTTTCCTGTAATGTGGTGACCAGAACTACACACTGTACTCCAGCTGTTTATACCAGTGTTTTATACAGTTCAAGCATAATCTCCCTGCTCTTGTATTCCATGCCTCGACTAATAATGGCAAGTATTCCATATGCCTTCTTAACCACCTTATCTACCTGGCCTGTACCCTTTAAGGATCTGTGGACCTGCACTCCAAGGTCCCTTTGTTCCTCTACACTTTTCAGTGCCATACCATTTAATGCGATGGAGACACAAACAGAGAGACATACACTGACACAGACAGCGTGAGATTAAGAGAGAGCAAAACATACAATAAAACAGAGAGCAGGAAAAAAAAGTTGATAGCAAGTATGTGACTGGGGAGAGGGTGGGATGGCGAAGGAGCAGATAGGTGTCTCAGGAATTAAGGATATAAAAAGGGCATTTTTGTTTTCCGTTATAAAATCCATATGCCCAGTATAAGCGAGGAGCTGAGAGTTTTACTGAGAGTGGGGCAACCAGGCGGGGCCAGGGAAAGCTTTGCTGATTGGCTGCAAGCAACGACAGCCAGGACCATGTATACAAGGAAGCTTTCTCCCGGGTCACCAGCAGCAGAACCCCAGAGACCAGTCGCCCATTCCAGGGAACTCCCAGGCAGTGCGGGAGGGTAGGCAGCCCTGGATTAGTCAGTTACAACAGCAGATCCAATCACATGTAATGAGATGCAGCTTTCGCAGTTTAAATGTTTGTTTGAAAGAAAACTTAAAAGTAAATCAAGAAATTGCTGATATATTTGGCAACTGGCCAGAAGTAGAAAAGACAACAAATACATTGTTTAGGATGCTCATTGCCACCTTTTACATTATTAAATTCAATTTAAAACATCCAAATTCAGAAAAGATGTGAATCTCCTGCAGAATGTTCAGATGTAAAATATTGGCTGTCCGATTTGAGTCTGTTTCTCAAGTTGTTTGGCCTCTGTTAAGGGAGTACCAGTACAGTTATCCAATTGGTTCTTAGTCAACTACAATGTCAGTTTCTGCCCTTTCACTATGACATCCCACAAACATGGTAATGGCCTAGCGCAATGCTTTTTTAACTGCTTAAAAAAAGAAAGAACTTGCATTTATATAGTACACTTCACAATCACAGGATGTCCCAGAGTGCTTTATACATATCTCGGGAGCCTCCTATCAACAAGAGCAGGCATTGACGACGAGATCCAACACCGCCTCCAGTGCGCCTGTGCAGCCTTCGGCCGCCTGAGGAAAAGAGTGTTTGAAGGCCAGGCCCTCAAAACTGCCACCAAGCTCATGGTCTACAGGGCTGTAGTAATACCCGCCCTCCTGTATGGCTCAGAGACATGGACCATGTACAGCAGACACCTCAAGTCGCTGGAGAAATATCACCAACGATGTCTCCGCAAGATCCTACAAATCCCCTGGGAGGACAGACGCACCAACATCAGTGTCCTCGTCCAGGCCAACATCCCCAGCATTGAAGCACTGACCACACTTGATCAGCTCCGCTGGGCAGGCCACATAGTTCGCATGCCAGACACGAGACTCCCAAAGCAAGTGCTCTACTCGGAGCTCCTTCATGGCAAACGAGCCAAAGGTGGGCAGCGGAAATGCTACAAGGACACCCTCAAAGCCTCCCTGATAAAGTGCAACATCCCCACTGACACCTGGGAGTCCCTGGCTCAAGACCGCCCTAAGTGGAGGAAGTGCATCCGAGAGGGTGCTGAGCATCTCGAATCTCAATGCCGAGAGCATGCAGAAATCAAGCGCAGGCAGCGGAAAGAGCGTGCGGCAAACCAGTCCCACCCACCCCTTCCCTCAACGACTATCTGTCCCACCTGTGACAAGAGTCTGTGGTTCTCGTATTGGACTGTTCAGCCACCAAAGAACTCACTTCAGGAGTGGAAGCAAGTCTTCCTCGATTCCAAGGGACTGCCTATGATGATGAATTACTTTTGAAGTGTAGTCACTGTTGTAATGTAGAGAAATACAGTCATGTTTTAGTGATGTCGGTTGAAGAACGAATGTTGGTGAGGACACTGAATGAACTTCTCTGCTCTTCTTCGAATAGTTCCATGCAAAATTTTACATCCGCCTGAGAGCTGGCCGGAGTCTCGGTTTAACGTCTCATCCAAAAGACGCCAACTCCACCTGCTCGCACCTCTCCCCTGTCGTTCAGCTTTTGCGTCCGTGTCTGGATTAAGACTGTGACAAGGTCTGGAACTAAGTAGTTCTGACGGAACTGAGCATCAGTAAGCAGGTCACTGATGGCACTTGATGGCACTATTGATAACTCCTTTCACCATTCTGCTGATGATTGGAGGCTGATAAGGCAGTAATTAGCCAAGTCAGATTTATCCTTTTTGAGGATAGGATTTGGGAAATTTTCCACACTGTCGAGTAAATACTCGTGTCTTAGCTGAGCTGGAATAACTTGGCGCGAGGCAGCTCGTTCTGACAATACAGCCAGAGTGTTGTCAGGATCCATAGCACTTTTTAATGTTGCAGGAAGTGACATAATGGCTGAACATTGGCATCACTGATGGATGGGATAATTGGAGGAGGCCAAGTCGGGTCATGCACTTCTTGCATGTGGATGAAAACATTGTCAAATAATTCAGCTTTGTTTCTTGCACTGACCTGCTGGACTCCATCATAGTCGTGGATGGGGATGTTCATGGAGCATTTCTCCTCCAATTAGTTGCCTTGATTTATCCACCACCATCCCCGACGGCATGAGTTCGAGTACAGAGCTTTGATCCATTATTGTGGGAATGCTTCGCTCTATCTAGACCGTGCGGTTTTTGGTGCTCAGTGTGCAGGTAGCATTGTGTATTGGCTTCACCAGGTTGGTGCCTCATTCTAAGGTCATCATCATCTTAGGCAGTCCCTCGGGATCGAGGAAGACTTGCTTCCACTCTTAGCATGAGTTCTAAGGTGGCTGTACAGTCCAATATGAGAACCCCAGTCTCTGTCACAGGTGGGACAGATAGTCGTTGAGGGAAAGGGTGGGCAGGGAGCCTGGTTTGCTGCACGCTCCTTCCGCTGCCTGCGCTTGATTTTTGCGTGCTCTCGGCGACGATACTCGAGGAACTCAGCGCCCTCCCGAATGCACTTCCCCCACTTAGGGCGGTCTATGACCAGGGATTCCCAGGTGTCAGTGGGGATGCCGCACTTTATCAAGGAGGCTTTGAGGGTGTCCTTGTAACGTTTCCTCTGCCCGCCTTTGGCTCGTTTGCCATGGACAAGTTCCGAGTAGAGTGCTTGCTTTGGGAGTCTCGTGTCTGGCATGCGAACTATGTGGCCTGCCCAGCGGAGCTGATCAAGTGTGGTCAGTGCTTCAATGCTGGGGATGTTGGCCTGGACGAGGACGCTAATGTTTCTGCATTTGTCCTTCCAGGGGATTTGTAGGATCTTGCAGAGACATCGCTGGTGATATTTCTCCAGCGACTTGAGGTGTCTACCGTACATGGTCCATGTCTCTGAGCCATACAGGAGGGCAGGTATTACTACGGCCCTGTAGACCATGATCTTGGTGACAGTTTTGAGGGCCTGGTCTGAGGGCCTGCACTAGCGCACTGGAGGTGATGCTGGATCTCGTCGTCAATGCCAGCTCTTGTTGATAGGAGGCTCCCAAGATAAGGGAAGTGGTCCACGTTGTCCAGGGCCACGCCATGGATCTTGATGTCTGGAGGGCAGTGCTGTGCGGTGAGAACAGGCTGGTGGAGGACCTTTGTCTTACTGATGTTTAGCGTCAGGCCCATGCTTTCATACGCCTCGGTAAATACATTGGCTATGTCCTGGAGTTCAGTCTCTGTGTGTACACAGACGCAGGAGTCGTCCGCGTACTGTAGCTCGACGATAGAGGTTGGAGTGGTCTTGGACCTGGCCTGGAGACAGCGAAGATTGAACAGCTTCCCACTGGTTCTGTAGTTTAGTTCCACTCCAGCGGGGAGCTTGTCAACGGTGAGGTGGTGCATGGCAGCGAGGAAAATTGAGAAGAGGGTTGGGGCGATGACGCAGCCCTGCTTGACCCCGGTCCGGATGTGAATTGTGTCTGTGATGGATCCGTTGGTAAGGATCACGGCTTGCATGTCGTCGTGGAGCAGGCGAAGGATGGTGACGTATTTTTGGGGGGATCCGAAATGGAGGAGGACGCTCCATAGACTCTCGCAGTTGACAGTGTCAAAGGCCTTTGTAAGGTCGAAGAAGGCCATGTGTAAGGGCTGGCGCTGTTCCCTGCATTTTTCCTGCAGCTTGCTGCAGCTCTCAGCATTCCCTTCTACACTCCCGATTCAACCAGGATTCTGTTCCGGTGTAATGGAGACGGAGGAGTGAGTGATGTGCTGGGCAATGAGGCTGCAGATTGTGGTGGTATACAGTTCTGCTCCTGATAACGATCAGTGCCTCACACAATACAAAAGCAAAACACTGCGGATGCTGGAATCTGAAATAAAAACAGAAAATGCTGGAAATCTCAGTGGGTCAGGCAGCATCTGTGGAGAGCGAAACCGTGAGGGTCTTCGACCTGAAGCGTTAACTCTGTTTCTCTCTCCACAGCACGCAGCATACATAATAGCACACCTGACTTTCCTGTGATGGTATTATTTCTGCAAAGTATGAAGCAGTACTTTCCTTTCCCTACGTAAGCTATCTTTGTCCTAATATCCGAAGAGTCCATCACTTCCATAGTACAATTCTCACCATGTTGATTCCAGTCAAAACCGCGTGTCATCGATGCATGATCGTATAAATCATACGGACATATATGCGCATCTTTGCTGTTGCTACATCCCTGCAGGTTTGGTTCTAACCAGGTCAATTCTCCGAGCTGCGTTACAGCTGAATAGTGTCCTCCCACCTTGCTTTTAATTTCAGTCCTTCTGATGGGCATCAGTACCTTTAACTCTATATTGTTTCACTAAAAGATCAGTTTTGCGATAGAATATTTATATCAGTGCTTTGAACAAAGGTTGTATCACTCCACTGAGCCACATTAACCATTTCCTGTTGTACTGTTGTCAAATAGCTGAGCATATCTGAGACCCGTTCTTCAGTGCATCTTCACCGTGCATCTCCGCATGCTAGTTGCCTCATGCGCAACAGATCACGTCTGCACACTTAACACCGATACCTCAAAATCATGCCATCCGATACAAGCCATTCCTGGGCTTTTCAGTTATCTTATCAAAAGGTCGGTGGTTTTCTTCTCATCTCTCCCTACATGGTCTCAATGTTTAGGGTAGTGGCCAGACTGTGATATACATTTTCCTCATTGTTCAGTATAGGCAAAGACACAAACATTTCCAAGGGAAACCTTTCAATCAATGACTCACTACACTGTCCTTACTTTCAATATAATTTAAATTGATACCAAATTTAAAAACCCTTTCACAAATCATGACCGTGTGCTTTATGTTACTCAGGGATTCACTCCCTCATTTCTTCCTAACCCCTGAGTTCCTGAATGGGGATGAATTAGAAAGAGTGTTTGAGGGGCCATTGTATACCTACATCCAGGAATTTAGGTACCAGCCTCCACCTGTGTATTCAGAGTTTGATCCTAATCCAGATCAGTCAAATCAGAACCGAGGATTAAACCCATGTTGTTCCTCCCACTGACGGGCTTTAAGTGGCTATTGAGCCTATTCTTCGACAACAGTTTTAAAATGACTGTTGAGGACAGAAGTCTCGACACAAAGAGGAAACTCAGTGATGTTGTACAACAGTGGATGGACAGAGACAGCCTATGCTAATGAAACCGAAAGTCTGTGGCCCAGACAGAAAGCTGTTGAAGAGGCCAAAAGAAATGGTAACATTTACATGTGGCACATACAGGAAACAGCTGAAGTGGACAGTGGCCACAGTATGTCATGTCATTCACACCATTCCCCTGGGGTCCACAACCTTAACTGAACTTCACCCGCATCATCATCATCATCATCATCATAGGCAGTCCCTCGGAATCGAGGAAGACTTGCTTCCACTCTTAAAATGAGTCCTTCGGTGGCTGAACAGTCCAATACGGGAACCGCAGTCCCTGTCACAGGTGGGACAGATAGTTGTTGAGGGAAGGGGAGGGTGGGACTGGTTTGCCGCACGCTCCTTCCACTGCCTGCGCTTGTTTTCTGCATGCTCTCAGCGATGAGGCTCAAGGTGCTCAGCGCCCTCCCGGATGCACTTCCTCCACTTAGGGCAGTCTTTGGCCAGGGACGCCCAGGTGTCGGTGGGGATGTTGCACTTTATCAGGGAGGCTTTGAGGGTGTCCTTGTAATGTTTCCTCTGCTCACCTTGGGCTCGCTTGCCGTGAAAGAGTTCCGAGTCGAGCACTTGCTTTGGGAGTCTTGTGTCTGGCATGTGAACAATGTGGCCTGCCCAGCGGAGCAAGTGTGGTCAGTGCTTCAATATTGGGGATGTTGGGCTGGTCGAGGACAATCACCTATGAGACATGATTTTAGAAAATTTCCCATTCATTACCCTTCTATGTTATTCATGAGCTCTGGAGAAACTTCCACTATCCAATTCAATGTGATCGCATTACCACATAAGCTCTTAATGGACCTTCTTAAAATATTGTCATTCAAGGGAGCAATTCAGTCTGCAAGAACACAACATTCTGCCTCCCTCCCACCAAAAAAAAAATCCTTTTAAACACAGTTTAAACGGAACCAAATAAGCTGGACCGTTTCAAAAAATAAGATTCAAATATCCCCTTAAATTTATGATAAATTTCCTTTCCCGAGTGCTTGAGCAGCAATTCCTATCAATTTAGCTAGTCAATTTTAATTTCACAAAAAACTATGTCCAGCCTTTGTGTTTTAACAAAACAAAAGGTATCTGCAATGTGTTTGAATGCAAGTTCTTTATCTTCCCTATCGAGCAATCTGTCGTGGAAGATAACGCATGACTCCAAAAGAAAAGCAAAGTCTTAAATTCAACTTTGTCACCATGCTGTGACATTCGAGATCCATCACTGCAGATAAGAAATTAAACTCTGAACATTACAGGAACTCTTCTCTTTTGTACCAGCAAAGTTCAAGGTCGGTAACACCTTGGTCATTTCCATATCAAAGAACCTCTCTTGGTAATCTTGCACCATCAGCACTCATGCTTAAAAGAAAAGAAACAGAAAATCACATGTGGCTTTCCTGCCAGCCCAATGGGTTAATTCGTCAATTCTGATCCCCTTTCTGTCACTAAGGAAAACATCAAAACTCAAATTCAAAACTTTAAATTTAAAAATGCCCAAAATATTTACAATGCAAAAGGTGTTACGACCGAATTAAAAAGAGTTCACAGCTGCTTGTGAAAAGAGTTAACTTCCTTTGTTTTGCATTTTAAAAGTTGACAGACACAGACCATTACTACAAACATTCTGTCATACTTTTTTTTATAACTTTAAATTTCACACTGAAACATCAAAGAAATACACTTCTTTTTCCACAGACAGGCTTTCACCCACAATACATTCCACGACTACTCAGCCATCCATAGTAACAAATTCTATGGGCTCAATTTTCCCCAATGCCATTTATTGGCGTACTGCCAGGATTATGTCCGTTTTTCTTGGCTCCAACTACTGCAAAAAAATAAGTAGAAAGTAACCTCGTTCTCTTTTTTGAAATTGGCGAAGCGCAGCCTGTCTTGTAGCCTCGGGGGGTGGAGCCTAATGTATGCGCCAAAAAAACGATGCCCCCCCTTCTGCGCATGCGCAAAAAAAAAAAGACGTTTTTGACGTGATTCCTATGGGCGCGCATGCCCAGTACAGCTCCCAGTCTGCATTCGGCCATTTTTAAAGAGACAGTTGTGTGTGAGAACTTTAATTCTCATTCGAAAATTGGAGCTGCAATTGAAGATGCAACACGGCGCAAGGACCAATAATTTCTTACAGGATGAAGTGGAGGCACTCGTTACTGTGATTGAGGGGCAGATGGCAGGAGCTGGACACCAGCGGAGGTCACATAAAAGTTCCACCCAAAGAAATGAAGAAACGCTGGAACCAACTTGCAGAAGATTACTGTGCAATGGTGACCACTCCGAGGTCTGCAGGCCAGTGCAAAAAGAAGTAGCAGGACCTTGGTCAAGTAGTTAGTGTAAGTAATATTTTCATTTATTCAATGGAATTGAAATTGTAAATGTGACTAGCTGTATATGTCCCACCCAGCAGAAAGACACCCTCTCTCTAAAAAGTTATATTTTCATCTTTGCAGAGGAAAGTGGCACACAGCAAATGAGAAAGAACTCAAACAGGAGGAGGCTCGGCAAATCTGCAGCCACTGACACCCTTGGAAGACAGGCTGCTTTGATGGATCCTGCCTGGAGAAAAGCAACCACCACTGCAGAAGCTGGGCCCACACTCGAGGGAGAGGGTAAGTCCTGCAAATTCCACAGGTCTGGCTTTGCTAAATGTTAAGTACTGCGCAGGCTAGCCAAGCTTCGGTTCATGGGGATGTCTCCATCAGCTACGCTTCGGTTGATGCAATGTGCTATCATTCATCGTGGTCCTTCAAATCAGCCTGCTGCCTGTGCGCTGTGAACCTACTCATGCCACCCACCCTGCCCCCTCCTCTGCTGCTAACCATTTGTCTGTTCTGTTATATTTTGCAGAACTTGAGGCCAACCCTGACGATGCAGAAGTCGATGCAGAAGGAGATTCAGACGTGGATGAGCCTGAAGAGGAGAACATCTTCCAATCCCACCTTCCAGACCAAGAGCATGGGGGTGAGGGGGAGGGGGAGGGGAGGGGATGAATGAATCCCCCACTGTTGTACTCACTCTGGAAGAGGTGCAGGTACCACCCATTGAGGTGCCAGCACCTTCCCTGAGTGGTTTGAGTGTTGGTGGGAAATTCCATGGTTTCCCAAATACAAGACTGGGGATTCCAATGGGGTGCGGCGAGGCACACCCAGGGCCCCACCATCCGAGGCTGCGGGTCCCAGTGAGATGTAGCGACGCACGCTCAGGGTGAGGAGAGGAAGGAGAGCTCGACAGCGCTCTCCTGAGATGCAGGATCTAACAGATGTGGTTCAGACGATGGCAATGAGTGCGGAGAGCATTGACCTTACCCGATCACTCCTGGACACCATCAGTGGGGTGGGTGATGAGGTATCGAGACTGTTGGGAGAAGTAACAACACTCTCACGAGAAATGGGAACACTGTCCGGGAATATGAGGGAGGGAACATTTCAGCTAGTTCAAACACTGTCAGTTAACATGAGTTAGGGAATGTTGCAGGTATTGACATACTGTTGCTCAACACGAGGGGCGGCATGTCATAGGTAGCTGATGCATTGTCGGCGAACATGAGGGAGGGAATTTTGCAGGTAGTTGAGACACTGTCAGGGCACATGAGGGAGGGAATTTCAGAGTTAGCTGCTGCAATAAGGGAACACACCCAGACCCCGCGGCCATTGACAGAATCAACTGCCACTCCCACTCCAATCCCCAGACCAGCCTCTGAAGAGGTCCAAGCTGGCAAGCTGGGCCCTCCACATTACCGCCTGCACCCCTCCCCCCACCCCCCACACCGCCCCCTCAAAAAGTGCGCATTACCCGAGATGTTCGAAAGAAGAAGCTTGGTACCAACCGGAGAAACGCTGCACCACCGCCTGCAGGCAGGGGTGGAGTCACCAAGATCAAGCGCAGCGGGCGGTCTTAGAATAAGGTGGAGGAGAGATGGGTGCAGCCTTTCTTTGCTGCTGCTGTTATTGTTATTATTGTTGTTATTGTTGTAACTGTTCTGAAATTAAAAGTTTTTTGTAAGTTATGTAAATTTACAAGTTTACAAGTTTGTAAGTGATCTTAACTGAAAACTTAAAGTTTGATACAAGAATGTTTTTATTAAAGTTAAGTTAAGTACAAACAAATGTTTGTTAAACTTTTGAATAAAATATATTTTACATTATAACTGAATCATTTACATTATTTGTTCCATTATTAACAACTTTTTGAACTAAAGAAGAATCATTTCCATTATTTGTTCCATTATTAACACGACTTTTTGAAGTAAACAAGAATCATTTCCATTATCTGTTCCATTAACACAACCCAACATTACGGAACAGGTCCAAACAGTAAATACGGTCCGTGTGGAATAGTTGGCGCTGAGCCCTCAGGCAGCAAAGCGTTCACGGATGAGCTGCTGACGCAAGGCTCGAGCAATCGTTAAAGGGGCACGACGGCCCATCCTCCTCCGCCATCGTGCTCCGGGTTCAGGTAGTTGCTTGGCTTCCTCGTCCTCCTCCTCCTCCTCGTCATCTGCATCTTCCTCATCATCATCAGCCACTCTCACCTCGGGTGGTTATTCTACGACCAGCTGCTGCTGCCTCATGATGGCTAAGTTATGCAGCATGCAGCACACAACAGTGAACTGACCAACAATCTCAGGGGAGTATTGCAAGTAGCCTCTGGAATGGTCCAGGCACCGGAAACGCTGTTTCAAGATGCCAACGGTCCTCTCTATTATGTGCGACATGTTGTATTCCCAGTCAGCTTCCATCTGGGTAACACATAGGCGCATCTTGACCCAGGTGGCGAGGCTGTATCCTTTGTCTCCCAGTAGCCAGCTCTGCCCTTCTGGCTGCTGCTGAAACATGGCAGATATAACGCTCTCGCATAGGATGAAGGCATCATGGGTGCTCCCAGGGTATCTTGCATCATGATGCGATGCATGTTGTCACACGCGAGCTGCACGTTAATGGAGTGGAAGCCTTTTCTGTTCCTGTACATCTCGGAATCTTTCAAAGGTGCTCGCAAGGCGATGTGGATACAATCAATGCAGCCCTGTACCTTTGGGAAGCCAGCAATCCTGGAGAAGCCCGCAACCCTGTCACCCATTGCCTGGGCAGTCATGGGGAACTTTATGTAGTCATTCCTCCAGACATATAATGCAGCAGTCACCTACCGAATGCAGATATCTGTTGCATGTTGAGAAATGGCACACACATCCCCAGTGGTGGCCTGGAACGATCCAGATGCATAGAATGAAAGTGCAGCTGTAATCTTCACTTCAACTGACAAAGCAGTCCTCCTGACATTTCCAGATTGCAGGTCTGCTTTTACTATCTCACAGACCTCGGTTACAACTTCTTTGCGGAAACCAGCCTTCTCACACAGTCTACACTCAGGTGCAGGTACGAATGCCTGTCCCGATATACCCGACGTGGGTACGGCCTCTTGCCCATCTGCCCATCATCCTATGTGCTCTGAGGTTCCTCATGCGATGATGTCTAATCAATCGTCTCCTCCGCAGCACCATCATGCAGAAGGCTTGCACGAGGCATGGCATTGTCAGTATTGCCCCCATGATTAAATTCAACCTTTGCAAGAAGCTCAAAACAGCAAGCAGGACAAGGTTTTTTGTTCTCTCTCCCCAAGGGCAACGCCCTAGTATGGACCACACCCAGGTCTGAGCAGGTGCAATGATCGGGAACCCCCATCTCGGGCTTCATTTGATGCGTGATGTAGGCTTCTTATGCTTTCCATTCGCCTTCCACAGCCTCCCACCCCGGGCTTCTTTTCAAGTCGAGCCCCTGTGTCTGGGCGGGGGATCGATTCTGCCGGCCGACGCTCCGACCCTCAAGCCCGGTTTGGAGACGTTCGGTGGTGCCGTGTTAGTTTAAAAAAAATGAAAACTTAAAGAATTCCTTTTCCTGCATTTTAAGTGTTAAAAATTTAAGGTTGATTATGAATAGTTAGGTGTTCTTGACTCCCTCCAAAACTTTGTGTAAAAACAATGCCGTCTTTCTGCGCTGCGTTTTTTATGTGCGTTGGTTTCTCTTACGTGCCCAGAAGGCATTTTGGGAGTGGTCACATACGCTGTCCTCGGAGAAATTTAAATTGGCCAAACTTGCATAATTGTGAAAACTTGGTGCAAACATCAGGTTACGCTCCCTATGATACAAAAAAAAACGAACCTAAAAAAATCGTAACGTTGCCGCACAAAGATTGGGGAAACTTGGATTTTTAAAATTTAGACCCAAAAAAGCGTCGCACGTCAAAAAAACGGTGCAAATCACTGGGGAAAATTGAGCCCCTATGTTTTATTTCCCTCGGCACAAAAGTTAGAAGCTTAAGTGTCAGTTTCACTTTCTTAGAATCATAGAAATGCTTCTCTATTTTTTTTGTCTTTTACACAATCGGTTTACTACAGTCAACACAATGCTTCTCTGAACCACGAATTTACATTGCCATGCTTTGAACTTCCTTTTGGATTCCGCAGGGTCCTTCTGCCCACCTTATTTCACCTTTTTGCTGCACCATCTTAATGGCAGATTTCAAATTTCTAAAACTGCTGTTGCAGCTACCAAGGAGGATTTGCTAAAAGTCTACATCCTCTAACTCTGGGTGACTCCATCTAAAATCCGTCCAGCGTCTATTAACACCCAGTGGACCATCCATGGAGTTAATGGAGCCTATATCCTGGCTCAATGCTGCTAATTCGTCATGGTTTGGGGTCTTGGAAAATCTGTGTTCCCACGGGCTGATTATTCGCATTCAGTTGCGTACTGGTGGTAATCACTGCCTTACCCGACTTATCGGGCCCTATGGGCTCCGTTCCGTCAGGCCAGCCATCCTGGTACCTGTATCTAGATGCCTTCTCCTTCAAATAGCCCCAGTCTACCTCAATTCCTATGTCTTGGGTGCCCTACGCCTGTCACTATCCTGGCCGTAATGGCTGATACGAAAGCTGTTGCTTTCCCAATTAACAGAAGTGGCTTCTGTGACTATGGTTTCTGTGGAAATATTAACTCTTTACAATGGGGAGTACTGATTTAACGGGAGAAGTACTGATTTATTGAGGTGGTGATCTGTACAAGGTTCCTTGACCTTGTTTAACCTGAAGCCATGAGCTCTTGTGGATTCCAGAATCTGAGGATTCCCAGAGCAACGCCTACCCGACTGTGTAACACTGTGGCCCCACTTCTGGCGGGTCTATCCTACTGGTAGAACAGGACATACCCAGTGATTGTGATGGAGGACTCTGGGCAGTTGGTTGAATACACTCAAAACAGGCTTGATTAGCCTGTGGGACAGCTCTCCCAGCTCAATCACCAGTCCCCAGATGTTGTTGAAGAGAACTTTCTATTGTCAATTGGACTGAGGTTGCTTGAGTCTTGATCGGATCCAATGTATGGGGTATAACTGACAGGTCTATGTATTTCTCTTATTGTTCTGTTTAATAGAATTTGTTTTACATCCTGAGGTCATGAAAGGTGCTATATGAATGCAAGTTCTTTCTTTTACAACAAAATGGCTTACTAGGCCACTTCAGAGGACATTAAGAGGTGACCACTTAATGTGGGACCAGAATCACTTGCTGACCAGTTGCAGTGGCAGGTTTGCTTCCTGAAGGATATCAGCGAACCAATTGGATTTCATGGTCAATTTTCCATTGCTAGCCCACACATTACTAGGTTTATTTAATTCAGTTTCACAATTTGTTAGGATTCAAACTCACAATTCAAACTCCTCATACACATACCTGGAAAAATAATAAAAACTGATCAACCATTTGAAAAATACTAACTGAGAAACTCCCCGAAAAATTGCCCAAAGTGTTAAAAATACCTAAAGTGCGGTGAAAATTACAAAAGTTTGTTATAACTTAAACTGCCAAGGATATCCACCACTTTTCACTTTTACGACAGGGACAAAATAAATTTGTGCAGTAGTTTCAGAATCTGGGGGCGGGGTGATCCAGGGAAAACTTCCAATATTCCCGATAGCACCGGGATAATATGTCAACAAATCCTTGACAATCTGTTTTTTTTTTACCAAATTCCAGTTCGTTCCTGATTTAGTACTGGCGCGGTCATTAACCTAATATGCAACTTCTGTGCCTGACCTATTGTACATAACACTTCATAATATATTGTGGTTTACTTACAGCAAGTGCAAGTCAAAACTAGTGCAGAAAGCCTTTGCAATATTGACATATTGTACTAAATGTTGTCTTTCAGTTGGAAAGAGAACAGGAGAGAAGTGAAGAGGAAGAAGAAAATGCTCCTGAATTCATCAAAGTCAAAGAAAACTTACGGCGAACATCCACTTTCAGCACAGAAAAGAAGGCTGGGTAGTACAGAACTCTTCCGTCTTAATTGGATTTAACTGGTTGGTTAAGCTCAGCACCAGTTCTATTTGACTGATTTTCTATGCCATCACTATAGAGTTCATTTAATGTTCTTGTCTTACTTCAGAGAATAATGAATTATAAAAGGTTTATTCTGCTGGAAATAGATGGCCAGTCTTTTCCAGACATAAGGAACGTTTGTTCTATGGGCACTCACCAATCCTGGTCATTTGGTGAAAATGAAAAAGTGCTGCTTTACGGTGAATAAGTTTGGATAAAGGCGGAGATGATAGGAATCCAATGAATCTGGATGAAGCTGGAAGGTGACTTACTAATAGTGGAGAGAAAGTGACCTATCAGTACACTATAAATTCATTACTTCCTGCTAAAACTGATGATGTGAGCTGCATTGAGCTAATTGTATTCTCGCAAACATTGCACGTGATGATGCAATGCATTTAAACAATGTTTCATAGTAAGAGTATTGTGCAAAGGTTCTTTCACTTAAATAACATCAACTGATTGCTGCAGTAGTGATACTTAATTATTTAATGAGAACACAGCAGAATGTTCCCTTTGACATGATGGGATGGTGAGGGTCATCTTCATGTTACATTGGTGGCTTTTATTTAATCAAAATGAGCCTTTTGTCCGTATTGCAGATTGCCCGGACTTTATGACTCATCTGTTTAGGTTTCTTGCTACAACTGTATTTGAATTTAAAATGTTGCTAATGGAAGATGACATCATAGTAAATGCTGCATAGATATTTTAATATTAATCTTAAGCTCCAGTTCAGAACAATGAAATAAATGGTACATGGTAATGTTTTATGGATGCATCATTGTGTGGACACACATACAGCCAGCAGCTGAATTAGCCAGAATCTGCCGGGAAGATTTGGAGCTGTGGGCTGCTGATTTTTAGGGATTAAATTTAGATAGCACAACATGCATTCTGAAGAACTATACCATGATTCTCAATGCAGTAATCATCTACACATATATATATGGGATGAAGTAATGAATAGAGTCTGCACAATTATAATTTTTACAGTGAACAAAGATATAACTGACCTAAACCCTTTTAGAAATATGTGTTCTGTCTTCATGACGGCATATTTAATTTTAGACTAATTTTATTAAGAAATTACTACAAAAAGTTATTAGTTCCATATCTTTTGTGAATGCTGCATTACCATATTCAGCCACAGAAAATCACAGAAATGAGCCTTACAGAATGTATACAGAAGCAAGATACTGCGGATGCTATGCAGAATATATCGGGAGTGAAATTCCCCTCATGTTAGTGCTTCCGGGGGGCACTAATGGGGCAGGAATGTCTTTTTGCTTGGGGGAGGGGGCGGGCGTTGCTACCGGCTCTCGCAAGATTGCACGGGAGTTAGCGGAGGCGCAACTCCAGTCGCGCCGCACCGCGCTGGTACCGCCGTAGGCTGCCATGCCTCCGGCAATGACATCAGCGCTGTGTGTGCCGAACCCTTTTCACCCCACAGTGGAAATTGGGGAGCTCCCCGTGAGGCTGCCGCGGACGATGCCAGCGGCAACCTTGCGGGTTGCGAGCCGGACTGCACACCGATCGCGGGGCAAAGGTTAAAGGGGAGGTGTGCTTGCGCCGCACACCGGCATTTTATTTTCTCCGACTCACCGGTCAGCCCGTTGTCCACCGATGTTGCGGGGTCCAGGCCATGATCGTGCAGTCCAGCATCCCTGGCGGCCTAGAGGAGGCCCATCAAAGGGCCGTGTAGAGCTTGCAGCGTCCCTTCCCTTTAACGGAAGGGGAAGGGCATTAAAACGCGTCAGCATTACGCAGAGAGGCTGCATAGCGCTCCGCAAGGTGCCTGGACAACGCCCCAAGAGGAATTGGAGTGCGCGGCATTGCACTCCACTTCCTGTGAGGGATGGTAATTCCAATTTCACTTCCGGAGCTGGACTTCTGCACTGGGCGCAGAATATCCAGCCTCGGAAAGTATACCGCCCCCAACCGGGGCGACAGCCAATTCCGACCCCATAGTCTGTTAAGACAAGAATTTCATGGAATTAGCACAAGAAATGCAATGACTACTGCTTTAAAGGTTAAAGTTATAGAACAAAAAATCAGAACTCAAGTGGTTAATTGGTGCAGCAATTATATGTTCATTCTGTTGCTATATTATATATTTCACGATACGGATATCATTTTTGGTATTAGGTAGTGTCAGGTCATGGAAACTATGCTTACTGTAAATATACTTATTAGTTGGTTATGAATGTAACTCTGAAAACCGTTTAAATGTGTTGGAAGAGTTTGGGTCCCTCTTAGCTTTGCTCTCCGTGTATAAGATTCACTGGGGAATAGAATGAAAGGGTTTCTTATATTTTACTTGAACAGAATTGTGAAAAAAGTTCAACTGAACTAACACTATTAAAATGACAATTCACGTTGTTTATAATGGTAGCAGCTATCTGTATATGTTTTGGAAATGTTGCCTTTGAAACGTTGCTGAATAGGTATTGACTGTTGGGTAAGTTATACCTATCACATCACCACAGTAAACATGGTTACATACGTCTGATAGAATGTGTCTCACAGAACTAACCCTGAAATGGAGTTTACTTTCTCTCACTGTTATTCATTTTGGGGGGAATTGTTACTTTTCTATGTGTATAAAACATATAAAATTCAAGATCCAGTCTGTGAATGTCTGTGATTATAGTTACTCAGTTTAATTATTAATAACAGGAGAAGGGGGTTCTATATTCAGCTGTACTGTTGCCATCTATAGGTTTGTGTCATTGTAAATTATAACTTTGAAATAAAAAATACACATATTTTACTCTGTGGAAACTTCTGGTGCATAAATATTGTTTAGGTTTTGCATTTTCTGTTTCAAATATTACAATTACCATAATATTTGTGGAGGTTTATACATTCCAAACAAATTCCTGTTTTTGTTTACATTCATCCAATGGGATAACTACAACTGATTTTGTAAACCTCAGAGCAGGTCTGGAAGGTTTTCCACATATAACACCTAATCATGTCCATGGGTCAACCTAAATGACTTTACAGCCAATGAATGATATTCTGAAGTGTCATCACTGTTGTTAATGCAGTAGCCAATATGGACACAGCAAGGTCCCGAAAACAGCAAATGACCAATGAATCTGCTTTTGTTTGTGTTGGAATGTTGGCTGGGATACCAGAAGAACTCAGTTCCACAAACAGTGCCATGGCTTCTTTTACATCCACCTGAACTCAGAGAGTGCATCAGTTTAACATCTTCACTGAAAGCAGGCCTGCACTGAAGTGGCAACTGAGATTATGTGCTCAAGTCCCGGTGAGCAGTTTGAACTCACAACCTTCGAACTGAGCTAAAAGGACACTTGACTGTATATTTTAAAGCAATGACCTGTGCACATCGGCTGGGATTTTGCGATAGACCAACAGTGAGGCTGTCAGCGCTCACCGTTATTATGGATAAATTACACAGCAACTTACGCTGTCCACACATGTGCAATAAACCATGGGAACCTCGCCGATACACTCAGCATTAAAACACATAAAGGGCATGGTGTTGTGGCACTTATCCACTAATTACCCACTAAACACGGCAGAAAACGTTAGAGCTGGTGCATTCAGGTGCAAGTGAAATTTCAATGGCATGCGTTATTTTAGAAACATAGAAACATAGAAAATAGGTGCAGGAGTAGGCCATTCGGCCCTTCGAGCCTGCACCGCCATTCAATGAGTTCATGGCTGAACATGCAACTTCAGTACCCCATTCCTGCTTTCTCGCCATACCCCTTGATCCCCCGAGTAGTAAGGACTTCATCTAACTGCTTTTTGAATATATTTAGTGAATTTGCCTCAACAACTTTCTGTGGGAGAGAATTCCACAGGTTCACCACTCTCTGGGTGAAGAAGTTCCTCCTCATCTCGATCCTAAATGGCTTACCCCTTATCCTTAGACTGTGACCCCTGGTTCTGGACTTCCCCAACATTGGGAACATTCTTCCTGCATCTAACCTGTCTAAACCCATCAGAATTTTATAAGTTTCTATGAGATCCCCTCTCATTCTTCTGAACTCCAGTGAATAAAAGCACAGTTGATCCAGTCTTTCTTGATATGTCAGTCCCGCCATCCTGGGAATCAGTCTGGTGAACCTTCGCTGCACTCCTTCAATAGCAAGAATGTCCTTCCTCAAGTTAGGAGACCAAAACTGTACACAATACTCCAGGTGTGGCCTCACCAAGGCCCTGTACAACTGTAGTAACTCTTCCCTGCCCCTGTACTCAAATGCCCTCGCTATGAAGGCCAACTTGCCATTTGCGTTCTTAACCGCCTGCTGTACCTGCATGCCAACCTTCAATGACTAATGTACCATGACACCCAGGTCTCGTTGTACCTCCCCTTTTCCTAATCTGTCACCTTTAATTACTGCCAAACCACCCCCCTGGCTCCGTAAATGTAATTTTACAAGCGTGGCATCTCATTCCTTCAGAATTTAATTATTGTTGGAGACTTCAAAAAATTAAAAATTTAATGTTATTTTCACTTATTTATAAGAACATAAGTATTAGATGCAGGAGTAGGCCTGCTCCGTCATTCAGTAAGACCTTGGCTGATCTTCGACCTCAACACCACTTTCCCGCCCGATCCACATAATCCCATGATTCCCTTAGAGTCCAAAAATCTATCGATCTTCGCTTGAATACACTCAACGACTCAGCATCCACAGTGCTTTGAGGTAGAGAATTACAAAGATTCACAACCCTCTGAGTGAAGAGATTCCTCGGGGACAAAATTGCCCCTCTCCTTCAGGCCTGTTACCCCCGAAAAGCGGCAGCCACGCTGCGGAGTGGAGTGGACGCCGACTTGTCGTTGAATGGCCGCTGCTAACTCAATTGCCCTCCCGCGTTTTCCCGGCGGTGCCCCAATCCCCCGCTCTGCTGCTGCCGAACCGCGGTAAATGCTTCACAACCGTGCGCACCACCAATCGAACCCCCCCGACGGCGACATTCCCCTCCGAAAATCTTCGGTCCACCCAGTGGTGCCAAAACAAGCTTTTTCCCGGTGGTTCAGTGAGACTGTGGCCTCACTGAATACACAAAGAAGGGTTCTTACCTACACACAGGCTTCCCTTAAAGGGGAGTGCCTACTGCCGCTGCTGCCGTGTCGGCCCAACAATTATGCCCCCAGGATCGGCAGGGCCGCCAACAGGCAGCCCGGCACCCCTCTTGACCGGCTGGAACCTTCCCTGGTGGCCCAGTGGGCCAAAGTTTTAAAACCATGGAGGCTATCCCCTTTAAGTGAAGGGGAGAACAGTGGTGACGCGGGGCAGTGATGATATCATCGCGGTGGTGATGATATCAGTTGCCGTCACCGCCGTGTTTTTGCCCCTCAGGTGTTGTCAAAGTCGACTTCCCGATCAAAACCAAAGAGCCGAATGTCGCTCAAGAAGCGACTTGACTGCAGCTGCGGTAGAAAACACCGAAACGGGGTGGGAGCGCTCTGCTTCGGGCAGGGAGCAATTGTGGCCCCAACATCTGTTTAATGTCTACTTCAAATATCTCCAATAGTGTTCAGTTCTCTTCAATCTGCAATGGAGTCTCGACTTAGATTATGAGCAGTAAATCCTTGAGTGGGGCTCTTTTGACCAAGAAAAATGTGTTACCAGCTGAGTCAAGATATCACACATTCTTGTTTGCTCATCCTGACTGACACAAAAACACCTTGCTGAATGGATTCACTTTATTTAAAGAAAGCGATCAATACAACATAATGAAGATATATCTGAGGCAGTGCTATTTGAAAGCACCCTCAGGCCACGTGTTTCAGCAAATATTTGAACTTCCATTGTTGTTTGCAGAATTCTTTTTAGCAGAACTCAGTTACTGCAATTCTGCTATATCAAACTAAAGATTCCGTTAATTAAATAAATCTGGAATAAAAAGCTAGTATCAGTAATGGTGACCATGGGCTCAATTTTCCCGAGTCATTTGCGCGTTTTTTTTGGAGTGTGCCATTTTTTCTGGCGGAATTATTTAATTCGAGGTTTCCCCCTGTGATCTGCGCCGGTGTAACTGCTTTATGTAAGAACAAAGTTACGATTTTTCTAGGTTAGGTTTTTTTGACGTTCCCTCATGTCCACGCCAGTTTTCATCATTTTACGCAGTTTGGCCAAAAAAGTTTAGTCCTAGCTCGGCGTATCTGGCCACTCCCAAAAAACCTTCTGGTGAGTTCGCAGAAAGCAGCGCGCATTGACAAATCGGCACTGAAAGATGCCATTGTTTTTCATCGAAGGTTTTGGAGGGAGTCTCTAACACTTGAAATATCCATAGTAAAGTTCAACGTTTTTTTAACCTTTCAACGGAGTACATGGAAGTTTCTTGGATTTCTAAAGATTTAATTTTTTTTTTACTCACACACCACCACCGAACGCCGTGGCATCGGCCGTCAGAATCGGCCCCGGGCCCGGATACGGGAGGGGGGGGGGGGGCAGAGTGTGTGGGAGGTGGCAATTGGAAGGCTGCTGCACTACGCACGAGACTGCAATGAGTTGGGGGGGGGGGGTGGGGCCGGAGGAGAAGTTACAAGACCTGGGTGTGGTGTGGTCCATACAGACCTTGGGGAGAGAGAACAAAGAACCTGTTCTGCCTGCCTTCCTGCCGTTTTGAGCTTCTTGCAAAGGTAAAATTTAACTATGGAGGCAATACTGACGATCGCTTCTCGGCCTTTTGGCTAACATCAAGTGTAGTATCTGTTCTTATCAGTTTAATATCCCGTATGGGGACCTGATATTAAATTGTTTTTTGGACAGGGAGCTGGAACAGGGGCTTGCCCTGTCCACTCCATGCACAGACCTGGTATTGCAGTGTATCCAGGAACGGTGCAACTTCGCCTCTCAGCCTTTTGTCTAAGATCAAATATATTGGCGCAAAGTGATCTTTGGCGTTAGAGTTGATCTGGAAAGAAATTGGATATAAAAATTTTTAAAATAAATAAAATACTGACAATGCCATACATTATGCGAGCCTTTTCCATTATGGTGCTACATAGGAGACAATTGATTCGACGACATCGCATCAGGAACATCGGAGCCCATAGGATGCTGGGCAGGAGGCCTTACCCACCTCGGGTATATCGAGACAGGCGTTTGTACCTGCACCTGAGTGATGCAGACTGTGTCAAAAAGGCTGTGTTTCTGCAAAGAAGTTGTAACTGAGATCTGTGAGTTGGTGAAAGCAGACCTGCAACTTAGAAGCATCAGGAGGACTGCTTTGTCAGTTGAAGTGAAGGTTACAGCTGCACGTTCATTCTATGCTTCCGGATCATTTCAAGCTACAACTGGGGATGTGCGCGTCATTTCTCAATGCCATTTGGCATCACCTGAAGCACATCTGTCAGATCCTGCACCTCAGGAGAGCGCAGTCCAGCTCTTCTTCCCCTCCTCCCCACGGGTGTGGGCCGCACCTCCCCAATGGGACCCACAGCCTCGGAAGGTGGGGCCCTGTGTGTGCCTCGCTGCACCACACCACTGGGACTTACAGCCTCAGACATTCGGAAACCATGGAATGTCCCACCAGCACTCAAACCACTAGTCACGGAATGGGCTATCACCACAATGAGCGGCACCTCCTCCAAAGTCAGTAAAACAGTGGGGGCTTCATCCAGTTCCATCAACTCCACCTCCTCCTCACCCCCATGTTCTTGGTTTGTTCAGGCTGTCCTCGTCTGAATTTTCTTCTACATCGTTAGGGTCAGCCTCAAGTTCTGCAAAGTATAATAGAACACAGACAAATGTTAGCAGCAGAGGGTGGGTGGTATGAGTAGGCTCACACAGTGCAGGCAGCAGGCTGATTTGAAGGACCACGATGAATGATAGCACATTGCATCAACTGAAGCATAGCTGATGGAGACATCCCCAGGAACCGAAGCATGGCTAGCCCGCGCAGTACTTAAATTTAGCAAAGCCAGACTGTGGAATTTACAGGACTTACCCTCTCCCTCGAGTGTGGGCCCAGCTCGTGCAGTACTGATTGCTTTTCTCCGGGTAGGACCCATAAAAGCAGTGACTTTCTCTTCCAAGGGTGTCAGTGGGTGCAGATTTTCCAGGCCTCCTTCTGTTTAAGTTCTTTCCCTTTCATTGTGTGCCACCTTCCTCTGCAAAGATGAAAATTCAACTTTTTAGAGAGGGTGTCTTTCTGCTGGGTGGGACATATACAGCTGGCCACATGTACAATTGCAATTCCATTGAATAAATGAAATTATTACTTACGCTAACTACTTGACCAAGGTCCTGCCACTGCTTTTTACCCTGGCCTCCAGATCTCGTGGTGGTCACCATTGCACAGTAATCTGCTGCAAGTTGGTTCCAGCGTTTCTTCATTTCTTTGGGTGGAACTATGTGACCTGTGCTGGTGTCCAGCTCCTGCCATCAGTTCTCAATCACAGTAACTAGTGCCTCCACTTCTTCCTGTAAGAAATTCTTGGTCCTTGCAGCGCGTTGCATCTTGTATTGCTGCAGCTCTGATTTTTCCAATGCTGTCACACAGCACTCAACATTATCACACACACAATGGCTCTTTAAAAATGGCTGATTGCCAACCCGGAGCTGTACTGCACAGGCGCATCCATTGAAATAACGGCAAAAACGGCACTTTTTTTCCTGCGCATGATTAGAAGGTGCAGCATCGTTTTTTCAGCACAGGCAGCAGGCTCCACCCACCTCCTGCCCCATCACCCCACACCCCCCACCCCCATCACCCCCACCGCCCCACCAACTCCCCGAGGTGACTGGACATGCTGCGCGGCGCCCAAATTCGAATTGTACATCGGGGAAACTTCAGCAAAATATTTCTAGCGCATTTCTGGCCTAGAAAAACGGGCGAAACTCTGGCAATATGCCAGAAAACGGGTTTGAGAAAAATTGAGCCCCAAGAAACTACTGGATTGTCGGAAAAGCCCATCTGGTTCATTAATATCCTTTAGGGAAGGAAATCTGCCGTCCTTAACCAGTCTGGCCTATATGTGACTGCAGACACACAGCAATGTGGTTGATTCTTACCTGCCCTCTGAAATGGTCTAGCAAATCCACTCAGTTGTCTTCAAGAAAGCAGCTCACCTTCTCTGGGGCAATTAGGGATGGACAATAAATGTCGGTCTTGCCGGCGACGTCCACATTCCATGATTGAATAAAAAAAAGAAAGCTGACAGGTTTGACGTCATTATAACTGCAAAATGCAGTCCAATAGATATATACCCGAGGCAGCATCGATTGGCTCCATTGGACGGGTCACATTGTTCCCATGCCCCATACAAAACTCCCAAAGCAAGCACTCTACTCAGAACTCCTACACGGCAAACAAGCCAAAATTGGGCAGAGGAAACGTTTCAAGGACACCCTCAAAGCCTCTTTGATAAAGTGCAAGATCCCCACCAACACCTGGGAGTCCCTGGCCAAAGATCTCCCTAAGTGGAGGAAAGGCATCCAGGAGGGTGCTGAGCACCTCGGGTCTCATCGTCAAGAGCATGCAGAAAACAAGCACATGTGGTGAGTGGGGCGGGGGAGCGTGTGGCAAACCAGACTCCCCCACCCACACTTTACTTCAACCACTGTCTGTCCCACCTGTGACAGAGACTGTAATTCCGCTATTGGACTGTACAGTCACCTGAGAACTCACTTTTAGAGTGGAAGCAAGTCTTCCTCGATTCCGAGGGACTGCCTATGATGATGACCCGAGGCAGTGCTATTTGAAGGCCCCACAGGTCACATATTTCAGCAAATCAATGTTCCCATGAAGCGGCGCGGCCGTGCAGCCCTGGACTGACTATTCCAATGTGAAGGTTTGCGCTGGTGCAGTCTCTTAGAGGGAACGTGCACCCAAATTTAAAATTAGGGGGAACATTACTTCCAATGTTGTTTGCAGAACTCAGTTACTGCAATTCTGCTCCAACAAACAAAAGATTCATCTTCATAGTCAGGGACTTAAAATAAATAATGAATTTTTGATATAAAAAAAATTCAAACTCAGATTTAAAGTTGTATCTTTTTAATTTCTGAAGTTAAACAAAATTATTTATATGACTTAGACAAATAGAGAAACAGTGAAGGTTATCACAAAGTAAATATTCTGTTTACAATACAACTAAAGAGTGAGCAGGAACAGTAAAATCATATCACTAAACAAGTACAATTACCAGTAAAATCTTCTTCATCCAGTAAGGAGGTACATGGAAATTGTCTTCGACAAGGTCGCACAGAAGAGATGAAATGAAACAATTTCAGTGATAACACCAATGTAGCTTCTCGAACAGACTAATCAGAACATGGATGAGAATAATTTTCAGCTGAAGCAGTACTTACCTAAAAGCTGTTTCATTTTAAAGGTGCATTTATAAGAACATGGAACATAAGAAATAGGTGCAGGAGCAGGCTGTTTGGCTCCTCGAGCCTGCTCCACCATTTAATATGATAATGGTAGATCATGCAACTTCAGTACCCCATTCCTGCTTTCTCTCCATACCCTTTGATGCCTTTAGCCGTAAGGGCCACATCTAACTCCCTTTTGAACATATCTAACGAACTGGCCTCAACAACTTTCTGTGGTAGAGAATTCCACAGGTTCACAATTCTCTGAGTGAGGAAGTTTCTCCTCATCTCGGTCCTAAATGGTTTAGCCCTTATCCTTAGACTGTGACCCCTGGTTCTGGACTTCCCCAACATCGGGAATATTCTTCCTGCATTTAACCTGTCCAATCCCGTCAGATTTTTATATGTTTCTATGATAACCCCTCTCATTCTTCTAAATTCCAATGAATATGAGGCTAGTCGATTCAGTCTTTCTTCATATGTCATTCCTGCCATCCTGGGAATCAGTCTGGTGAACCTTCGCTGCACTCCTTCAATAGCAAGAATGTCCTTCCTCAGATTAGGAGACCAAAACTGTACACAATTTTCAAGGTGTGGCCTCCCAAGGCCCTGTACAACTGCAGTAGGCCTCCCTGCTCCTATACTCAAGTCCTCTCGCTATGAAGGCCAACATGCCATTTGCCTTCTTCACCGCCTGCTGTACCTGCATGCCAACTTTCAATGACTGATGTACCATGACACCTAGGTCCCGTTGCACCTCCCCTTTTCCTAATCTGTCACCATTCACGTAATATTCTGCCTCCCTGTTTTTGCCACCAAAGTGGATAACCTCACATTTATCTACATTATACTGCATCTGCCATGCATTTGCCCACTCACCTAACCTGTCCAAGTCGCCCTGCAGCCTCTTGGCATCCTCCTCACAGCTCACACTGCCACCCAGCTTAGTGACATCTGCAAACTTGGAGATATTACATTCAATTCCTTCGTCCAAACCATTAATGTATATTGTAAATAGCTGGGGTCCCAGCACTGAACCTTGCGGTACCCCACTAGTCACTGCCTGCCATTCTGAAAAGGACCAGTTTATTCCTACTCTTTGCTTCCTGTCTGCCAACCAGTTCTCTATCCATGTCAATACATTACCCCGAATACAATGTGCTTTAATTTTGCACACTAATCTCTTGTGTGGGACCTTGTCAAAAGCCTTTTGAAAGTCCAAATACACCACATCCACTGGTTCTCCCTTGTCCACTCTACTAGTTACATCCTCAAAAAATTCTAGAAGATTTGTCAAGCATGATTTCCCTTTCAGAAATCCATGCTGACTTGGACCGATCCTGCCACTGCTTTCCAAATGCGCTGCTATTACATCTTTAATAATTGATTCCAACATTTTTCCCACTACCGATGTCAGGCTAACCGGTCTATAATTCCCTGTTTTCTCTCTCCCTTATTTTTTAAAAAGTGGCGTTACATTAGCTACTCTCCAGTCCATAGGAACTGATCCAGAGTCTATAGATTGTTGGAAAATGACCACAAATGGTAGATACCTACTAGATGCATACTTGGAATCAGTACTGGTGTCAGCACCGGTGTATGAGGACAAACTAGTACCAGAACTGCTGGATGGTGTCCAGGTAGTCTGGTGGCGGTGCGGTGCCCAGTGCTGGCAGTGGGAACCCGGCTGGCTCAAGTTGTCTGCTCTCGGGGCCTTTGCCGTTGCTCCTAATGTCGGGCAGGTTCATAGATGCCTGTGACCTCCCTGTCCTTTCCTTGCGCCCCGGGTCGCTGCTGCTCCCTGAGGAGCAGTCGTCTTGCAATGAGCAGGGAACTGCTGACTCGCTTGCCTGGGCATTATTTGGTTTGGGATCCTGGCTGGTCCCGGTCCCATTTGGGAGAACCGTTGCGGGTGACCCTTCGTTCCCGGGTATACCCTTGGTGGCGATAGGGTCTAGGGCTGCGCCTTAGCGCGGTTTGCTCTTTCAGGCTCGTGGCAGTTGATGCCATCGGGTGCCCGAGAGGTGGAGCCGATCAGCGGCAGGGTATCGATACCAGTGCCATTGCTCTCCTGAGATCGCTTGCTCTGCAGCTTGTCTATTTTAGCTGCTTGTGGCCACACTCCGTGGTGCATCACTCTGGTTCCAGGGCCGCAGGCTAGAGCTTTGGGTAGCTCGCTGGACCTGTGTGCTCCCGATGGGTGTTTGCCCGCTACATTAACTGAATGCAGTTGAAATCCAACATCGCACAACGTTTCATTACTCATTGTGGATAAACTGTAGCTCCGATTGCAATTGCACGACTTTTCTTTGCTTATAACATGTATAAAACTCTGATCATCAATTACAAGCTTTACATTTAACTGACAGTTGCTATTACATTGATTGAGAATGTGGACCTGTCCCTTTAAGTATGAGGGTTGCTGGCTTCCTTTAAGAGAGCCTTGCTATCTTTACCCCAATCCTCTTCTCCGTTTGGTTCCACGTGTTGCTCCTTCAACACTGCACCTCGTGGTCTGGCCGCCGCCATCTTTTTCATCAGCGCCTCACCTTGTGGTTTGAGCACCATCTTTCCTCCATCCACGATGTCGACTGCTGTGATCCTCTTCTCCCCGGGTTCTGCCACCGAGGCTGGGAAGTCACCTTTGGATCCGATTTTCTTCCTCCGGAGTCCTACCACTAGAGCCCGGAAGGTGCGTTCAGGTTATCTCAGCTGGATCATCTCCACGCAGTCGTGCTGAGCGGTCTGTGCCTCGGGTGCTGTGCTGGTCTGCTCTCTGGTGCCGGATCCAACCTCAGGTGAGGGCTTGCTTTGCCTCTGAGCGCAAAGGATGCCGATCGCTGCAGGGATGAAATCTACCCAGCTCCAATGGATCTTCTCCATCCACCTTCTTCCAAGTTGCATTGGTCCATCACCTGCAACAATCCACAGTGGTAACTTGTGCATCACGCCATCATGGAGTACCTTTACAACCGCTCTATCAACGACTGGGATAAGTTCATTGGTGCAGGTGCGCAGCTTTGCCTTAACCGGGACCAACTTAGGTCGTTCAGATTGATTGTCCCATAGCCTCTCAAAGGCTTCTTGATTCATTACTGACTGGCTCGCCTCCGTGTCCACTTCCATGAAGACTGGAATGCCATTTATCTCGACTCCCATCCTCAACAGAGAACATTCAGTGGTGCAGGTAAACATGCCATACACCCCATCATGGGGCTGAGCTGCCTCTCTGACTATCACTTCATAATCCGCACTGGATTCATGGTCATCTGCAGACTCTTCAGCAACACAGTGAGTCATATTTCTTTTACACATTCGCTGGAGGTGGCCCTTTGTGCTGCAGCCTTTACACACATAGTCCTTAAAACATCACTGGTGAACCCTGTGATTCCCTCCCCAACGCCAGCATGGTGCTACTCGATTAGGCCCCCTTGGCGAACTCTGAGTTAAGGGACTCGGGAGCCTGTTTTCTCTCCCCTGAGGAGATTGACGTTCTACAGTCCAGCCTCTAAAAGTCGCCATTCTGTGTACAGTACTTGCCGGGTTTGAGTCCTGAGGATGCGTCATCCGCCTAGAGCCGCAGGTCGAGGTCATGAATGCTTGGCTCATGGTGATGGCCTTCTGCAGTGTGACTGTGGTATCCGCAGATAGTAGCCTGTGAAGAAGGCCACCGTGGCCAATTCCGATGATAAAGATATCCTGCAGTGCTTCGGTGAGGTGGTCGCCGAAATCACATGGTGCCACCAGTCTCCTTGGATGTTGGGGAATAAGGGATATGGACTTGCCAGTTGGCTGATGACCCAGTTGGCGTAATCCTGTCACTGAAGCAGAGAAACGTTACAATGAAAGCCACGCAGCGACATGCAGCATTGTCGAAAAGGCAATTGAAGTCCTAAAGCAGCATTTCAGATGTCTGGACCCCTCTGGTGGCAGCTTACAATATCACCCTGACCAGGTCGCTGAGTTTATTGTGGTGTGTTGCATGCTGCATAACCAAGGCTATCAGGAGAGGACAACTAATGCCAGATGGGGCTGCAGGTCCACCTCCAGAAGGAGGGAGACGGAAGAGCCAGCCGGCGAGGAGCAAGAGGAGGAGGAGGCAGAAGAGGAGGCTGGTGAGGACCTCGGGGAGGCCAAACAGCCTGGCGATCTAGCCATGGTCCCACTGTCCCCCCCACCCCCTGCAGAAGACTAGTACCCCGTGGGAGTTACGCGGCTGCTAAGCTGTTGCGTTAGCAGCTCATTAATGAACGCTTTGCATGAACTTACATTGGGGATAGTCACATTTACATTTACAGTTAAAGTTAAACAAAAGTTGCATTTGCGTTGAGTTACGTTTTTGCCTTACCTGCACTGGCCTGGCCTTTGATGAACAACATTTGCATTAATGCTTAACTTAAATAAACTTATGTTATTATAAGAGAATGCACAACAAATGTAGAACAATTGTTAAATGTTAAATTTTTAAAAATGCTTAACTTAACTGTAAGAGAATGCACAATAATTGTTACATTCACTAAAAAAATGTATTTAAAACAACGAATTTATATTTTTTTTATCAACACCCTCTCCCACCCCCCACCCCCACACACAACAACCCCCCCCCCTAAAACGACAATGAACGCACATGAACTATAAAAAATTTAACATTAACATTGCAAAACCAACACCCTCCCTACCTGCGGCCACGTTTCCCTCCAGGTCCTTTACCACCCCGTGTTTTAACGCCACCTGCCCGATTTGGTCCCTGCAGACCGAGACGACGCTGGCATGTAGCGGGCGATGGCAAGATTTCCTGACATGGTGGAGGTGTTAGAGTGGAAGATGAAGCTGGCTGTTCGTTTTCCGAGTTAGGAGGAAGTGCATCCTCTGTACTCGCTTGAGTGCTCGGGGTTGTACTCGGAACCAACACGACACCTTGGGGTGCAGCGCCGTGTCCAGCCAGCAGCGCATGCCGAAGGGCATTTGTTGCGACGGTCTGCACTCGCATCCCCTCCAGGGTCTGCCGTGCTAACTCCACTTGCATAGCAGACACCTTGGAAAAGATAGACGAGAACTGATTGGACCCCTGGAGAAGCTCGCGACCTATCGCGACCGTCTCTGTGCACAGGGAGATCAAGCACTCCGTCTGCCCGTCCGAGGTCGGCGATTGCTGACCTCGCTGACCCGGCCTCCGTGGGGTCGGCGTGCGCAGCATGATGTGCCTTGGCGTTGCCGGCTGTACACCGCTTGGTCCCGGTGCCTCTTCTACCTCCATTGAGATGGCCGCAGGTTCATTCCCCCCCCCCCCCCCCCCTCCACAGCTGTCTGCAGCTGCTGCTGGTGCTCCTCTTCCTCCTCCTCCACGAGCTCAGTGGTGTTCATAATGTTCTCCAGCTCATCCTCCTCCTCCTCCTCCTCCACGAGCTCAGTGGTGTTCATAATGTTCTCCAGCTCCTCCTCCTCCTCCTCCTCCTCCACGAGCTCAGTGGTGTTCATAATGTTCTCCAGCTCCTCCTCCTCCTCCTCCTCCTCCACGAGCTCAGTGGTGTTCATAATGTTCTCCAGCTCCTCCTCCTCCTCCTCCTGCTCTTCAGCAGGTGCTGGTGCAGGTGCTGGTTGTACCTCCACCAGCCTCTCAGGATGACCGTAAAAACACATATGACCTTATTACAGAGCTTATTCGAACATAACGGTGCACATTAACGAGGGACGTTACATGTCAATACATTTCACTACCCCAGAAAGCTGTAGCGGCTGCATCCCCTGCATCCCCTGCTTCTTATGCACGAAGGCTGCATGCATGACATGACAGGACATGACAGGACATGACATCATTAGCATATTGCATATAGCATTATAATTACAAGATATTACCTTACTCACGAGACGCATAGCTGGGCTACCACCAGATCACGGGTGGTGGCCGAACGGGTTTCGTGGCCCACGAGCACGGTTGCACGCTCCTCCAGATCGGTCAGCGGTTGAAGCTGAGCAGAGCCCCCCTTCCCGCCCCCCGCACCTCTCGGTGCGCATCTGCTCAGCCCGATTGATTGATAACTTCTTCTACAAACAAGAAAAGAGTATAGCATAAGCTAATTGACTAGGTAGTATCATGGAGTCACAACAGTTTAAAACGTTACATGCTACATCTTGACACATATACATCTCTGTATACTGCAGTAGCCAGAGTAAAGCTCCCTCCACACTCCCAGGGCAGCTGTAGCATGGGGGTACATTGGGCTCAATTTTGCCCAACCCCTTTTTTCGGCGCACTTGCCTTAAGTGCACCGACTTTGCGCGCTGGAAACGGCTCCGGAAAAAAGGGGCCCCATCCTAGCCGCTCTTCCGAGTCCCCGGAGTCCCAGCGTGGCGTGCATTGTGAAGTGGGGGGCGGAGCAACAGGCCAGCGCCGGAAACTGTGCCGGCACCTGCGCGCATGCGCAATGAAGTCTGCGCGCATGCTCCTGCCCTCCCAGCGTGTCCTGCGGGCTGTGAGCAGGACCCGATGCTCGCAGCCCCCCTATCCCCGGCTGAAGGGACGCCCTGATCTCGCCGCACCCTACCCCTGGCCAAGTGGCCTCCCGCACCGGCCGGCCTGCCTGCTGAGTTCCCAGGCCGAGGTAGGACTTCAGTTTTATTTTTTATTCATTGATGGTTGTGCTTGAGAGTTTTGATTTGGCGGGGGAGGGGCGGGGGTGGGGGCGGGGAGGAGAGTTTTGCAGTGGGCGGGGGAGAAAGAATGTTTTGGGTGGAGAGAAATAGTGTTTTCGGGGAGGGGAGAAAGTGTTTTGATGGAGGGACGGGGGGGGGCGGTCTTTAAAAAAAAACTTGATTCTGGCATAAAGGTAGGACTTTTATTTTTATTTGTTATTGATTGATTGCTTATTACTTTTTGTGGTTTGTTTAGTGCTTTGTAAGTCTTGGTGCTTTAAATGTAATAACCTGCGCCGATTTCTTAACTGCCCGTAAGGTTTTTCAGAGCTGGCCACCTACGCTGACCTAAGTGGATTTGGAGTAAGTTTTTGCTGGCCAAAGTGGCATAAATGGCCAAAACTGGCGTAAGTGTCTGGGAACGCTCCCTTTTGAAAAAGAAACTGAACTAAAAAAAAAATCGTACCTAACTGACTTACTCTGGAGCAAATTTTGGGGGGAAAATGGCATTTTTTAACTTACGCCAGAAAAAACAATTCACTCCAAAAAATTGATGCAAGTCATGGCCAAAATTGGGCCCATACAGAGTAAAGCTCCCGCCACACTGTCCCATACATAGTCCCAGGTTCAGAGCCCTGTCCGGATCTTAACATGGAGTTAATGTAAATCATTTATGAATTAAATTCAATACAGGAGATTCATTATTATAATTAATATTTGCATCAGTACAATATAAAATGCAACTTACTCTTGCTGCAGCTACCAAGCTGTTCCAGTGTTTCCGGCACTGGTCCGACCCCCTCGCCTCATGGAATGCGGAGGACACCACCGCAGCAATCTCCGCCAAATTTTTCTATAAACTCGGGGTGGGGGTTTCCCGTGCGCACCCCGAGTCAGTTCACCCACCGTGAATGGACCTCGTTCACTCGGGCCACTTTGGCCTCGTCACTAAAGGGCTTTGCCCTCTTTCTCTCCCCCTCAGCCTCATGATCCAAATCCAACATTCTTAAAAAAATGTTGAAATATTGCAAAGTGTTTACAAAAAAAATTTAAATATTGCAAAGTGTTTACAATTAAAGCACATTTAAACTCTTTCACAATTAAGCCACTTATTTAAACTCTTTCTCTGTCACTGCCTTCCTCCTCTCTCTCTATCCTCTCTCTCGCTCTCTCTTTCTCTCTGCCCCTCCCTGTGCCTTCTGCGCATGTGTGGATGACAGCTGACCTCCCGAAAAGCAGGAAAACCAGTCAAGTAAAAAAAAAATTGCATGCGCAGTAGGCCGTTGCTAGGGAAGCTTTGGCCTTCCACATCGCTGGCCGTTCGATGGGTGAGCGTCACATCGCCGACCTTTCACATCGCCCCTTTCACATCGCCGACCTCTCACATCGCTGGCCTATCGCCAAGCGGAACATCAATATCCAAAAAATGGACTACGTCCCAGCGATCAGTAATGCTGAGACATCATACATCGCTGGTCCATCGACCATTTTTTGGGCGATAGACAGCAAAGTGGAAAGTCTAGCCCATTGTCTTTCTGCTGGGTGGGACATATACAGCTGGTCACATTTACAATTGCAATTCCATTGAATAAATGAAAATATTACTTACACTAACTACTTGACCAAGGTCCTGCCCCTTCTTTTTACACTGGCCTCCAGATCTCGTGGTGTTCACCATTGCGCAGTAATCTTCTGCAAGTTGGTTCCAGCGTTTCTTCATTTCTTTGGGTGGAACTTTTATGTGACCTCTGCTGGTGTCCAGCTCCTGCCATCTGGTCTCAATCACAGTAACTAGTGCCACCACTTCACCCAATAAGAAATTCTTGGTCCTTGCACCGCATTGCATCTTGTATTGCTGCAGCTCTGATTTTTCCAATGCTCTCACACAGCACTCAAAGTTATCATACACACAACTGGCAGACCAGTTGAACAAATACTTTGGTTCTGTCTTCACGAAGGAAGACACAAATAACCTTCCGGACGTACAAGGGGACCGAGGGTCTAGTGAGAAGGAGGAACTGAAGGATATCCTTAATAGGCGGGAAATTGTGTTATGGAAATTGATGGGTTTGAAGGCCGATAAATCCCCGGGGCCTGATAGTCTGCATCCCAGAGTACTTAAGCGGTGGCCATAGAAATAGTGGATGCATTGGTGATCATTTTCCAACAGTCTATCGACTCTGGATCAGTCCCTATGGACTGGAGGGTAGCTAATGTAACACCACTTTTTAAAAAAGGAGGGAGAGAGAAAACAGGGAATTATAGACCGGTTAGCCTGACATCAGTAGTGGAGAAAATGTTGGAATCAATTATTAAAGATGAAATAGCAGTGCATTTGGAAAGCAGTGACAGGATCGAGCCAAGTCAGCATGGATTTATGAAAGGGAAATCATGCTTGACAAATCTTCTAGAATTTTTTGAGGATGTAACTAGTAGAGTGGACAAGAGAGAACCAGTGGATGTGGTGTATTTGGACTTTCAAAAGGCTTCTGACAAGGTCCCCCACAAGAAATTGGTGTGCAAAATTAAAGCACATGGTAATCGGGGTAATGTACTGACGTGGATAGAGAACTTGTTGGCAGACAAGAAGCAGAGAGTCGGGATAAATGGGTCCTTTTCAGAATGGCAGGCAGTGACTAGTGGGGTGCCATAGTGCTCAGTGCTGGGACCCCAGCTATTTACAATATACATTAATGATTTAGATGAAGGGATTGAGTGTAATATCTCCAAGTTTGCAGATGACACTAAGCTGGGTGGTGGTGTGAGCTGTGAGGAGGACGCTAAGAGGCTGCAGGGTGACTTGGACAGGTTAGGTGAGTGGGCAAATGCATGGCAAATGCAGTATAATGTGGATAAATGTGAGGTTATCCACTTTGGGGGCAAAAACAGGAAGGCAGAATATTATCTGAATGGCAGCAGATTAGGAAAAGGGGAGGTGCAATGAGACCTGGGTGTCATGGTACATCAATCATTGAAAGTTGGCATGCAGGTACAGCAGGCGGTGAAAAATGCAAATGGTATGTTGGCCTTCATAGCTAGGAGATTTGAGTATAGGAGCAGGGAGGTCTTACTGCAGTTGTACAGGGCCTTGGTGAGGCCTCACCTGGAATATTGTGTTCAGTTTTGGTCTCCTAATCTGAGGAAGGACATTCTTGCTATTGAGGGAATGCAGCGAAGGTTCGCCAGACTGATTCCCGGGATGGCAGGAGTGACATATGAGGAGAGACTGGATCGACTGGGCCTGTATTCACTGGAGTTTAGAAGGATGAGAGGGGATCTCATAGAAACATATAAGGTTCTGACAGGACTGGACAGGTTAGATGCAGGAAGAATGTTCCCGATGTTGGGGAAGTCCAGAAGGGACACAATCTAAGGATAAGGGGTAAGCCATTTAGGACCGAGATGAGGAGAAACCTTTTCACTCAGAGAGTTGTTAACCTGTGGAATTCTCTACCGTAGAGAGTTGTTGATGCCAGTTCATTGGATATGTTCAAAAGGGAGTTAGATATGGCCCTTACGGCTAAAGGGATCAAGGGGTATGGAGAGAAAGCAGGAAAGGGGTACTGAAGAAATGATCAGCCATGATCTTATTGAATGGTGGTGCAGCCTCGAAGGGCCGAATGGCCTACTCCTGCACCTACTTTCCATATTTCTATGTTTAAAAATAGTCGATTGCCAACCCGGAGCTCTACTGTGCATGCGCGTCCATTGAAATACCGTCAGAAACGTCATTTTTTTAGTAGCAGGACCTTGATCAAGTAGTTAGTGTAAGTAATATTTTCATTTACTCAATGGAATTGCAATTGTAAATGTGACCAGCTGTATATGTCCCACGCAGCAGAAAGACAATGCGCAGAAAATGCAGTCGTGTTTTTCGGTCCCCCTCCCACCCACCCCCCGAGGCGACTGGACATGCTGCGCGGCGCCAAGTTCAAATTGTACATCGGGGAAACTTTGGCAAAATATTTCTAGCGCATTTCTGGCCTAGAAAAACGGGCGTAACTCTGGAAACACGCCAGAAAACGGGCTTGGGCAAAATTGAGCCCCAAGAAACTACCGGATTGTCGTAAAACCCCATTTGGTTCACTAATGTCCTTTCGGGAAAGAAATCTGCCATCCTTACCCAGTCTGGCCTATATGTGACTGCAGACGCACAGTAATGTGGTTGATTCTTAACTGCCCCTCTGAAATGGCCTAGTAAATCCACTCAGTTGTCTTCAAGAAAGCAGCTCACCTTCTCTGGGGCAATTAGGGATAAATGTCGGCCTTGCCGGCGACGTCCACATTCCATGATTGAATTTTTTACAAAGCTAACAGTTTTCACATCATTATTACCACAAAATACATTCCAATGGATATACACCCGAGACAGTATCGAAGCTGACCACACTCGACTGGCTCCGTTGGACGGGTCACATTGTCCGCATGCCCCATACAAAACTCCCAAAGCAAGTGCTCAACTCGGAACTCCTACACGGCAAACGAGCCAAAGGTGGGCAGAGGAAGTGTGCCAAGGGCACCCTCAAAGCCGCCCTGATAAAGTGCAACATCCCCACCAACACCTGGGAGTCCCTGGCCAAAGACCGCCCTAAGTAGAGGAAGAGAATCCAAGAGGGCACTTAGCACCTCGGGTCCCGTCGCCAACAGCATGCAGAACGCAAGCGCAGGCAGCAGGGGGACCGGGGGCGGGAGGGGGGTGGGCGTGCGGCAAACCAGACTCCCCACCCACCCTTTCCTTCAACCACTGTCTGTCCCACTTGTGACAGAAGCTGTAATTCCTGTATTGGACTGTACAGTCACCTGAGAACTCGCTTTTAGAGTGGAAGCAAGTCTTCCTCAATTCCGAGGGACTGCCTATGATGATGACCCGAGGCAGTGCTATTTGAAGGCCCCACAGGTCACATATTTCAGCAAATATTTGGATCACCAATCAATGTTCCCATGAAGCGGCGCGGCCGTGCAGCCCTGGACTGACTATTCCAATGTGAAGGTTTGCGCTGGCGCAGTCTCTTAGAGGGAACGTGCACCCAAATTTAAAATTAGGGGGAACATTACTTCCAATGTTGTTTGCAGAACTCAGTTACTGCAAAACTGCTCCAACAAACAAAAGATTCACCTTCATAGTAAGGAACTTAAAATAAATAATGAATTTTTTGTTTTACAAACTTAGATTTAAAGTTGTATATTCTTAATTTCTGAAGTTAAAAAAAATTATTTCCATGATTTAGACAAATAGAGAAACATTGTAGGTTATCACAAAGTAAATATTCTGTTTACAATACAAATAAAGAGTGAGCAGGAACAGTAAATCATATCACTAAACAAGTACGATTACCGGTAAAATCTTCTTCATCCAGTAAGGAGGTACATGGAAATTGTTTTCGAGAAGTCGCACAGAAGAAATGAAATGAAACAATTTCAGCGATAGCTTGTAGAACAGACTAATCAGAATATGGATGAGAATTATTTTCAGCTGAAGCAGTACTTACCTAAAAGCTGTTTTATTTTAAAGTTGCTTTTATAAGAACACGGAACATAAGAAATAGGAGTAATCGTAGGCCACTTGGCCCCTTGAGCCTGCTCCGCCATTTAATAAGATCATGGCTGACCTGATCTTGGCCTCAATTCCACTTTCCTGCCCACTCCGCATAACCCATGACTCTCTTATCGTTCAAAAATCAGTCTATCTCCACCTTAAATATATTCACTGACCCAGCCTCCACAGCTGTCTGGGGGAATCTAGAACTAGAGGCCATGGTTTTAGAATAAGGCGTCATCCATTTAGAACTGAGATGAGGAGGAATTTCTTCTTTCAGAGGGTCATAAATCTGTGGAATTCTCTACCCCAGAGAGCTGTGGAGGCTAAGTCATTGAATATATTTAAGGTAGAGATAGACATATTTTTGAGCGATAAGGGAGTGAAGGGTTATGGGGAGCAGGCAGGGAAGTGGAGCTGAGCCCAGGATCAGATCAGCCATGATATTATTAAATGGCGGAGCATGCTCGAGAGACCAGATGGCCTACTCCTGCTCCTATTTCTTATGTTCTTATGTAGAGAATACCATCTGGAAATCCAAATACACTACACCTACTGGTTCCCCTTTATCCACCCTGTTACATCCTCAAAGAAATCTAGCAAATTTGTCAAACATGATTTCCCTTTCATAAAACCATGCTGACTCTGCTTGAATGTATTATGATTTTCTAAATGTCCTGCTACTACCTTGTTGTATATGGAGAAAGAGTCAAACTGAACACTGTGAGCTTAAAGTAAAGTGTGACCTTAGTCTTTTATTGCAGGTCTCCAGAGTGTCTTTCTAACTTGTGAAGCTTCCTTAAATACCTGTGCTCCCAAGGGATTATGGGATCCCTTGGGACTCCAGGGGAGGAGCCCTCTGCTGACTGTACAGAGTAAATACAAGTTTACATATATAACAACACTCCCCCCCCAAAGTTAATAGTGTAACTATTTACAATGTGAGTCGATCTGGGGCCCTTCTTGTCCTGGTTGATCATCTCAGTGTAAAAGCTGGTGTTGTTGAATCATTTGTTGGGCCCTCGCTGGGCTGCTGTGCAGCTGGCCTTGCTGGGCTGCCTGGTGTGTTAGGCCCTGCTGGGCTGCTGTGGATGATGGGTTCTGCTTCATGGTCAACCGTGGTACTAGTTGCCACTGGTGTGTATGTTGGGTCATCAAAAAAGGTAGGGTCCAAGTTGGTTTGCTCAGGATAGTCCGTGAATCTGAGTTTGATTTGGTCCAAGTGTTTCCGGTGAATGACTCCATTTGAAAGTTTGACCCGAAACACCCTGCTCCCCTCTTTGGCCGGGAAGCCACTTGGGATCTTGTCCATAATTCAATACAAATACAGGATCATTGATTTCAATCTCACGTGAGACATTTGCGCTATCATGGTATGCACTTTGAAACCGCCTGCTCTCTACCTGTTCATGTAGATCAGGGTCAACTAACGAGAGTCTTGTCTTAAGTGCTCTTTTCATGAGCAGTTCAGCAGGTGGGATCCCAGTGAGCGAGTGGGGTCTCGTGCGGTAGCTAAGCAGGACTCGAGATAGGTGAGTCTACAGTGAGCCTTCAGTTACCCTCTTCAAGCCTTAGAGAAACATAGAAAATAGGTGCAGGAGTAGGCCATTCGGCCCTTCTAGCCTGCACCGCCATTCAATGAGTTCATGGCTGAACACGCAACTTCAGTACCCTTGATGGTTTGCATTGCTCTCTCTGCCTGACCATTGGACACTGGTTTAAACAGGGCAGATGTGACATGTTTGATCCCGTTATGGGTCATGAATTCTTTGAACTCAGCATTGGTAAAACATGGCCCGTTGTCGCTCACCAGGACATTGGGTAAGCCGTGAGTGGCAAACATGGCCCGCAGACTTTCAGTATTGAGAGCGGACGTGCTAGCCGGCATTATCTCACATTCAATGTACTTGAAGTATGCGTCTACAACCACAAGGAACATTTTACCCAAGAACGGGCCTGCATAGTCAACGTGTACCCTAGACCATGGTTTGGAGGGCCAAGACCATAAATTTAGCGGCGCCTCCCTGGGTACATTGCTTAACTGCGAGCATGTATTACATCTGTGAACGCAGGACTTTAAGTCCACATCGATATCGGGTCACCACACGTGGGATCTGGCTATCGCTTTCATCATTACGATGCCTGGGTGGGTACTGTGGAGATCATTGATGAAGGTGTCTCTGCCCTTCTTGGGGACCACTACTCGATTGCCTCACAGAAAGCAATCTGCCTGTATAGACATTTCATCTTTGCGCCGCTGGAACGGCTTTATCTCTTCCTGCATTTTCACTGAGACACTGGACCAGCTCCCGTGAAGCACACAGCTTTTGAGATAATAATGGGTCCTGGCTTGTCCAGCTGTTGATCTGCCAGGCAGTGACGGGTGATTGCTCACTCACAAATGCTTCCATAACCATGGCTAGATCTGCGGGCTGCGCCATTTCCACCCCTGTGGTGGGCAATGGCAGCCTACTGAGAGCATCGGCGCAGTTTTCTGTGCCTGGCCTGTGGCGGATGGTGTAGTTGTATGCTGACAACGTGAGCGCCCATCTCTGGATGCGCGCCGATGCGTTAGTATTTATCCCTTTACTCTCGGAAAACAGGGATATAAATGGCTTATGGTCAGTTTCCAATTCGAATTTTAGCCCAAACAGGTATTGATGCATTTTCTTTACCCCATAGACACATGCTAACGCTTCTTTTTCAATCATGCTGTAGACTCTCTCAGCCTTAGACAGACTCCTGGATGCATAAGCAACTGGTCGCAGTTTCCCAAAATCATTTAGTTTTCTGCAATACACACCCGACGCCATATGACGACGCATCACATGCTAGTACCAAACGCTTACATGGATCATACAACACAAGCAATTTGTTTGAGCATAACAATTTTCTTGCTTTTACAAAGGTATTTTCTTGACTTTTGCCCCAAACCCATTCGTCCCCTTTTCGTAGTAAGACATGCAGTGGTTCTAGCAGTGTGCTGAGAGCCGGTAAGAAGTTACCAAAGTAGTTCAGGAGTCCCAGAAATGACCGCAGCTCCATCACGTTCTGTGGCCTCGGTGTGTTCTCGATTGCCTCCATCTTCGTGTTGGTGGGCCTGAAGCCATCCACTGCAATCCTCCTTCCCAGGAACTCCACTTCAGGCACCAGGAAAACGCACTTCGGGTGTTTTAACCTGAGCCCTACCCGGTTGAGTCGACTAAGAACCTCCTCCAGGTTCTGCAGATGCTCGTCTGTGTTCCGACTTGTGACCAAGATGTCGTCCTGGAAGACCACCGTGTGCGGGATCAACTTTAGTAAGCTTTCCATGTTTCTCTGGAATATCGCCGCCTCGGATCGGATTCCAAACAGGCATCTGTTATAAACAAAAAGACCTTTGTGCGCGTTGATGCAGGTGAGGGCCTTCGATGATTCCTCCAGTTCCTGCGTCATGTAGGCTGATGTCAGATCCAGCTTCGTGAACGTCTTTCCTCCCGCCAGAATTGCAAAGAGATCGGCGGCCTTTGGTAGTCGGTATTGGTCTTGCAGGGAGAAACGATTGATAGTTACTTTGTAATCGCCACAGATTCTGACGGTGTCGTCTCCCTTGAGGACTGGGACAATAGGACTGGCCCACTCGTTGAACTCGATCGGGGAAATGATGTCCTCTCTCTGCAGCCGGTCTAGCTCGATCTCGACCCTTTGTCTGCTCTCGCCTTCTGATGGATGGGTCGCGCCCCCGGAATTAGGTGGATCTGCACTTTTGCTCCTTGGAATTTCCCGATGCCTGGTTCAAACAGCGAAGGAAATTTGTTTAAGACCTGGGCACATGAAGTGTCATCAGCAGGCGATAGCGCTCAGACGTCGTCCCAGTTCCAGCGTATCTTTCCCAGCCAGCTCCTGCCGAGCAGCACGGGACCATCGCCCGATACCACCCAGAGCGGTAGCACTGCCAATTACAGGAATCAGTTCTTTCGTGTAAGTTCTTAGTTTCGTGCAAACTGGAGTTAAGACTGGCCTTGAGGCCTTGTTGCACCACAATCATTCAAAAATCGTTTTGCCCATGATGGACTGACTCGCGCCCGTGTCCAGCTCCATTGACACCGGGAGTCTATTTAGTTCAACATTCAGCATTATCAGGAGACAATTCGTGGTGAATGTATGCACCCCATGTACCCTGCCTCCTCGATCTGAGGCTCTGGTTCGTCATGATCCTCCGTGGATCTGTCCTCCTCTGCAACATGGCGGTTTGCAGGTTTAACAGGCTTTACAGCTTGCCTGCACACTCGTTGGAGGTGTCCCATTGTTCCACAGCCCTTGGAAACGTATCTTTTGGGTCGGCATGAATGGAAACGATGATCACCCCTGCAGCGCCAACAAGGTGTTAATGCCTTGCATTCATCACCCTTGATGGTGGACTCTGAGACATCTGTGTAGCTGCAGTTATTTGTGACCTGCCCTGTATGTTATGAATCGAAAACAACATCACTTTGTTCACAGTATTGTAGCAGCACTTGTGTGCTGGGAGATTTGCTTTGTATTGTCACTGGTGGCAATGAACGCCTGGGCTATCGCTATGGCCTTACTCAAGGTTGGGGTCTCTACAGTCAAAAGTTTGCGAAGTATGGTTTCGTGGCCAATGCCAAGTACGAAAAAGTCTCTGAGCATGTGCTCCAAATGTCCTTCAACTTCGCAATGTCCTGCAAGGCACCTTAGCTCGGCGACATAACTCGCCACTTCCTGGCCTTCAGACGCTTTGTAGGTGTAGAACCGGTACCTCACCATCAGAACGCTTTCCTTCGGGTTCAAATGTTCTCGGACTAGTGTGCACAAATCATCATACAATTTCTCCATGGATTTTGCTGGAGTGAGCAGATTCTTCATGTTGGTGGCCCACAGACGGTGAGGAAGATTACCCTTTGTTTGGCAGCGCTCTCTTCCCCATCTAGTTCATTGGCCACGAAGTATTGGTTGAGTCGCTCCACAAAAGTTTCCCAACCATCTCCCTCCGAGAATTTCTCCAGGATGCCCACTGTTCTCTGCATCTTTGGGTTCGCTATCTGTATCTCGTCGCCAGTTGTTATGTATGGAGAAAGAATCAGATTGAACACTGTGAGCCCAAATAAAGTGTCACCTTAGTCTTTTTGTGCAGGTCTCCAGAGTGCCTCTCCAACCTGTGAAGCCTCCTTAAATACCAGTGCTCCCAAGGGATTATGGGATCCCTTGGGGCTCCAGGGGATGAGCCCTCTGGTGGCTGTACAGAGTAAATACAAGTTTACATATATAACATACTTCCTTAATAATGGACTCCAGCATTTTCCCAATGACAGATGTTAGGCTAACTGGTTTATTGTTTCCAGCTTTCTGTATCCCTCCTTTCTTGAATCGGGACATTACATTTACGGTTTTCCAAGAATCCAGGGAATTTTGGTAGATTACAACCAATGCATCCACTGTCTCTGCAGCCACTTCTTTTAAGTCCCCAGAATTCAGGCCTTTTATGTCACACTACCGGTTTTGGAACAGCGCACTATTATCAGTTCCTCGGTGTTCTCCCATTTCCATCTGGGGCTGTCCTTCATCAAACCCTTGGCAGAAGCAAATCATGCAGCAACTCAAAAGGCTCAGAAAAAAGCACCAAAGAACCTTGCGCTTGCTGACAGCAGCAGTTTCATAACCTAAAAGCACCTAACGATATGTAGCAACAGGAAGAGATTGTCACTATCGGATATATCTCAGGTACAGATAGAATACCGTTTCAGTGTCTGAGGGAAGAGAGAAATGTTGGGCTCAAAACAAATTCACAAAAGCCCTGATTTTGTAAGTCAGGCAATAAATGGGGCTGTGCTGCCGCATGGCAGAGGCTCATCTGCCGGTAACTCAGGGGAATGGCATTGAATTTTGCAATCAGAGTCCTCCCACCTAATTTAAATAGGCTGCTGACCCTGATAGCTTGGCCGATAACACATTTTACAAGAGAGCATAAGATCCATCAAGGTAGAAGTTCAAAAAGGATTGGTTTGGTGTGGGGAGGAGTGTATATGTTGTGATACAACAAGGTACCACAATTGTGTGAGACAGGCTCGATGGACCAGATAGTCTATACCTGTCGTCATTGTTTGTGTCACTTTTTAAAAATATTCTTTCACGGGATGTGAGCATCACTGCAAGGTTAACATTTATTGCTCATCTCTAATTGCTCTTGAGAAGGTGGTGGTGACCCGCTTTCTTGAACCACTGCTGTCCTTCTGGTCAAGGTGTTCCCACAGTGCTGTTAGGAAGGGAATTCCAGGATTTTGACCCAGCGACGATGACGGAATGGTGATATATTTCCAAGTCAGGCCGGTGTGTAACTTGGAGGGGAACCTGGAGATGATGCTGTTGCCATGCACCTGTTGCCCTTGTCCTTCTAGGTGGTAGAGGTTGCGTGTTTGGGAGGTGCTGCCGAAGAAGCCTTGGTGAGTTGATGCAGTGCATCTTGTAGATGGTGCACACTGCAGCCATGGTGTACCGGTGGTGCAAGGAGTGGATGTTTAAGATGGTGGATGGGGTGCCAATCAAGTGGGCTGCTTTGTCTTGGGTGGTGTTGAGCTTCTTCAGTGTTGTTGGAACTGTATTCATCCAGGCAAGTGGCGAGACTGTAGGTCACCAGAAAAGGAGCAGTTATGGTGGTGGCAGATACATGGGCTAATTAATCGTAATGGCACAGTGGAGACATGTGGATGGCACTACACTGTTTGATGCTGAACTTTTAGGAGGTGCACCAACGTAAGGTGGCTCTCTCTGAGACTGAAGGCCACCCTCCAGTAATAGCACAAGGGCCAGCTTCATGAAGAGATGTCACCAAACTAATTAATGCAGTCATCCAACTCTCTTGTATCTAGCTGAAAATGAGGAAGAAGTATGCTCAGGAATTAACTTTCGCACATATTTATTGTGCGGCCAATTAAGTATTGGGCAAAAATGTGTAAAAAAACTGAGGCACGCTCTGGGCATACCAGTTAAAGCAATATGCACAGCCATTGCTCATTGGTACGCACTCTTTCATTGTACCCAAGCTTCATGGGAGACATTTATTGAAAACCGATGTGACAGCTGCGGAACAAACAGCTATCGAGGCTGAAGTGCTCCTTTGTTATGGGGTTTCTCAGTGGGGTCAGCAAAGGATGCAAACGATAGCCCTGTTCTCCAACGAGTCGTTCACCCAGTGTTACTGTATTCACATACCACCTGAACATTAATTGAGGGCAAATTCTTGCTGTTCATGTAGATCATGGAGTTGAGATGAGAAAACTGATGCCCACGTGCAACAGTTTGTATTGAGAGAAACCTGCCATCAACTGAAAGCTCGACATCCTGTCCAGTTCTGCACCCTGTCCAGCAAAAGTGATGAAGTTGTTGCCCATTTGTAAGCATAGCACCTGGCATTTGCTGGAAAGACTGTCTCATGTGACAGGTATTCCCTGCAGTAGTTTGGAAGAATCCAATAGCGTGAAAGCGTGAGAAAAGATATTGGCTCAAATGATCAGAATGTTGAAACAGTTTGGGTGGAGATAAGGAATAATAAGGGGGAAAAGTCACTGGTGGGCGTAGTCTATAGGCCCCTATCAGTAGCAGCTCTGTTGGTCGGAATATAAACCAAGAAATAGTGGGGGCTTGTAAAAAGGGAACAGCAATAATCATGGGTGATTTTAACCTCCATATTGATTGGACAAATCAAATTGATCAGTGTAGCCTTGAGGAAGAGTTCATAGAGTGCATAAGGGATGGGTTCCTTGAGCAGTATGTAACGGAACCAACCAGCTCCCAGTTAGAGTATTGTGGCCACCGCACTTTAGAAAGCTTGTCAAGGCCTTAGAGAGGGTGCAGAAGAGATTTGTTGGAATGGTACCAGGGATGAAAGACTTCAGTTACGTGGCGAGACTAGAGAAACTGGGGTTGTTCTCCTTTGAGCAGGGAAAATTAAGGGGAGATTTGATAGAGGTGTTCAAAATCTTGAAAGGTTTTGAGAGAGTAAATAAGGAGAAATTGTTTCAAGTGACAGAAGGGTCAGTAACCAGAGAACACAGAGTTAAGGTGATTGACAAAAGAACCGGAGGTGATTGGAGGAAACATTTTTTAAGTAGATGCTGTTATGATTTGGAACACACTGCCTGACAGATTCAATAATAACTTTCAAAAGGGAATGGGATAAATACTTGAAGGGAAAACATTTACAGGGCTATGGGGAAAGATCAGGGGAGTGGTAGACTATCTAGCAAAAACAAATTATATATGCAGTAAAATGCATCAAAAATTGATGAAAAATACTAATTTAAAAATTATCTGCAACTGAAAGTGATATCGACCTTAAAGAAGCCTACCTGAGCAGAACATGTCCTTGGACTCCCCATCTGGAAGCTTAAATGGACAAGTGGCATGTTGTGGAGAAGCCTTGCCTACAATTATGAAATTCAGTGTGGGGCCCAATTTCAATAAAAAATTCAATAGAAATGAGATCTCTTTTTTCCAGCCAAAGTCATGTACTGTAAAATGCAAATCAGGTGCACAGAGTCACTTGCCCAATGTTACCACTAGCAAGCTTTTCCCATCAGCAGGGCTTACCAAAATCAGCCCTTTATTTCAAGTACCTAATTACCTAATTACCGCCAGTGTTATTAATAGAGTTAGAAACTCCGAAGGTACTTTTTGTAAGGTAATTGTACCACAGATTCATTTGTGGAATGTAGAACTTTCATATTCCGGTATGTGTAGTATGCAGTCTACTACATTTGACTGTAGGTGGGTTACCCAAGGTGAGAAGCTGCGAGAGATATCCTCATGGTCAACTAAAACATACAACTTTTGGGATAGGTTTCCATTGTCAGCTAACACTTTATTCATATGTGTTAATGAACTCTCCATACCTGGGCGACTGACTCTACTTTTTCTGCACATATTTTAGTTTTTCAGATTTAATTATTTGTATCTCACCAACAAAAGAAAGGAAACTATTTCAATGAAAACTGAAAATCTGATAACAATGTTATCACCTTAAAAACTGCTTCCATCATCTTCTCTATGTGTCTGTAGATGCTTATTGTATAAGTTAGCATCCAATAAGAGAGGAATTTAGAATTATATCCATCAGTACCAGTCAACAATACAATGACCAGTGTTCTCTCACAACATAGTGGGCTCTGGGTCCAGAATATCCTACATGATTTAATTTCAATGTGAATTAATGAGTATGTAACTCAGGCACCAATCTGGAGAGCTACATAGCAATTTGGGTTGACTAAGGGCAGGAAGTGAGAAAGGAGCATTCAAACATGAGTATGATCCTAGAATCATAGAAATTTACAGCACAGTAGGAGACCATTCAGCCAATCGTGTCTGTGCTGGCCAAAAAAGGGCTATCCAGCCAATATTTATTTTCCAACAGGAATAACTGGATAACAGTCTGTTTTTAATCCTCCCTCCCGAGCACAAAACATTCAGAACAATTGAGGTGTTCCCACTGCCTGAGGTCAGGTTCTCATTCGATATAGAACTTGTAGACAAATTAGAACAGTACTAGAATGGTACCATGGATGAGGGACCAGTTATGTTGGGAGAGATGGGAGTGGGTATGTACAGAACACTGTGATATGTGTGCGCACTAGGTCCATGCAGCAGAGCAGGTCTCCAGTTGTCTTGGGTAATCCTTGCCACTGGACCAAGACCTAGCTCTATCAAGCCTGTGTGGTGGCTGGTGTGCAATGGCCACCACACATTAAAAAAATCCACGCACAGGCATCTTCCACCCTTGAGGATGTAGTTCAGGTTCGTCATTCGAAACACCTGTGAACTCATCCTTTTTTTAGGCGTGGAAGCAAGTCATCCTCGTCTCGAGGGACTGCTTATGATGATGATATTGATATATATTCAATTCCTGTATATAGGGATTATTGGCCTTAATTCTCTAACCACTGATATTTCCTCCCGGAACTCTCATTATGTATTTGGGGCAAATTTGGAGCGGTAATACTGCTGCAGACATTTAAAGGGGCACATGGGTTTTTTTCAGAGCAGCAGACAACAGTAGCCAAACTTTCTGATGTGAAAGTGCAGCAGCCTCAAGTGTGAATTGAGTACAAGACAGGCACTTGTACAAGACCTTAGTCAGGCCGCACCTGAAATACTGTGTCCAGTTTTGGTCTCCTCAGATGATGGGTGATATTGAGGCTTTGGAAAGCGTGCAGAGGAGGGCCACTAGACTAATTTCCAGTCTAAAGCATCTTAGACTAAAAGAGTTGGATCTCTATACCTTAGGCTAGATCTAGGTTAGATGTCAGGAGGTGGTTCTTTTCCCAGAGAATAGTAGACCTCTGGAACAGGCTGCTGTCGTCACGTGTGGTGGACACGGACTCGCTGAATTCCTTCAAGTGAAAGCTGGATTTGTTTCTGGCTGGGGCGGAGATCTCTTCAAGGCCAGTGTGATCTTCTGGACTAGTTTCAATTGCCTAGATGGGTCAGAGTGGAATTTCCCAATTTTTTCCCCCAAGTTTGCCTGGGTTTTTAAATTTTTTTTTTGCCTCTCCCAGAATATCACATGGTTTGGGGTGGGGAGGAGTGTATATGTGATAACACAAGATATCGCAATTGTGTGGGACAGGCTCGATGGACTAGATGGTTCTTTACCTGTCCGTCATTGCTCGTATGTTCATATGAAAGGGCCCCAAGATTCTCAGACACATCTGTAGCCCATTCTCTTAAACAAACATTGATGTACACCATGGGTTGTTCAGACTGTTACACGATTGCAGATCAAAGTTGAACTTTTGGCGACTTTGCAATAAATTTTTAAATCTAACATGGCACATTGCCATTGATTTAACATGACAAACAGGACATGATTATTTTGGCTGAGAACCAACTATTCCAACGTGGTGCATTTTTCAGTCTACAAGGATATAAAAGTTCCATGGTTGACCTACCCAACAATCCAAACTGAAGAACCGAAGATGAAGCTCAGTTTGTTGTTGAACGTTCTACTTTTGTTGGTATTGATACTGACCTGTTGCGCCCAACAGGAGGGTAAGAGTGAATTATTTGCACTCAATGAGCTGGAAGTCTCTTCATGGAAAGAGCATAGTAGAAGCAAGTCAGGGCTTTTAAAAGTGTCATTAATCCCAGTATGATGACTGGGAACAATGGAGGGACATTTAAGGGACATTTTTAACATTGCCCAAGTGGGCAGTTAAAATCACCCATGAAACACGCCCATTGATGTTCCCCACCAATCCCACTGGCTATGATTTTAATCTGGGCTTCTGAGAAGGTGAGAAGGACACCCGCTGGAAACCTCGGGTCCTTTATATATGTCTTGAACATAGAAAAACAATTTCCAAATTTAAAACTGAAATTTAGATAGGTTTTTTCTGCATTTTCATAACTATTATTTAAAGAGATGAAAGTACATGTTCTACAGAATAATTTTTAATTCATTTTTGATCATTTAATTGTTGTGTACTGAGACTTTCAAAGTTGCAGCCATTTGATTTCCAGGCACCGTCAGTCTCAAGGTGTCTAACCTGGGGCTCTACTGTACAAATGATAAGATTAATTTCAATGTATGGCATTGTGTCATGTGTTTGTGAACAAAGAAAGGCTTGGCATACTTTAAGGAAGAGAGTGTCACCAGCAGCTGCAGATTTGGGGTTTTGTCATTTTATATTAGTTCTTCGGCTGATTCAACAATGAATTGATTTCAGTGGTGCCTCATATATACCATGAAATACCAGCCTCAGTATTCAGAGTTTTAAAGGAGTGCTTTGTTGAAAAGTATTACATAGTATTATATAATGGCCTGGAAATCCCGGCCTCCCCGGATCCGTACGAAGTTTCTAAGGACCCGGGAAGTCATCGGAAAAAACGGTTTTCAGCGCACAATGCGCATGCGCTGAAAACCGGCTTTTCCGATCTGTCAAACTGGAGCTTGACAGATCATCCGCAGATCGGGAGCGAGGACGTTTGCACGGGCAAGATTGTGGGATTTACGCATATCTTGCCCAGCAAATGTCCTCAAAATTCTTGCGCCTGAAAAAGCAGGCGCATTGCCTACTTTTACAGGTGTAAGTGTTTAAAACATACATAAACATTAAATTAAATAAATACATTTTATTGTTAAAAACTCTGCCCAATAAGGTAAGTTTATTTTTAACCCGAATTACAAAACTTTTTTAAAAATCGGAAAAATATTGTTTTTTTCCAAGGCATTTATTAACTTCAATTTCAATTAATTTTAATTATGTGAGGTCTGTTTTTTTATTTTTTATTAGTGTGTATTTGTTTTTTTCCCATTATAGCAAAGACATACAGAGTTCTCATTGCTATTAATGTGAAAGCTGTGGAATACGTATCTGATTGGCTGAGCAATCACACGTGACTGCACCTTCTGCGTGGGAGCCCTCCGGACAGGAGCGCGCTTCACAGCGCAGGAAGAGATGGCCTCCCCAACGGAATCCAGGGCGCCTCCGAGACCACCAGGTAGATTCGTAAAAAAATTTCCGGTCGGAGGCAATTCCGGTCGGAAGCCTCCGACCCGAATTTCAGGGTCAATATTTACAGCACAGAAACAGGCCATTCAGCCCAACAGGTCCATGCCGGTGTTTATGCTCCACACAAGCCTCCTCCCACCCTCTTCAACTAACCCCATAAACATAGCTTTCTATTCCTTTCTCCCTCATGTGTTTATTTAGCTTCCTCTTAACTGCATCGATGCTATTCGCCTCAACTACTCCATGTGGTAGCAAGTTTTACATTCTAACCACTCTCTGGGTGAAAAAATTCCTTGAATGCCCTATTCAATTTATTAGTGACTTTCTTATATTTATGGTCCCTAATCGGGTCTCCCCCACAAATGGAATCATCTTCGCTACGTCTACCCTATCAAATGCTTTCATAGGGCTGGATTTTCGGTTATCTAACGCCTCAGTTAGCGGCCAGAGGGGGGCGTTAATGGGAGCGTAAGAGGTTATCGACCGGGCACGCAGCTTTTAGCGTCCCAACAGGAAAGTTATTAGAGGCTCATCGGGGGCGCAAACCATTAACGCCTGGCTGCTGATGACCAGTGCGATCCTGATTTCAGTCCTGGTACAACACCCACGCTTGCGCCCTGGTCGGTAAATCAGGTGCAGCCACCTCAGTCAGTACAGGCTTGCGGAGTCGTTAACTGGTGGCTACTTAAAGGGATGAGGAAGCGCTTCCCTCGGAGGTCACAGTCAGTGCAACGTTTACACACAGCACGGTGGTAAGCCTCCGAGTTTGCAGCGGCAGACAAACCTAACAGTTGAGATTGAGAGAAAATAATTTGTAAAACTTAAATGGCAGCATTACTGGTTCGCCAGCGTTGCATTCTATATGCTCCAGCAAGGCGTCATGAAGAGAGAAAGGCCCCGAAATTGCCCCCTTCCGGAAGGACTCCTGAAGGAAAGTGGCAGCTATGCTGTGGAGTGCAATGGCCGCCAACTTTTTGTGTAATAGAGCCGCCATTATCAAAATTTCACTCCCTTGTTATCCCGGCGGTGACCCACTCAACCACCCCACCCCCCCTCCCCCCCCGCCCCACCCCACTCCGCTGCTGCCGATCCGTGCTAAGTGCATCATCACAGTGCACACCGCAGATGTACCCCTCCGACGGCTAAATTCCGCCGTGAAAACCTTTGGCCCGCCGGGCGATGCCAAAACAAGTTTTACTGCGGCGGTGCAGTGAAGCTGAGGCCTTCTGCAATGGCGGTGCAGCTCCCCTTAAAGAGGAGGATCTGCTGCGGCTGCTGTCATGTTATTTTCCGTCAGCATACTGCCAGGTCGGCACAACAATTATGCCCCCGGGTTCGGCCGGGCTGCCAACAGGCCGCTGGTCCGGCCGAAACCCTCCCTGGTGGCCAATGGATCGAAATTTTAACATCGCAGAGCTGTACCATTTAAGTGAAGGGGAGAGCCATGGTGAAGTGGCGCCGTGATGACATCATCGCCCCGGTCACTACACTCCCCCCACCCCCCCAACTTTTGCCACTCTTGTTATTGTCACCACCCCAACCCCCGGCCCCATTAAGAACAACTTCTGGATCCGACATAAAAAAAACAAAGAGTGAAATTTCGCTCAAGAGGCCACCTCAACCACTGCGGCGGTGAAAACACTCAAAACGGGGTGCGTGCGCCCCATTTCGGGCGGAGGCAATTTCAGGGCCCTTAGGGCTCTTGACCATGTCGGTGGCTGAAGGAGGAGAGCCCTAGATGTCGGGGCAGGAGTCCTTACCTCCCATGGCTTCAGTGCTGGCAACGCTCATACATGGACCTGTCCGAGGAGCAGTGTGTCAGAAGGCTGCGTTTTCGAAAGGAGGTAGTTACAGGGATATGCCAGCTCCTGCAGGCAGACCTGCAGCCTCACATCAGCACCAGGACTGCGCTGCCTGTCGCAGTGAAGGTCACGGTGGCACTCACCTTCTATGCCTCCGGCTCCTTCCAGGCTGCGTCAGGGGACATATGCAGCGTCTCACAATTCGCAGCACATTGCTGCATCCGCGACGTCACACAGACTCTCTACATCCGCCAAATGGACTTCATTACCTTCCCAATGAGCAGGGAGAAACAGGAGGAACGCGCATGTGGTTTTGCCAGGATAGCGGGCTTCCTGAGCATGAAAGGAGCAATTCACTGCACACACATGGCCTTGTGAGCACCGTTGCAGAATACAGAGGTATTCAGAAACAGAAAGGGATACCACACCCTAAATGTGCAGCTGGTTTGCAAGCACATGCAGCGCATCCTCACACTCAATGCTCAATATGCTAGGATTGCACATGATGCGTTTATCCTCCGGGAGAGCACTGTGCCACAACTGTTTCAGCCACCATGGGAAGGCCGAGGCTGGCTGCTCGGGGACAAGGGATACGGCCTGGCCACCTGGCTAATGACCCCCCTCCGCAACCCCACACAGAGCCAGAGGAACGGTACAATGAGAGCCATGCCGCCACTCGCAACATCATAGAGGTGCTGAAGCAGTGATTCTGATGCCTGGACCGCTCTGGAGGCAGCCTTCAATATTCCCCTCAACAGGTCTCATTATTCATTGTGGTGAGCTGCATGCTACACAACTTGGCCATCTTGAGGACCCAGGCCTTGTCAGTGGAGATCGCAGGCCTACCACAGGAGGACGAGGAGAAGGAGGAGGATCAGCAGCTTCCACGGAAGAGGCAGCGTTCCAATGTTGGCAGTGGCAGGACTATTCGGCGGTGGCTCATAAGGGAACGCTTCACTAAAATGAAGTGAGCTGAGGAATGCAGCTATTAATGAGCACGTATTGTGGCATGATAATACCACTTCTCCGTTACAAATCAACAGTCATACACCAGAGGCTGAAGGAAACATTCAACGATACATTTTATTAGAAACACATCCCTCAAACAACCCCAAAACCCCCAAATCCTTCAAAGAAAACATAATGGGGCACCCGCCCCTTCAAATAATACAACAGATGAATAACATTTACACCTTTTCTATATGGGTCCCATGGGCACCCCTTTAATCAGTGGGTCTTATGTTGGCATTTTCCACCCCTCTGCCTCACCCCCCGCCCCCCCCTCCCCTGACAACTGCTCCTCCTCAATGGGTCCTCAGTGCCTGCAGCAAGGTCGCTTGAGGGCTGCTGTGTGTGTGAGGGAGGCAGCACTGATGGCCTAGCACAACGCCCTGGACCAGCTCTGGGACTGGAAGGGCCTGCTGCTGACAGCACTGCCTGAGAATGGGCAGTGTGGGATGGATGGGGTGCAGACTGCAGCAGGTGCAAAGGCAGAATGGCAGTGTCGGTAGACCGAATTATGTCCTCCTGAGAGAGAACATCACATTCCATCTCGACTTACAGCCTGCCACTCCCCCGGGGCAGAGCCTCAGCATCCGGAGCAATCTGGTGGAGCGCAGATTGCTGGCCTACTTCGGCAATGTTAGCTCCCCATTGGACTGATGGGGCACCAGACACGATGGCAGCAGTCAGTGCTTGTGTGGCATCTGTTATGTTCAGAATAACTCCACAAGATTGTATGCTGTAAGCTAAAACTGATGTGACCTTAGTCTCTTTAATCAAACTCCAGAGTGCTGAAGCAGCATGGCAGACAACCTTTTATACTTGCTTGCACGGGGTGTGCAGGTGATCCTTGGGTCTGCAATAGGTACGCCCCCTGGTAGCAAGTCTTACACTATTATAAAGTTTACATACATAGCATCACTCTCCCCCAAAGTTTTAGATACAAGTTATTTACAAGTTGAGGCGATCAGGTGCTCTTCGTTCTCAGGTTGATCGCCCGAGTTGAAGTCCTGGCATGGGTGAGTCGGTCGGATCATTGCTGCACTGCGGCGCGTCTGGTCTGATCGGACTGTCGGGCATGGTGGGTTCATCCTCGTGATTGACAGCGAGGTCGATTGCTGGTTGGGTGTGTGTTGGTGGATCAATGATGGTAAGGTCCCCTTCAAACTGTTCTTGCTTATCAGTGAATCGCAGTTTGGTCTGATCCAAATGCTTTCTGCATGTTTGTCCATTCAGAAGTTTGACAACAAACACTCTATTCCCCTCCTTGGCTAAAACAATGCCAGCAACCCATTTGGGACCATGACCGTAATTAAGAACAAATACAGGGTCATTAATCTCAGTGTCACGCGATACAGCCGTGCGATCGTGGTACATACTGTGCCAGTGGTGCCGGGTTACTACATGATCATTGAGATCCGGGTGGACTAAGGAGAGCCTGGTTTTGAGCACTCTCTTCATTAACTGTCTGGCGTAAAAATAAAAAAGGGAAGGTGGCTCAACCGTGGCTATCAAGGGAAATCAGGGATAGTATTAAAGCCAAGGAAGTGGCATACAAATTGGCCAGAAATAGCAGCGAACCCGGGGACTGGGAGAAATTTAGAACTCAGCAGAGGAGGACAAAGGGTTTGATTGGGGCAGGGAAAATGGAGTACGAGAAGAAGCTTGCAGGGAACATTAAGACGGATTGCAAAAGTTTCTATAGATATGTAAAGAGAAAAAGGTTAGTAAAGACAAATGTAGGTCCCCTGCAGTCAGAATCAGGGGAAGTCATAACGGGGAACAAAGAAATGGCGGACCAATTGAACAAGTACTTTGGTTCGGTATTCACTGAGGAGGACACAAACAACCTTCCGGATATAAAAGGGATCAGAGGGTATAGTAAGGAGGAGGAACTGAGGGAAATCCTTATTAGTCGGGAAATTGTGTTGGGGAAATTGATGGGATTGAAGGCCGATAAATCCCCAGGGCCTGATGGACTGCATCCCAGAGTACTTAAGGAGGTGGCCTTGGAAATAGTGGATGCATTGACAGTCATTTTCCAACATTCCATTGACTCTGGATCAGTTCCTATCGAGTGGAGGGTAGCCAATGTAACCCCACTTTTTAAAAAAGGAGGGAGAGAGAAAACAGGGAATTATAGACCGGTCAGCCTGACATCGGTAGTGGGTAAAATGATGGAATCAATTATTAAGGATGTCATAGCAGTGCATTTGGAAAGAGGTGATATGATAGGTCCAAGTCAGCATGGATTTGTGAAAGGGAAATCATGCTTGACAAATCTTCTGGAATTTTTTGAGGATGTTTCCAGTAGAGTGGACAAGGGAGAACCAGTCGATGTGGTATATTTGGACTTTCAGAAGGCTTTCGACAAGGTCCCACACAAGAGATTAATGTGCAAAGTTAAAGCACATGGGATTGGGGGTAGTGTGCTGACATGGATTGAGAACTGGTTGTCAGACAGGAAGCAAAGAGTAGGAGTAAATGGGGAATTTTCAGAATGGCAGGCAGTGACTAGTGGGGTACCGCAAGGTTCTGTGCTGGGGCCCCAGCTGTTTACACTGTATATTAATGATTTAGACGAGGGGATTAAATGTAGTATCTCCAAATTTGCGGATGACACTAAGTTGGGTGACAGTGTGAGCTGCGAGGAGGATGCTATGAGGCTGCAGAGTGACTTGGATAGGTTAGGTGAGTGGGCAAATGCATGGCAGATGAAGTATAATGTGGATAAATGTGAGGTTATCCACTTTGGTGGTAAAAACAGAGAGACAGACTATTATCTGAATGGTGACAGATTAGGAAAAGGGGAGGTGCAACGAGACCTGGGTGTCATGATACATCAGTCATTGAAGGTTGGCATGCAGGTACAGCAGGCGGTTAAGAAAGCAAATGGCATGTTGGCCTTCATAGCGAGGGGATTTGAGTACAGGGGCAGGGAGGTGTTGCTACAGTTGTACAGGGCCTTGGTGAGGCCACACCTGGAGTATTGTGTACAGTTTTGGTCTCCTAACCTGAGGAAGGACATTCTTGCTATTGAGGGAGTGCAGCGAGTTCACCAGACTGATTCCCGGGATAGCGGGACTGACCTATCAAGAAAGACTGGATCAACTGGGCTTGTATTCACTGGAGTTCAGAAGAATGAGAGGGGACCTCATAGAAACGTTTAAAATTCTGACGGGGTTAGACAGGTTAGATGCAGGAAGAATGTTCCCAATGTTGGGGAAGTCCAGAACCAGGGGACACAGTCTAAGGATAAGGGGTAAGCCATTTAGGACCGAGATGAGGAGGAATTTCTTCACCCAGAGAGTGGTAAACCTGTGGAATTCTCTACCACAGAAAGTTGTTGAGGCCAATTCACTAAATATATTCAAAAAGGAGTTAGATGGAGTCCTTACTACTAGGGGAATCAAGGGGTATGGTGAGAAAGCAGGAATGGGGTACTGAAGTTGCATGTTCAGCCATGAATTCATTGAATGGCGGTGCAGGCTAGAAGGGCCGAATAGCCTACTCCTGCACCTATTTTCTATGTTTCTATGTTTCTATGTTAACAATTCTGCCGGGGAACCCCTGTAAGCGAGTGGGGTTACGTCCGGTAGCTGAGCAGAACCCGAGATAACCAGGTCTGCAGGGAACTGTCCGTCACGCGTTTCAAGCTCTGCTTGATAGTTTGAACTGCCTGTTCCGCTTGACCGTTGGATGCGGGTTTAAACGGGGCAGACCTGATATGTTTGATGCCATTGCAAGTCATAAACTCGTTGAATTCCGAGCTCGTGAAACATGGTCTATTGTCACTAACAAGGACGTCGGGTAAACCATGGGTGGCGAACATGGCCCGGAGGCTTTCAATGGTGGCAGTGGACGTACATGATGACATTATTACACATTCAATCCATTTTTAGAGTAAGCATCCACTGCTACTAGGAACATCTTTCCTAGAAAGGGGCCAGCAAAATCTACGTGGACCCTGACCACAGTTTGGAGGGCCATGACCACAGACTCAGTGGGGCCTCCCTTGGTGCATTGCTCAACTGTGAGCAAGTGTTACATTGGTGTACGCATGACTCCAATTCCGAATCAATGCCGGGCCACCAAATGTGCGACCTGGCGATAGCCTTCATCATGATTATGCCTGGGTAGGTATTGTGTAGGTCGCGTATAAACGTTTCCCTGCCTTTTTTTGGCAAAACCACGCGATTCCCCCATAGGAGACAATCCAATTAGATGGACATTTCATCCTTGCGTCGGTAAACGGCTTAATTTCGTCTTGTATTTCCCCGGGAACAGCCGACCAGCTCCCATTAAAGACGCAGTTTTTTTACTCGTGATAGCACAGGGTCCTGGCTAGTCCAGGTCCTGATCTGGCGAGTCGTGACGAGTGACCCCCCGCTCTCAAAAACATCCATTACAAGAAGCAAGTCTGCGGGTTGCGCCATTTCCACCCCGGTGGTGGGCAATGGTAGCCGACTGAGGGCATCAGTGCCTGATCTGTGGCGGATTACAGAGTCATACGCGGATAATGTTAGTGCCCATCTTTGGATGCGGGATGAAGCATTGGTGTTAATACCTTTGCTTTCTGAAAACAGCTAAATGAGCGGTTTGTGGTCGGTTTCAAGCTCGAACCGGAGTCCAAATAGGTATTGGTGCATTTTCTTAACCGTATACGAATGCTAATGCTTCTTTTTCAACCATACTGTAGGCTCTTTCAGCCTTAGATAAACTTCTGGACATATATGCAACCGGTTGCAGTTTGCCTGACACATTAGCTTGCTGTAACACACAACCGACCCTGTACGAAGATGTATCACAAGCTACTACTAAACGTTTTCACGGGTCATACAATACATGTAACTTGTTAGAACATAGCAGGTTTCTGGCCTTATCGAAGGCTGTCTCTTGAGATTTACCCTAAACCCAGTTGTCACCCTTATGTAGCAATAAATGCAAATGTTCCAGCAAAGTGCTCAACCCGGGTAGAAAGTTACCAAAATAGTTGAGGAGCCCCAGGAACGAACGCAGCTCCATCACATTCTGTGATCTGGGTGCATACTTGATGGCCTCCGTCTTAGAGTCTGTGGGTCTGATGCCATCTGCCACAATCCCACATGAAAGCTTGGGCTATCGTGATGGCCTTACTCAGATCTAGGGATTCGGCAGACAGCAGTTTACGAAGAATGACCTCGTGGCCGATTCCAAGCACGAAAAAGTCCCACAGCATTTCCCCCAAAAATCCAGCAAATTCGCACGGTCCCAAAAGGCATCTTAGGTCTGCAACGTAGCTTGCCACGCCTGGCCCTCGGAGCGATGGTGCATATAAAAGCGATACCTGGCCATTAAGATGCTCTCCTTCAGCTTGAGGTATTCCCGAACCAGCGTGCACAACTCTGCATATGTCCTGTCCGTTGGGGTTTCGTTGGTGCTAGCAGATTTTTGATGAGGCCATATATCGTGGATCCACAAACGGTGAGGAGAATCGCCCTGCGCTTGACCGCATTACTGTCCATATCCAGCTCATTGGCCACGAAGTACTGGTCAAGACGCTCAATGAAGGCTTCCCAATCATCATCCTCAACAAATCTCTCAAAAATACCAATGAAAGCAAAAACCATGTGAAAGTTCGTGATCTGTTACTCGTCGCCAATTGTTATGTTCAGAATAACTCCACAAGACTGTATGCTGTAAGCTCAAACTGATGTGACCTTAGTCTCTTTAATCAAACTCCAAAGCTAACATACATAACAGCATCAATTTGACCCTGCATCAGAGCACACAGCATATTGATGCCAGCATGCACTGACGACATGGCAGAATGCAGGTGTTGTGTATCTTCCATTGTCATCTATCAAGGATGGCCTCACTGGGCCTCCAAAACGCAAATGTCAAGGTTGAGGCAACTTCTGCCACATTCAACGCAAGTGCATCCACGCTCTGCAGGATCCATGAGCTCGCGGTACATCTGCATTGACTTCCTGGACATAGCCTCCAAATCCAGGTGCTCATCTGCCTGTCTGTAAGCAGGACTCATGGGCCGACTTACCCTCCGTAGAGCTGGCCCCCGAGCTTCCCTTCGTGCTGGGCGATGCTGCAGGCCACTGGGACCAGGAGCCTCAGCGTCAGCCAATCCCGGGAAGACGGCCTCTTCCACCGAGGTGCTCTCCCCACTCGATGCAAATGTGGACGTCTTGCCCTGTCTCAGCACACTGCTCTCCATCTCCTCTTCCTCATCTTCCCCGTCGGCTGAAGACGTCGGCTGACGGGCAGGCTGCTGCTCTTCTGGCTCATCATCTGTAAGCACAAAGCAACAGGAGTGCGGTTATCAGCTGGGGAGGGGGCAGGAAGGCAAGAAGCAGGGGGGGGGCGTTGTTATTTTGTTTGCAACATGTTGCAAGGCATGTGGCCTCAAGGCTGAGGACTCACACAGACCGCCCACCTCATTCACATACCGTCGCTGTTGAGCGGGGGCTCTGCCTCACTGCCCTCCACCGCCACGACTGCAGCGCCCATGAGGGTGGACACTCGCTCCTCCTCGTCAGTCAGGTCCTGGAGCTAGGGCTGGTCCTCTCCCTGAAGATGCAGCTCACGCATATTGTGCGCAAGTTTGATCTGTAATGACAAAAGCAAAAAGCTGTTAGTGGCTGTATAGGTGCTGGTGTGCCACATGCGTATGCAGTAGGGTGCTCGCAAGTAATATGGCCAAGTGTGCATATCTTCATTTCATCCTGTGTGGCATCGCACAGTGGATGTGTGAACGGTGGGTCTGGGGCACAAGCAGCTACCAGTAAATATGAAGCTCAGGACTGGGACTGCACATGAAGAGTTAAAAGGTGCAGGTAAGTGGGTTCAGGCTGAGTAAGGAGCTAGAAGGTGAGAGACACTTGGATGGGCAGGGCATGTCTGGTGAGGCGATGGAGAGCTCTCAGGCTGGCTTCAGCCAGGAGGAGCATGGCCTGGTAGACATAGAGAAGGGGTAGGCAGTGCAAAGTCTTTACATTGTGTGAGAGAGTGAGGGTCACATGAAGGCATTGGAAGGTGAATGGAAAGAGTATTCGCCCTGATGACCGTAGTAAGGCCGTTGAATGTATTGCGACATTTTATCGCTGTTGTGGGCACTGTGCTCCGGGTTGTAACGTGCTCAGCCACCGCCCTCCAGAGCCTTGTCAAATCCTGAGGCGCTGGCCGGTGGGCACCCCAACAACACTCCATTGCCTCCAGAAAGGCATCAAGGGCGGTGTTGGAGAAGAGAGTAGAAAGCTGGCATCCTCCTTGCTCCTCCATTTTCAGCTCTGAAGACACTATGGAGCTGGAACTGCGCATGTGCAAACTTGAGTTGCCGTACCTTTAAGACTTGCAATGCACAATGGGTCCATCAAATTTACCGACCAAACCTTCATTATCGCGCACGGCCCCCCCCCACCCCCGTTTCCCCCCCCCCCCACCCCCAGCTGTAGTGTGCAATGGCTGATTTAGTGCCTCTGTCAGCTCTTCGACTGAATCTGACGAATTTCTCGAAGGAAGGTGCAAACTTTTTCAAGGCGCTAAAATTACCGCTCTGCCTGAGTTACCGCCTCAACTGAGGCGCAACTGAATTTCTCCCCCATAATTTTTAAGACCTCTACAAGGTCACCCTTCCGTCATCTCTGTTCTAGAGAAAAGAGCCACAGTCTGTACAATCTTTCCTGAGAATTTTAACCTCTCTGTTCTGGTATCATTCTAGTAAACCATTTTAACACCTTCTCCAGTGGCTCTATATCTAAAAGGGAAGCAAATCAATATGTTACAAAGTAAATATTGTCTTTAATTGAATGTACACATTAATAGTGTTCCAATTAGCTTTGACTAATAACAGGCTTGTACTATACTGTATTAAATTTCCTCAGAGTACTTCTTCTAGCCTACCACTTATATCCCATCCATTTGCTATCTGACTTTGCCAGGCATCCTGGGATAAAGAAAGAAAGACTTGGATTTATATAGCGCTTTTCACAACCGGATGTTTCAAAGCTCTTTACAGCCAATGAAGTACTTTTAGAGTGTAGTCACGGTTGTAATGTAGGAAACACAGCAGCCAATTTGCGCACAGCAATGTGATAATGACCAGATAATCTGTTTTTGTTAAGTTGATTGAGAGATAAATATTGGCCAGGACACCAGGGATAACTCCCCTGCTCTTCTTTGAAATAGTGCCACAGGATATTTTACATCCACCTGAGAGAGCAGGCAAGACTTCGGTTTAACATCTCATCTGAAAAACAGCACTTCTGACAATGCAACACTCCCTCAGTACTGCACTGGAGTATCAGCCTAGATTTTTGTGCTCAAGTCTCTGGAGTGAGACTTGAACCCACAACCTTTTGACTCAGAGGCAAGAGTGCTACCCACTGAGCCACAGCTGACATATTGTGGTTGAGGCCATTGGATCAGTATTATGACACTCCAGCTGAATTGAAACCAAAGCAACGAATTTTTTAAAAATCAGAAGTACTCTCTGAAAGGCCAAACACATGCTATACTCTCATTTTTATAATAGAAAATCACTCTTTTAAACAAAAATCCAACAACAAATATTTGTTAATGTTCAATCTGTTAATAAATACTAATACACTGCAACTTTTCTCAGTTTCATTGGAGAAGAAAGAAGCAAGTAATATCCTGAAAAGCAGGCGGGTTCGACGATCAAGCCTGTATGAGGAATGTTATGTTGAAGGGTGCACTTTTGAAGAAGTTTTAGAAACTCTCTACCGTCTCAACAAAGCTGTAAGTTCATGTTTGAAACTAAATATGCCATGGGGGCTTGGGTGGGTGTGGGGGTTGAGTAGGTGTGGGGGGATGGGTGGGTCTGGGGGGTGGTGGGTGGTTGAGTGTGGGGGGGGGTTGGTGTGCGGGGGTTGAGGGAGTGGGTGGATGTGGGGGAGTTGGGGGGTGGGTGTGGGGGAGGTGGGGTGTGCAGAGTGGGTGGGTATGGGGGGGTGGATGAGTGTGAGGGGGTGGGGGTAGGTGTGGGGTGGGCGGTGACTGGGTGTGGGGGGGTAGGGATTAGTGAGTGTGGGGGGGTGGTTGAGTGGGTGTGGGGAGGGTGGATGAGTGTGGGGGATGGGGATATGTATGTGGGGGGGTGGGCGGTGACTGGGTGTGGGGGGGTGGAGATATGGGGGAGGTGGGGATTGGTGAGTGTGGGGGGGTGGATGGGTATGGGGAGGGGTGTGTGGGGGGGGAGCTAGTGGGCAGAAATAGGGATAGTTAGGTGGGTGCTGAATGTCAACATTGGGGGTCTATTTTAACTTGCTGAAATCGGTGTTAATGGGGCATTAACAGCCTAAAAATGGGGTTGGCTGTCAATGCCGACGCTCTGCCCACTGCCAATTTTACTGGAGTCTTACCATTGGCTGGCTGAAACACCTGTCTGTTTCAGGCGGCAGGCACTTTTTATGATGTACATAGGACAGAACTAGTTGGATCGTACGTGGTGCACTCTCCAATTAGCTTTACTGGAAATACTGCTGATGAGCCCGGAAAAGGTAAGTGTATATTATTTCTGTAGGTCCAGGAGGAGCAGGACAGCTCTTCCAAGACCCACAAAAATAATCTTGGCCACTGCCGCCCTGAGTCCTCCTTCCCTTTGCGATCATACGCACCGCCATCCCCCCAACCCCCCACAACTCCTCCCCTCGACCCCTGGACTTACCCTGCAACTGGCCAGGCAGCCTACGGGCACCCCGAAATTGAATTCGGCAAGCTGCATCGGGTTGCCCATTTGAGATGGGCAACTCGTCGGTTCCATTGAAATGAGACCTGGGCCTCAAAATGGCTCTGACCTCTTCACTGCTTGAATGGGCGCACTGCCAGTACACTCCGCCACTCAGCCGCCCAAAGGTTAATTAGACCGCATTGTGTTACCCATGGAGAAGAAGGAAATTTGCAAAATGATTTGCTTCAGATCCTGTGCAAGTTTTTGTGATGTACTCAATATTTGGAACAATTCCGTCCCCACCCCCACACCCACCCCCTCTCTCTCGTGCTAGACAGGAACAATACACCCAAAGTGCACTGCTCTTTCCAGGTCCAAGGTGGAAAGAACCTCGCTTCGGCGGACAGTGAATGCGTGCAGAATGTAAAAGCAAAAGACAGAAAGGAGATGAGGAAAAGTGGAGGGCGGAGAAACCCAAGGCAAAGAACAAAAAGGGCCACTGTACAGCAAAATTCTAAAAGGACAAAGGATGTTAAAAAAACAAGCCTGAAGGCTTTGTGTCTTAATGCAAGGAGTATCCGCAATAAGGTGGATGAATTAATTGTGCAAATAGATGTTAATAAATATGATGTGATTGGGATTACGGAGACGTGGCTCCAGGATGATCAGGGCTGGGAACTCAACATTCAGGGGTATTCAACATTCAGGAAGGATAGAATAAAAGGAAAAGGAGGTGGGGTAGCATTGTTGGTTAAAGAGGAGATTAATGCAATAGTTAGGAAAGACATTAGCTTGGATGATATGGAATCTATATGGGTAGAGCTGCAGAACACCAAAGGGCAAAAAACGTTAGTAGGAGTTGTGTACAGACCTCCAAACAGTAATAGGGATGTTGGGGAGGGCATCAAACAGGAAATTAGGGGTGCATGCAATAAAGGTGTAGCAGTTATAATGGGTGACTTTAATATGCACATAGATTGGGCTAGCCAAACTGGAAGCAATACGGTGGAGGAGGATTTCCTGGAGTGCATAAGGGATGGTTTTCTAGACCAATATGTTGAGGAACCAACTAGGGGGGAGGCCATCTTAGACTGGGTGTTGTGTAATGAGAGAGGATTAATTAGCAATCTCATTGTGCGAGGCCCCTTGGGGAAGAGTGACCATAATATGGTGGAATTCTGCATTAGGATGGAGAATGAAACAGTAATTCAGAGACCATGGTCCAGAACTTAAAGAAGGGTAACTTTGAAGGTATGAGGCGTGAATTGGCTAGGATAGATTGGCGAATGATACTGAAGGGGTTGACTGTGGATGGGCAATGGCAGACATTTAGAGACCGCATGGATGAATTACAACAATTGTACATTCCTGTCTGGCGTAAAAATAAAAAAGGGAAGGTGGCTCAACCGTGGCTATCAAGGGAAATCAGGGATAGTATTAAAGCCAAGGAAGTGGCATACAAATTGGCCAGAAATAGCAGCGAACCTGGGGACTGGGAGAAATTTAGAACTCAGCAGAGGAGGACAAAGGGTTTGATTAGGGCAGGGAAAATGGAGTACGAGAAGAAGCTTGCAGGGAACATTAAGGTGGATTGCAAAAGTTTCTATAGGTATGTAAAGAGAAAAAGGTTAGTAAAGACAAACGTAGGTCCCCTGCAGTCAGAATCAGGGGAAGTCATAACGGGGAACAAAGAAATGGCAGACCAATTGAACAAGTACTTTGGTTCGGTATTCACTAAGGAGGATACAAACAACCTTCCGGATATAAAAGGGGTCAGAGGGTCTAGTAAGGAGGGGGAACTGAAGGAAATCTTTATTAGTCGGGAAATTGTGTTGGGGAAATTGATGGGATTGAAGGCCGATAAATCCCCAGGGCCTGATGGACTGCATCCCAGAGTACTTAAGGAGGTGGCCTTGGAAATAGCGGATGCATTGACAGTCATTTTCCAACATTCCATTGACTCTGGATCAGTTCCTATGGAGTGGAGGGTAGCCAATGTAACCCCACTTTTTAAAAAAGGAGGGCGAGAGAAAACAGGGAATTATAGACCGGTCAGCCTGACCTCAGCAGTGGGTAAAATGATGGAATCAATTATTAAGGATGTCATAGCAGTGCATCTGGAAAATGGTGACATGATAGGTCCAAGTCAGCATGGATTTGTGAAAGGGAAATCATGCTTGACAAATCTTCTGGAATTTTTTGAGGATGTTTCCAGTAAAGTGGACAAAGGAGAACCAGTTGATGTGGTATATTTGGACTTTCAGAAGGCTTTCGACAAGGTCCCACACAAGAGATTAATGTGCAAAGTTAAAGCACATGGGATTGGGGGTAGTGTGCTGACGTGGATTGAGAACTGGTTGTCAGACAGGAAGCAAAGAGTAGGAGTAAACGGGTACTTTTCAGAATGGCAGGCAGTGACTAGTGGGGTGCCGCAAGGTTCTGTGCTGGGGCCCCAGCTGTTTACATTGTACATTAATGATTTAGACGAGGGGATTAAATGCAGTATCTCCAAATTTGCGGATGACACTAAGTTGGGTGGCAGTGTGAGCTGCGAGGAGGATGCTATTAGGCTGCAGAGTGACTTGGATAGGTTAGGTGAGTGGGCAAATGCATGGCAGATGAAGTATAATGTGGATAAATGTGAGGTTATCCACTTTGGTGGTAAAAACAGAGAGACAGACTATTATCTGAATGGTGACAGATTAGGAAAAGGGAAGGTGCAACGAGACCTGGGTGTCATGGTACATCAGTCATTGAAGGTTAGCATGCAGGTACAGCAGGCGGTTAAGAAAGCAAATGGCATGTTGGCCTTCATAGCGAGGGGATTTGAATACAGGGGCAGGGAGGTGTTGCTACAGTTGTACAGGGCCTTGGTGAGGCCACACCTGGAGTATTGTGTACAGTTTTGGTCTCCTAACTTGAGGAAGGATATTCTTGCTATTGAGGGAGTGCAGCGAAGATTCACCAGACTGATTCCCAGGATGGCGGGACTGACCTATCAAGAAAGACTGGATCAACTGGGCTTGTATTCACTGGAGTTCAGAAGAATGAGAGGGGACCTCATAGAAACGTTTAAAATTCTGACGGGTTTAGACAGGTTAGATGCAGGAAGAATGTTCCCAATGTTGGGGAAGTCCAGAACCAGGGGTCACAGTCTGAGGATAAGGGGTAAGCCATTTAGGACCGAGATGAGGAGAAACTTCTTCACCCAGAGAGTGGTGAACCTGTGCAATTCTCTACCACAGAAAGTAGTTGAGGCCAATTCACTAAATATATTCAAAAGGGAGTTAGATGAAGTCCTTACTACTCGGGGGATCAAGGGTTATGGCGAGAAAGCAGGAAGGGGGTACTGAAGTTTCATGTTCAGCCATGAACTCATTGAATGGCGGTGCAGGCTAGAAGGGCTGAATGGCCTGCTCCTGCACCTATTTTCTATGTTTCTATATTTCTATGTACTACTCCCAAAGGAGGAAGCTGGAACAGCAGATCCAATGGCACCACTAAGACCTGCGAATGCCTGACAAACGACAATGTTAAAGGTTCCCGCAGAAGCAGCCTATCAAAGTATCTCGTGCTTTCACTGCATGAAAGAAGGCATGCTAGAGCTTAGCTGGATTGACTCCACCTACCAAGGGGCCCACCAACATTTCTAATGGCCTGGCACAGGCTACAAGCCACTAGATGGCCATGTTTAAGAGCCATGCCATATGCTGCAAAGACACCTGCACTGACCATGCAGCATGGGATTGGCACAACCAGTGACAGCAACTGTCAGATGCACCTTAAAACTTGGCTCCATCTCCTGTTAAGGATGTTGATCCATGGGGATGGTGCCATGGAGTGCCACAGACGGGGACCCTCCTCCCAGCTACCTCATGCAACACCACATCAACTTCAGGACTCATCAAACGGGTTGGGTGCTGGGATGTTCCTTCACGTGTCTACAAATTCATGCCTGAACCTTGTGTTTCTTTCCCCTTCATTTTTGCCTGTCCTTCCCTTTTCAGCCTTGACAAGGGCTACTAATGCGTTTAAACCTTTCTAAAGAATTTTTTAATTTTTACCCCCATTCCTTTTAATTTCACTGATATGCAATGTCTCACTCCCAATAATAGTGCTCTCCCTGCACACGTCCAAAACTACATCTGTTATGCATAATTATGATGAGCTGAGCGCAGAAATTTGGTCTCCTAACTTGAGGAAGGACATTCTTGCTATTGAGGGAGTGCAGCGAAGATTCACCAGACTGATTCCCGGGATGGTGGGACTGACCTATCAAGAAAGACTGGATCAACTGGGCTTGTATTCACTGGAGTTCAGAAGAATGAGAGGGGACCTCATAGAAACGTTTAAAATTCTGACGGGTTTAGACAGGTTAGATGCAGGAAGAATGTTCCCAATGTTGGGGAAGTCCAGAACCAGGGGTCACAGTCTAAGGATAAGGGGTAAGCCATTTAGGACCGAGATGAGGAGAAACTTCTTCACCCAGAGAGTGGTGAACCTGTGCAATTCTCTACCACAGAAAGTAGTTGAGGCCAATTCACTAAATATATTCAAAAGGGAGTTAGATGAAGTCCTTACTACTCGGGGGATCAAGGGGTATGGCGAGAAAGCAGGAAGGGGGTACTGAAGTTGCATGTTCAGCCATGAACTCATTGAATGGCGGTGCAGGCTAGAAGGGCTGAATGGCCTACTCCTGCACCTATTTTCTATGTTTCTATGTTTCTATGGCAGATGCAGTATAATGTGGATAAATGTGAAGTTATCCACTTTGGGGGCAAAAACGCAAAGACAGAATATTATCTGAATGGCGGCAGATTAGGAAAAGGGGAGGTGCAACGAGACCTGGGTGTCATGGTTCATCAGTCATTGAAAGTTGGCATGCAGGTACAGCAGGCGGTGAAGAAGGCAAATGATATGTTGGCCTTCATAGCTAGGGTATTTGAGTATAGGAGCAGGGAGGTCTTACTGCAGTTGTACAGGGCCTTGGCGAGGCCTCACCTGGAATATTGTGTTCAGTTTTGGTCTCCTAATCTGAGGAAGGACGTTCTTGCTATTGAGGGAGTGCAGCGAAGGTTCACCAGACTGATTCCCGGGATGGTTGGACTGACATATGAGGAGAGACTGGATCAACTGGGCCTTTATACATTGGAGTTTAGAAGGATGAGAGGGGATCTCATAGAAACATACAAGATTCTGACGGGACGGGACAGGTTAGATGCAGGTAGAATGTTCCCGATGTTGGGGAAGTCCAGAACCAGGGGACACAGTCTAAGGATAAGGGGTAGGCCATTTAGGACTGAGATGAGGAGAAACTTCTTCACTCAGAAAGTTGTTAACCTGTGGAACTCCCTGCCACAGAGAGTTGTTGATGCCAGTTCATTGGATATATTACGGCTAAGGGGATCAAGGGATATGGAGAGAAAGCAGGAAAGGGGTACTGAGGGAATGATCAGCCATGATCTTATTGAATGGTGGTGCAGACTCGAAGGGCCGAATGGCCTACTCCTCCACCTATTTTCTATGTTTCTATGTTTCCTTGATTTTGAGGGACTGCCTATGATGATATGATGACAGAATCTGTTCCCCCCACCCCACCGTCACACTGCTAACCACTTAAATTATTAACCTAGCTACAACCCCTTCAATTCATACCTCAGTACCCAAATTTTTTATTTTATTAAAAGTGAAAGATTGACATGCAGAGAATCACTCTCACCACTTAGCCAGGACCACTTTACTTTTGGACAGCCCATCTCCTCCCGTTCCTCTAAAGATGCTCTAGATGTCAAACTGGTAGGTGCAATATAACTGTAGGATCAGTATTATGTCGAGAGTATGTCTGGATATGTAAGGACGTTTGTGTCTTCATTTTGCTCAATCCTACAGTGATCCATTTTGAGCCCATATGAATATGTTTAAACTCTCTCTTCCAGGTGTTTATCTTGCTATGCTTTATTTTTAACAAATTGCATAGTACAAAACTTGGGAACGAAACAGGTAAAGCAAATTTTATTCACTTCAAAATTCATAATTTCAAATAATTAAAATGACAACTATCTTATATTTTTTGCAAGTTTCACGTGTTAATACTTGGTTCTTTTCTGACCTTTGAAAGTTTGATTCTCCCTGCCATTAATTTTCTTCTCCCCTTGCTTGAGGCACTGACTCTTGCTGAAGTATGGTTCCACCAATGCTGTCCATTCACTGATACCATGGCCAGGGCTTCACACATAAGCTTGCATTGAGTACTGGTAGAATATTCAACTATGGCAGGCCTAATCCTATTCACACATGTACTCTTTGCAGCAAGGGTCAGCCAACAAAGCACAGTGTATTGAGCCTGGTAACTTCCTTTTCTCCATGTTGGATGGTGAACTGGGGAGCTGACCCATGAAAGTTTTAAAAGTGCAACCTACACTATCCACAAGTACGCACTTCACTTCCAGCAGGGTTTACAGAATAGCAATCAGGAATGGCAACCCTAGCTGATTTTATTCTCCCTTCTCGGGACACCAACGGCAATTGCAGCTCTCCCTACCATTCCTGGGGCTGCAATCAGCTAACTCAACACAAACTAGATCCTGTTCAGTATGACGTAGCTACTCCTTGTCTGAACCACCTGAGTCATGGACATTTTGAACAGTTTCAACCATGTAACCTATATTAGACCTTAGAAACTTTGCCCCTTTGAATTTCAATCTCGCAAAAAAAAAATTTCAAGAGAATGAAATACCTTAAAGAGGATTGTAATCATAAAGGAAGAAAAGTCAGGAGTGTGATCATGATTTCTGTCACAATGTCAGTGTCAGCTGTGGCTCAGTGGGTAGCACGCTTGCTTCTGAGTCAGAAGATTGCAGGTTCAGAATCCCACTCCAGGGACTTAAGCACATAAATCTAGGCTGATGCAGTGTTGAGGGAGTGCTGCACTGTCAGAGGTGCTGTCTTTTGGATGACGTTAAACCGAGGCCCCGTCTTCCCTCTCAGGTGGACATAAAAGATCCCATGGCACTATTTCGAAGAAGAGCAGGGGAGTTATTCTCGGTGTCCTGGCCAATATTGATCTCTCAATCAACATAACAAAAACAGTTTATCTGGTCATTATTATGTTGCTGTTTGTGAGAGGTGCTGTGCGCAAATCTGCTGCCACATTTCTCACATTACAGCAGTGGTAACACTCCAAGAGTACTTAATTTACTGTAAAGTGCATTGAGATGTCCGGTGGTCATGAAAAGTGCTATATAAATGTAAGTCTCTTTTTCTTTCTTTTAAATTACAGTTTTGCAATAGAATTGTGTATTTTGATGTGGTTCACACCAATAGATGTGTGTTTAGCAAACAAATATGTTTTTCTGAACTTTTTTAGAATAAGCATGATGGAAAAGTAATCATGTCGAATAACTACAGCTAAACAACTTCAACAGGAATAAAAGCAAGCAGACACGAACCCAAAGGTGAGCTGCAACTGAAGAGTTACCTTTAACAGCTAAACATTTCTGTAAAAGATTTAGCTTGAATTATTTACAGGTTATTAAACAGAAATGTATATTGCACCTAACATGTACAACTTTACTAATGTATTTGCCAACACATTCAATGTGCTCATGAAAGATATGGATGCACAAAGCGTTGCATGAACACAATGGAAATTGACAAAGTTTAATAACTTAGGTCTTTATCATTAGTGGATACAAATGAGAAAAAAAGAACGGTGATGCATTTTGTTAAAAAAAGTAACAGCAGTATTATATTCTGATTGGAAGTAGGCTCAGTGCTGTGGAAGAGCAGAGAGATTTGGGGGCACAGGTTCATTAAAGGCAGCAGCTCAGGTTGATCAGACTGTGAAAAAAGCTATAGGATTCTATGATTTATCACGAGGTATAAAATATAAAAGGCAAATGGTAAGGATGAGCATATATGAAACTTAATAAGACTTCAGTTCAAGTACTCATTGGGGCCAAAATTGCCCCTTTCCTTAAGGCCTGTTATCACCAGAAATCGGCAGCCACGCTGCGGAGTGGAATGGCTGCCGACTTTTCGTGTAATGGCCGCCGCTCGCCCAATTGCTCTGCCGCGGTTTCCCGGTGCTGACTGTTGTGTATCTGTAAAGCATGCACTCCCGTGTTCCGCCACCAGGGGGCTCATCCCCTGAAGTCCCAAGGGATCCCAGCATTCCTTGGGAGCACTGTATATAAACCGGCCCCTAAGGCCTGTTCCTCACTCTGGAGTGTCTTATTAAAGACTGAGGTCACTGATACTTTAACCTCCCTGTGTGCAGCCTCATCTGTGTTAGGAACACAATAGTGACCATCACCGCACCGCTTCCCCCCACGTCCGCCATGCTGCTGGCCAGCACTCCTAAGTGTATCATCACAGCGCGCACCACCGAGGTCCCGGGCCGGAAGCCACATGCCGCTATAAAAATCTTCCGACCGCTCGGAAGAGTTGTTTTTTTCGGGTGGTGCATAATTCCTGATGCACACCGCCAGCCTGCCTTAACGGTGTGTTGGTTTTTGTTGAACTTGTGTCAGCGAATTTTTCCCCGTCTTTGAGAAGCAGAGAGAGGATACAGTGCACGATTGTTTGCGAGTGCTGGAAGCGCCTTCACCTACGGCTCCAAGTCTGCCTGCAGATTGCAGAGCTCCGTCACTACGTTCCTGTGGAATCGTAGTCTGCGCAGGCACTGATCATCATTCAGGGTCCCTGTATGAGAATTGGTGGCGGAAGACCCTTTGTCGATATGGCCTTCTGCCCCCACGTCAGTGCAGCTGTCCTGCTCTCTGTTGTGCCTCATTGGCTTCTCCCTGCTGCTCTGCTGGGTCCTCCCTCTCTGCAGGCTGCCGCTGCCCAGCATCTGTCTCCGCTGCAGGTTCCGCTGCCTCCTGGCCTGCTGGCCCGACTTCGAGGGGGCTGGGCTTGGGGAGGGGTTGGAAATGGGGACAGTGCTGGCAGGCCAACGTCTCCAGCATATTGTGCGTGCCGCCAAGGCACGCAGGGGAAGGCAGCGCCAGGTCCAACAGTTTCAAAGGCAGCGGGCACGAGCAGCAGCTATAATGGTGGCCCAGCATGGAAAGGGCCAGGAAGGTGGCAACAGAGGGGAGGCCAGAGAACTGCCATAGGAAGGGGATGCCCTTGCTGAGGTCCTAAGGAGGACAGTTGAGGTACACGGACCCCCTCCCCATCCCATCCCCCGCCGTATCAGATACTGGGCCAGCAGGACAGAATTCACAAAACAAAATAAAGATTTATTACACCCCAAACAATAGGTTGCCAAAACATTCACATTATCACTTATCACCCTTGTGCAACTCCTTATTACCCCTCTTACGCAGACCTATCCTTACACTACGCCGCAGTGTCTCCCTGTGCCTGTCTCATGGCTTTGCGAAGGCTGCTGTGTGTGTGTAAAGGAAGCTACAGATGTCCTTCTGGGACACCCTTGAGCAGCTCTGGCCCTGGAAGGGCCGGCTGCAGACTGGGCAGCACCATCCTGTGCGCCTTCAGCTGCAAGTGGCCAGGGTGATTCCATGGTTAGCAGCAATTGCGGAGTGGCAGGTCTCGGCTCAGGGCTGCTGGGCGCCCGAGAGCCCACATCAGTATCCTGGTCCAAGGAGCCAGCGCCACTTCCCCAGGGCAGCACCCCACCTCCCCACCAAGCTGCTGAAGCATGAGTCGTGGGGTGGGGTGGGGTGGCACCGTTAGGCCCCTGGTGAGATAGCAGCAGTCAGATCTCACATAGCATCCAGCTGAGACTGCATGAGAGCAGCCACACCCTGGAAGCCACCAGAGACGACAACAGTCAGACGCTCCGTGCCCTGTTGCCCAGAGTGCAAGAGAGCATTCTGAGCTTCCAGGGCAGTGGGCATCCTGGCCAAAGAAGCACAGCGGCACTTGTTCCCTCACGCCTGTGCTGCAATGGCAGCTGTCACCTCGCCCAAGAGATGTGTCATCGCAGCTGGATCCACATGGTCCCTCTGGGAGTCCACATCGTCTGCACACTGGCGATGATGGGCTCCATGGTGCGCGCAGAGCTGTCCACAATGTGGGACGCGGAGTCCTCCACATTCCTCACCACTTGCGATAGACTCTCGGGCACCCCTTGCATTGCTGGCAAGAGGTTGGTTTGCATGGCCTCCACCCTTCTTTCATAAACCCCAACATCAATGGGCTCGTCTGAGTCCTCCTCAGCAGGACTCGGCTGTGCGCTCGCCCCTTGGAGAGATGGCACCCGAGCTTCCCTTTGCCCTTCACCATGCTGCAGCCCACAAGGCCCCGATGCTTCACCCAGGGCAGACCCCTCTCCTAAATCTAAGCTACCCGCCCGCGGACTCCCAGTATCTGAGCTGGTGCGTGCGACTGTACAAAGCAGTGACACGCTGTTGCTGGCAGAGCTCTCCCCCTCTCCATCTCCCTCAGCGGACATGCCGCCAAGATCATCCAGGCCCTCAAGTATGACCTCCTGATTGTGGCTCTCAGTCGCATCAAGAGTGTCCGTTTCATTCATGCTGACACGTGGGGTCTCATCTGCAATCATAAATGGGACAAGGGGTGCCATGAGAGGGAGCCGGTGCATTGCACCATGCAGCAAGCAGCTTGCACACAAGCATAAGCAATAGCCAGGTAGCCCATTGCACTATCAGGGAGATATGGCATTGCACAAAGGCCTTCAGTTACCTATGCTCCCCCGCAGTGCCATCGGAGCAACCAGCAGCCACAGGGATTCCAACATGCGTGCCCATTGGCCACTGCACCCTCTCCTCCAGATCAGCGAGCTCCACATTTTCAGACTCGCCCTCACCAGTCGCTTGTTGCCGGGCACGGTTGCGCGCCATCTTGGCCTGCAAAGCAGCGAAGGGTTGGGAAGTCGGAGTTTCCAGAGGCCTCGGAAATGAGTGCAAGTGTGGGTCGATTACATGCAGCTGTGAATCTCACATGCAAGGTGATACGTCCTTACTATACAGTATAAATGCACATGAGGCCCATGCTTGAGAGGTCAGTCTGTGACCTATCCTTTATTCCATAGCACTCAAGTGATGGAAGTGGGTGGAGCTTCCCCTTTTATATCTGAAGGTCCAGATTTGGAGTGTCTCCCGCAAGTTCACCACCTAGTGGTCATTGTTCTCACAGTATATGGCTTAGGTCAGATTATACATGGGTTACAATGCTGATTGAATACATGACATCACCTCCCCCCCAAAGTCTTATTGGGATCACAGGTTAAGTCTCTCTGGTGGTTTACGCTCCCTTGTAGAGCGCCTGAGTTGGGGCTCCGGTTGTTGGGCGCTGGCCTGAGTGTCTGCTGTTTGCGATGCCTCAGGCCTGTCCGGACTGCCCACAGTGACTGGGCTCTCCTCCCTTTGGTTCCTGTGTTCAGTCACCTGTGGAGGAGTGAACTCTATCTCGTGTTCTTCCTATGCTTCTTCTATGGGGTTGCTGAACCTCCTTTTTGTTTGATCCACATGTTTGCGGCAGATTTGTCCATTGGTAAGTTTAACTACCAGAATCCTATTTCCCTCTTTGGCAACCACAGTGCCTGCGAGCCATTTGGGCCCTGCAGCATAGTTGAGGACAAAAACAGGGTCATTTACATCAATACATCGCGCCCTCGCATTCCTGTCATGGTAGTCATATTGTGACTGACGCCTGCTCTCAACAATTTCTTTCATGGTGGGGTGTATAAGGGATAACCTGGTTTTGAGCGTCCTTTTCATTAGCAGCTCTGCGGGTGGAACCCCTGTGAGCGAGTGTGGTCGGGATCTGTAGGCCAACAGGAGGCGTGATAAGCGGCATTGTAGGGAACCCTATTGGATTCTGAGCATCCCCTGTTTGATTATCTGTACTGCTCGTTCTGCCTGGCCGTTTGAGGCCGGCTTGAACAGTGCCGTTCTGACATGGTTAATTCCATTGCCTGCCATGAAGTCCTGGAATTCAATGCTTGTGAAGCACGGGCCATTGTCGCTGACCAAGATGTCCGGTAGACCATGGGCGGCGAACATTGCCCGTAGACTTTCTACCATGGCAGAGGATGTGCTTGAATTTAAAATGTCACACTCGATCCATTTGGAGTAGGCGTTACTACAACCAAAAACATTTTTCCCATGAAAGGACCTGCGTAGTCCACATGGATGCGTGACCAAGGCTTGGCGGGCCATGGCCAGGGGCTAAGGGGGGCTTCCCTGGGCGCATTGCCCAGCTGGGCACACGTGTTGCACCTGCGAACACAAAGTTCCAGATCTGCGTCTATCCCTGGCCACCAAATGTGTGACCTGGCAATTGCCTTCATCGTGACAATGCCCAGGTGCTCCTTGTGGAGTTCTCTGATGAACACCTCTCTGCCCATCTGGGGCATGACTACGCGGTTTCCCCACAGTAGGCAATCAGCCTGAATCGAGAGTTCATCCCTGCGCCTGTGAAATGGTTTAAATTCCTCAGGGCATGCCCTGTACGTGGCTGCCCAGTCCCCATTCAGGACACATTTCTTGACTAGAGACAATAGCGGGTCTCTATTTGTCCAGATTTTAATCTGACGGGCTGTCACGGGTAAGCCTTCGCTTCCGAAAGCTTCAACAGCCATGACCATCTCAGCAGCATGCTCGGTAGCCCCCTCAGTGGTGGCTAGTGGGAGCCTGCTGAGTGCATCAGCGCATTTTTCGGTGCCCGGTCTGTGCCGAATTGTATAGTTATAGGCGGCTAAATTGAGTGCCCACCTCTGTATGCGGGCCGATGCGTTTGCATTTATGGCCTTGTTGTCGGCCAAAAGGGACATTAGGGATTTGTGATCTGTCTCCAGCTCAAATTTCCTGCCAAACAGGAACTGGTGCATTTTCTTTACCGCATATACACAGCATATATATATGCTCTCTGGATCGCTTCCGTCTTGGACGCAGTAGGGCTGATCCCGTCTGCTGCTACTCTCATTCCCAGGAATTCTACCTCTGGAGCTAGGAAGACGCACTTCGCCTTTTTCAGTCGCAGCCCTAACCGGTCCAGTCTGCGTAGCACCTCCTCCAGGTTGTGGAGGTGTTCTTCAGTATTGTAACCCGTGATGAGGATGTCGTCCTGAAAAACCATCGTCCCTGGAATCGACTTGAGGAGGCTTTCCATATTTCGTTGGAAGGTCGCGGCGGCCGAGCGAATCCCGAACGGACATCTGTTGTACTCAAACAACCCCTTGTGTGTCGTGATGGTGATCAGCTTCTTCTACTCACTCGCCAGCTCCTGGGTCATGTAAGCTGAGGTCAGGTCCAATTTTGAAAAAAGTTTGCCACCGGATAACGTCGCAAAGAGGTCCTCCGCTCTCGGTAGCAGGTACTGGTCTTGGAGTGACACCCGATTGAAGGTGGCCTTGTAAGCGCCACATATCCTGACCGACGCATCCGCCTTGAGCACCGGCACAATCGTGCTCGCCCAATCACTGAATTTGACTGGCGAGATGATGCCTTACCTCAGCAGGCGGTCCAATTCGCCTTCTATCTTTTCCCGCATCACATACGGCACCGCTCTGGCCTTGTGGTGTACTGGCCTGGCGTCCGGGTTTATGTGGATCACTACCTTGGCCCCCATGAAAGTGCCAATGCCGGGTTGAAATAATGAGTCAAATTTGTCCAGGATCTGTGAGCATGATACTCGCTCCACAGAGGAAATTGCATTGACATCGCCCCATTTCCAGTTCATGACAGCAAGCCAACTCCTCCCCAGTAGTGCGGGACCGTCCCCCGGGACAACCCAGAGTGGCAACCTGTTCTCCAAATCTTTGTGGGTCACGACTACCGTGGCGCTGCCTAGCACCGGAATGATCTGCTTTGTGTATGTCCGTAGCTGTGCGTCAATCGGCGATAATTTTGGCCTACTGGCCTTGGACGCCTACAACTTTTCGAACTGTTTAATACCCATCAGGGACTGGCTGGCCCCCGTGTCTAGCTCCATTGATACTGGGATGCCATTGAGGAGCACTTTCATCATTATCAGTGGCGTCCTGGTGTATGAACTGTATACGTGCTCCACATGAACTCGCTGAACTTCAGCTTCCAGCGATTTCCCTCAGCGTTCATTTCTGCAATTTCTGCAGGTATTTTGCTCATTTCTGCAAACTCCGGCTGAGTGTGTGCCTCCACGCCTCCAACATGAGCCGCTGTTTGAAACAAAAGGTCCCTTGCCAGTCGATCGTCCCTGACTGCCCCTGTTATTGTCTTTGAGTGCGCCATTAACAGGTGTTGATGGCCCCATTACTGGTCGCATTGTCCCTTGCGATGGCGTGAATCGCTGTTCAGCTTGCCATTGTCTCTGTTGAACTCCCCCTCTGGGTTCGACTACATGTTGGGGCATGCCCGACTGCCCTTGTCTGCCTGGAGAACTGTGTGCTGCTTTAACAATGTTGAATCTCTGTCCCAACCATTCCTTAACACAGTACCTCTCGTCTGTTCTGCTCGTGGCCATGCTCGCGTGGTTTAAATCCCAATTTCTCGTCGCTATTGATATGTCCTTACTATACAGTATAAATGCACACGAAGCCCATGCTTGAGAGAAGGTCAGTCTGTGACCTATCCTTTATTCCATAGCACTCAAGTGATGGAAGTGGGTGGAGCTTCCCCTTTTATATCTGAAGGTCCAGGTTAGGAGTGTCTCCCACAAGTTCACCACCTAGTGGTCATTGTTCTCACAGTGTACGACTTAGGTCAGATTATACATGGGTTACAATGCTGGTTGAATACATGACACAAGGGATCCTCCATTGTAAGTGTGCACCCATACATGCCTTAGCAATCAACAGTGACTTCAGCTACTGTAGTGTTGGTGAGAAAGAAGTTAAGGTGAAGAATCTTGCAGATGTAAGGTGAGGAGTTGAGGGAACATGGGCTCACTTTCATTAGTCGAGTAAGGTCTGTGAGCCTTTTCCTGCATTGGGTGGGGGTCCGCTGGTGAATGGAGGTCCCCGAAACCCTCTCTGCAATCTCTCTCCAGGCATTTAGGAAGACGCTCCTAATTGGTCTACCACCAGTTTCAGGGACGAGTAGTCATCTTCTTTCCCCCACAGCTTCTATCAGACTTTCCAGCTCAGCGTCACTGAAGCGGCTGGCTCTCCTCAAAGGTCTCCCTGTAGCTCCCTCCACTGAAGCAAGTCAGACTGAAGTAAGGTAGCCAGGGATTAGCTGGATCATTAGGATCAATTGGTTAGGGCCGGAATTTCATGGTCCATCATCATCATCATTATCATAGGCAGTCCTCGGAATCGAGGAAGACTTGCTTCCACTCTTAGAATGAGTCCTTAGGTGGCTGAACAGTCCAATACGAGAGCCACAGTCCCTGCCACAGGTAGGACAGACAGTTGTTGAGGGTAAGGGAGGGTGGGACAGGTTTGCCGCGCGTTCCTTCCGCTGCCTGCCCTTGTTTTCTGCATGCTCTTGGTGATGAGACTCGAGGCAATCAGCGCCCTCCCGGATGCACTTCCTCCACTTAGGGCGGTCTTTGGCCAGGGACTCCCAGGTGTCAGTGGGGATGTCGCACTTTATCAGGGAGGCTTTGAGGGTGTCCTTGTAACATTTCCTCTGCCCACCTTTGGCTCGTTTGCCATGAAGGAGTTCCGAGTAGAGCGCTTGCTTTGGGAGTCCTGTGTCTGGCATGCGGACAACGTGGCCTGCCCAGCGGAGCTGATCAAGTGTGGTCTGTGCTTCAATGCTGGGGATGTTGGCCTGGTTGAGTACGCTAATGTTGGTGCATCTGTCCTCCCAGGGGATTTGTAGGATCTTGCAGACATCGTTGGTGGTATTTCTCCAGCGACTTGAGGTGTCTACTGTACATGGTCCGAGTCTCTGAGCCATACAGCAAGGCGGGTATTACTACAGCCCTGTAGACCATGAGCTTGGTGGTTGATTTGAGGCCCTGGTCTTTGAACAATCTTTTCCTCAGGCGGCCGAAAGCTGCACTGGCGCACTAGAGATGGTGTTGAATCTCCTCATCAATGTCTGCCTTTGTTGATAAGAGGCTCCCGAGGTATGGGAAATGGTCCATGTTGTTCAGGGCCATGCCATGGATCTTAATGACTGGAGGGCAGTGCTATGCGGCGAGGACAGGCCGGTGGAGGACCTTTGCCTTACGGATGTTTAGCGTAAGGCCCATGCTTTCGTATGCGTCAGTAAATACGCCGACTATATCCTGGAGTTCAGCCTCTGAATGTGCGCAGACGCAGGCGTCGTCTGCGTACTGTAGCTTGATAACAGAGGTTGGGGTGGTCTTGGACCTGGCCTGGAGGCGCGAAGGTTAAATAGCTTCCTACTGATTCTGTAGTTTAGTTCCACTCCAGTGGGGAGCTTGTTGACTGTGAGGTGGAGCATGGTAGCGAGGAAGATTGAGAAGAGGGTTGGAGCAATGATGCAGCCCTGTTTGGCCCCGGTCCGGACGTGGATTGAGTCTGTAATGGATCTGTTGGTAAGGATGTCGTCCTGAAAAACCACCGTCCCTGGAATCGACTTGAGGAGGCTTTCCATATTTCGTTGGAAGATCGCAGCGGCTGAGCAAATCCCGAACGGACATCTGTTGTACTCAAACAACCCCTTGTGTGTCGTGATGGTGGTCAGCTTCTTCAACTCACTCGCTAGCTCCTGGGTCATGTAAGCTGAGGTCAGGTCCAATTTTGAAAAAAGTTTGCCACCGGATAGCGTCGCAAAGAGGTCCTCCGCTCTCGGTAGCGGGTACTGGTCTTGGAGTGACACCCGATTGATGATGGCCTTGTAATCGCCACATATCCTGACCGACCCATCCGCCTTGAACACCGGCACAATCGGGCTCGCCCAGTCACTGAATTCGACTGGCGAGATGATGCCTTCCCTCAACAGGCGGTCCAATTCGCCTTCTATCTTTTCCCGCATCACGTACGGCACCGCTCTGGCCTTGTGGTGTACTGGTCTGGCGTCCGGGTTTCTGTGAATCACTACCTTGGCCCCCATGAAAGTGCCAATGCCGGGTTGAAATAATGAGTCAAATTTGTCCAGGATCTGTGAGCATGATACTCGCTCCACAGAGGAAATTGCATTGACATCGCCCCATTTCCAGTTCATGACAGCAAGCCAACTCCTCCCCAGTAGTGCGGGACCGTCCCCTGGGACAATCCAGAGTGGCAACCTGTTCTCCGAATCTTTGTGGGTCACGACTACCGTGGCGCTGCCAAGCACCGGAATGATCTGCCTTGTGTAAGTCCGTAGCTGTGCGTCAATCGGCGATAATTTTGGCCTCCTGGCCTTGGATGCCCACAACTTTTTGAACTGTTTGATACCCATCAGGGACTGGCTGGCACCCGTGTCTAACTCCATTGATACTGGGATGCCATTGAGGAGCACTTTCATCATTATCGGTGGCGTCCTGGTGTATGAACTGTATACGTGCTCCACATGAACTCGCTGAACTTCAGCTTCCAGCGATTTCCCCCAGTGTCCATTTCTGCAATTTCTGCAGGTATTTTGCTCATCTCTGCAAACTCCGGCTGAATGTATGCCTCCACGCCTCCAGCATGAGTTGCGGTTTGAAACAAAAGGTCCCTTGCCAGTCAATCGTCCCTGACTGCCCATGTTATTGTCCTTGAGTGCACCATTAACAGGTGTTGATGCTCCATTACTGGCCGCATTGTCCCTTGCAATCGCGTGAATCGCTGTTCAGCTTGCCATTGTCTCTGTTGAACTCCCCCTCTGGGTTCGACTACATGTTGGGGCATGCCCGACTGCCCTTGTCTGCCTGGAGAACTGTGTGCTGCTTTAACAATGTTGAATCTCTGTCCCAACCATTCTTTAACACAGTACCTCTAGTCTGTTCTGCTAGTGGCCATGCTCGCGTGGTTTAAATCCCAGTTTCTTGTCGCCATTGATACGTCCTTACTACACAGTATAAATGCACACGAGGCCCATGCTTGAGAGAAGGTCAATCTGTGACCTGTCCTTTATTCCTTCGCACTCAAGTGATGAAGGTTGGTGGAGCTTCCCCTTTTATACCTGAAGGTCCAGGTTAGGAGTGTCTCCCACCTAGTGGTCAGTGTTCTCACGGTGTACAACTTAGGTCAGTTTATACATGGGTTACAATGCTGGTTGAATACATGACAGTTACACCACTGCAACCAGCCCATTAACCCAGTCATTGCCACTCCGCTCTGTTTTGCCGCCAAAAAAACGGAATTTCAATCTTAACACCTTCCCATATACCCTGGCGGTAAGAGATGCTAAAATGCGGTGGGCGCGCCCCATTTCCAGTGAAGGGCAACTTCGGCCCCATAGAATCACTGACTCTTACAGCACTGAAGGAGGCCACTCGGCCCATCATGCTTACATCAGCTCTTTGAAAATGCTCTCCGACTTAGTCTCGCACGCCAACTTTTCCCCATAACCCTGCAAATTAGTCCTATTCATCTCTTTTTGAAAGTTCAAATTTATGACCTTTGCTTACTGACTAACTTGCCACAGGAAACGGTTTCTCACTATTTGCTCTATTAAAACCCTTCATTATTTTGAATACCTCCATTAGGTCTCCCCTTAACCTTCTCTGCTCAAAGGAGAACCACCCCAGCTTCTCCAATTTCTCCTCATACCCGTACCCAAATCCAGGTTAATTTATATATAATAAGTAAAGCAATGATACCAATAACAACCCCTGGGGTATCTTGCTGCACACTTCTCTCCAGTGAGAAAAAATATCCATTCACCCTGCTCTCTGCCTCCTATTGCTTAACCAATTACATACCCAAGTTACCAACATCCCTTTAATACTATGTGCTTCGATTTTCCGAATAAATTTTTTATGCTTTATCAAATACTTTTTGAAAGTCCATAGATACATCTACTGCACTTCCTTCATCAACCTTCTTTGTTAATTGTTCAAAGATCTTAATCAGGTTAATCATTATGTCAATAACAAATCCATGCTGGCTGTCCCTTATTAACCCATGCTCTTCCAAGTGGGAATTAGTTTTGTCCTTGACAATGCTCTCTAGTAGTTTTCCCGCCATTGACGTTATACTGACTGTCTGGCCTGTAGTTTCCAGGTTTATCCCTCTCCCCTAGTTTGAATAAGGGTGCAACATTTGCAATCCTCCAGCCCTCTGGGACCACTCCCATATCCAAAGAGATTGAAAGCACTGTGTTCAGTATTAGGTTCCACAATATAGAAGGATATCCAGGCTTTTGAAATGATACAAGGGTTGCCAACCCTCTTGGATAGTAGATTAATTTCCCGGGCACTGTTAGTAACCCGGGAGGAAAGTTCACACTTCGCAGTCACAGCTCACATCTGTGCCTATGTACTTTGTTTGCCTGCTCATGGGCAGCCTCCTGTTTCTCAGAAACCATGAACAAAGATGTTCAACTACAGGGGATCCAATCTTTATAAGATAAATGCAGCAACATTTGCAAACTGCAAGTGTCACATGATCAAACCTCCGAGACCAGTGGTTCTCAAACTGGGGTCTGTAGAAACTATCCAGGGGATCCGCGAAATAATGTGAATGAGACTTGTTGCTGCGATTGCGCGGGTCGGGCATGTTGGCTGTTATTTTGATTTCCTCCATCCGCTCGAGCGGCGCAGCCAAGAGCTCGTGCACCGGGGAGTTCGACGTCAGGCCCAGGGACCTGGTGCGCTAGCAAGACATTGGCAAGCGATCACCGGGCGGGCACTGGGGACAAGGTAGCTCTGAAAACACACACTTAACCGGATTAGCGGGGCCTCGGACTGACTGAGAATCCCAAGAGAGGAGATGAGAGGCCCCAGAGACATCAGGAATGGATTAGAAGGGCTGGGGCTGAGAGAGGATAGGAAGGAGCCGCCACATCAGCTTCGTCCAAGGGCCTGGAATGATGATCAAGCCGAACTTTGTTCACTCAGTACAGCAGCTCGGTCTGTGATTGGACCCGGGCTAAAGCCATGGTCCCAGTTTCTGACGGGTGAACCAATGGCAGAAAGACTGCACACCAGGCAGCGTGTCAAAAGTATTCAAATGCAGACAGGCCAGTAAGCAGCGGGGGTGGGGGGGGGAAAGAAAAAAACCCTGAAACACTCAGCAACTGAAATGATGCCAGTGTTTGAAACGGGGGTCACCGAGCCTAAACCAACTCCAGGAAGAGCAGGGAAGTGTCATGCAGTGAAGTATTTAACATCATCATCATAGGCAGTCCCTCGAAATTGAGGAAGACTTGCTTCCACTCTAAAAGTGAGTTGTCAGGTGACTGTACAGTCCAATACGGGAATTACAGTCTCTGTCACAGGGGTGGGGCAGACAGTGGTTGAAGGAAAGGGTGGGTGGGGAGTCTGGTTTGCCGCACGCTCCTTCCACTGCCTGCGCTTGTTTTCTGCATGCTCTCGGCGACGAGACTCGAGGTGCTCAGCAACCCCTTGGATGCTCTTCCTTCACTTAGGGTGGTCTTTGGCCAGGGATTCCCAGGTGTTGGTGGGGATGTTGCACTTTATCAAGGAGGCTTTGAGGGTGTCCTTCAAATGTTTCCTCTGCCCACCTGGGGATCACTTGCCGTGTAGGAGTTCCGAGTAGAGCGCTTGCTTTGGGAGTCTTGTGTCGGGCATGCGGACAATGTGGCTGGTCCAACAGAGCTGGTCGAGTGTGGTCAGTGCTTCGATACTAGGGATGTTGGCCTGATCGAGAACACTACAGCCCTGTAGACCATAAGCTTGGTGCCAGATTTGAGGGCCTGGTCTTTGAACACTCTCGTCCTGAGGTGACCGAAGGCTGCGCTGGTGCACTGGAGGCGGTGTTGGACCTCGTCGTTGATGTCTGCCCTCGCTGATAGTAGGCTCCTGAGGTATGGAAAGTGGTCCACATTGTCCAAGGCTGCACCGTGGATTTTCATGACCGGGGGCAGTGCTGTGTCGCGGGGTCAGGCTGGTGGAGGACCTTTGTCTTATGGATGTTTAGTGTAAGGCCCATGCTTTCGTACATCTCATGTTGACGATGGCTTGGCCTCTGAATGTGCGCAGACGCAAGCGTCGTCCGCCTACTGTAGTTCGATGTCAGAGGATGGGACGGTCTTGGATCTGGCCTGGAGGCGACAACGGTTGAACAGGTTCTATAGTTTAGTTCCACTCCAGCGGGGAGCTTGTTGAGCATAACATGGAGCATTGCAGCGAGGAAGATCGAGAAGAGGGTTGGCACGATAACGCAGCCCTGCTTGACCCCGGTCCGATCTTGAATTGGGTCTATGGTGGATCCGTTGGTCAGGAACACGGCTTGCATGTCGTTGTGGAGCAGGCGGAGGATGGCGACAAACTTTTGGGAATAGCCGAAATGGAGAAGGGCACTCCATAGACCCTCGCGGTTAACAGTGTCAAAGGCCTTTGTGAGGTAAAGAAGGCCATGTACAAGGGTTGGTGTTTTTCCCTGCATTTCTCTTGCAGTTGTCGCGCCGTGAAGATCATGCCCATTGTACCCCATAGTGGACGGAATCTGCATTCTGATTCTGGGAGGAGCTCTTCAGCCACAAGGAGAATTCTAGCGATGACTTTCCCAGTGACCGACAACTGGGAGATTCTTCTGTAGTTGCCGCGGTCTGATTTGTCCCCTTTTTTAAAGATGATCACGATTATGGCATCTCTGAGATCTCTCGGCATGCTCTCCTCCTTCCAGATGAGAGAGATGAGGTCATGCATTCGTGCCAGTAGTGCCATTCCACCATACTTTAGTGCCTCAGCTAGGATTCCATCTACTCCTGATGCCTTGTTGTTCCTAAGCTGACGGATGGCCTTTTCTACCTCGTGCAGGGCTGGGGTTTTGCTGAGATGGTGATGGGTAGAATGCTGCGGGATGGAATCGAGGACATTCGTGCCAAAGGCCGAGTCTCGATTAAGGGGATCTTCAAAGTGCTCCTTCCATGCGGGCCCTGACTGCCTCGGTGTCCTTGATGAGTGTCTCCCCGTTCTTGGCCAGCAGTGGGGTGGGGCCTTGGGTGCTTGGGCCACTTGACTGCGGTGGAGAAACCTCGCATATCATGGCTGTCGGCCAGCTGCTGAATCTCCTGTGCTTTCTCCACCCACCATCTATTCTTTAGGTCGCAGGTTTTTTGTTGGACCTCAGCCTTCAGCCATCTGTAGAACTGCTTTGCTGCTCCCGATTTGGGTTGTTGCTTCAGGTTCAGAAATGCCCTACACTTGCGGTTTATCAGCTCCTGGATCTCCTGGTCATTCTCATCAAACTAGTCCTGGTGTTTACTGATTGAGTGACTGAGCGTCTCTTTGCAGGCACTGGTTATGGTGGCCTGGAGGGCAGACCAAGTGCTGTGGGCACTCTGCATCTCTGGGTCATGGAGGGTCGCCAGGTTATCAGCGAGGCACTGGCTGTATAGGGCTCCCTTAGCTGGGTCTTTGAATGTCCCGACGTTAATTTTTCTGCGGCATTGCTTCTGTTGCCATTGCTTTGGGGCTATATTAATGTTGATGACGGAACATATTCGGTGGTGCTCCGTCCAGCAGTCGTCAGATCCTGGCATGGCGTGGGTGATGCGCACGTCCTTGCGATCCCTCGCTCGAACGATGATGTAGTCAAGCAGGTGCCAGTGCTTGGAGCGAAGGTGTTGCCACGATGCCTTGTACTTGTCCCTCTGCTGGATCAAGGTGTTGGTGATGACAAGGTCGTGTTCTAGGCATTTTGTCAGGAGCAGGGTACCGCTGGAGTTGGCTTTCCCTATCCCCTCTCTGCCGATCACACCTCCCCAGAGGTCTGTGTCCTTACCGACTCTGGCGTTGAAGTCGCCAAGGAGGATCGGTTTGTCGTCCATAGGGACGCGGGACAGGGATTGTTCGAGGCTGGAGTGGAATACCTCTTTGGCCTCATCTGTTGCGTCGAGTGTTGAGGCGTACGCACTGATAACTGTGGCGCACTGGTTCCGGGATAAGGTGAGCCAGAGAGTCATGAGAAGTTCGCTAATCCCGCAGGGGAGTTTCTGAGGCGGTCGACTAGCTCGTTCTTGATGGCGAAACCAACTCCATGCAGGCGGCGTTCTTCTTCTGGTTTGCCTTTCCAGAAGGTGGTGTAACCGCAACCTTGTTCTTTGACCTGGCCTTCCCCTGCCCGCCGGGTCTTGCTTAGGGTGGCGATGTCGACATCGAAGCGTTTAAGTTCCTAGGCAACGATGGTGGTGCGGCGTTCCGGTCTGTCGCTGTTGGAGTTGTCCATGAGGGTCCTGATGTTCCAGGTTCCGAACTTCATTTTGAAGAGTGGAAGATGTCTGCGGGTGAGTTCTTTTAACATGGGGTGGCCGTTGCACACTGGCTACCACAGGGGCTTGGCAGAGTAAGGTCTTGGTCCAGGGGCAAGGGGGTCCAAGACGCCTGGAGACCAGGCACTGCTGTATGAGCCTAATTGCCTACGGTGGGGTGTGAGCTGTAAGCTCGGCACTGAGCAGCACCCTTCAGTGAGGTGGTGAGAAAACCGAGGCCTGGCTGAGGGCAGGCATTGAGATGGTCAGAAGTCCACTTCGTGGAAGGAGGAGAGGTTAGAGAGGTCAGAGTGGCCACAGCCATTGTGCTCAACACGTGCTTGACAGAGACTCCGCCGTTGAGTGGGGCCAGCGGCCGGGAAGGAGGCCGGAACGTCGCCGGAGGAATGAAGGCCAGGACGTCACCAGAGGAGTGAAGGCCCGAACGGCGCCGGAGGGATGGAGGTCCGAAGGGGGGAAGGCACATGCGTGAGGGTGTAAGGTTATAAATCTTCATAAAAAGCACAGAAGGAGACCATGAACTAAAAATTGATTAATACAAGCTTTTGGAGTTTAATACAAGCTTTTGGAATTATCTGGATAATGGGAGCAAAAAGGCACCAGCCTTAGGGCCGGTGATGACTCACCCCAATTTAAAACGTTAGTGGGAGTTGTGTACAGACCTCCAAACAGTAGTAGTGATGTTGCGGAGGGCATCAAACAGGAAATTAGGAGTGCATGCAATAAAGGTGCAGCAGTTATAATGGGTGACTTTAATATGCACTTAGAGTGGGCTAGCCAAACTGGAAGCAATACGGTGGAGGAGGATTTCCTGGAGTGCATAAGGGATGGTTTTCTAGACCAATATGTCGGGGAACCAACTAGGGGGGAGGCCATCTTAGACTGGGTGTTGTGTAATGAGAGAGGATTAATTAACAATCTCATTGTGCGAGGCCCCTTGGGGAAGAGTGACCATAATATGGTGGAATTCTGCATTAGGATGGAGAATGAAACAGTTAATTCAGAGACCATGGTCCAGAACTTAAAAGAAGGGTTACTTTGAAGGTATGAGGCGTGAATTGGCTAAGATAGATTGGCTAATGATACTTAAGGGGTTGACTGTGGATGGGCAATGGCAGGCATTTAGAGACCGCATGGATGAATTACAACAATTGTACATTCCTGTCTGGCGTAAAAATAAAAAAGGGAAGGTGGCTCAACCGTGGCTATCAGGGAAATCAGGGATAGTATTAAAGCCAAGGAAGTGGCATACAAATTGGCCAGAAATAGCAGCGAACCTGGGGACTGGGAGAAATTTAGAACTCAGCAGAGGAGGACAAAGGGTTTGATTAGGGCAGGGAAAATGGAGTACAAGAAGAAGCTTGCAGGGAACATTAAGGCGGATTGCAAAAGTTTCTATAGGTATGTAAAGAGAAAAAGGTTAGTAAAGACAAACGTAGGTCCCCTGCAGTCAGAATCAGGGGAAGTCATAACGGGGAACAAAGAAATGGCAGACCAATTGAACAAGTACTTTGGTTCAGTATTCACTAAGGAGGACACAAACAACCTTCCGGATATAAAAGGGGTCAGAGGGTATAGTAAGGAGGAGGAACTGAGGGAAATCTTTATTAGTCGGGAAATTGTGTTGGGGAAATTGATGGGATTGAAGGCCGATAAATCCCCAGGGCTTGATGGACTGCATCCCAGAGTATTTAAGGAGGTGGCCTTGGAAATAGCGGATGCATTGACAGTCATTTTCCAACATTCCATTGACTCTGGATCAGTTCCTATCGAGTGGAGGGTAGCCAATGTAACCCCACTTTTTAAAAAAGGAGGGAGAGAGAAAGCAGGAAATTATAGACCGGTCAGCCTGACCTCAGTAGTGGGTAAAATGATGGAATCAATTATTAAGGATGTCATAGCAGCGCATTTGGAAAAAGGTGATATGATAGGTCCAAGTCAGCATGGATTTGTGAAAGGGAGATCATGCTTGACAAATTTTCTGGAATTTTTTGAGGATGTTTCCAGTAGAGTGGACAAGGGAGAACCAGTTGATGTGGTATATTTGGACTTTCAGAAGGCTTTCGACAAGGTCCCACACAGGAGATTAATGTGCAAAGTTAAAGCACATGGGATTGGGGGTAGTGTGCTGACGTAGATTGAGAACTGGTTGTCAGACAGGAAGCAAAGAGTAGGAGTAAATGGGTACTTTTCAGAATGGCAGGCAGTGACTAGTGGGGTACCGCAAGGTTCTGTGCTGGGGCCCCAGCTGTTTACATTGTACATTAATGATTTAGACGAGGGGATTAAATGTAGTATCTCCAAATTTGCGGATGACACTAAGTTGGGTGGCAGTGTGAGCTGTGAGGAGGATGCTATGAGGCTGCAGAGTGACTTGGATAGGTTAGGTGAGTGGGCAAATGCATGGCAGATGAAGTATAATGTGGATAAATGTGAGGTTATCCACTTTGGTGGTAAAAACAGAGAGACAGACTATTATCTGAATGGTGACAGATTAGGAAGGGGGAAGGTGCAGCGAGACCTGGGTGTCATGGTACATCAGTCATGAAGGTTGGCATGCAGGTACAGCAGGCGGTTAAGAAAGCAAATGGCATGTTGGCCTTCATAGCGAGGGGATTTGAGTACAGGGGCAGGGAGGTGTTGCTACAGTTGTATAGGGCCTTGGTGAAGCCACACCTGGAGTATTGTGTACAGTTTTGGTCTCCTAACTTGAGGAAGGACGTTCTTGCTATTGAGGGAGTGCAGCGAAGATTCACCAGACTGATTCCCGGGATGGTGGGACTGACCTATCAAGAAAGACTGGATCAACTGGGCTTGTATTCACTGGAGTTCAGAAGAGTGAGAGGGGACCTCATAGAAACATTTAAAATTCTGACGGGTTTGGACAGGTTAGATGCAGGAAGAATGTTCCCAATGTTGGGGAAGTCCAGAACCAGGGGTCACAGTCTAAGGATAAGGGGTAAGCCATTTAGGACCGAGATGAGGAGAAATTTCTTCACCCAGAGAGTGGTGAACCTGTGGAATTCTCTACCACAGAAAGTAGTTGAGGCCAATTCACTAAATATATTCAAAAGGGAGTTAGATGAAGTCCTTACTAGTCGGGGGATCAAGGGGTATGGCGAGAAAGCAGGAAGGGGGTACTGAAGTTTCATGTTCAGCCATGAACTCATTGAATGGCGGTGCAGGCTAGAAGGGCTGAATGGCCTGCTCCTGCACCTATTTTCTATGTTTCTAATTAAGAATATTCTGTGGTCAGGAACCAAAACTGACTTTATGCATAACAACAATGGAATTGTTACATGAGGCCCTGAAACTGATTGACCAGGGTGGGGAAAAACAAGCTCACTGGAGACGCCAAGTCTGCAAAAGGACCAGACAACAAAGGACCTCTACTCATTGGAATTCACAAGAATGAGAGGTGATCTTATCGAAACGTACAAGATTATGAGGGGGCTTGACAAGGTGGATGCAGGGAGCATGTTTCCAATGATGGGGGAGACTAGAACTAGAGAGCATGATCTTAGAATAAGGGGCCGCCTATTTAAAATTGAGATAAGGAAAGATTTCTTCTCTCAGAGGGTTGTAAATCTGTGGAATTCGCTGCCTCAGAGAGCTGTGGAAGCTGGGACATTGAATAAATTTAAGACGGAAATAGTTTCTTAAACGATAAAGGGATAAGGGGTTATGGGGAGCGGGCAGGGAGGTGGAGCTGAGTCCATGATCTTATTAAATGGCGGAGCAGGCTCGAGGCGCCGTATGGCCTACTCCTGTGCCTACTTCTTATGTTCTTATGAATCAGCACAGGTGCACATTTTTGGGGAACGAGGTGTTAAGATGGGGAGTCATTTTGAGTCTCGCAGACTCCATGTGCAAACTGGAAACAGAAGAGTCCATTATTGCAGTCAAATCAACCAAGATCACCACAAAGCAACGTATCGATACAAACACTTTATCAGAAACCGCAGTGGCGGGAGATCAGTCAAAAAGTGGATATAAATATGCGAGCTAGAAGCAGCTCAACACAGCAGTTGGACACAAGTCGAAAGAAGACAGAAGAAGTAGAAGGACACGTGCACGCATAGAAGGACATGTAGTTTGGAACGTACACGGAAGGAACAGCGCTGCAGAGAACGGCCAAGAGAATAACCAACAGGTCACGGAACCAAAGACCACAAACTTACAAGCTACAACCAGGCAGAGTGATAGTATGTCTCCAGTCGATTTCTCTCAGAAGTCTAGTTCTGTAGTTTTGGTTAGTTTTTCTGCGTAATAAAACTGACACTGGGTTAAGCATAAATTTTGTGCCACGTGTTGTCCTTTTCCCCTATAAGTTCCGAGGTCAAAGAATCAGGGTAGAGTGTAAAACAAATACATGCCCTACAAGGGCGAGGAGTGAAGGTAGGGCCCAAACTTGTGGTTGGAGCTGGTCGGAGGCTCACCGCTGTTGAGATCTCAATGGCTGTATTTAACAGGCATGCTGCTGAACCTGTAGGTTACCTTTCAGCTGAAAGGAAGATAAAAGTTTTCACATCATCAATCACATACATATTCACTCCATCAGACAGCCATGGCAAAATTTCATGTGAGCCCCTTTAATATTATCATAGACAGTCCCTCGGAATCGAGGAAGACTTGCTTCCACTCTTAAAATGAGTCCTTAGGTGGCTGAAAAGTCCAATACAAGAACCACAGTCCCTGTCACAGGTGGGACAGATAGTCGTTGAGGGAAGGGGTGGGTGGGACAGATTTGCCGCACGCTCTTTCCGCTGCCTGCGCTTGATTTCTGCATGCTCTCAGCGATGAGACTAGAGGTGCTCAGCGCCCTCCCGGATGCACTTCCTCCACTTAGGGCGGTCTTTGCCCAGGACTCCCAGGTGTCAGTGGGGATGTTGCACTTTACCAGGGAGGCTTTGAGGGTGTCCTTGTAACGTTTCCTCTGCCCACCTTTGGCTCGTTTGCCATGAAGGAGTTCCGAGTAGAGCACTTGCTTTGGGAGTCTCGTGTCTGGCATGCGGACAATGTGGCCTGCCCAGCGGAGCTGATCAAGTGTGGTCTGTGCTTCAATGCTGGGGATGTTGGCCTGGTTGAGGATGCTAATGTTGGTGCGTCTGTCCTCCCAGGGGATTTGTAGGATCTTGCGGAGACATCGTTGGTGGTATTTCTCCAGCAACGTGAGGTATCTACTGTACATGATCCATGTCTCTGAGCCATATAGGAGGGCGGGTATTACTACAGCCCTGTAGACCATGAGCTTGGTGGCAGTCTTGAGGGCCTGGTCTTCAAACACTCTTTTCCTCAGGCCGCACTGGCACACTGGAGGTGGTGTTGAATCTCGACGTCAATGTCTGCTCTTGTTGATAGGAGATTCCCGAGGAATGAGAAATGGTCCATGTTGTCCAGGGCCGCGCCGTGGATCTTGATGACTAGGGGGCAGTGCTGTGTGGTGAGGACAGGCTGGTGGAGGACCTTTGTCTTACAGATGTTTTAGCGTAAGGCCCATGCTTTCGTATGCCTCAGTAAATACATCGACTATGTCCTGGAGTTCAGCCTCTGTGTGTGCAGACACAGGCGTCGTCCGCATACTGTAGCTCGACGACAGAGGTTGGGGTGGTCTTGGACCTGGCCTGGAGATGGCGAAAGTTGAACAGGTTCCCACTGGTTCTCTAGTTTAGTTGCAGTCCAGCGGGGAGCTTGTTGACTGTGAGGTGGAGCATGGTAGCAAGGAAGATTAAGAGGGTTGGGGCGATGACGCAGCCCTGTTTGACCCCGGTCCGGACGTGGATTGGGTCTGTAATGGATCCGTTGATAAGGATCACGGCTTGCATGTCGTCGTGGAGCAGGCGGAGGATGGTGACGAACTTTTGGGGGCATCCGAAACAGAGGAGGACGCACCATAGACCCTCGTGGAGGGTCAAAGGCCTTTGTAAGGTCGAAGCAGGCTATGTAAAAGGGCTGACGCTGTTCCCTGCATTTTTCCTACAGCTGTCGCAATGCAAAGATCACGCAAAAAACCTTTAACAGGACACCGATGAACTTTACATTCAGAAATGTAAATGTGCAAGGAGCTTACAGTATTGTAATTCAGATGGGAGGTCTGTGATAACTAATCCATTTGAAAAGTGATTCTTCAACCAAAAAACTTTGAGTACCTCCAACCAGAGTTGGCAAGCCTGCACTACAGAATCATGTGATTTTCACAAATATCTGACCCCACCCATTTTCATGGCTATGACATTAAAGTCATTAAAAAAAAATGAAAAAAATTTATGTTTCCATAATTTAAAATTGCTGAGGAAAAATGTTTTGTTTTGCTCACACACTGAATCACAAAAGACAGTTCAGACTCAAATGATTGATTGACAGCGGATACAACCAATCAGACCTGTCAGAATGAGGAGGCAGCGCCAATCGCTGCGGTGTGGGCGGGACAGCTGGGTTCCCGCTGTTGTCGAGTCGGCTCGCACATTGTCACCGGGCAAAAGTGAAATTGTGCGTGGAGCGGAATGTGGTGGAGAGGTCCTCAGAGATCCGTGTATGGAGCTATCAATCCGGATATTGACAGCGAGAGGAAAGCCCCGTCGTTCGATGTGGAGAAGCTGGTTAACTTGTTGGACGGAGGCGCGGACCGCACCCGCACCAGGAGGTCTGTCGGTGAGTCCCGGCCCCCGTAACCAGGGGGCGTCCGCCTGCTGCCCACTGCCCCCCCCCGGGACCCGGGCAATTCTGTGCACCCGGGCACTTCGGCTTACAAACTACTTTGCAACTTCTTAATTGCAGGATTTAATGCCTGCCATACTTTTCAGAATGGCAGGCAGTGACTGGTGGGGTACCGCAAGGTTCTGTGCTGGAGCCCCAGCTGTTTACATTGTACATTAATGATTTAGACGAGGGGATTAAATGTAGTATCTCCAAATTTGCGGATGACACTAAGTTGGCTGCGAGGAGGATGCTATGAGGCTGCAGAGTGACTTGGATAGGTTAGGTGAGTGGGAAAATGCATGGCAGATGAAGTATAATGTGGATAAATGTGAGGTTATCCACTTTGGTGGTAAAAACAGAGAGACAGACTATTATCCGAATGGTGACAGATTAGGAAAAGGGGAGGTGCAACGAGACCTGGGTGTCATGGTACATCAGTCATTGAAGGTTGGCATGCAGGTACAGCAGGCGGTTAAGAAAGCAAATGGCATGTTGGCCTTCATAGCGAGGGGATTTGAGTACAGGGAGGTGGGAGGTGTTGCTACAGTTGTACAGGGCCTTGGTGAGGCCACACCTGGAGTATTGTGTACAGTTTTGGTCTCCTAACTTGAGGAAGGACATTCTTGCTATTGAGGGAGTGCAGCGAAGGTTCACCAGACTGATTCCTGGGATGGCGGGACTGACCTATCAAGAAAGACTGGATCAACTGGGCTTGTATTCACTGGAGTTCAGAAGAATGAGAGGGGACCTCATAGAAACGTTTAAAATTCTGATGGGCTCAGACAGGTTAGATGCCGGAAGAATGTTCCCAACGTTGGGGAAGTCCAGAACCAGGGGTCACAGTCTAAGGATAAGGGGTAAGCCATTTAGGACCGAGATGAGGAGAAACTTCTCCACCCAGAGAGTGGTGAACCTGTGGAATTCTCTACCACAGAAAGTTGTTGAGGCCAATTCACTAAAAATATTCAAGAAGGAGTTAGATGTAGTCCTTACTACTCGGGGGATCAAGGGGTATGGCGAGAAAGCAGGAATGGGGTACTGAAGTTGCATGTTCGGCCATGAACTCATTGAATGGCGGTGCAGGCTAGAAGGGCCGAATGGCCTACTCCTGCACCTATTTTCTATGTTTCTAAATACTGAACCAGAAACTGCAACAGACACAAGAAGCGAAAGACTAGCATGTATGTGGCTTCTTTCACGACCACTGCACGTCCCAAAATGCTTTACAGCCAATTAAGTACTTTTGTTGAAGTGTGTAGTCACTGTTGTAATGTAGGGAACGCGGCAGCTAATTTATGCACAGCAAGCTCCCACAAACAGCAAACTGGTAATGGCCACTGTTTTAGTGGTGTTGATTGAGGGATAAATACTGGCCAGGACACAGCAGTTGGGATGAGGTGCCCACACCTGTGCTGGTAACCTCGTGTTGAATTCCCTCCTTGTGTAAAAGCGTAAAAAGGGCGCACATCAATCACGCGACCTTAAAGATCGCATAAATTTTGACATCCATGAAACAGGAGGTCGGGTGCTGTGCAGTTCCATTATTTCTCCAGATTCTGTATATTTTTCCATTTCATTTTTGAGCAGAACTCTCCATCTCCTCTGCCCTCTCCCATTTGGCCTTTTTAATGGACCAGGTTCACTTAAGCTTCAGCTACACTGATTTTCTGGTCTCTGCATTATGGTAGCACACTGCGTTAAACCAGAGCTGCACTGGGAGCTGTGAATAATTATGGAAATAAACTGACCCAGGAAAATTTCATGAAGTCAGGACACTACACTTCTGGCTAGATTTGCACGAGAACTTGGCCATTCTAGACTGAACTTCCCCAGCACCTGAACATCTAGTTTTTAATTTTGGAATACATGGTTTTCCATAGTTGTGATTTTGACAGCATGAGAAGTGATGGGTAATCATCAGCACGTTCAAATTGGAAAAAGAACCAGTGGTGACATGAGGGGGAAAAAAACCAATTATGATTTGCAATGCTCTGCCGGAAGGAGTGGTGGAAACCGATTCAATAATAACTTTCAAAAGGGAATTAGATAAACAAGTGGGGAAAATTGCATGGCAATGAGGAAAGGGCAAGGGAATGTGATTAATTGGCATGTTCTTTGAAAGAGCCAGCACAGGCACAATATGCCAAATGGCCTCCTTCTGTGCTGTATCATTCTATGAAAGTATGTGTGAAAATAAAAGGCCGAACTTTGCATTGAATTTATTGATTGACATCTCCACCTTTCCAAATATACACTTCCCTCACTTGTCATATAATGGAGTTATGATATAATTGAATATTCTCCCACACTTCCCACGGTGAAATTGTGGAAACCTTCGTCCTGCGGCATGAAACAATCAAGGCATTGAAACAGTTTAAGAACTTTAATAACACAAGTAACAAGATAAACAGCTTGTTCTTTGGAACAGACTTTAGTAATTGACACATTATTTTGTATTTATTCTGGTTCCCAGAGCAGCCATTGACCTCCAGTAAAAGTGCCACTGGCAGTCAGAATGCAAATATTCCAGTTGATTTGGGAGACATTTACTGATCTGACCGGTTCTGTACAATACTGGACACTTTTCTGCTCCTATCCAGCTGTGAAAGTGACCATAATGCCCAGGTTTAACTATTTTTCAATTGATTACTCTCGTGATGCAGGCACATTGGTTTAGGAAGATTAGGCAAAGTAATTTTGAACTTCCTTTAGGAGGGGAAGGCTGCGAAACTAATCTTATCCAGAATACAAGGTGACAAGACTGCATATTGACTGCCAGATCCCAAATAATATGACTAAGTATTCAAAGTTCAATATGTGGTATAGCAGATTTGCCCCGGTAAAGGATGCGAGCTGGCTGGGGCACCAGGGGGAATGTGTGTTCCTTAAGAACTTTACATGCTTTCCATAGGCTTGAAGTCTCAATAAAATAATTTCCCACAATTTGCTGTCAAAATAACAGCGAGGCTAATAATGTTCACCTTTATGCGCAGTTGCTACAGTAACTTCTGGTGAGGGCAAGTAGACTATTAAACAGGAAATCTAAAAGTTGCTGTCCGAGATGTGTCGCTCCACTGTTAGCTTTGTGAAAATGGCATCTCACTGATTGGCTCACCATTGCAGCGCATTGAGCGGCATGAAGTTGCTGTACTTGCACAATAGATATGAACTAAACTCGCCACAGAAAGCTTTTGTACTTTATACCTCTATGAAGCCCAGGATCCCATAAGCCTTTTTAACTGCTTTCTCAACCTGTCCTGCCACCTTCAACGATTTGTGCACACATACCCCCAGTTCGTGCACCCCCTTCAGGATTATACCATTTAGTTTATATGTCCTCTCATTCTTTCTACCAAAATGTATCACTTCACACTTTTCTGTTAAATTTAATCTGCCACGTGTCTGCCCATTTCACCAGCCTGTCTATGTCTTCCTGAAGTCTATCACTATCCTCCTCACTGTTCACTATACTTCCAAGTTTTGTGACATCTGCAAATTTTTAAATTGTACCCTGTACACCCACGTCCAAGTCATTAATATATAATCAAGCAGAAAAGCAGTGGTCCTAGAACCGACCTCTGGAGAACACCACTATATACCTTCCTCCAGTCCGAAAAATAACTGCTCTGTTTCCTTAGTGAATCACTTAGCGAATTCCGTATCCATGCAGCCACTGTCCCTTTTATTCCATGGGCTTCAAATTTGCTGGCAAGCCTAGTATGTGGCACTTTGTCGAACATGTTTTGGAAATCCATGTACACTACACCAACTGCATTACCCTCATCAACCCTATCTGTTACCTCATCAGAATATCATGTTAAATATGATTTGCCTTTAACAAATCCGTGATGGCTTTCCTTAATTAATCCACCCCTATCCAAGTGACTGTTAATTTTGTCTCTGATCACTGTTTCTAAAAGCTTCCCCACTACCGAGGTTAAACTGACTGGCCTGTAGTTGCTGGGTTTATCTTTACACCCTTTTTTGAACAATAGTGTATAGTGTAACATTTGCAATTCTCCAGTCCTCTGGCACCACTCCCGTATCTAAGGAGGATTGGAATGTTATGGCCAGTACCGTCGCGATTTCCTCCCTCCATTCCCATCCCATCCGCTCCTGGTGAATTTATCTATTTTAAGTACAGCCAGCCTTTCTAATACCTCTATTAATTTTTATCCTATCGAGTATCTCCACTACCTCCTCCTTCACTATGTCTATGGCAGCATCCTCTGCTTGCAAAGTACTTGTTTAGTACCTCAGCAATACCCTCTGCCTCCATGCATAGGTCTCCTTTTTTGTCCCTAATCGGCCCCATCCCTCCTCTTACTACTCTTTTACTATTTATGTGCCAATAGAAGACTTTTTGATTACCTTTGATGTTGGCTGCCATTCTATTCTCATACACTCTCTGTGCCTCTTATTTTCTTAATGTATATACACTCAGATGTATTTGCAACGTGACATCTGTCATACGCGCTCTTTTCTCTTTTTCTGCTTCTTCATATTCTCTATCTCTTTTGCTATCCAGGGAGCCTTGACTTTAGTTACTCTGTCTTTCCCCTCGTGGGATTGTATCTCAACTGTACCTGAACTATTTCCTCTTTAAAGGCAGCCCATTGTTCCATTACAGTTTGGTCTGCCAATCTCTGATTCCAGTTTACCCCAGGCCAGATCCGTTCTCATCCCACTGAAATTGACCTTCCCCCAGTTAAACATTTTTACTCTAGATTGCTCCCTGTCCTTTTCCATAGCTAATCTAAACCTTGTGATACTATGATCACTGTTCCCTAAATGTTTACCTACTGACACTTGCTGTCATCCTTTCCTGCTTTATTCTCTTTCTCAACCTGATTTGGCATTGACTTCAAACACTCTAACTTACACTTCCTTCTCAGTCATTGCACTGTTTATTTCACAATCCTTCAATATGCCTGGTTAAGGAGATGCACAGTTACTAGCCCTGTTCACTCGGGTCCCAGATGCCCGGATTCCCTCGCTGTGACATTATCAGCCCGCACTTCCTACAACTTGCGGCACAAAATATCGTCGAGATTAAACATACATGTGCAAGTCTAATGGCACATGCAGTGAGACTCACTCCTATGGCAAATTATGGCCCAATATGCTCTTCTTGTAAATGTCTACTTGGCTATGATTTCTAGTACAAAAGTGAATTGTTACATTTAATGGTAGCTCCCTTAGGAAAGAATCCTCATTTTATTTGTGACCATAAGCCAATAATGCACCATGATTGTACAGGTAAGTATGCACAGGTAAGTATAATTCGTAGGTGAGTTGTAAGCAGTACTCCAAAAGGCATCTGTTGGCCTGAGACAATATCCAACAGGACTGAAGTTGCAAATATGAGGCTGAGTCTGTGGTCTTGAGCTGAGGCTAGAGTCAGGGTTGAGGGGAGGCTGCAGGTAGCAAGGCATGTTGGATTGAGACACCAAACTTTCCATTATTATCGCTATTGCTTAAAAATGGGCGATATTTCCGGCGTTAGTGGCGTTTTATTTTTCAGGATCGCTGGAATATCGCTCATGTAAAAAAAAACGCTAGTTTCACCTTTTTAATTTGGGCGATAGCCTTAGCGATGTGAAATGAGCGATAGCTGTGCAAGGCCAGCGTCCAGAGCAACAGCCGTTCTGTGCATGCGTGTTTTTTTTCAGTCAATTAACTTTCTCTGCGATTCGAGAGGTCAAGGGTCATCTGCGCATGCTTAGAAGACAAAGGGAGGGAGAGCGAGAAGGAAGGTTGTGTCAAGGCAATGGAGATGGTCCATGAGGAGTCGGGAGAGAATGATGTTGTGGAGGTTGCAGGGAGAAGTCGGGCGAAAGCCTTTTCTGATGAAGCCAAGGAAACTCTGGTCCACAAGGTGGAGACTCAGTGGGGCCAATTAACCCGGGGTGGGCGTGGGAATTCCCCCCTCCCCGGATATACCAGCGAATATGGCGGACATCGCCGAAGTGGTAACTTCGGCAGCGCACGACACGAGAGTCAAACCAGTGCCGCAAGTGCTGGAACAGTCTGGTGGCATCTACAAGAGTAAGTATTAAATTATTACATTTATAATTGTAATGATGCACTGACTCATTAAATAGCATGTAAATCTGCCGGATTGTAATTAAGCTGGGTAATCTTGGGTAGCATCCTTGTTAAGATTTGGACTGGGTTCGGAACCTGCATCCCCAGGGCTCTGACCCTGGGAGGGCGGGGCCCAGGGCTCTAACCCTGGGAGGGCGGGTGTGCCAGGAACTATTCCGTGCAAATATGTAATCGTAATCTTGCTGAGGTGCCTTAAACTGAATCAACAGTATTAATTATTATTTAAACTCTTCGATCGAAAATTGGGGCCAAAGGAATGACTGGAAATAGACAGACTGCAAACACTCGGCATGTCTACCACTTTAGTTTAGAAGGAGAATTATTAGGGGATTGGGGAAGTCCAGAACCAGGGGTCACAGTCTAAGGATAAGGGGTAAGCCATTTAGGACCGAGATGAGGAGAAACTTCTTCACCCAGAGAGTGGTGAACCTGTGGAATTCTCTACCACAGAAAGTTGTTGAGGCCAATTCACTAAATATATTCAAAAAGGAGTTAGATGTAGTCCTTACTACTAGGGGGATCAAGGGGTATGACGAGAAAGCAGGAATGGGGTACTGAAGTTGCATGTTCAGCCATGAACTCATTGAATGGCGGTGCAGGCTCGAAGGGCCGAATGGCCTATTTCTGCACCTATTTTCTATGTCTATATCTATTAAATGACATTGCTGCTTGTGTGCTGTAAGCAACTCTTTAACTTGGGCATTGTCTCCTTTTTGGTTAGGTTGGTGGATGGGGTCATGATTGACTGCTGAGAGGGCCGTTCAGCTTTGCCCAGACTATGAGTCTCGCCGGCTGCCGTCAGTCACACAGTGACCCAGCCTGGACTGGGGGAGAGCTGCCCTGGCTCACTGTCTGCCCTGGGACACTTGGGACATTAGATCCGGCCACACGGAGGTCTGCGAGCACAGCCCAGGGACACAGTGCCCCCTCCCCTCATGGTCCTGTCATTGTCGAGCTCACCAGCGGCCCGGATTCCCCCTCGGGGACCTCCATCGATTGCAATAACCCGGCTCCCTCCCCTCAGGCGGCAAATGGCACGGCCCATGGATGGGGCCTTTCCTGGGGATTGTACGTGAGGGGGTTGGTGTCATGCATTAGTTCCTAACCACGATCTTATTAAACTTGTTCTTTGAACGTAGATGTTATAACCATGCATCAATTGCATACAAACTGTAAGCATATGAAGTTAACGATGAATAGCATATGCGATGACTAATTGTGGATTACAAGTGTGTTTCCATAATAGTACCTAGGCAATTGGCTTATGCCAAGCTCTTGTCACATTTGCAGAAGAAGATATTTAAGAATCAGGTGGAGTGCAGGCGGACTGGAGGAGGGCCTGCAGATCTTTTTCAGTTAACCGACCTGGAGGAGCGTGTCTCAGCCCTTGTAGGGGCGCATAGAAACATAGAAAATAGGTGCAGGAGTAGGCCATTTGTCCCTTCGAGCCTGCACCACCATTCAATAAGATCATGGCTGATCATTCCCTCAGTACCCCTTTCCTGCTTTCTCTCCATACCCCTTGACCCCTTTAGCCGTCAGGGCCATATCTAATTCCCTCTTGAATATATCCAATGAACTGGCATCAACATTTCTCTGCGGTAGGGAATTCCACAGGTTAACAACTCTGAGTGAAGAAGTTGCTCCTTATCTCAGTCCTAAATGGCCTACCCCTTAACCGAAGACTGTGTCCCCTGGTTCTGGACCTCTCCATCATCGGGAATATTCTTCCCGCATCTAACCTGTCCAGTCCCGTCAGAATCTTATATGTTTCTATGAGATCCTCTCTCATCCTTCTAAACTCCAGTGAATACAGGCCCAGTCGATCCAGTCTCTCCTCATATGTCAGTCCAGCCATCCCGGGAATCAGTCTGGTGAACCTTCGCTGCACTCCTTCAATAGCAAGAACGTCCTTCCTCAGATTAGGAGACCAAAACCGAACACAATATTCCAAGTGAGGCCTCACCAAAGCCCTGTACAACTGCAGTAAGACCTCCCTGCTCCTATACTCAAATCCCCTAGCTATGAAGGCCAACGTACCATTTGCCGCCTTCACCGCCTGCTGTACCTGCATGCCAACTTTCAATGATTGATGTACCATGGCACCCAGGTCTCGTTGCACCTCCCCTTTTCCTAATCTGCTGCCATTCAGATAATATTCTGCCTTCCTGTTTTTTCCCCCAAAGTGGATAACCTCACATTTATCCACATTATACTGCACCTGCCATGCATTTGCCCACTCACCTAACCTGTCCAAGTCATCCTGCAGCCTCTGAGCGTCTTCCTCACAGCTCACACCGCCACCCAGTTTAGTGTCATCTGCAAACTTGGAGATATTACACTCAATTCCTTCATCTAAATCATTAATGTATATTGTAAATAGCTGGGGTCCCAGCACTGAGCCCTACGGCACCCCACTAGTAACTGCCTGCCATTCTAAAAAGGACCCGTTTATCCCGACTCTCTGCTTCTTGTCTGCCAACCAGTTCTCTATCCACATCAGTACATTACCCATATTACCATGTGCTTTAATTTTGCACACCAATTTCTTGTGGGGGACCTTGTCAGAAGCCTTTTAAAAGTCCAAATACACCACATCCACTGGTTCTCTCTTGTCCACTCTACTAGTTACATCCTCAAAAAATTACAAAAGATTTGTCAAGCATGATTTCCCTTTCATAAATCCATGCTGACTTGGCCCGATCCTGTCACTGCTTTCCAAATGCGCTGCTATTTCATCTTTAATAATTGATTCCAACATTTTCCCCTCTACTGATGTCAGGTTAACTGGTCTATAATTCCCTGTTTTCTCTCTCCCTACTTTTTAAAAAAGTGGTGTTACATTAGCTACCCTCCAGTCCATAGAAACTGATCCAGAGTCGATAGACTGTTGGAAAATGATCACCAATGCATCCACTATTTCTATGGCCACAGTCTGCATCCCAGAGTACTTAAGGCAATCAGGCCCCGGGGATTTATCGGCCTTCAAACCCATCAATTTCCATAACACAATTTCCCGCCTATTAAGGATATCCTTCAGTTCCTCCTTCTCACTAGACCCTCGGTTCCTTAGTATTTCCGGAAGGTTATTTGTGTCTTCCTTTGTGAAAACCGAACCAAAGTAATTGTTTAACTGGTCCGCCATTTCTTTGTTCCTCATTATAAATTTACCTGAATCTGACTGCAAGGGACCTACGTTTGTTTTCACTAATCTTTTTCTCTTCACATATCTATAGAAGCTTTTGCAGTCAGTTTTTATGTTCCCAGGAAGATTCCTCTCATACTCTATTTTCCCCCTCCTAATTAAACCCTTTGTCCTCCTCTGCTGTATTACAAAATTCTCCCAATCCTCAGGTTTGCTGCTTTTTCTGGCCAATTTGTATGCCTCTTCCTTGGATTTAACACTATCCTTAATTTCCCTTGTTAGCCACGGTTGAGCCACCTTCCCCATTTTATTTTTACTCCAGACAAGGATGTACAATTGTTGAAGTTCATCCATTTGATCTTTAAATGTTTGCCATTGCCTATCCACCGTCAACCCTTTAAGTATCACTCGCCAGTCTATTCTAGCCAATTCACGTCTCATACCATCGAAGTTACCTTTCCCCAAATTCAAGACCCTAGTCTCTGAATTAACTGTATCACTCTCCATCTTAATGAAGAATTGTACCATATTATGGTCACTCTTCCCCAAGGGGCCTCACACAATAAGATTGTTAGTTAGTCCTTTCTCTTTACACATCACTCAGTCTAGGATGGTCAGCCCTCTAGTTGGTTCCTCGACATATTGATCAAGAAAACCATCCCTAATACACGCCAGGAAATTCTCCTCCACCGCATTGCTACCAGTTTGGTTTGCCCAATCTATATGTAAATGAAAGTCGCCCATGATAACTGCTGTACCTTTATTGCACACATCTCTAATTTCTTGTTTGATGCTGTCCCCAACCTCACTACTGCTGTTTGGTGGTCTGTACACAACTCCTGCTGGCGTTTTCTGCCCTTTGGTATTCCGTAGCTCCACCCATACAGATTCCACATCATCCAAGCTAATGTCCTTCCTTACTACCTTACTATTGCATTAATTTCCTCTTTAACCAGCAACACCACCCCATCTCCTTTTCCTTTCTGTCTATCTTTCCTAAATGTTGAATATCCCTGGATGTTGAGTTCCCAGCCTTGGTCACCCTGGAGCCATGTCTCCGTGATGCCAATTACATCATATCTGTTAACTGCTATCGGCGCAGTTAATGTGTCCACCTTATTCCGAATGCTCCTCTCATTGAGGCACAGAGCCTTCAGGCTTGTCTTTTTAACACCCTTTGCCCCTTTAGGATTTTGCTGTAATGTGGCCCTTTTTGCTTTTTACCTTGGGAATCTCTGCCCTCCGCCTATACTTTTCTTCTTTCTAATCGTTCTACCACCCGTGGTGGTGCAGATCTCATTGTTGCGCCACGTGAGTAATGTGTAAACCAGTGGTCATTTAAAGTAATTTAATGCCATTTGATTATACAGGTTGAGTGTCCGAAATCCGGAATTTGGAATGTTCCGGAATCCGGACACCAGACCGTTCCGTGGCGGGGTTGTCCGGAAACCGGAAAATGTTCCAAAATCTGGACTCCCGTTGCCTCGGCGGCCTGACTTCGCTCCGGCCCTCGGCGCCCCGGCCCGACCTCACCCTGGCCCTACCTCGTTTTGGCCTGACTTCGCCGCGATTTCACCTGCCATAACTTCGCCTGCTCCTGCCCTTGGCGGCTGGACCTCGCCCCGGCCCGACTTCACCCCGCCCCTGGCTCCCCCCCGCCACCCTTCTCTCCCCCTTACCTTGGTGGACCGACCTCGCCCCCTTAGCTTGGCTGCCCGACCCCACCTACCTCGCCCCAGACAAAGACGTTCCGGATTTTGGAACAGCCTCGGTCCCGAGGTTTCTGGATTTTGGAGGCTCAACCTGTAAAATGTGAATGATGTAATGTTATGCATGCAGCTTCTGTACTCTCATGTTAATTATATGTAACGTCTGTCTTTCATATTTATTGCAGTAGTGTTGCTCCTCGTACACATGCCTGCGCAGCGCAATCATTCTCATGCCTCCCCTCCCCTCCCCTCCCCTCCCCTTCTCTTCTACTAACTTCAGTTACATTTTCCAGCTCCCCAGGCGCAATGAGAGGCCCCTGGAGCATCACCCCAATTGCTGCAGGTCATGCTGACCATGGGGGAAGAAGATACAACCGAGGAGGATGATGAGCCAGTTGAGGAATTTGCAGTACCTGCAGTGGCACATCATCCTAAACGGATGAAGTAGCGGGGCCAAGCGGCTTGTAGCGGGGCACTCCAACTGGTCCAGTGCCCACGCTGACCCCGCGGAGGTTGGGTCAACGAGGTAGGCACGAGCAGCAACATTGATGTGAACCAGGACATGGTATCTCTGTCGAGGGCGAGCGTCAACATTGGTCGAGAGCTCCTCCAAACAATTGGTGGGTTGACCGGCAACATTGCCACATTGCCACACTATCTGAGCGAATCTCGGAGGACATGGGGCAAATGGTTGCGGCAATGTAGCGAACGGCCAACTCCGTTGATGCCACGTGGCAGTTTTGGGATACGGCACTGCACCCCAAGGTACCACCAACAACCTCGACAGATACGAGTCAAGAGGAAGCAGTTGCTTCTGACTCGGAAGACGTTTCTTTGGAAATGTCTTCTTCTGGGCCGTGAATTGAATCTGCCAACGTCATCCCTCCCCCTTTATAAAGTCCATCCTGCATGCGTAAAGGGCTTTAGTCGAATGCAGCAATGTGTGGCGTGCTGAGATGCAGCAAATGTCGCCAGCTGAGGTCTGAAAGGAGCCCGTGCATTGAAGGAAAGTGCCACTGTAATTAACCTCAATGGGCAGTGCGGTCCTGATGGTGCTGGTAGGCTGCATATCTCTCTGAATTAGCTGGCATATCTCACTGATGACGTCCTTTCGGAAGCGCAGCCTTCTAACGCACGTGTTACCAGACAAGTCCAGGTATGATCGCTTATCCCTGTAAATGTGTTGGGTATAAGGTCGTCTCCTCCGCACCTTTTTTGATTGAAGAGCATTATATGCACAATGAACCTTCTCCCATCTCTATTCAGCAGCATGTGAGTAGTCATCAATACTGGTTGAGAAATTACAGACCCCATCACTATAAATGCCCAAATCTGTCTTAAATTCTTAAAATTGTCCTCAACAAACAAAAAAACAGCCTTTTATTAAACTTCCTCCGATTTACAAAATGGCGATAATACTGCCAAGTTAAGGTCAGGTGAGTGCAGCTTTTCTTGGGCGAGCGATTGTTTGGGCGCAATATGGGTGAAATGCCGAAAGTAGCGCTCGGTGATAATCTGGGCAATACTTGGGTGTTAGTTTCCAATATAAATAGTATTCTGGGCCTTGCATGAGTGATGAAGTTAGATTTTTTTTTAAATAGGCCGGTCGATTCAGCTCATTCCTGTATGCCGAATGTTCCGCCGGCGATAATCGGGCGGTAGTTTCCATTTCTCATCAAAAATGGGCAGTTATATGGGCGATTAAATGGGCGAATATGTGCCAAAGTCTAGCCCCAAATCTCTAGAAGTGAAAATATGTATAATGTCACATCTTTGTGTGTGAGGTTCTCCTCTAGCTTTTGTACAAGTGAAAATCATATCCGGGTATCTCTTCCTATTCTGTTAGTGGAGTGGATTATTGGGGCAGAAATCCTGGCCTCCACGGAGTGTGTGTGTGTGTATGGAAGGCATCGCAAAAGCAGTTTTTCGATGCACATGCACCGAAAACTGGCTTTTCCAATCTGTCAAGCTCTGGTTTGACAGATCCTCCGTATCCCCACAGCCAGGACATTCGCATGGGCAAAAATGCGGTATTTGCCCATCTCTTGCCTAGCGAATGTCCTGAAAACTCTTGCGCCTGGTAAAAGCAGGCACATAGCCTACTTTTACCAACGTAAGAGTTTTAAAATATACAAAAACATTTTTTTTTAACATTTTAATGTTTAAAAACCCTGTCCACTAAGGAAAGATTATTTTTAATGCTAATTACAAAACTTTTTTAAAAATTGAAAAATATATATTTTTTCTAAGACATTTATTAACTTTAATTTCAATTAATTTTAATTATGAGGTGTGTTTTTATTTTTTATTATGGTGTTTAGTGTGTTTTTTTTCATTGATAGCAATGAGAACTCATAGATACGGAGTTCTCCTTACACAACCAGTATTCTCATTAATAGCAGTCACACGTGACTGCACTGTCTGCGTTGGAACCTGGAGGATGGGAGCGCGCTCTGCCGTGCGGGAAGAGAAGGCCTCCCCACCGGAGTCCCAAGTGTCTCCGGGACCACCAGGTAAATTCGTAAAAATTCTCCGGTCGGAGACGTTCATTTTAAAGAAGCCTCTGACCGGAATTTCAGGGCCATTACCTCTGTTATGGTTATATTATCTTAATAATTCCTCAGTCTGTGAAACAAATTGTGACTGCTTTTCTGCTGTTTTTTTTTCTCAAGGAGAGAGATGTTAAAGAGCCCTCAAGCTGCTCAAATGTTTAGATGTGCATTAGTTTAATAAAAATCTATTTTTGATCTTATTGAGCTTTTTATGTTTGGCAATTTAAAAACAAGATTGTTTCTCACTAGTACCATGTAGCAATGTAGCCGAGTTGCCATTCTATTAGCTTGCAGCATTATTTGTGTGTATTTCTGAGATAGAGCGAAGGGTAAAAGGAGCATAGCACATAATTACAAAATAACTTCATAGAACTATTCACAGGTAATTTGCAAAGTTCCATCTCATCTGTTGGTTGGAAACTATTACACAACAATAGTGCCTTTGCCTGTTGAAACAGGAATGAGAAAAATAACTTGTTTTAAATGTTATAAATAGTTATTTAGAAAAATAGGTGGTTTTAATTCTTGGGGCATGCAAAACAGCTTGAATTTAAAAACTCCCTGGAGCAGTGAGTTGGGGGTGCAGAGGAAATAAGCAAATTAAGACATATTCCACGATTTAGGTTCCAATGTACAATTTAGTAATTCATCAATAGTTTTGAACTTTACAAGAATTGGTATTTTCTAATTAAGTAAAATAGAGTATTTTAATTATACAATATTTTCTTTTTCAGAACATGTCATTAACAGTGATGCTGTTTTCAGTCGAGAAAATCAGTATTTCTTGACGCTGCCGGAACGGTATGAAGCAGCTGTGAAAGGAGCTGTGCATCTGCGGCAGAAGATGAAGGAATTGGGCTGGATTGAAGATGGGCCTGAGATGAAGTTTGCCTTTAGGTACATTTTAGAAAGAAAGAAAGACTTGCATTTATATAATGCCTTTCACGACTACTGCATGTCCCAAAGCGCTTCACAGCCGATGAAGTACCTTTTGAAGTGTAGTCACTGTTGTAATGTCGGAAACGCGGCAGCCAATTTGTGCACAAGCAAGCTCCCACAAACAGCAATGTGATAATGACCAGATCATCAGTTTTAGTGATGTTTATTAAGGGATAAATATTGGCCAGGGCATTGGGGAATAATGCCCCTGCTCTTATTCACAGTAGTGCCATGGGAACTTTTACATCCACCTGGAGTGAGATTTGAACTCACAACCTTCTGACTCAGATGAGGGTGCTACCAACTGAGCCACTGCTGACACTGCAAAATAACAAAAAGTGGTAGTGTTTTTTTGTAAGAGTGGGACTCTCTTTTACAGAAATTGTACTTTTTCCCCTCTTTCTCCCCGCCCTCCCCTCCCCCTCCGCCCCCGTGCACCATCCACAGTAAGAGACTTGGGGGGTGGTGGTGGTTTTTGACAGCGTGTTCAGGCACTGAGGAGCCTCTGAGGTAGCCAAGATGGGATCTTCATCAAAATGCCGGTTTTGTTGAAACATTCAAGTTGAAGTTCAGAAGTGAAGTGCGGGCCTAAAGGATCATTAAGCAGCTGATTGTCACTTAAATTGCCTGCTAGAACTCATCAAAGAGACTGCATAGCATTTTGGTGGCTATTGTTTGACCTAACTCCCTCTCTCGACAACAGCCAGCTGATTGGGAGTAAACTAGATGTTACTGAGGGTTTCATTAAGATGGAGAGTGACACAGTTAATTCAGAGACTAGAGTCCTGAACTTAAAGAAAGGTAACTTCGATGGTATGAGACGTGAATTGGCTAGGCTAGACTGGCGAATGATACTTAGAGTTGATGGTGGATAGGCAATGGCAGACATTTAAAGATCACATGGATGAACTTCAACAATTGTACATCCCTGTCTGGCGTAAAAATAAAACTGGGAAGGTGGCTCAACTGTGGCTAACAAGGGAAATTAGCGTTAAATCCAAGGAAGAGGCATATAAATTGGCCAGAAAAGGCAGCAAACCTGAAGAGTGGGAGAAATTTAGAATTCAGCAGAGGAGGACAAAGGGCTTAATTAGGAGGGGGAAAATAGAGTATGAGAGTAAACTTGCAGGGAATATAAAAACTGACTGCAAAAGCTTCTATAGATATGTGAAGAGAAAAAGATTAGTGAAGGCAAATGTAGGTCCCTTGCAGTCAGAATCAGGTGAATTTATAATGGGGAACAAAGAAATGGTAGACCAATTGAACAAATACTTTGGTTCTGTTTTCACTAAGGAAGACACAAATAACCTTCTGGAAATACTAGGGGACCGAGGGTCTAGCGAGAAGGAGGAACTGAAGGAAATCCTTACGAGTCAGGAAATTGTGTTAGGGAAATTGATGGGATTGAAGGCTGATAAACCCCCAGGGCCTGATAGTCTGCATGCCAGAGTACTTAAGGAAGTGGCCCTAGAAATAGTGGATGCATTGGTGGTCATTTTCCAACATTCTATAGACTCTGGATCAATTCCTATGGATTGGAGGGTAGCTAATGTAACCCCACTTTTTAAAAAAAGGAGGGAGGGAGAAAACGGAATTATAGACCGGTTAGCCTGACATCGGTAGTACGGAAAATGTTGGAATCAATTATTAAAGATGTAACAGCATGCATTTGGAAAACAGTGACAAGATCGGTCCAAGTCAGCATGGATTTATGAAAGGGAAATCATGCTTGACAAATCTTCTAGAATATTTTGAGGATGTAACTAGTAGAGTGGACAAGGGAGAACCAGTGGATGTCGTGTCTTTGGACTTTCAGAAGGCTTTTGACAAGGTCCCACACAAGAGATTAATGTGCAAAATTAAAGCACATGGTATTGGGGGTAATGTATTGACGTGGATAGAGAACTGTTTGGTAGACAGGAAGCAAAGAGTAGGAATAAACAGGTCCTTTTCAGAATGGCAGGCAGTGACTAATGGGGTACCGCAAGCTGGGCCCCCAGCTATTTACAATATACATTAATGATTTGGACGAAGGAATTGAATGTAATATCTCCAAGTTTGCAGATGACACTAAGCTGGTTGGCAGTGTGAGCTGTGAGGAGGATGCTAAGAGGCTGCAGGGTAACTTGGACAGGTTAGGTGAGTGGGCAAATGCATGGCAGAGGCTGTGTAATGTGGATAAATGTAAGGTTATCCACTTTGGTGGCAAAAACAGGAAGACAGAATATTATCTGAATGGTGACCGATTAGGAAAAGGGGAGGTGCAACGAGACCTGGGTATCATGGTACATCAGTCATTGAAAGTTGGCATGCAGGTACAGTAGGCGGTGAAGAAGGCAAATGGCATGTTGGCCTTCATAGCGAGAAGATTTGAGTATAGGAGTAGGGAGGTCTTACTGCAGTTGTACAGGGCCTTGGTGAGGCCACACTTTGAATATTGGGTACAGTTTTAGTCTCCTAATCTGAGGAAGGACATTCTTGCTATTGAGGGAGTGCAGCGAAGGTTCACCAGACGGATTCCTGGGATGGCAGGACTGACATATGAAAGACTGGATCGACTAGGCCTATATTCACTGGAATTTAGAAGAATAAGAGGGGACCTCATAGAAACATATAAAATTCTAACGGGATTGGACAGGTTAGATGCAGGAAGAATGTTCCCGATGTTGGGGAAGTCCAGAACCAGGAATCACAGTCTAAAGATAAGGGGTAAGCCATTTAGATCCAAGATGAGGAGAAACTTCTTCACTCAGGGAATTGTGAACCTGTGTAATTCTCTACCACAAAGTTGTTGAGGCCAGTTCGTTAGATATATTCAAAAGGGAGTTCGATGTGGTCCTTACGGCTAAAAGGATCAAGGGATATGGAGAGAAAGCAGGAATGGGGTACTGAAGTTGCATGATCAGCCATGATCATATTGAATGGTGGTGCAGGCTCGAAGGGCAGAATGGCCTACTCCTGCACCTATTTTCTATGTTTCTCTGTTTCAAGCGCTGCTTAAAGGTAGATCACCTTTTACTGTTCATTTGCTGCTGGAGGTTTGAAGAGGACTTTGAAATACATCCGGAGACTTTCTCGGACATTTTGTCAAGACTGCACCACTATCACCATTTTATTCCAGAAATTCTCTGAGGACTTCACCTAAAGTGAGTGAGTGAGTGCTGTGCTACTCTACCTTATTAGACATCTTATAGGAGTCATCAGGAGAAAGGGAATGCTTACGGATACAAGAATATAAGAATTAGGAGCAGGAGTAGGCCATACGGCCCCTCAAGCTTGCTCTGCCATTCATTAAGATCATGGCTGATCTTCAACCTCAACTCCACTTTCCCGCCTGATCCCCATATCCCTTGAATCTGTCCAAAAATCTGTCTATCTTAGCCTTGAATATGCTCAACAATTCAATATCCACGGCCCTTTGGGGTAGAGAATTCCAAAGATTCACAACCTTTTGAGTGAAGAAATTCATTCTCATCTCAGTCTTAAATGGTTGACCCCTTATCCTGAGACTATGCCCCCTAGTTCTAGACTCTCCAGCCAGGGGAAACAACTTGTCAGCATCTACCCTGACAATCCCCCTCAGAACCTTGTGTTTCAATGAGATCGCCTCTCATCCTTCTAAATTCCAGAGCGTATAGGCGCAATCTACTCAGTCTCTCCTCAGGACCTTCTCATTGCAGGGATCAATCTAGTGAACCTTTGTTGCACCATCTCTGAGCCAAGTATATCCTTCCTCAGATAAGGAGATCAAAACTGTACTTCAGGTGTGGTCTTACCAAAGCCCTGTACAATTGTAGCAAGACTACCTTATTCTTGTACTCCAACTCTTTTCCAATAAAGGCCAACGAACCATTTGCCTTCCTAATTATTTGCTGCAACTGCATGCTAATTCTCTGTTTCCTGTATGGGGACACCTAAATCTCTCTGAACACCAACATTTAAAAATTTCTCACCATTTATAAAAAAAAATTTAAAATCTATTTTTCTATTCTTCCTACCAAAGTGAGTAACCTCACATTTCCCCACATTATGCTCCATCTGCCACCTTATTGCCCACTCATTTAATCTGTCCCTATCCCTTTGCAGCTTTTTGTATCCTCCTCCACCTAGCTTTGTATTGTCAGCAAACATGGATACATTACACTCGGTCCCTTCATCTAAGTCATTAATACAGATTATAAATAGCTGGGGTCCAAGCACTGATCCTTGCAGCACCCCACTAGTTACAGCCTGCCAACCAGAAAGTGGTCCATTTATCCCTACTCTCTGTTTTCTGTCCGTTAACCAATCCTCTATCCATGATAATATATTACCCCCAACCCTATGAACTCTGAACAAGATTGTGTAGCAATCTTTTATGTGGCATCTTATCGAATGCTCTTTGGAAATCCAAATATACTACATCCACTGGTTCCCCTTTATCAACTTGCATCCTCAAAAAAACTCTACTAAAATTGTCAAACATGAATTCCCCTTCATGAATCAAGTTGACTCTGCCTAATATTATGATTTTCTCAGTACCCTGTTACCACTTAATCATGGATTCCATTGTTTTCCTAACGACTGCTGTCAGGCTAATTGGCCTGTAGTTCCCTGTTATATCTCTCCCTCCTTGAATGGTGCGGTTGTAACCTTCCAATCTGCTGGGAAACCTAGAATCTAGGGAACTTTAGAAGATCACAACTAATCGTCATTATATCATCTACTATCTCTGTAGCCACCTCTTTTATAACCTGAGGATGTAGGCCATCAGGTCCAAGGGGATTTGTCAACTTTTAGTCCCATTAGTTTCTCAAGTACTTTTTCTCTACTGATTAATTACTTTGAGTTCCTCACTCTCATTAGTCCCTTGGTTCCCCACTATATTTGGTATGCTTTTTGTGTCTTCTACTGTGAAGACAGATACAAAGTATTTGTTTAAGGTCTTTGCCATTTCATTATTCACGATTATAAAATTTCTCCTGTCTCAACCTCTAAGGAACATAGAAAATAGGTGCAGGAGTAGGCCATTTGGCCCTTTGAGCCTGCACCACCATTCAATATGATCATGGCTGATTATGCAACTTCAGTACCCCATTCCTGCTTTCTCTCCATACCCTTTGATCCCTTTAGCCGTAAGGGCCACATCTAACTCCCTTTTGAATATATCTAACGAACTGGCCTCAACAACTTTCTGTGGTAGAGAATTCCACGGGTTCACAATTCTCTGAGTGAAGAAGTTTCTCCTCATCTCGGTCCTAAGTGGCTTACCCCTTATCCTTAGACTGTGACCCCTGGGTCTGGACTTCCTCAATATCGGGAACATTCTTCCTGCATCTAACCTGTCTAATCCCGTCAGAATTTTATATGTTTCTATGAGATCACCTCTATTATTCTAAATTCCAGTGAATATAAGCCTAGTCGATCCAGTCTTTCTTCATATGTCAGTCCTGCCATCCCGAGAATCAGTCTGGTGAACCTTTGTTGCACTCCCTCAATAGCAAGAATGTCCTTCCTCCAATTAGGAGACCAAAACTGTATACAATATTCAAGGTGTGGCCTCACCAAGGCCCTGTACAACCACAGTCAGACCACCCTGCTGCTATACTCAATTCCTCTTGCTATGAAGGCCAACATGCCATTTGCCACCTTCACCGCCTGCTGTACCTGCATGCCAACTTTCAGTGAGGAGGAACCAATGCTTACTTTTGCTACTTTCTTCCGTTTTACATACTTGTGGAAACTCATACAATCTGTTTTTATAGTTCTTGCTAGTTACTCTCATTCTATTTTCTCCCTTTTTTAATTATTCAATTTTTTGGTCATCCTTTGCTGGTTTCTAAAGCTCTCCCAATCCTCAGGATTGCTACTATTCTTCAACATTATAAGCCTCTTTTAATCTAATACTATCCTTAACTTCTTTAGTTAGTCACAGATGGATCACTTTTCCAGTGGAGATTTATTTCTCAATGGAATGTATATATTCGTTGAGAATGTTGGAATATTCTTCAAATGTTTGCCATGCTTATCTACCATCATACCTTTTAATCTAATTTCCCAATCTACCTTAGCCAACTTCCCCCTCATACCGATGTAATTAGCTTTATTTCAGTTTAAGACTCTCGTTTCGTGCTTAAGTATGTCGCTCTCTAACTCAACGTGAAATTCTATCATGTTATGATCACTCTTTCCCCAGAGGATCCTTTACTATGAGATTACTAATGTACCCTGTTTCATAACACAATACAAGATCTAAAATGACCTGTTCCCTGGTTGGAACCATGATGTATTGTTCTAGGAAACTGTCTCAAATGCATTCCGTGAACTCATACTCCAGTGATAATGGGGGACTTCAATTATCTTATTATAGATTGGGATTGTAATAGTGTAAAGAGCAAAGAGTGGGAGGAATTCCTGAAATGTGTTCAAGAGAACTTTCTTCATCAGTGTTTCCAACCCAATGAGGAAGGAAGAAGTGCTGGATCTAGTTCTGGGGAATGAAGTGGGGCAAGTGGGAGAGCATTTGGGGAACAGTGATCATAATATCAGGATTAGCATAGTAATGGAAAAGACGAGGTACAATCAAGTGTAAAAATACTTAATTGGAGGAGGGCAAACCTCAGTGACTTGCAAAAAAGATCTGGTGGATTGGAAGCAATAATTGATGGACAGAACAGTAATTCAACAGTGGGAAGTTGTGAAAGAGGAAATGGTTCGGGTACAGAGTAGACACATTCCTATGAGGGGGAAAGGAAGGGAATTCAAACCTAGAGTGCCTGGATGACCAAAGATAGAGGTTAAAATGAGACAAAAAGGAGGTATATTAGGCATTTGAAAAAAGGAGGGAAGTTATGATAGAACTGTATAAAACACTAGTTAGGCCACAGCTAGAGTACTACGAACAGTTCTGGTCACATTATAGGAAAGATGTGATTGCACTAGAGAGGGTACGAGGAGATTAACGAGGATATTGCCAGAACTGGAGAATTTTAGCTATGAGGAAAGATTGGATAGGCTGAAGTTGTTTTCTTTGTAACAGAGGAGGCTGCGGGGAGACTTCTTTGAGGTGTATAAAATTCGAGTCTCAACGCAAAAAGCGTGAAGAAGTCAAGCGCAGGCAGCGGGAGGAACGCGCGGCAAACCAGTCCCACCCACCCCTTCCCTCAATGAATGTCTGTCCCACCTGTAACAGGGTCTGTGGCTCTCGTATTGGACTGTTCAGCCATCAAAGAACTCATTTTGGGAGTGGAAGCAAGTCTTCCTCGATTCCGAGGGACTGCCTATGATGATGATGATATATAAAATTATGAGGAGTGAAGATAGAGTGGATAGGAAGGACCTAGTTCCATTAGCAGAGAGGTTAATAACCAGAGGGCAAAGATTTAGAAGGATTAGAGGGAAATTGAGAATTTTCTTCACCCAGAGGGTGGTGAGGGTCTGGAACACACTGCCTGAAAGAGTGGTAGAGGCAGAAACGGACATTGCATTTAAAAAGTACTTGGATGTGCATTTGAAATGCAGTAACCTACAGGGCTGCAGACCAAGAATTGGAATGTTGGGATTAGGCTGGATAGCTCTTTATCATCCTACACAGACATGATGGGACGAATGGCCTCTTTCTGTTCCGTAAATTTCTATGATTGGTAATGTCAGAATACAAGCGGGGTAGACTTTCCCCAAGGCCCTTGCTGCCAGAAAATACCGCTAAGCTTCATCAGTTAACGCCGCCGAAAGTTTCCACTAATTAAAACCGCCCGGTGAGAAAATGGTTCTTACACCAAGATTCTTGGCAGTTTCTGGGTGGTTACTGCCGAAAGTAGCGAGAATGGGCGGTTCTTTAAAGAAAAATTAAAAATTTACTCCGAGGCTGAGGGGGTGGGGGTGGGAGGGAAGGGGGGGACTTAAAAAAAAATTCACATTTTAAAAACGAACATAAAAAGTTAAATATTCCCAAGATAGTTTTACAGCAATTGCCGTTTTACAATTTAAAAAACGAACCTTTAACTTACCTTTTCTTTGCGGAGTACTCACCTACCGCCCTGTTTCAGGCTGCTTCCAGAGGGCGGTTCCCTCGGCGATCTGGACAGGCTTCAGTTGAGGCCTGGCGATTCTGTCGGTGGTGCATGTCGGCGGTTTTGCTCACGCCGGTCATTTCACAATGTGGGTGGTACCATTCAAAAGGTAAGTGGGGAACTTTTGCTGGGCGGTTTCTCAGAAAAACAGCTGTACTGCTGAGAAAACCGGCCAAAAAGGCAAAAGTCTAGCCCAAGGTGTTCTAATAAACACCAGTCAGTTGTATGAGATCAAACCAGTGTGATATATTTGTATTTCACACTAGGAAAGGTAAATCAAAACTTAGTCATTAGCAGTGAACAATAACTCTGCTTCTACCTGGCTTTAGGATTCTGGGAGGAGAGCTGGCTTTTGGAATCCATAATGAAGTCTTTCTACCGACCATCACAGGACTGGGAACAGATGCACAGATTGCTAAGTGGGTTCCACTGGCTAAAGATTACCAAATTATTGGAACATATGCTCAAACAGAGCTAGGCCATGGTAAATGGACAATTTGATATTCTCATAATTGACCAGTAGGATTTCCAGCACAATTATATATATTTTATATTGTACTATTTGGTTTATGCTTTACAATTTTATTAAATCAAATTCCAGGGCACACTGCTGTTAAATGGGTTTTAGTTTTAAAAATGGGTTTTTAGTTTTTAAAAAAAGCTTCAAAGTGGAACATTGGTGTTCCAATATACCGTAGCCCAAATCAGAGGTAGTAGTTTCTGTTGATTCCCTCTCTGTGAATTCGGATCTTGGTTGTGCAGTCATCCAATTAAATTCACATATTAATTAATCATTTTCAGAAAGAGGCCAATCTGTTTGAGAACCGATTACAGACTAATTTAATAGTAATTTGCACCAGTAGCTGATATCTGGCTGATTAACAGACATTCATTATAATTGAGGTTGGCAGATAGATATTCTGCTCCAGTTGGATAAACATAGCTTTCAGTTCAGAATCTTTGTATGGTCAGAACCTCTGCTGGGCAGTGTAATATGCTTTCCTACTAACTGAACTTGACAATGAACTAAAGCCTGGGACAAGCACGTTAGCTAAACCTGCAGTAAGACTCAAGATTTGTCTATATAAGTGATGACAGCTAAAAAGAACAGTTGTCATTTGGCAATAAATCAGTCAATTTTTTTGTTTCCAACTGTAATCACTTGAATGTTCCTCCTTCTCCCTGTTTCAATGAGTGTACTTGCTGTTCATTTTAAGGCACGTATCTTCGAGGACTAGAGACAACTGCAACCTTTGACACTTCCAGCAAGGACTTTGTCCTCAACACACCAGAAGTGTCCTCAATGAAGTGGTGGCCCGGTGACTGTAAGCCTTTGAAATAGTCCACTCTCGAGACTTGCAAGTTATTTGATTCTACATATTGTTCAATTTGATTAGAATTATTTTGTGTAGAAAATGGATTTCTATCTCAAGAAAATCAATGATACTAAAGTTCATTACTATAACCATTGGGACTTGGGATGTTTTACTACATTACTACAATCTAAATGCAAGTTATTGTTGTATAATGGGCTAGATTTTGCTGGAGCGGGGCATCTCACAACACGTGCTGTCAGTTAGAATTTTTTCTGCACGCTTCAACGCTTCAAAAAAATAAATAAATAAATTGCGCCATAACTTGCTGGAAGTATAAGCTGATAATGGTGTGGCAAGGGCAATGAGGCATTTGGGACCTCGGTGAACAGCAGGACCAACTGTGTGTCTCAAACAATAAGAGTTAAGGATTGAGAAAAAAACAGAAACAATGGAGAAGGAGGGTGAATTAGAGTCAAATCTGGTATGGAAAGAGAAATAGAGAGGTAAAGAAAGATTGGTACAAAAGCAAAACACTGCGAATGCTGAAAATCTGAAATAAAAACAGAAAATGCTTGAAATACTCAACAGGTCAGGCAGCATCTGTGGAGAGAGAAACAGAGTTAATGTTTCAGGTCGATGAAATTTTGGCAGCACTGGAAACAGTTAGAGATGTAACCGATTTTAAGCAAGTGCAGGGAAAGGGGGGAGGGGAGGAAAGAACAAACGGGAAGGTCTGTGATGGGGTGGAAGGCAGGAGTTTTTCTCATTTAATCACTTCTTTGGCGAGTTTAATGGACAATTAATGTGTAAATCCAGCAAGTTCTTAAAAATAGCAAGGAGGCTAAGAGTGAGATGCCTTTTTGCGCAACAAACGGCGGAAAGGTGTAAATTGACCAGCAAGTTGGGGGATAAATATTAACATAATGGCCCATAATTTGTGGTCATCGGTGAAACATAGGTGCTCATTGCTGGCTCCGAAGAAAGCTGCTCAGAGATCTCTGGTGAGAAGTTTGCTTTTTTCGACGTTCATTTGATTTCAGTGCTCTATAATGGAAAGTCCTCGTGTGATGCTGCTGTGATGTCAATATGTTGTCTAAGCAGCCAATTACATTGCAGATTTATCACAAACATGAATGAGAAGCTGCTTTTATCCAGACTTTTAAAAATGTTAGAGAGCAAAATACAGATTAGGACTCTCATGTGGGGATAAGGTATAAACTGAAATACCATGAACAAACTTTAAAAAAATTATATATATATTTTTAAAAATGGTAATTTTTATCATAATGAAGAAATTTGACACTCCACAAATATAAAAATGAGTTTTTCAGGGCAAGACCGTTTGTTTATCAGCCAATATGCTGTTAAAACCCCAGTTATACCTATTCCAACCAGGCTGAACATTTAATGGGATATTTAACAACGATATTACTGCAGAAAAGCTCAAGATTTTCATTAGTTTCACTGATTTCACGAATTTCCAGCTATGGGGAGCACAGCGCAGCCAGCGTCGAAGCAGCGAATGACTGACCACAAGTTCAGGATTTCTGCGTTTAGATGTGCATATAGTAAATCCTGAAGTTGCGGTCAGTTTCAGAGGGGTTATGATGGTGAATACTGACCGTTCGCTGTCATTACCACCGCAAATTCTGGGCCAATCTGTTAAATTGATTGGAAGAGTCTTCATACAATCTGTGTTTCTTGTTCTCAGTGGGTAGGTCGGCAAATCACGCTGTGGTCTTGGCTCAGCTGTATACGCAGGGAATGTGCCGTGGAATGCATGCCTTTATTGTTCAGATCCGCAGCTTGGTGGACCATTCCGTTTTGCCAGGTAACACGTTGCTTATTTTCATTTCCTGACACCTTGAAAGGCTTTTCAACATATTGAAGCTTGCCTTGTTTTGATCTGGGAAGGGTGGATGGTGATAAAGCACTATTGCTATTATTATACTAATAAATTGGGATGTGCTGGACCATATAGCATACATTATACCATCATCATTGGCAGTCCCTCGGAATCAAGGAAGACATGCTTCCACTCTTAACATGAGTTCTTAGGTGGCGGTACAAGAACCACAGTCTCTGTCACAGGTGGGACAGACAGTTGTTGAGGGAAGGGGTGGGTGGGAAAGGTTTGCCGCACGCTATTTCCGCTGCATGTGCTTGTTTTCTGCATGCTCTCGGCGATGAGATTCGAGGTGCTCAGCGCCTTCCTGGATTCACTTCCTCCACTTAGGGCGGTCTTTGACCAGGGTCTCCCAGGTATCAGTGGGGATGTTGCACTTTATCAGGGAGGCTTTGAGGGTGTCCTTGTAGCGTTTCCGCTGCATACCTTTGGCTCGTTTGCTGTGAAGGAGTTCCGAGTAGAGCGCTTGCTTTGGGAGTCTCGTGTCTGGCATGCAAACTATGTGGCCTGCCCAGCGGAGCTGATCAAGTGTGGTCAGTGCTTCAATGCTGGGGATGGGAGCAGTATATGTAGGGCACACAGTCACAAAATAGTGGTGATACATACACCTGTGCAAATTAGGGTCTTGTTCCATTCGGCATTCCGCTTCCTGCTCCCCCCCCCCCCCAGTGCTGCAGTTGATATTTTTTGGATGGAACAAATACATTATTGTTTCTTGAATCTCGTAGAAAATGCCTACTGGACCACATGAGGCCATTCCCAGCACGGCAACATATTTATGCTGCATATTTCAGTGCAAATAAAATGAATGTTAATACTTTAATATTTAGTTGGTGATGACAAATATTATTCTAGGTCTATGACTAAAGTAGCATTTGAAGGGCACACGTGCCTCAACATGGCCGCCAATACAAAATTTATAAATCTGTCCTGTGTTACTGTGAAAAAGTGACATGCAGGAATTATTTATTATATAGAATTACATAGACAATAAGCACAGAAACAGGCTACACTGCCGTTTATGCTCCACTCTTCCCATCCCTTCTCATCTCACTCTCAGCATAACCCTCTATTCCTTTTCTCCTTTATATGCTTAACTAGCTTCCCCTTAAATGCATCCATACTATTCGTCTCAATTACTCTCTGGGTAAAGACGTTTCTTTTGAATTCCCTATTTGATTTCTCAGTGACTATCATATATTGATGGCCTTTAGTTTTGCTCTTCTCCACAAGTGGTAACACTTTCTCTGTGTCTTCTCTATCAAAACCGTTCATAATTTTAAAGACCTCTATTAACTCACCCATCAGCCTTCTCTTTTCAAGAGAAAAAAGACCCAGCCAGTTCATCCTTTCCGGATAGATATAACCTCGCAGTTCTGGTATTATACTTGTAAAGCTTTTTGCACCCTCTCAGGCACCTCTATATCCTTTTTATAATATGGCGACCAGAACTGTAGACCGTACTCTTTTAAGTGTGGTCGAACCAAGGTTCAATACAAGTTTAGCACAAGTACAACCCATTAAGGTAGCAAATATTTGGCATATACAAGCATGACCAAGGAGGCTTGGTGCTTCGAATCCCTAATTGCCCTTAAGGAGGTGGTGGTGAGCCACCTTCTTCAACCGCTGCAGTTCATGTGGTGAAGCTACTCCCACAGTGCTGTTAGGGAGGGTGTTCCAGGATTTTGACTGAGCGCCGATGAAGGAATGGTGATATATTTCCAAGTCAAGATGGTGGGTGACTTGGAGGGGTACTTGCAGGTGATGGTGTTCCCATGTGTCTGGTGCCTTTGTCCTTCTAGGTGGTAGAGGTTGCAGATTTGGGAGGTGCTGCTGAAGAAGCCTTGGCGGGTTGCTGCAGTGCATCTTGTAGATGGTACGCCGGTGGTGGAAGGAGTGAATGTTTAACGTGGTGGATGGTGTGCCAGTTAAGAGGATTGCTGTGTCCTGGATGGTGGCGAACTTCTTGAGTGCTGTTGGAGCGGCACTCATCCAGGCAAATTGGACAGTATTCAGACACATTCCTGACTTGTGCCTTGTAGATGGTGGAAAGGCTTTGGTGATTCAGGAGGTGAGACACTGTCCTGCTCTTCTTGCTATGTATTTATGTGGCTGGTCCAGTTAAAGATCTGGTCAATGGTGACCCCCAGGCTGTTGATGGTGGAGAATTCAGTAATGGTAATGCCGTTGAATGTCATGGGGAGGTGGTTAGACTCTCACTTGATGGAGATAATCATTGTCTGGCATTTGTGTGGTGTGAATGTTACTTGCCACTTATCAGCCCAAGCCTGAATGTAATCCATGTCTTGCTGCATGCAGGCATGGACTGCTTCATTTTCTGAGGAGTTGCAAATGGAACTGAAGACTCTGCAATTATCAGCAAACATCCCCACTTCTGACCTTTTTATAAGAACATAATAGGAGTCGGAGTAGGCCATTTGGCCCCTCGAACTTGCTCCGCCATTAATAAGATCATGGCTGATCTGATCTTGGGCTCAGCTCCACTTCCCTGCCCGCTCCCCATAGCCCTTCATCCCTTTATCGTTCAAAAATCTGTCTATCTCCACCTTAAATATATTCAATGATCAAGCCTCCACAGCTCTCTGGGGCAGAGAACTCCACAGATTTACGACCCTCAGAGAAGAAATTTCTCCTCAACTCAGTTCTAAATGGGTGACCCCTTATTCTGAAACGATGTCTCCTAGTTCTAGATTCCCCCATAAGGGGAAACATTCTCTCTGCATCTACCATGTCGAGCCCCCTCAGTATCTTGTATGTTTCAATAAGATTACCTCCTATTCTTCTAAACTCCAATGAGTATAGGCCCAACCTGCTCAACTTTTTCTCATAAGTCAACCCATTCATCCCAGGAATCAACCAAGTGAACCTTCTCTGAACTGCCTCCAATGCAAGTATATCCCTCCTTTTAAATAAGGAGAACCAAACTGTGTGTAGTACTCTAGGTGTGGCCTCACCAATACCCTGTACAGTTGTAGCAGGACTTCCCTGCTTTTACACTCCATCCCCTTTGCAATAAAGGCCAACATTCCATTTGCCTTCCTGATTACTTGCTGTACCTAAATACTAACCTTTTGTGTCTTATGCACAAGGATCCCCAGGTTCTTCTGCACTGCAGCATTCTGTAATCTCTCTCCATTTAAATTATAATTTGCTTTTTTATTTTTCCTGCCAAAGGGGATAACCTCACACTTTCTCACAGTATACTCCATCTGCAAAATTTTTGCCCATTCACTTAACCTGTCTATGGCCCCAAGTTTCCACACGCGGCAAAAAAGGTGCACCTCAGAGCTGGGCGCCTGTTTTTCGCGCCGAAAACGGCACCGGAAAAAAAGTGCGGTATTCTCGAGCTCCTTGGAGCTCGATGTCTGCTTGGCACGGCGCACAGGGGGCGGAGCCTACCACTCGCGCCAATTTTGTAAGTAGGAGGGGGTGGGTACAATTGAAATGAGGCTTCTTGGTGCCGGCAACCCTGCGCGTGCGCGTTGGAGCGTTCGCGCATGCGCAGTCTGAAGTAAACATTGGCACTCGGCCATTTTTAAAAGTACTGCAGAAAAAGTGAAGATTTGTTTCTTGGACCCCTGCAAAGGCTTGTATTTTAATTTTCTTGATATTTCTGTGTGTGAGGGAGTGCTTTTAGCAGCACTGCTGAATAAATCACCACCTGAAATCAGTGAGTTCAGCTTTTCACTGCTAAACTTGCAGAACTGGTGCCTGCAAATTAAGGACTGTGCGTTTGGAGAAATAAAAGTGCCAATTCAACTTTGCAATGGATCAACGTTCACCAAGAACAAAGAATTTCTTGCATGAGGAAGCAAACCATTGCATAATATGTGGTGTTGACAATGCAGCACCCATTCTGCAAATTTAAATATACAGATGTCGATGTGGCTGCCTCTCCCTGTCCAAATGGCCTCAGTCAGTCCCCCTCACAGCTCGAAGGCTGCTGCTGTTCTTTCTTCGGCTCCCGACCAGCCACTGACGCCGCTGCAATCCCATGGCCGAATGACCTCACGTCCGCTCCTGATTCTTTGGCTGTCTTCGAGCCACTGACGCCGCCCCATAAGCGTGGCCGAACGGCCTAAAGAATTTTAAATCTGCAGCTGCGTGTGTCCTGTGTTCATTCTTCGGCTCCCGGCCAGCCACTCACGCCGCTGCAATCCCATGGCCGAATGGCCTCGAGTCCTTCCAGGTGCTGCATCTTCGCGGGGAATGAAGGCCTGCCTCAAGCACCGCAGCTCAGCTTGAAGGCTGCTTGCTGCCTGCCGCTGCCGTCGAGACGAGACACTGACGCCACACCACTGCCTGTCTCCAACATGAAAGGCCTGCCTCAAGCACTGCAGCTCAGCTCGAAGGCTGCTTGCTGCCGCTGCCGTCGAGACACTGACGCCACACCGCTGCCTGAAAGGCCTGCCTGAGGCACTTTCACACAGGTAGGAACATGGTTTATTTAATCTTTTCTTTGCTTATAAATTTTTATTCAGGTTGGATTTATTTGTATAATATTTGTATAAGTATAACTAAGGATTGATTGTAGAATTTAATGACTTCCCTTCCCCCCCCCCCCCCCCCCCCCCCACCCCACCTCGTTCCTTATGCCTAATTTGTAACCTGCACCTGATTTTTTAAAGTGTAAGACAAGGTTTTTTCAAGCGTACAAAAATCTTCACTTACTCCATTCTAAGTTAGTTTGGAGTACGTTTTCACTGTGGCAACTTTGAAATCAGGCTTCAGTGGCCGGACATGCCCCCTTTTGAAAAAAAAATTCTGTTCCAAAGTGAAACTGTTCTACCTGACTAGAACTGGAGGAAACTAAATGTGGAAAATTCCGATTTCTAAGATACTCCGTTCTACACCAGTTGCTCCTAAAAATCAGGAGCAAATCATGTGGAAACTTGGGGCCAAAATCCCTTTGCAGATTCTTTGTGTCCTCCTCACAACTTGCTTTCCCACCCACCTTTGTATCCTCAGCAAACTTGGCTACATTACACTCGGTCCCTTCATCCATATAGATTGTAAATAGTTAAGGCCCCAGCACCGATCCCTGTGGCACCCCACCAGTTACCATTTGCCAACCGGAAAATAACCCATTTATCCCGACTCTCTGTTTTCTGTAAGATAGCCAATCCTCTATCCATTACCTCCAACCCCGTGAGCTCATATCTTGTGCAGTAACCTTTTACGTGGCACCTTATCGAATACCTTCTGGAAATCCAAATACACCACATCCACTGGTTGCCCCTTATCCACTCTGCTAGTTACATCTTCAAAGAACTCCAGCAAATGTGTCAAGCATGATTTCCCTTTCATAAAACCATGCTGACTCTGCTTGACTATTCTTTTCCAAATGTCCTGCGACTGCTTCCCTAATAACGGACCAGCATTTCCCAGCGACAGATGTTAGACTAACTGGTCTATAGTTTCCTACTTTCTGTCTCCCCTTTTTTTAAATAGGGGCATTACATTTGCGGTTTTCCAATCTGCTGGGACTTCTCCAGAATCCAAGGAATTTTGATAGATTGCAACCAATGCACCCACAACCCCTGCCGCTACTTCTTTTAGGATCCTAGGATGCAGGCCATCAGTTCCAGGGAACTTGTCCACTTTTAGTCCCATTATTTTACCAAGTACTTTTTCTGTAGTGATAATTGTTTTAAGTTCCTCCCTTCCTATAGCCCCTTGATTATCTATTATTGGGATGTTTTAAGTGTCTTCTACCTTGAAGACTGATACAAAATATTTGTTCAAAGTCTGCTATTTCCCTGTTCCCCATTATTAATTCCCCGGTCTCATCCTCTAAGGGACCAACGTTTACTTTAGCTACTCTCTTCCTTTTTATATACCTGTAGAAGTTCTTATCTGTTTTTATATTTCTTAGTTTACTCTCATAATCTATCTCTTTTTTTTAGTTGCCCTTTGCTGTTTTTTTAAAATTCCCAATCCTCTGGCCTCCCACTAATCTTGGCAACATTGTATGCCATTGTTTTCAATTTGATACCATCCTTTACTTCCTGAGTTAGCCACGGATGGTTCTTCCTTCTCTTAAAGTCTTTCCTTCTCACTGAAATATATTTTTGTTGAGAGTTATGAAATATCTCCTTAAATGTCTGCCACTGCTTATCAACCATCTTACACTTTAATCTATTTTCCCAGTCCACTTTAGCCAACTCTACCTTCATACCTTTGTAATCTCCTTTACTTAAGATCAGGACACTGGTTTGAGATCCAATTTTCTCACCATCAAACTGAATTTGAAATTCAACCATGCTATGATCACTCTTTCCTAGAGGATCCTTTAATATGAGATCATTTATTAATCCTGTCATCATCATCATCATAGGCAGTCCCTAGAATCGAAGATGACTTGCTTCCACGTCAAAAAGTTCACAGGTGTTTCAATAAAGGACCTAAAATTCCAGATCCAAACTAAATCATGAAGGGTGGAAGATGCCTGTGCTTCGATTTTTTTAGTGTGGTGACCGTTGCACACCAGGTACCACGTCGGCTTGACACAGCTAGGTCTTGGTACAGTAGCAAGGATTAACCAAGACGACTGGAGACCTGCTCTGCTGCACAGACCTAGTGCGCACACATATCGCAGTGTGCTGCTCCTGGGCCCCGATCACGTCCCTCTACAATCTCTCGCCGCTCCTGCAGTACCTGCCCACACTCCAATCACCGACCTGGACCTTGATGACGTCACTCTTCACTGCCGTTGCTCTCCTGCTGCAGCACGTGCTGCTCCCTGGAGTGGTACACTGCCACGCTGCCCCTTCCATTCCCTGGCCTGCTCCGATGGTGCAGGCCGGGGGCCGCTCAGACTGCTGGGCTCGGCTGCCACGCTGCTCCTTCCACTCCCCGGACCTCAATGGTGTCCACCAGCTCCCACATGTTGCAGCAATAACAGATCGCCTTCCCTGCCATCTTTAATTTATTTAATTAATTACGTTTTCAAGTTTTGAACGTTTAATTATGATGGAGGGATGATCATTGATGAAGCAGCTGGCTGGGCCTAGACACTGCTCTGAGGAACTCCTGCAGCAATGTCCTGGGGCTGAGATAATTGACCTCCAACAACCACAACGATCTTCCTTTGTGCTAGGTATGACTCTAGCCAGTGGAGAGTTTTTCCCCGATTCCCATTGACTTCAATTTTATTAGGGCTCCTTGATGCCACACTCAGTGAGCAGATTATTGGTGAGTAAGTGCCACTTGATAGCACTGTCAACGACACCTTCCATCACTTTGCTGAAGTGCTCTTCCAGAGAGCCGGCACGGGCTCGATGGACTGAATGGCCGCCTTCTGTGCTGTAAGCATTATATGATTCTATGATTGATGGGGCGGTAATTGGCCAGATTTGCTTTGTCCTACTTTTTGTGGACAGGACATACCTAAGCACTTTTCCACATTGTTGGGTAGATGCAGTGTTGTCGCTATACTGGAACAGCTTGGCTAGAGTTGCGGCTACTTCTGAAGCAAAAGTCTTCAGCACTACAACTGGGATGTTGTCAGGGCCCATAGCCTTTGCTGTATCCAGTGTGCTCTGCCGTTTCTTGATATTTCGTGGAGTGAATTGAATTGGCTGAAGACTGGTTTCTGTGATGGTGAGGAGCTCGGGAGGAGGCCAATATAGATCATTCAGCTTTGTCTTTTGCACTTGTGTGCTGGGCTCTGCCATCATTAAGGATGGGCACATTCATGGAGCCTCCTCCTCCTGTTAGTTGTTTAATTGTTCACCACCATTCATGACTGGATGTGGTAGGACTGCAGAGCTTTGATCTGATCTGTTGATTGTGGGATCACTTAGCTCTGTCTATAACATGCTGCTTCTGCTGTTTAGGATGCATGTAGTCCTGTATTGCAGCTTCGCCAGGTTGTTTCCCAGGACTGAACATTCTTCAGTGAATTTCTTATCCATTCCGAGGTATTACCCTGAATCTCCACAACTTTGAGTTTAATTAATAGCCTTTTGTGTGAAATTTTATGGAAAGCCTTTTGGAAATCCAGGCAAACCACATCATAGGGTTCATCTATGACCAATCGGATTGCTTATTACCGCAAAGAAATTGAGAAGACTTCTAAACCCATGTTGTTAATTGCTGTACAGATGATCCTCCAACTTGCTTTTGATAATTTGACTCCCTTACATGGAACAGAAGTAAGATTAATGGTTCTGTATTGCCTTGTGCCATTTTTATCACCTTTTTGAATATGGGCACCCCATTGGTCTGTTTCCAAACTCAGTCATAAAAGGAGAATCAGTGGGTGCCCACTGGCTCCCTCATAATAATGATCAGTGCCTCACACATCTCCCTAGTCTCTCTCTGCACTCTGGAATAAATACCATCTATCCCTGGGGATTTATTTGTTTATAGCCCATTTAACCTGTCAAAATTTTCCCAGCTTCTCTGCCTTCCAAATTGCTGTAAGTTTTGCTAATTAACTATAAATCGTCAATTTGTCAAGACTGTTAGCAGGTAAATGTTTATTTTAAGTAACCTAGTCTTTGTAGTCAACATAGAAGTCCTTTATTGCATCATATTCTCCTGATAACAGATGCTATTGCTGATGTATTTTATGTGATTCCAGGTATCAAAATTGGAGATATTGGTCCAAAGATGGGCTTTGAACATGTTGACAATGGATATTTAATGATGCAAAATGTCCATATTCCCAGGGAAAATATGCTGAGCAGATACAGTGAGGTGTAAATCATTAAGTGATTTATTATAAGGCATCATTTTTAACTAGAGTTTTTCAATAATCTTCTTGCATACAAATCCACTTTGTTAATTATGTTTCTAACAGAATAAAATAGTGGAATATATAGCTGTAAACGAGCCTATTCTGCAATTATATATTTCTCAAAGCTGAAAGTAAAATTAACAATTTATACCTTTACAAAATGGAATACAGTCTATATAAGTAAAGGAGAAACAATGAATGCTGAAAATCGCCAAATAAAATTGGAAAATACTTGAAATACATAGAGAATCTGAAGTTTAAAAAAAAAAAAAATCTTTCTGGGATGTGGTGTCGCTGGCAAGGCCAGCATTTATTGCCTGTCCCTAGTTGCCTTTGAAAAGGTGATGGTGGGCTGCAGTCTGTGGTGAAGGTGCTCCCACAATGCTGTTAAGCAGGGAGTTCCAGGAATTTGACCCAGCAACAATGAAAGAATGGCAGTATATGTCCAAGTCAGGTGTATGATGTGGAGGGGACCTTGGAGATGATGGTGTTTTCATGAGCCTGCTGCCCTTTTCCGCCTAGATGGTAGAGGTTGCCCATTTGGGAGATACTGTCGAAGAAACCTTGGCGGTTGCTGCAGTGCATCCCGCCCAGTGCATCGGTGGTGGAGGGAGTGGATGTTTAAGATGGTGGACGGGCTGCTGATCAAGTGGACTGCTTTGTTCCGGATAGTGCTGAGCTTTTTGAGTTTTGTTGGGGCTGCATGTATCCAGACAAGTCCTTGCAGCCGATGGAGAGGCTTTGGGTAGTCGGGAGGTGAGCCACTTGCCTCCGAATACCCAGCCTCTGACTGCTCTAGCAGCCACAGAATTTATGTGGCTGATCCAGTTGTTTCAGGTCAATGGTGCACCCCAGATAGATAGAAAGAAAGACTTGCATTGATTATAGTGCCTTTTACAACCTCATGACATCCCAAAGCGCTTTACTTTTGAATTGTAGTCAAAACACAGCAGCCAATTTGCGCACAGCAAGCTCCCACAAACAGCAAAGTGATAGTCAGGTAGTCTGTTTTTAGGATGCTGATAGTGGGGGACTCGGCGATGGTAATGCTATTGAATATCATGGGGAGCTGGCTAGATGCTCTCTTGTGAAAAGTAAAAAATAGGATAATGTTTTGGGTGTTCTTTTGAACCTGGTGATGGTGAGCACAGCAACTAGTGCTGAGTTTGCACATGTGAAAGGCAGCCTTGCCAAGTTTCAGTTCTACATTCTCTTCCAAATACTGGTACTCTGATGATATGCCAGTCCTGTCTCGTAGAATGTAAATAACACATGCATTTCATCACACAGTACAATGTTCAATATTTCAGACTGTTAGTTTCTTGTTACACTTGGAAATCCAGGTTTTGCATAAATCTCTGTTGCCATTTCAGGTTACTTCAGATGGCAGCTATATTAAACAAGGATCTGACAGAATCAATTACATCACCATGGTGTTTACTCGTGTGAGGATAATATCTAGAGAACTGGTGTCTGCTCTTTCTAAAGCCTGTGTTATCGCTATTCGATATTCTGTTGTGAGACGTCAGTCAGAATTAAAGCCTGGGTATGTTCAAAGACTGAGTTCAATGTGATTTAATAAATATTGGGGGAAGCAAGTGGGTTCGCTTACTTATTGACTGTTCTTTAAAGTGTTTTTATTGTTGCTACAGGTTTTATTTCCAAACTAAAAGTAACACAACTACAGGAACTTTGTCAGTTTTTTGATCTGAAAGCTGTTTTGATGAAAGTACAAGGAAAGTCTCTTAACAGGATGTTTCTGTGATGATCACATCATAAGAATATAAGAATTTTTAAGAACATAAAAGGTCATGAGGTCCAGCAAACTCACTGTTTGACTAATGGAACAACCCACTTACATGCTTTCTCACCATATCCCTCGATCCTGTTTCTTTCCTGAAATGTAAAATTAAAAGCTTTTCTCTGGTACCTTGTTCCACAAGTTTATTACTCACTGCGTATAAAAGAGTTCTTCCTGGCAGCCTCTTTTACTCCTAATTTCTTAATTTTTACCTGTGTGCCTTTGTTATTTGAATCCTTAACCAGACTGAACACTGGTTTAATCAGTTTCAACAGTTAATCTCCATAATATGGAGAACATCAATTATGTCACCACAAAATCTCCCCTTTTTTTCCAAAAAAAATAAACCCAATTTCCATAACCTTTCCTAATATCTTATATTTCTAATACCCAGAATTATATTCGTTGCACACATCTTTATTCTTTCAAAGGCAATAAAATCCTTCCCACAATCCGATGATAACTGGACGCAGTACACCAGATGGGGTCTGACCAACATCTTGTACAGTATCAGTACATTGTACTCCATCCCTCTGTGGATACTTGTATTCTTTTTTCACTGCAGTCAAGTTCTGATTTCATAGTTTTAAATAATTTTACCATTAGCAATGTATCTATTAACTGAGTTGTCAGAAAATAAGGCTTTTAATGAGAAGAGGGAATTAGTTCCTGCAGGGAAAACCTCTAACAAAAATAAAACTATGTCAAAGGTGAGCCAGCTAAAAGGACAAATAATATCTGGACTGATTCAACATGTGCAATAAGATTCAGCATTGTGATTAATGATTTTGAAGTTATGATCTGCCCTCAGTGAAATGGAGGCAAAAATTCTAGACTACCAGACCCAGCAACAGAAGCTTCTTCCCCAGCTAGCAACAACTTTTGCTTGTCATTTCATGGCCTCTTCCTTGGAAGCCTTTTGCAACCAAGTGAATGTACAGATCAAAACCAAGGGAGATGCCTCCTCTCTGCCTGAGGTAAGATAATTCATCTTCATGCTACCAGACAATTTTAAGATTGTGCAGGCACAACAACTTGTTCCCTGAACATTAATGAGGACTGAAACAATTGAATCTGCTGGATTGTCCTTTAAAATAATTGATACTAAAAATACAAACAATGCCACAGGTGATTTACTATATATAATATATCCCTGGCTGATTTCCTGAGGCATTGCTTCTGGTACACCAGCAGATATGCCATTTGTTATGTAGGAACATAAGAACAGGAGTAGGCCATTGAGCCCCTCGAGCCTGTTCCGCCATTCAGTGAGATCATGGCTGATCTGCGAACTAACTCCATATACCCACCTTTGGCCCATAACCCTTAATACCTTTGGTCAACAAAAATCTATCAATCTCCGATTTAAAATGAACAAATGATCTAACATCAATTGCCGTTTGCGGAAGAGAGTTCTGAATTTCTACCACCCTTTGTGTGTAGAAGTGTTTCCTAATTTCACTCCTGAAAGGTCTAGCTCTAATTTTTAGACTATGCCTCATAGTACTAGAATCCCCAACCAGCTGAAATAATTTCTCTCTTACCCTATCTGTTCCCCTTAATACCGTGAAAACTTTGATCAGATCACCCTTTAACCGTGTAAGTTCTAGGGAATACAACCCTAATTTGTGTAATCTCTCCTTGTAATTTAACCCTTAGAGTCAGTCTATCATTCTGGTAAACCTACGCTGCACTCCCTCCAAGGTCACTATATCCTTCCTAAGGTGTGGTTGCCAGAGCTCTCAGTACTCCAGCTGTGGTCTAACCAGGGCTATAGCTGCAGCATAACCTCTATCCCCTTGCATTCTAGTCCTCTTGATAGAAAGGCCAGCATTCTGAGCTTTTTTGATTATTTTCTGTACTCGTTCATGACATTTTAATGATCTACGTACCTGGACCCCCAAGTCATTATGGACCTCTACTGTTTTTAGCTTATCACTATTTAGAAAGTATCTTGTTCTATCCTTTTTAGGTCCAAAGTGGATGACCTCACATTTGCCTACATGGAAATCCATTTGCCATAGTTTTGTCCATTCACTTAATCTATCGGTATCCCTTTTGTAATTTTATGCTTCCATCCAAACTGCCTACAGTGCCATCTATCTTTGTGTCATCGGCAAATTTGGATATATGACTTTCTATGTTATCATCTAAGTCGTTAATAAATACTGTGACTAGTTGAGGCCCCAAAACAGATCCCAGCGGAACACCACTAGTCACATCCTGACAATTTGAGTACTTGCCCATTATCCCTACTGCCTGTCTCGTGCCACTCAGCCAATTTCCTAACCAGATCAAAAATTTGTCCTCAAATCCTTGGGCTTCTACCTTAGTTGACAATCTCTTGTGCGGGAGTTTATAAAATGCCTTCTGGAAGTCTATATAAATAACATCCATAGACATTCCCCTGTCCATTACTTTAGTCACCTCAAAAAATTCAATCAGGTTTGCCGGGCATGGCTTACCTTTCACAAATCCATGCTGGCTCTCTGATCAACTGAAAATGTTCAAGCTGTTCAGTCACCCTATCCTTAATTATACACTCTAGCAATTTCCCAACAACAGATGTTGGGCTAACTGGTCTATAATTCCCTGGTTTCCCCCTCTCGCCATTCTTGAATAGCAGAGTGACATGCGCAATTTTCCAATCTAAAGGAACAGTTCTGAATCGAAAGAACTTTGCAGATGCCCCAACTTTAATCTTCCAATGTGCTGACCTACTTCCTTTAAAACCCTGGGATGGAAACTATCTGGTCCTGGGGATTTGTTACTCTTTAGTGCCACTATTTTCTTCATTACTGTTATTTTACTTACATTAATTTTATTGACTCCCTGTCCCTGGTCCACTTAGTTTCCTTGGGATTTTTGTAATTGTACAATATATTATCAGTGGTTTATGGTGACTTAAAAATAAGTGAGTTTTGAGTTCTGGGAATGGTGTGTCAGGGGTCTGTGAACAAGAGCAGTGAATGGTTTGGGAGCATCTAGGGGTGCCATGCTCTGGGAGTATTGGGGAAGGAAATGCGTTGCCATTGGATTATTGGAAGGAAATGCTACATACTTGAGCAATTCATGACCTTCAATTCACCCCTGTCTCACCTGTGATGGGAACTGTGGCTCTTGTATTGGTCTGTTCAGCCACCTAAGGACTCATTCTAAGAGTGGAAGCAAGTCTTCCTCGATTCCGAGGGACTGCCTATGATGATAAGATGTTGGACAATGAGTTGGTGGTAATCTGGTGCAGAAGTAATGGGAAGTTGTGAGGGTCTTGAACAATTGGTGAGTGAGGTCCAAGAGGATTAATGGGGTATAGTTTAGAATAATTTGGGGGGTGGGTTGCGTCTAGTATCTGATAGCATTTTGTTTGGGGGGGAAGTGCAAGTGAATGAACTCTTAGCGCCATCATCAATTTTTTTTCTTTTTTCTCCCTCACACAAGTTTAGATACAGTGCTTTTCCAACATCACGCTAGGAAACTTAAATAAGTAAAACAATGCTGATACTGGGAAAGTCCTATTGCTGTGTTCCTGCTCATACCTGGGAGCTGGCTTTAAGTTATTTGACTGATGACTTGCTCATAGTAACTTGGCACTGATGCTCTTTTACTAAAATGGTAAAAGAGCAGAAACTTCAATCTGGTGCATAGCTATAAAGGTTTGTTCTGTTGTGAGGAGGAGGAATTGGCACAGGTGCAGGCCATATTTTAGAACCCTCCATGGAGATGGAGCTGTAGGGATTCACTCGAGTTAAGTACAGGTTTAATAAATAGATGAGTTTTTAAACATGATGGTTATGAATTTTTTAACAGCATGGCAGAAGTAGCATAACAAAGTGAATGTTAAATTGTATGTTTTTTATGTATTAGAAAGAAATAACTTGCATTTATTTATTGCCTTGCACATCCTTCAGATGTCCTAAAGCAGCACAGCCAATGAATTACTTTTGAAGTGTATTCACTATTGTTATGTTGGCAAACAGGGCAGCCCATTTGTGCACAGAAACGTCTTACAAATAGCAATAAGATAAATGACCAGTCAATCTATTTTTGTGGTGTTGATGGAGGGATAATTATTGGTAATTGTTATTTTTCAAATAGTACTAAGGAATCTTGTACATAAACCTGAGGCCTTGTTTTAACATGTCATCCGAAGACAGCAGCTCTGACAGTATACAGCACTCTCGGTACCTGTACTGCATTGAAGTGTCAACCTGAGAGGGCTGTGAATCTTTGGAATTCTCTGCCCCAGAGGGCTGTAGATGCTGAGTCTCTGAATATATTCAAGGCTGAGATAGCTAGATAGATTTTGAGTTTAGGGGAATCAAGGAATATGGAGATTGGGCGGGATAGTGGAGTTGAGGTTGAATAGCTGAGCAGGCTCGAAGGATCATAGGGCCTACTCCTGCTCCTATTTCTTACGTTCTTAAAAAGCTGTCCGTCTTCCAAACCAATGCTCAAACTAAGAAGAATCCTAAACTTTTAAGTAACAATTGTGTTCTGTATAACTAGGATAGAAAGGTGTTGAGTGATGTCATGTGGGGATTAATGCCTGTTCATATGTTGGCTCTGCTCTACAAAAATGACCTGAGTGCAGAAACCAATATTAAAGTTAGCAAATTTACAACCAACACCAAAATAGGTGAAGCAATGGATACGGAGGATGCAGTTAAATATTTTCAGAAGGACTTGGGTCAGTTATGCAATTGGGCAGACAAATTACAAACTACATTTAATACTGTAACATAAAGTCTTGCACACTGTTGGAAAAAGGTTCAATATAAATATAAAAGAAATTAAAATAGAATTAGAAGAGGGAGATTTAGAAAATAATCTAGGAGTAATAATAGATTGATCACTTCTAATTTGGCAAAGTTATTAAAAAAAGGAAATATAGCCAGCACAGGAGAGTACGTGACTTGCGTTCATGATAAGGCACTGGTCAGACTGCGCAGTTCCATTCTAGTCATCATCCTACAAAAATCATGTACACCATTTGGATAGGATGCAGAAACACACAAGAAGAATAACCCCAAACGTGAAAGTAATTAACTATAAGGAAGATTAGAGAAACTCAGGGCCCAAGTTTCCACAAGAAAAAAAACGGGCGCCCGTCCGAGCTGGGCGCCCGTTTTTCGCGCCTAAAACGGCGCCTAAAAAAATCCTCGGTATTCTCCACCGACTTACAGGTCCTCTGGCCCTCGGCGCAGCCAGCACAAGCTGTGGGGGGGGCAGAGCCAGGTCCCGGCGCTGAAAACAGTGCTGGGACCTCTGCACATGCGCGCTACAGTCGGCACGCAAGTGCAGTAGCTACAGGCCCCGAACTGTGTGGGAGGGGCCCGAAGCACATAGAAACATAGAAAATAGGTGCAGGAGTAGGCCATTCGGCCCTTCTAGCCTTCACCGCCATTCAATGAGTTCATGGCTGAACATTCAACTTCAGTACCCCATTCCTGCTTTCTCGCCATACCCCTTGATCCCCCTAGTAGTAAGGACCTCATCTAACTCCTTTTTTGAATATATTTAGTGAATTGGCCTCAACAACTTTCTGTGGTAGAGAATTCCACAGGTTCACCACTCTCTGGGTGAAGAAGTTCCTCCGCATCTCGGTCCTAAATGGCTTACCCCTTATCCTTAGACTGTGACCTCTGGTTCTGGACTTCCCCAACATTGGGAACATTCTTCCTGTATCTAACCTGTCTAACCCCGTCAGAATTTTAAATGTTTCTATGAGGTCCCCTCTCATTCTTCTGAACTCCAGTGAATACAAGCCCAGTTGATCCAGTCTTTCTTGATATGTCAGTCCCGCCATCCCGGGAATCAGTCTGGTGAACCTTCGCTGCACTCCCTCAATAGCAAGAATGTCCTTCCTCAGGTTAGGAGACCAAAATTGTACACAATACTCCAGGTGTGGCCTCACCAATGCCCTGTACAACTGTAGCAACACCTCCCTGCCCCTGTACTCAAATCCCCTTGCATGCAGCCCCTAGCCCTGGCTGAATGGCCTCACTGGGGCTGCGTGGATAAGGCTCCTCCCACGGCCAGCTCCTGCTCCCCGCCCCCGACAAGACCCGACACCCGGACACCCGCTCCCCGCCCCCGCCGACCAGACCCTACCTGACACCCGCCCGCCCCCCCCCCCCGCCGACCAGACCTGACCCGATACCCACTCTCCCCCCCCCCCCCCCCCCCCCCCCCCGCCGCCGACCAGACCCGACTCGACCCCCCCCCCGCCTACCAGACCCGACACCCGCCCCCGCTCACTCTCTCTCTCTCTCTCTCTATCTCTCTCTCTATCTCTCTCTCTCTCTCTCTCTCTCTCTCTCTCTCTCTCCTCCCTTCCCCCCCCCTCTCTCTCTCTCCCTCCCTCTCTCTCTCTCTCTCTCTCCCCCTCTCCCTCCCTCCCCTCTCCCTCCCTCCTCTCTCTCTCTCTCTCTCTCTCTCTCTCTCTCTCCCCTCTCTCCCTCGCTCCCTCCCCTCTCGCTCCCTCCCTCCCTCCCCTCTCGCTCGCTCCCTCCCTCCCTCCCCTCGCTCGCTCCCTCCCTCCCTCCCCTCTCGCTCGCTCCCTCCCCTCTCGCTCGCTCCCTCCCCTCTCGCTCGCTCCCTCCCCTCTCGCTCGCTCCCTCCCCTCTCGCTCGCTCCCTCCCCTCTCGCTCGCTCCCTCCCCTCTCGCTCGCTCCCTCCCCTCTCGCTCGCTCCCTCCCCTCTCGCTCGCTCCCTCCCTCCCTCCCCTCTCGCTCGCTCCCTCCCTCCCTCCCCTCTCGCTCGCTCCCTCCCTCCCTCTCTCTCTTTCTCTCGCTCCCGCTCAACGACACGAACGGCTTTCTCTCCCCCCCCCCCCCCTCCCCTCCCTGAAGCACTTTCACATAGGTAGGAAGATGGTTTATTTAATCTTTTCTTGGCTTATAAATGTTTATTCAGGTTAGATTTATTTGTATAATATTTGTAGAAGTATAAATAAGGATTTATTGTAGAATTTAATGAGTTCCCTTCCCCCTCCCCCCCCCCCCTCCCCCCCACCTCGTTCTGGACACCTAATTTGTAACCTGCGCCTGATTTTTAAATGTGTAGAACAGGTTTTTTCAGTTCTAGAAAAATCTTCACTGGCTCCATTCTACTTTAGTTTGGAGTACATTTTCACTGTGGAAACTTTCAAATCAGGCGTCAGTGGCCGGACACGCCCCCTTTTGAAGAAAAAATTCTGTTTTAAACTAGAACTGTTCTACCTGACTAGAACTGCAGAAAAAAAAATGTGGAGAATTACGATTTCTAAAATAGTCCGTTCTCCACCAGTTGCTCTTAAAAATCAGGCGCGAATCATGTGGAAACTTGGGCCCTCAGACTCTACAGTTTAGAAACAAGAAGGTTAAGAGGGACCTCATCATGATGCATATAAAGTAATAAATGACCAGGATGAAGTACACCTGGAATGTTATTTCAAAGTAAATCAGTGTCTACACAATGTTGCCAGTAAGCTGTGCTGTGTTCTGAGTGGCCAGTTTCTTTCAATGCACAGTCCCTTTAAATTTCTGCGCATGTGCGGTTTTTGCAATGGAAAAGCTGGTGAGCAGCCTGCGTGGGATTTGTAGATAGAGGGAACATTGGTCGTAGGACAGAAATTGAAATCAGTGAAAAGTAAATTTAGAGGAAAAAAGTAAATTGAGGGCAACTTTTTGAATCAGACGATTACTGTCTGGAATAAACTGTCTGTCAATACAGGTGTTGGGGGCTATTACAATTTGGGCTTGTGCTCCGATAAAAAGGCAGTTTTCATATGAAGACCAAGTCTCCTACAAAATTAAACCCATGTCCTTGTATGTATCATGAGATTAACAGATATCCCTTAGTTATAACACTGCAGCAGAGAAGCTTAAGGCATTATCCTGTACTTCAAAATTGAAAGGCAGAAAATACCATGTCATTTGGCCAATCTGTACTCGCAGCTAATCAGATTTTTTGCTGGTAGAATCATACATGAAAGCAGTGAGACACAGAACAGTAACAAATGCAACTTCCATTTATATAGCATATTTAACATAGAAAAATATCCTTAGATGAAAATATTAGGAGTGACTGAAAGCTTGGTCAAAGAGGTGAATTTTAAGGAGGGCTTTAAAGGAAATGGGGAGTGTGGAGATGTTTAAGGAGAATTCAGAGCACAAAGTCTGGACTGCTGAAGACATAGCTGTCAAAGGGAGGATGTGCCGAGGCTAGAAGCGTTGTAGGCCTTGAGGAGGTTAGAGAGGGGCAAGGCCCTATAGATATTTAGACACAAGGATGAAAATTATAAACTGGAGGCATTCAGGGATCAGGAGCCAATGTAGGTCAGTACATTGGAGCTTGGTACAGAATAGGATATGGGCAGCAGAGTTTTGGATGAGCTGAAGTTTATAGAGTGGACAATGGTAGGCCAGTCAGGAGAACATTGAAATAGTTGAGTCTAGGGGGGATAAAGGGAATGGATGAGGGTTTCAGCAACATATCGGCTGTGGCAGGGGCAAAGGTGGGCGATGTTACCAAGCTGGAAGTCTGCTGCCTTCCTGACCAACATTTATTCTTCAACTAACATCACTAAAACAAATTATTTGGTTGTTAATCTTGTTGCTATTTGTGGGACCTTGCTTTAGTCAAATTGGCTGCTGTGTTTCCCTACATTACTACACTTGGAAAAGTAGTTAATTGCCTGTGAACTGTCGGTTGAGGGATAAATATTAGCCAATAAAATACTTTCTTGAGAAAAGGGAAATGACAGCTGTTGGATATTTTTAAATATAGAATCTACAGGCACTTATCCAACTCTTTATTTTTCTGCAGCTCCATGCCTTGTCAGCAGGCCTGAAAGCTATGATATCAGAGTCCTGCGGTGCTGGAGTCGAAGTGTGTCGCAGGGCTTGTGGTGGCCATGGTTACTCGCTGCTCAGTGGTTTACCTGCTCTTTACACTCGAGTGGTAGCCTCCTGTACCTATGAAGGAGAAAACACCGTAATGCAATTGCAGACTGCACGGTATGACTGGAAACCAACTTTAAATGAGATTGCTCTGTAAAGTTTGTTTCAAATCATCTGTTCTACATGTGTCTATAGGGTGATAAATCCATAGTCAAATATATAAAATGTTCAACAAACAGCACAGCTGTTGTAATTGTTCGGGTTACTTGCTTTTATAGATGCATTGAGTTGGAGTCTCAATGTGCTGTACCACAGTTGGACAGGCAGGGGTGTATCAACATCACCCTACAAACCTCCATGTGCCGGAATAAAGTTATGTCAGCCCTTTGGGACCTCATTCCTTGAAATCTGGGCCTGGGGATTTTGCAGTTGTGGCACCAGTCCATCCCCAAGACCCCCGCCCCCCTGCTGACTTCTGCCTCAGACTGGCAACCAGGCTGCCCTTCACTTTCCAGGATATTGCACTCCCAGCAACAGGCCTAGCTCTGAGATCCCCTCTATTCACACCACAATCTCAGCCCCAGCTCCTGGATCAGTGCCTTTAGTCCAACATCAGCAGCCTGCTCTGCTTGCGAACCCGGCTGGAGTCAGACTTTTGAGTCTGACTTGGCCCCTACAGAAACCAATGGAAGTTAAAGGAAACGGTAGACTTTCCAAATTGCTGTCCAGTAATGCTCAATTGCCACTGGTGTAAGCCTTTAGACTGACAGCAATTTCTAGGCTAAAATGAATCAAACACTGCCTCAGTGGTCACGTAGTATTTGTTTTTTCCCCCCAAAGTAGCTGAGGGCTCCTATTGAACAGATTTATAAAATAGAATTTGCATGTTACCTGTTTTATATATCTAAGCTGTGTGATGCAGATGCTTTAAGTTGTTCAAAAAATCTTCTGCAATTGCCAGAGTATTTAAGCCTTATTTACATTCCTACGTTGGACCATAAAGAACTTCTACTACCGTCCTAAGAAAGGCTTGGACACCAGAGATAAGTTCACTTTATATATTTATTGAACATATACATGATTACAAGCAAGCAAATATGTCTATTATACTCACAATCCGGATACCCATTGGGGCTAAGAGCTACTCCCATCCAAAACAGTTCATAGCTTTGAGTAAGAAAGAATGCATAACTCCATCCCATATTCATATATTTTATTAAAACGCACCTACTTTGGTCACAACGTCTGATTTAGTCGTAGAACCATATGGTATCCTTGGTCTCAACCTGACAAACCAGTTCTGCAGTATACACATAACCTGTTTTTGGTGTAGGATTGCTTTATGATGCTCCAGTTTTTCTTAGCTTATCTGGTCTCAGTAGTTTTCCAATCTTAACTACTCTAATCTCTTCTAGGCATTTTTCAGTTAATCTCACATATTAATTATCCCATGGTACTTATATTTACTGAGGCATACGAAAGCATGGGCTTTACGCTAAACATTCGTAAGATAAAGGTCCTCCATCAGTCTGTCCTCGCCGCACAGCACTGACCCCCAGTCATCAAGATCCACGGCGCGGCCCTGGACAATGTGGACCATTTCCCATACCTCGGGAGCCTACTATCAACAAGAGCAGACATTGATGACTAGATTCAACACCACCTCCAGTGCGCCAGTGCAGCCTTCGGCCGCCTGAGGAAAAGAGTGTTTGAAGATCGGGCCCTCAAAACTGCCACCAAACTCATGGTCTACAGGGCTGTAGTAATACCTGCCCTCCTGTATGGCTCAGAGACATGGACCATGTACAGTAGACACCTCAAGTCGCTGGAGAAATACCATCAACAATGTCTCCGCAAGATCCTACACATCCCCTGGGAGGACAGATGCACCAACATTAGCGTCCTCAACCAGGCTAAAATCCCCAGCATTGAAGCACTGACCATACTTGATCAGCTCCGCTGGGCAGGTCACATTGTTCGCATGCCAGACATGAGACTCCCAAAGCAAATGCTCTACTCTGAACTCCTTCACAGCAAACGAGCCAAAGGTGGGCAGAGGAAACGTTACAGGGATACCCTGAAAGCCTCCCTGAAAAAGTGCAACTTCCCAGTGACAATTAGGAGTCCCTGGCCAAAGACTGCCCTAAGTGGAGGAAGTGCATCCAGGAGGGCGCCGAGCACCTCGAGTCTCATCGCCGAGAGCATGCAGAAATCAAGCGCAGGCAGCGGAAAGAGCGTGCAACAAACCTCTCCCACCCATCCTTTCCCTCAATGACTGTCCCACCTGTGACGGGGTCTGTGGTTCTCGTATTGGGCTGTTCAGCCAACTAAGGACTCATTTTTAAAGAGTGGAAGCAAGTCTTCCTCGATTCTGAGGGACTGCTGCTGATGATGATGGTACCCTTTAGCTAGGTCAAGTTGGCAACTTATTATGTTTTACATTTCCTTACACCCTTATGATAGGACACAGGTTCATAATGACAGGTTGACAGAGGAGTGCTGAGTAAAGGTCAGGAACATCCCTCTTGGGAAGAAGAGAAATCGGCTGAGTCAGCACCTTTTTAGTAGTTAGTTATAGTGCAAGGAAAGAAAAAGAAAGACTTACATTTATATAGCGCCTCTCAAGCCCACTAGATGTCCCAAAGCACTTTACAGCCAATTAATTTATTTTTGAAGTGTAGTCACTATTGGACTGTAGGAAACATGGCAGCCAATTTGCACACAGCAAGTTCCCACAGACAGCAATGTGATACTGTCCAAATAATCTGTTTTAGATTCTGATTGAGGGATAAATATTGGCTAGGACATCGGAGATAACGCCCCTGCTCTTCTTCGAAATAGTGCCCTAGGATCTTTTACATCCACCTGCGTGCGCAGCTGCGGCCTCGGTTTAATGTCTCATCCGAAAGACGTCGCCTCCCTCAGTAAAGTGTCAGTCTAAATTTTTGTGCTTAAGACTCTGGAGTGGGACTTGAACCCACAACCTTCTGACTCTGGCGAGAGTGCTACCAACTGAGCTACGGCTGCCACTAACTAAGTATGCTACTTTGGAGGCTGAGAAGTAGGTTACCTGTCCAACCTCTCAGCCATAGAATGGTGACCAGAAGGTACAGAGGAACTTTAAAAGGGTATAAATAACAAAAGGCTGTGCTTAATAAAAAATATAATGCTGAAATACAATTTGCAGTCGCCGCTGACCACGAAGAAAGCTGCCCACAGAGATCATGAGATCTATATTGGCAGCTTTCTTCATGGTCAGCAACAAAAACTTGGTTTCCTGACATTCAATTGATTGTGGCGCTGTCAAAAGGGATCCTGATCGCGAAGCAGCTGTGATATTATCAGGCTGTCTAAGCAGCTAATCACATGGAAGAATATTCTCAGACTACAAACCAGGAAATAAAAAGCACTGATTTAATTCACTTTTTAAATTTTTACTGAGAGCAAAATAAAGATTGAGAAATATACATGGGATTAAAGTAGGAGCTGAACTACCATTATCAAACTTTAGAATTTTAAAAAATGTTTCGTTATTTTAAAAACCTAGTCATTTTCTATCATCATGGAGAAATTTGACATTCGACAAATATAAAACTTTTTTCTGTGCCAGAACGGCAGACAAATACACCTTTTAAAACCCCAGTTACACTATTCCAACAAGGCTTAACCTTTAATGGGGTTTTAAGCAGCGACATTAAATCGGAAAAGCTTAAGTTTTCGTCAGTTCAACTGATTTCACTGATTGCCGACTATGGGGAGTTAAACAGCGCAACCTGTGGCAGAGCAGGGAATGATTGACCGCAACTTCAAGATTTCCACGTTTGTGTGCATGCGCTAAATTCTGAAGTTTCAGAGGGGTAATGACAATGAACGCTGACAGTTTTGCTGTCATTACCACTGCAAAATCTGGGCCAATATGTTAAATAAGCAAAGATACTAATGCATAACAGTTTAGTAAAATAGTAACTTGGGAAGTCTGAGTTAAATAGCTCCTCTGTCAATTTTCTCTGGGTAAATGTGCAAGTTCCATACAGTCACTGGATGAGACTCCCCTCTGCCAGCCTGGACTTACAAAATTACCCCTCTATACAAGCATGATTTTTGACACGCTAGAACTGATGTAATTTTCTTTCTCCATTTTAGGTTTCTGATGAAGTGCCTTACTAAAGTAGATTGTGGGGAGCCTTTGCCCCAGTCTGTCTCTTACCTGTCTGAACCCATCTCTCTTCATTGTTCTGCAAAGGAGAAAATGGATTTCCTCAAGCCATTCATGTATATAGAGGCATACAAGCACAGGGCACACAGGTCAGTTACAATGCTGTTGTAGGGTTGAAATTCATCAGTGAAATAGACCAAGAATTAGCAGAATAGAAAGTGGATTCAGAGAACAGGAATCTGTATCAGGAAATTGTGACGCAAGATTTATAAATAGATTTTTTGAATGTCACAAAGGCCCCAAGTTTCCACATGATTTGCTCCTGATTTTTAGGAGCAACTGGTGTAGAACGGAGTATCTTAGAAATCGGAATTTTCGTCATTTAGTTTGCTCCAGTTCTAGTCAGTTAGAACAGTTTCACTTTGGAACAGAAGGACCAATAAAGGGCAGTACAAATAGTCAGTTCCTGTTAAAATAAACTTAATTTCCAAAAAAACCTTAAAAAACTATGACCCTTTAAGAGCTCCATCATTCATAGAGCTTCCATCAGGCCTATGCCAAATGGAATAAGTGAAATTCAAGTTAAATCCTGGTCTAGCCAACAACAGCTTGTATTTATATAGCTCCTTTAACGTAGTAAAATGTTCCAAGGCGCTTTACAGAGATGTTATAAGACAAAACAAATAAATTTGACACCGAGCCACATGACAAGAAATTATGGCAGATGACCAAAAGCTTAGTCAAAGAGGTAGGTTTTAAGGAGCATCTTAAAGGAGGAAAGAGAGGTAGAGAGGTTTAGGGAGGGAGTTCCAGAGCTTGAGGCCCAGGCAGCTGAAGGCATGGCTACCAATGGTTGAGCAGTTATATTCAGGGGTGCTCAAGAGGGCATAATTTGAGGAACGTTGACATCTCTGGGGAGGGGGTGGAGGTTGCGAGGCTGAAGGAGATTAAAGATAGGGAAGGGTGAGGCCATGGAGGGATTTATAAACAAGGATGAGAATTTTGAAATCGAGGCGTTGCTTAGCCGGGAGCCGATGTAGGTCAACGAGCACAGGGGTGATGGGTGAGTGGGACTTGGCGCGAGTTAGGACACGCGCTGCCGAGTTTTGGATGACCTCAAGTTTACATAGGGTAGAATGTAGGAGGCCAGCCAGGTGTGCGTTGGAGTAGCCAAGTCTAGAGGTAAAGGCATGGATGAGGGTTTCAGCAGCAGATGAGCTGAGGCAGGGGCGGAGACTGGCAGTGTTACGGAGGTGGAAAAAGGCGGTTTTAGTTATGCTGCGGATATGTGGCTGAAGCTCATTTCAGGGTCAAATATGACGCCTAGGTTGCGAACAGTCTGGTTCAGTCTCAGACAGATGCTATGGAGACAGATGGAGTGGGTGGCTAGGGAACACAGTTTGTGGTGGGCACAAAAGACAATGGCTTCGGTCTTTCCAATATTTAATTGGAGAAAATTTCTTCTCATCCAGTACTGGATGTTGGACAAGCAGTCTGACAATTTAAAGACCGTGGAGAGGTTGAGAGAAGTGGTAGTGAGGTAGAGCTGGCAAGTGCAAAATGGTGTGAGGCAATAATTTAGATGCATTATAATATTTAAATGAAGTTATGACTCATTTTTATGCAGATCACTTTAGGTGGATCTAAAAGGCCTTGGAGTAAACTGCAATTAGCACAGATATAGCTGTATGAATCTGTGAGAATGTATGAAATGTAGAGAGCCATTGGGAACATAAGCAAGTTGCTGAAAACACATGGGGATTGATGGTGATAGGATTCAACAAAAAAGTCATCATCATGGTGACCTTTATGTGGATTAAGTGTGAAGGTTGAGGAGAACTTAAAGGAACAGTGATTCAGTTGGAATGGGAAGCGAGAAGGTCGAGCTACATCAAGGAGAATGGTCCACCAGATACTCAGTCAAAACTAGAAGAGAAACAAAATAGTGGGAGTGATTAACAGAAAACAAACTAGTCCACAATTGTAGAGCACAGGTCTGTTGCCATGGATAGTGAAAGCAGCTATACAGTGTTGAGGGACAACGGTGCCAATTTGCTATTGATCCATTAGATCATTCAGGCGACCTAGTCGAGGTGTCTTCTGAGATCTACAAAATCTAATGATTTATAGAAAATATTCATAATTCGACACAATCACCTCATGGTCAGGAACCATACATCGTATCCATCTGAATTGTCTATAATCTACTTAATACTTGCTCTTTTGTTACTGCAAAATTATCATATTTGCAGCCACACTAAAAAAATCCAGATTATTCTATGTAAATTGGTCAAATTCACACATAAACTAGAAGACAGCAAAATTTGACAAAGCAGCTAAGGAATTCCAAAAGGTCTTGTGTAACCTTTTCCATTGGGCAGAAATTGAATACATATAAATGGAAAGTATGGTTCATTTGAGTAGGTTTTCTACTTCAGTTGCCCTCGTGCAAATTAGGAAGTGTTTGTGATTTTCCATCCATTAAAATAATGGAAATGGAAAATCTCCTTGAGCTTAATGAATGGCATTGGAACTAACCAGAAAAGAGCCCAAGAGATATCTAGCAGTGATATTAGGCTCAGTACTGGTGACATCCAATTATTGCAAAGCAGCGATCATCAAAGTAAACAGAAGACTAAATTATATTGCCAAATCAGTAGAATAAAAGTCTGAGCCAATGACGCTGAAATCGTACAGGGCTCTGGTCAGACCATAACTTTTCTTTTATTCATTCCATGATGTGGGCATCACTGGCAAGGCCAGTATTTATTGCCCATCTCTAATTGTCCTTGAAAAGGTGGTGGTGAGCTGCCCACAGTTCTGTTAGGGAGGGAGTTCCAGGATTTTGACCCAGTGACAATGAAGAATGGCGATATATTTCCAAGCGAAGATGGAGGGGAACTTGCAGTTGATAGTGCTCTGATGCCCTTGTCCTTCTGGGTGGTAGCGGTTGCAGGTTTGGGAGGTGCTGCCGAAGAAGCCGTGGTGAGTTGCTTATAGATGGTACACACTGCCAGCCATGGTGCGCCGGTGGTGGAGGGAATGAATGTTGAAGGTGGTGAATGGGGTACCAATTAAGTGGGCTGCTTTGTTCTGGATGGTGTTGAGCTTCTTTAGTGTTGATGGAGCTGCACTCACCCAGGCAAGTGGAGAGTATTCCATCACACTGTTGACTTGTACCGTCTAGATGGTGGAAATACTTTGGGGAGTCAGGAGGTGAGGCACTGCAGAATATCCAGTCTCTGACCCGCTCTTGTTGCCACAGTATTTATGTGGCTGGTCCAGTTACGTTTCTGATCAATGGTGACCCCCAGGCTGTTGATGGTGGGGGATTTGGCGATGGTAATGCCGTTGAATATCAAGGGAAGGTGGTTAGTATTGTGCTCCTAACACAGATGAGACTGCACACAGGGAGGTTAAAGTAACAGTGACCTCAGTCTTTAATAAGACACTCCAGAGTGAGTAACAGGTTTTAGGGGCCGGCATATATACAGTGCTCCCAAGGGATGCTGGGATCCCTTGGGACTTCAGGGTGGCGGAACATGGGAGTGCATGCTTTACAGATACACAACATCACTTCCCCCTGCCCCCACCCCCACCCCCCCCCCCCCCCCCAAGTCAAAGTGAAAACTATTTACAAGATGAGGCGGTTGGGAGCCTTTCTTTCCCTGGTGGACTGCCTCAGTACAATTGGCTGTGCCCTCGCTGGGCTGGCATGTTGTTGGCCCTGCAGGGCTGCTGGGTGAGCCTGGCCTTGCTGGGTTGTTGGGTTCAGTTTCCTGGTCCGGGGTGGTGTCGTTGATCCTTTGGGTGTGTGTTGTGGGCTCAAAGAAGGTGGTGTCTGCTGTGGGTTGTTCAGGGCAGTCTGTGAACCGCAGCCTCATTTCCAGGTCCAGGTGCTTTCTGCAAATTTGTCCATTGTCTAGTTTGACTACAAACACCCTACTCCCTTATTTAGCTATCACCGTGCCCGCAATCCACTTGGGACCATGTCCATAGTTTAGCACATACACAGGGTCATTCAGATCAATTTGTCGTGACAGTGGCGCGACCATCGTTTACATTTTGTTGCTGCCGCCTGCTCTCTACCTGATCATGCAGGCTGGGGTGAACCAGTGAGAGTCTAGTTTTAAATGTCCATTTCATGAGTAGCTCAGCCGGGGGCACCCCTGTGAGCGAGTGGGGTCTCGTGCGGTAGCAGAGCAGTACTCGGGACAGGTGGATTTGGAGTGAGCCTTCTGTGACTCGTTTAAGGCTTTGTTTAATTGTTTGTACTGCCCGCTCTGCCTGCCCCTTGGAGGCTGATTTAAATGGGGCTGAGGTGACCTGTTTGATCCCACTGCAGGTCATAAAGTCTTTAAATTCAGCACTGGGGAAACATGGCATGTTCTCAATGACCAGTATGTCAGGCAGGCCGTGGGTGGCAAACATGGCCCTCAGGCTTTCAATGGTGGCGGTGGCGGTGCTTCCCGACATTATTTCACATTTTGAAAAAGCATCCACCACCACCAGGAACATTTTACCAAGAAAAGGGCCCACATAGTTGACATGGATCCTTGACCATGGTCTGGAGGGCCAGGACCACAAACTTAGTGATGCCTCTCTGGGCACGTTGCTCAACTGAGCACACACGCTGCATTGCCGTACACAGGACTCTTAAGTCAGAGTCGCTACCGGGCCACCACACGTGGGATCTGGCTATCACTTTCATCATTACTATACCCGGGTGTGTGCTGTGGAGATCCGAGATGAACATCTCCCTGCCCTTTTTGGGTAGCACTATGCAGTTACCCCACAACAGGCAGTCTGCCTGAATGGACAGTTCGTCCTTTTGCCGCTGGAACGGCTTGATTAGCTCTTGCATTTCAACGGGGATGCTGGCCCAGCTCCCATGCAGTACACAGTTTTTTACTAGGGACAGCAGAGGATCTTGGCTGGTCCAAATCCTAATCTGGCAGGACGTGACAGGTGGTTTATCATTTTCAAACGCTTCCATGACCATCAACAAGTCTGCGGGCTGCGCCACCATCAACAAGTTTGCAGCCTGCGCCATTTCCACCCCCGAGGTGGGCAATGGTAGCCGACTGAGAGCATCCGCACAGTTCTCGGTGCATGGCCTGTGGCGGATGGTATAGTTATACACTGATAGTGCGAGTGCCCATCTTTGTATGCGGGCTGAGGCATTAGTACTTATCCCCTTGTTTTCAGTGAGCAGGGATAAGAGGGGCTTGTGATCAGTTTCCAGCTCAAATTTGAGGCCAAACAGGTACTGATGTATTTTCTTTACCCCAAACACACATGCTCATGCCTCTTTCTCAATCATGCTGTAGGCCCTCTCGGCCTTAGACAAGCTCCTGGAGGCACAGGCAACAGGTTGCAACTTCCCCGCAACGTTAGCTTGTTGTAATACACACCCGACTCCGTACAATGACGCATCACATGCTAGCACAAGTCTTATACAATACAAGCAGCTTGTTGGAGCATAAAATGTTTCTGGCTTTCTCAAAAGCAATTACTTGTTTTTTTTCCCCATACACTGTTCTCACCTTTACGCAATAACACTTGTAGGGGCTCTAAGAAGGTGCTTAACCCCAGTAGGAAGTTACCAAAATAGTTGAGGAGTCCCAGGAACAACCGCAGCTCTGACGTTCTGTGGCCTGGGCACGTTCCTGATAGCCTCTGTCTTGGCGTCTGTGGGCCGAATGCCGTCCGCCACGATCTTTCTCCCCAAAATCTCCACTTCTGTTGCCATGAAGACGCATTTCGACCTCTTCAGCCGCAGCCCTACGCGATCCAGTCGGTGGAGGACCTCCAGGTTTGGTAGGTGCTCGACAGTGTCCCGACCCATGACCAATATGTCGTCCTGAAAAACTACCGTGCGTGGTACCGACTTGAACCAGCTCTCCATGTTTCTCTGGAAGATCGATGCAGCCGACCGAATTCCAAACGGGCATCTGTTGTAGACGAACAGTCCCTTGTGCGTGTTGATGCAGGTGAGGCCCTTTGAAGACTCCTTCAGCTCCTGCGTCATGTAGGCCGAAGTCAGGTTGAGCTTGGTGAACGTCTTGCCTCCTGCCAGCGTCGCAAATAGGTCGACTGCCTTAGGTAGCGGGTATTGGTCCTGTAGCGAGAAATGATTAATGGTTACTTTATAATCGCCGCAAATCCTGACCGTGCCATCACTTTTGAGTACTGGAACAATCGGGCTGGCCCACTCGCTGAATTCCACTGGGGAGATGATGCCCTCGCGTTGCAGCCTGTCCAGCTTGATTTCCACTCTCTCCCTTATCATGTGAGGTACCGTTTGCGCCTTGTGGTGAATGGATCGTGCCTCTGGGACCAAGTGGATCCGCACCTTCGCCCCGGAAAAGTTTCCAATGCCTGGCTCAAAAAGAGAAGGAAATTTGTGAAGAACCTGTATACATGAGGCCTCATCGACATATGATAGCGCTCTGATGTCATCCCAGTTCCATCGGATTTTGCCCAGCCAGCTCCTTCCAAGCAGTGTGGGGCCATCGCCCAGGACAATCCAGAGTGACAGTTCGTGCATCGTGCCCTCGTAGGTGACCTTGACCATGGCGCTGCCCAGGACAGTGATGAGCTCTTTGGTGTACGTTTTCCGTTTCGTGTGGATGGGGCTCAGGGCTGGTCTGAGTGCCTTGTTGCACCACAGACTCTCAAACATCTTTTTACTCATGATGGATTGGCTAGTGCCGGTGTCCAGTTCCATGGCTACGCGTAAGCCATTCAATTTTACATTTAGCATTATAGGTGGACATTTCGTCAAAAATGTATGCACCCAGTATACTTCAGCATCTGCCTCCTCTCTCAGGCTCAAAATTGCTTTGATCCACCATGGACTGATCTTCCTCTGCCACATGGTGGTTAGCAGGTTTTGCTGCAAGCTCGTTGGAGGTACCCCATTTTTCCACAGCTCTTGCAAACATATCCTTTTGAAGCGGCATGAATAGGCTGAATGGAAGCCTCCACAACGCCAACAAGGTGTGAATTGCCTTGCATTCATCCTTTGTTGTGGACTCTGAGTCATCTGGGTCATCTGAGGCCTGCTGGCAGTTGCAGACTCGTGGTTTCTGCCCTGTACATTTCTGCTCACAAACACAGTTCCAGTTAATTTATGAAAATTGCTAGCACTTGTGTGCTGAGAGATTTATTTGGTGTTATTACTGGTGTGCTATCGCAATGGCCTTACTGAGGGTCGGTGTCTCTACAGTCAAACGTTTATGTAGGATGGTCTCGTGGCCAATGCCCAGTACAAAAAAGTCTCTGAGCATCTGCTCCAGGTAGCCATCAAACTCACATTGTCCTGCAAGTTGCCTTAGTTCGGCAACGTAGCTCTTCAGATCACTGGCATGTGTAGAACCGATACCTCGCCATCAGCACACTCTCCCTCGGGTTAAGATGCTCCCGAACCAGTGTACACAGCTCCTCATAAAATATATCTGTGGATTTCACTGGAGCCAGAAGATTCTTTATGAGGCTGTAGGTTGGTGCCCCGCAGACCGTGAGGAGGACCGCTCTCCTTTTTGCAGTGCTTCCTTCTCGGTCCAGATCGTTGGCTACAAAGTACTGGTCTAGCTGTTCGACATAGGCTTCCCAGTCCTCATCCTCCAGGAACTTCTCCAGGATGCCCACGGTTTTCTGCATCTTTGCGTTGGATTCGTATACTCGTCGGCAGTTATTGTGTTCCAAACACAGATGAGACTGCACACGGAGATTAAAGTAACAGTGACCTCAGTCTTTATTAAGACACTCCAGAGTGAGGAACAGGCCTTAGGGGCCGGCTTATATACAGTGTTCCCAAGGGATGTTGGGATCCCTTAGGACTTCAGGGGATGCACTACCTGGTGGCGGAACATGGGAGTGCATGCTTTACAGATACACAACAGTTAGACTCTCGCTTGTTGGTGATGATCAGTGCTTGGAACTTGTGTGGGGAGAATGTTATTTGCCACTTATCAGCACAAGCCTGAATGTCATCCAGGTCTTGCTGCATGTGGGCATAGACTGCTTCATTTCCGATTGGAACTGAACACTGTGCAATCATCAGCGAACATCCCTACTTCTGATCTTATGATGAAGGGACAGTCATTGATGAAGCAGCGGAAGATGGTTGGGCTTAGGATACGGCCCTGAGGAACTCCTGCAGCGATGACCTGGGGCTGGAATGATTGACCTCCAACAACCACAACCATCTTCCTTTTGTGCTAGGTATGACTCCAGCCAGTGGAGAGTTTCCCCTCTGATTTCCATTGACTTAAATTTTATATTGCTCCTTGATGCCACACTCGGTCAAATACTGTCTTAATGTCCAGGGCAGTCACTCGCACCTCACCTCTGGAATTCAGCTCTTTTGTACATGTTTGGACCAAGGCTGTAATGAGGTCTGGAGGCGAGTGGTCCTGGCAGAACCCAAACTGAGCATCGGTGAGCAGGCATTCGTGAGTAAGGGCCGCTTGATAGCACTGTCAACGACATCTTCCATCACTCTGCTGATGATTGATCGACTGATGAGGCGGTAATTAGCCAGATTGAATTTGTCTTTTTTTTTTGTGGACTGGACATACCTGGGCAGTTTTCCACATTGTCAGGTAAATGCCAGCGTTGTAGCTGTACTGGAACAGCTGGGCTGGAGCCGCGGCTAGTTCTGGAGCACAAGTCTTCAGCACGACAGCCGGGATGTTGTCGGGGCCCATAGCCTTTGCTGTATCCAGTGCACTCAGCCGCTTCTTGATATCATGTGGAGTGAATCGAATTGGCTGAAAACTGGCTTCTGTGATGGTGGGGAGCTCAGGAGGAGGCCGATATGAATCATCCACTCAGCACTTCTGGCTGAAGATGGTTGCAAACGCTTCAGCCTTGTCTTTTGCACTTGCCTGCTGGGCTCCGCCATCATTGAGGATGGGGATATTTATTGAGCCTCCTTCTCCCGTTAGTTGTTTAATTGTCCACCACCATTCACGACTGGCTGTGGCAGGACTGCAGGGCTTTGATCTGATCTGTTGATTGTGGGATCGCTTCGCTCTGTCTATAACATGCTGCTTCCGCTGTTTAACATGCATATAGTCCTGTGTTGCAGCTTCCCCAGGTTGCTACCTTTATTTTTAGGTACTGGATATGAAATAATATATTCAGTTCTGATCACCAGGGCACAAGGGTTCGAGCCTGGAAATGGTACAAAGTACGGTCAGAAATGTTTTGCAATATGAAGATGCCACCTGTCCAACTTTTACAATTTTTTATTATTATTACGACTGTTAAATAGCGTTTTAAATTTTTTCTGAGTGTTGCTTTCCAGTGATAAAGGAAAAAGAAAGACTTGCATTTAGATAGCACCTTTCACAACCTCAGGAGGTCCTAAAGGGCTTTACAGCAATGAATTACTTTTGTAGTCACTCTTGTAGGAAAAGTGGCTGCCAATTTGTGTAAGGCAAGGCCCCACAAACAGCAATGTGATCACCAGATAATCTGTTTTAGTAATGTTATTGGAGGGATAAATATTGGCCAGGGAGAACTCACCTGCTCTTCTCTCATGGGATCTTTCACATCAATCTCAGAGGGCAGACGGGGCCTCGGTTTTAACAGCTCATTCAAAAGATGGCACCTCCAACAGTGCAACACTCGCTCAGTATTGCCTTGGAGTGTCAACCTAGAATATGTGCTCAATGTCTCTGGAGGGAAACCCACAACCTTCTGACTCAGAGGTGAGAGTGCTACTGACTGAGCCGCAGCTGACATTGAGGTGATTTTCCAGTTATCAACATGATTGATGCGTATAACTCACTGTTAATACATTATGATACCCTTACTAAACAATTATAATGAATGATAATGGAATTTAAACTTCAGTAGGCTAATGGGAAATAATACTAATCATATTTTCGGATGATATTGTGAAAAGAACATGGTTGGAATTTCTTTTCCTAAAGAAACTCCACTTTGAGTGACTGTTGCCAACAACCAGAAGCTGTGCAGAAGCATACTGCACATTAATCTGGAAGATGCAGCAACCAGAAGCATGATGTTGCCGGCTTTTTTTAATGTGCCCGCTCCCTTCCCAACGAAGCGAACAACCAAAAAAATACTTTACTGCGCGTGCACAACTACTTCAGCTTTGTTGGCAGCAGTCACGTCCATTATAATATTGGCATGATTAACCGAGCAGTTCGTTTTTATTGTAGTGTGCATCATTCTGTGTTTTTTCATCTGCTTAAAATCTTGTATTCTACTTGTTTAATTGTGATTATTGGATCCTATAAGACTTATCTATTTAGTATTATTCAATGTGCTAGCCACTCAGATTCCTTCCTTAAATAATTTAAATAAATGCAAAATCTTAATGTCACTATAGTATAATTTAGTAGTGCAGAATAATCTTTTTAATGTAATAGAAACATAGAAAATAGGTGCAGGAGCAGGCCATTCGGCCCTTCGAGCCTGCACCACCATTCAATATGATCATGCAACTTTCAATACCCCACCCCAGCCTTCTCTCCATACCCCCTGATCCCTTTTAGCTGTAAGAGCCACATCTAACTCCTTTTTGAATATATCCAACGAACTGGACTCAACAACTTTGTGGTAGAGAATTCCACAGGTTCACAATTCTCTGGGTGAAAAAGTTTCTCCTCATCTCGGTCCTAGATGGCTTACCCCTTATCCTTAGACTGTGACCCTTAGTTCTGGACTTCCCCAACATCAGGAACATTACCTCGACAATACACTAAGTAATAACTCAATTGAAGAACCATTTTGAATCTGATTAAGCTATCTTTTAAGCTTACTTATGTGATGTTCTATCTCCTTCAGGCTGATTAAGGATGCTGGGATCAAGTTGCAGTCTCTGCATCAGTCTGGAGTCGAGCAGTATGTTGCCTGGAATAGCACATCTGTGCAGCTTGCAAGGGCTACCACTGTAAGATTATAGTTTATAGATTCTCATTTCCTTGCTCATGTAATAAATGTCAATTCATCCATAATTAACTTGCAGTTACATTTCATCTGAATCACTAAATGTTCTTGCATTTATGATAGATAACCAACTACAGCCAGGAACAGTTTTACCTATGACGGTTGTATCACAAATTGACTCCACCCTAGGAGAACAAGACGACTTGAAAAATTGTATTGGGGTATGAGAGGGAAAGTCACAGATTTTCCAAAGCCTGAGCACTTGCTCCTTCAATGAATCGTTCAGCAACTAACAGTTAAATGTATATTTAGATTTCATGCAAGGGATCAGGTTACATATTATGGCATCATATTTTTCAAACATCAGACTCCACATCAGTGTCGTCTTCTCATTTCTGTTTTTACATTTTGTATTGATTTGGTATCAGTATGAGGAAGCTTTGAGGAAAAAACATATGTAGGTAGGAACAAGAAAATTGATTCAGCTCATCGAACTTGTCTTGTGCAAGAGCCATCCACTCAAAGCATTTTCATCTCTTTTCTGTGTTTGTGTCAAACCTTGTATCCCTTTCCTCTGAATTGTGACTAGAATCCCTGGATCTATGCATTGGTGAGAGTGAACAGTGACAGAACGAGTTCACATAACATAATGCTTTGGCAATACTCCATTTCCACTCTCCTTACTGACTCCACTGTGCAGTAAATTAGATACAATCATAACATTAGTTCATTTAGTTTCATACATTTGGGAAGAAACCTTTGCAGGCAGGAGGTGTGCATTCCATTGACTTCTATTCAGGTCAAAGTTTCTGTTTGAGCTGTGTTTTTTCTGATTTTTCAGGCTCACTGCCATTACATAGTTGTGAAGAACTTTGTTGAGACAGTGAAGCTTGAGCCTGAAATCCAGCAAGTGATCAAAATGTTGTGTGACCTTTATGCATTGACTGGCATTCTGGTCAATGCTGGGGATTTCTTATATGATGGCTATATGACTGGAAAGCAACTGGACTTGGTGAACGCTTCTCAACTGGATCTTCTAGCTCTTGTCCGGTAAAGTGATTTATTTGTACACACATGCAATGAAATGAGGAAAAATGTTTGCACGTCTTTTATTGTACTTGGCCAGCTTCAGTTCATAATCGGATGAAGTAAAAAGCCACTAACCATTGCAAAGTAGATTTTTGTTATGATCATAAACTGCAAGCAATTACCTATTTTTGAATCCAAGATTGACCAATTTATTTTTCAAAACATTATGCAGAATATACCTTTGCATCACTTCCTGTTTTAGAATATGCTGATCAAATTGCTGCTTGCGTTTGACTTTTGCTCATGTGTGGTTAGGACTACAACCATTGCCAAGTACAGAACTAATTGGACAGGAAATTGGATCAGTGATTTACTTCTGATGTTTGCTTTACTCTTGATGACAATTCATTGAGAACCTTTAAAGATTAATATCATAAGATGCAAAAATGGGAAATATGGACTTCTGTTATAAAAACTGTTCGTTTGTAAATTAGAAATTTCCAGACAGCCCACTTGAAAACTTTGGTCCAAAGCCAAAATGAGTTGGAATCTTATAGTTGTATTTGTAAAGTTTATTTAAAAGCCAAAGATTTTAGCTGTAGTTGAACTTCATGTCAATACAGAAAGTGATTTACTGACCTTCCAGGATACATCGCTAAATCAGAAAAGCAAAATGTCAGCAGACTCATTTCGGAAAGAGAAAATTAGAGCAAGTTGTTCAGTAATGTTTCTGTATTCCAGCGGTGGGTGAACTACTTCCATGGTAAGCATTAGAAACTGAACTTCAGGTCTCTGACTGTTGAGCAATACCACTTGACATCTATCAGTATTCCTAATAAATACTAGTACTTTCACTTTAAAATTTCAATTAAGTATATATATAATTGTTTTTATTTAAAAAATCTGTTGGATGAATAAATAAGCCTGAAAGACCACAGTCTAAATAAGCTTCATTAATATACTAATGTTACTGTTTTAGGAAAGATGCTGTCTCAATAGTGGATGCATTTGATTATCCTGACCAACAGCTGAATTCTGCAATTGGTAACTATGATGGCCATGCTTACCAACGCCTCTTCGAATGGGCTCAGAAAGCCCCCACAAATGCAAAGGTACCCTCAGCTTCATTGGTTGGATAACCATTGTACATACAGCATTCCCAGTGATGTTGCCTGGGAAGATTTCATTTGCACGCTAATTGCAGCAAAATCATGAATAATGTGTTCAGAATAGAACATGTTCACAATTTTATGCAAGCAGCAGAATCTGCTTCTCTTCTCCCCCCTGCTCATTGGTGCTTCATACTTTCTGAAATATAACTATGGAGTGATGGTAATGGCCTGGATGTTGATTTACCTCAATGCTGGAAATATTGAGTGAAGCACTTTTTATGATCCTTTTACCAAGCTTATTTACCAACTGCTGAAATACTCATTTGTTAATTTCTTTTGGACAAAAGCAACACATTCATCTTGTACTCATTTTATTTGATCAAAACAGCACTGTGAAAAAGTAACCCCACTTTTTTAAAAAAAGGAGGGAGAGAAAACAGGGAATGTTACAGCCTGACATCGGTAGTGGGTAAAATGATGGAATCAATTATTAAGGATGTCATAGCAGCGCATTTGGAAAGAGGTGACATGATAGGTCCAAGTCAGCATGGATTTGTGAAAGGGAAATCGTGCTTGACAAATAATCTGGAATTTTTTGAGGATGTTTCCAGTAGAGTGGACAAGGTGGACAAATAATCTGGAATTTTTTGAGGATGTTTCCAGTAGAGTGGACAAGGGAGAACCAATTGATGATGTGTATTTGGACTTTCAGAAGGCCTTCGACAAGGTTCCACACAAGAGATTAATGTGCAAAGTTAAAACACATGGGATTGGGGGTAGTGTGCTGACGTGGATTGAGAACTGGTTGGCAGACAAGAAGCAAAGAGTAGGAGTAAATGGGTACTTTTCAGAATGGCAGGCAGTGACTAGTAGGGTACCGCAAGGTTCTGTGCTGGGACCCCAGCTGTCTACATTGTACATTAATGATTTAGACGAGGGGATTAAATGTAGTATCTCCAAATTTGCGGATGACACTAAGTTGGGGTGGCAGTGTGAGCTGCGAGGAGGATGCTATTAGGCTGCAGAGTGACTTGGATAGGTTCGGTGAGTGGGCAAATGCATGGCAGATGAAGTATAATGTGGATAAATGTGAGGTTATCCACTTTGGTGGTAAAAACAGAGACAATTATCTGAATGGTGACAGATTAGGAAAAGGGGAGGTGCAACGAGACCTGGGTGTCATGGAACATCAGTCATTGAAGGTTGGCATGCAGGTACAGCAGGCGGTTAAGAAAGCAAATGGCATGTTGGCCTTCATAGCGAGGGGATTTGAGTACAGGGGCAGGGAGGTGTTACTGCAGTTGTACAGGGCCTTGGTGCACAGTTTTGGTCTCCTAACTTGAGGAAGGACATTCTTGCTATTGAGGGAGTGCAGCGAAGGTTCACCAGACTGATTCCCAGGATGGCGGGACTGACATATCAAGAAAGACTGGATCAACTGGGCTTGTATTCACTGGAGTTCAGAAGAATGAGAGGGGATCTCATAGAAACATTTAAAATTCTGACAGGTTTAGACAGGTTAGATGCAGGAAGAATGTTCCCAATGTTGGGCAAGTCCAGAACCAGGGGATACAGTCTAAGGATAAGGGGCAAGCCATTTAGGACCGAGATGAGGAGAAACTTCTTCACCCAGAGAGTGGTGAACCTGTGGAATTCTCTACCACAGGAAGTTGTTGAGGCCAATTCACTAAATATATTCAAAAAGGAGTTAAATGTAGTCCATAATACTCGGGGGAATCAAGGGGTATGGCGAGAAAGCAGGAATGGGGTACTGAAGTTGCATGTTCAGCCATGAACTCAGTGAATGGCGGTGCAGGTTCGAAGGGCCAAATGGCCTACTCCTGCACCTATTTTCTATGTTTCTATGTCTATTCCCCCACTGAGGTTCAGTTCTTGAATGTTGCTTCCAGTATTTCATTCGTGTCACTGCATTTGATACAACCAAGTTACAGTAACTTGCATTCATCCCACAGGATTGTCTTGTGGTCAGTTAATTATTAGGCGTCTGTATGCCAAAGATACAGTTTGTAGTTCAATCACAATTCTAGTTTTGAAGTTTTATTTTCTATGTTCCTCATGTCCACATCTGCATTATCCTTGCAGATGTGGACTTATCACATAATTGTGGGAATTAAATGATGTAGGGTTGTAATTGCTGCCCATCTTTTTTTGGAGTACAGTATCTCATAACATCAATAGTATAAATACTCTATCACCATAATACTGTACTGTAATATTAAAGATTGGATTGCACAAAGCAAGAACCAGATCTACATTGCAAAGTTTAAAAATGATTTGAACTGGAGGGGCACAGTGGGCTGGATTTTAAGGAGGTGGGTGGTGGGGGGGGCCTCCGAGGCGGTTGGGAAACCCAGGAGGCTGGGTTGCCAGCAGGCCCAGCCGGCTTTAATGGCAGGACCCAATTTGCATGTATTTGGCTCGATTTCCCACCTGCGGCCACCCAGATTGAGAGGCTAGCTGGTTGCAGGCAGGTAGGCCTGTGGCACTAGGCTGCACAGAGGAGGGAGCAAGGGATCCGGCAAGGCCATTAAAAGGATAGGTGGGGATCATGCGTAACTGACCTGACAGGGGAGTAACCATGACCCTAACGTGGTTCTCCCTGGATCAGGAAGGTGATTCTCCTATGCTTTTTGGAAATAGGAGGTGGGTGGGGTGGCTTGACCCATCCACCTCCATGGCACGAACCTGGTATTGCAGTACTTCCAGGAACGGTGCAGTGGCTCTAGGCCTTTTGGCTAAGAGCATTGGCGCAGAGTGATCCTTGATGTGACCTCTGGCGTTTGTGATTTGACAAAGAATTGGAAAGATTGGCAACGAATAAAAAAAAAAATAGGTGGGGGTCGGGGGTCGGCCTGAGATCGTGGATTGAGCCTTGCTGATAAAAGGATTCGGGGGGGGGGGAGGGAAATCGGACCGGTAAAAGGATCGGGGGGGGGGGGGGGGGGGGTCGGTTGGGCATCAGGCCATGCTGGTGAAAGGACGGCGGGGGCGGGCAAAGAGATCAGGTCGGTAAAAGGATTGGGTATTGGACCCCTGCTGGTAAAAGGATCGGCGAGGGGGGGGAGGGGGGCGCGGTGGATTGGGCTTCGGGTCTTGCTGGTGAAACGAGGGAGGGGGCAGCAGTTGGGCTTCGGGCCTTGACCATGCTGGTAAAAGGATCGGGGGGGCAGCCAGAAATCGGTGGGTGGGGGAGGAGAGGGTCGGGGCCGGATGATCGGGGTGAATGAAGAGACCGTGGCCATCGTCGATGGGGGCCGGTGATCGGAGACCTGGTGTGGGGTTTCCGATCGCAGG